>NC_044334.1:31469606-32204409 GCF_007399415.2 Gopherus evgoodei
GAAGGATCATCCTTCAGGATAGGTTGTAGATCCTTGATGATGCGCTGGAAGAGGTTTTAGTTGGGGGCAGTAGGTGATGGCTAGTGGGGTTCTATTACTTTCTTTGTTGGGTCTGTCCCGTAGTAGGTGACTTCTGGGAACCAAGGGCCGGCTCCAGGCACGAGAGAAGGAAGCAGGTGCCTGGGGTGGCCAATAGAAAGGGGTGGCACTCCGTCTGTTATTGGGGCGGCACATCCAAGTCTTCGGTGGCACTTCGGTGGCAGCTCAATCGCTTCGTTTTGTTTTTCCTTCGCCACTTGGGGAGGCAAAAAAGCTGGAGCCGGCTCTGTGGGTACCCTTCTGGCTCTGTCAATCTGGTTCTTCACTTCACCAGGTGGGTATTGTAGTTTTAAGAATGCATCAAAAAGATGCTCCATACATCCATCCATTCCTCCATTCAGGTTCTTATATGAGACCCACCAGTGTTCCCTCTAATTTTTTACATCCATGTGTGGAATTAATTTTGTTATGTGCACCAATATGGAGGTGATGTGTGGCAGGGGTGGGGCCGAGGGGTTCGGCCTGTGGGAGGGGGCTCAGGGCTGAGACAGAGGGTTGGGTGTTTGAGAGAAGTGAGGGCTCTGGGAGTGTGGGCTCTGGGGTGGGGCTGGGGATGAGGGGTTTGGGGTGTGGGTGGGGGATCAGAGTTAGGGCAGAGGGTTGAGTTGGAGGGGTGAGGGCTCCGGCTGAGGGTGCGGGCTCTGGGGTGGGTCCAGGGATGAGGGGTTTGGGGTGCAGGCTGCCCCAGGACTGTGGGTGCCTCTTCCCAGCCGTGGCAGCTCCGGCGGGGCTGGGCCAGGCTGGAGGAGGGGCTCTTCTCCCCGTGGCCACACAGCTTAGAGGGAATTTAGCCCACCACCACCACTGTAGGATTTGAGTGCCTGTCAACCATTAACAAATAGACATAAACACTAACAGTCTGTCGCCCACTCCTTCCCAGCCCCTAGGGGAAATAACTTGATTGGCTTACAGGACTGTCATTTGCTTGTCTGGGTGTGTGACTCTTGTCTATGTGGGGAATTCATGGAGGGCTAGCTCAGAAAAAAATAGCTTTGCAATGAGTGGGGAGGCCTATGGTCTCTTTCTTGCGGCAGTGAGTTCCACAGCCTATGCCCAGCTCCCATGAGAGTTCTGTCTCCTGCGTTCATGAACCTCCCACTTTGGAGTCAGAGTCAGGGCCCTGGAGGAACCTAGCTGTTGTGGGACATTGTGTCCATGGCGGGAGAGGCATCTCTCAGGCAACAGGGCCTGTCCCACTGAGGGCTGGGACAGCAGAGTCCTTTGCTGGACTCTGTTCAATGGGGTGCAGCACTGGGGTGATGTGCTCAGGCGCCAGGCGGCATGTTCCCAGGGCGTGCAACTCCATCCTGGCAGGTGAGCCGCACTAATGGAGCCGGGTGGTCCTGAATGTCCTCACCGGGGCCAGGTCTGTGTCAGACAGGACAGGGCACGATCATCTGACAAGTCACAGTTGGAGAGGGGCAGTTTGTGCTGCCCAAGGCTGCAGCTGATTTTACACTCAGCAGGCAGGTGCCCTCGATCGTGGGGGAAGTTATGGAAGAGGAGAGATCTTCATGGCACTTCCCTCTTCATAGCAGCATCTCCTCCGTCTCACTTGGGTGCAGCATTCACCAGCTGCTCTTTGTCCAGGGGCTGGTCACATCAGCCGGAGTGGAGACACAGAGCTGTCTACAGCTGGCAGTGCAGCCCAGATGGCCTCACCAGCTCCCAGCAGTCCTGGGTTTACAATAGCCCATGATCAGAAGGGGCCCTGGCCTGCTCCACTTCCACTGCACCCCAAGACCCCGCTGGCTCCCCCCGCCCACCACTTGCTCCTCTTGGTCTGCCTGCCAGCTGCCTCTTTGGCCCCGACCCCCTGCTCTTCTCTTCCCCCCTGGCCAGACCCCATTGCACCTCTGGCTCTGGGCAGTCTCTGCTTCCCACCACCTGTGGGGCTCCATCTGTCTCCTCGGAGCTGAGCCACCTAGGACTGATGCAGAAGCCTTGGCAGTCTCAGCTGGGGGCGGAGGAGGAGAGCTTGGCTGGGCCCCTCCAGGGGAAGTGCATCTTGTGGCCTGGCTGATCACATCACTCCCGAGGGACTGGAGCGATTCCCTGCCCCGGGACCAGCTCTGGCTGCACTGCCGGCTCCGCCTGGCAGATACAGTTGCCTCCCAGCAGGGCCAGTGAGTGCGGCCAGGAGGCAGGACATGGGGGAGTAGGTTTTTTGCGGGGCGTTGCTGGGTTGTGAGGGGGCAGGGAAGATGTGTGTGTTGGGGACTAGGGAGTGGGGGTTCTGTGTGGGGTGCTTGGCAGTTGTGGTGGGGCTGTGGGGCGCTGGACAGGGGTGGTGTTGTGCAGGGTGCTGTGCATTTGTGTGGAGGGAGCTGTGGGGGGTGGGTTCTGGGCATAGTGGGTCTGGGGGGGCTCTGGCCATAAGGAGTCAGGAGGATGTGGGGGGGGCTGTGTGGCACGGCATGGGCCCACCCCCGACAGGAAGGGGCAGGCTGGCAGTACAGGGCCGGGCGGGCCACAGTGTGTCTGGCAACTGCCAGTTTGTAAATTGTACCCTCACATTGGGCTGGGCAGAGCGGGGTTGCCCCTGCCATGCCATGGCCCATTGCCCCTGACTGGCCCCTCGCTCTGGGGACTGACCTCCCCACGCCATGCTCCATTGCCCCCATGAGGGCCCACAAATAGGTTAATCCAGCCTTGCCTCCCAGTGACTTCCTGTAGATGCTGAAGAGCATGGGGAGAGGAATGAGGCTCAGGTGAGGGCTCTGAAGGGGGAGGAAAAGTTGCCCAGAGCAGCCTCCTGGGTTTGGTAGAAGGGGAAAGACCTGAGTTATTTCAGGGCCTTTCCATTCACCCTTTGGTGGAGCCAGGGCAGCAGTACTGGGTGGTCAACACTGTTAAATGAATATGGATCCTATGGACAAGAAGTGGCCATGCCCCAGAGTCACAAGTGCTGTCTGTCCCATGCTGCCCTGGCCTGAGAACTGACTGAGATGGCTCCAGGCCACTGGCAGGTGGCACTGGAGCCAGGAGTTTTGCAAGCTTCTCCATGCACTTACTTAGCTAAGGGAGGTCACCCTGTGGCAACAGTTTGTGGGGTCTTTCACAGAGAGCAATGGTTTCATTAGTGCCGGGGGCGGGTGGGAGAGTCCCCTCATCGAATGAGATGCTGACAAGCGGTCAGTGGGGCTTGCAAGATGTTCTCCACTCTCCCTTACTAGTTCAGAGTCACAGGGGGTGACTGGCTGCCTATAGTACGTCTGTGACTATTTCCTGCGAGAACGGCGTGAATTCCTGAAAGGAGGCTGCCTGGCTCCCAGCCCTGCCCTCAGTTGGTTCTGGGAGGCTGATCAGGCCATCCTGAGATGGAAGAGGATAATTCCTCACTGCAGGGATGTCAATCAGAAGTCTCTTAGGTCATGTTTGCCCTGAAGCTCCAAGCAAGTCTCCCAGCGCACAGACACACACTAGCTACACTCGAATTCATGTGCTAAAAACAGCAGTGGGGATGTTGCAGCATGGGTTAACCACCTGAATATGGACCAAAGGGGGCAGGTGGGCTTATACATGGGTGGCTAGTCCATGTCTGTCTTTGGTACAAAATCCACACTGCTATTTTTAGCACTCTAGCTTGAGCAGAGCTAGCCCGTGTCTGTCTAGTTGGGTTGGGAGGCTTGCTCCCAGCTGCAGTGTAGACATGCCCTTAGAAGGAGAGTGTTTCTGGAGAGCAAAAGGAAACCATAAGAAGGAATACATCAGACTAGACTAATGGGCCATCAAGTCCCCAGGTTCTCAATCATGGGGTCACAAACAAGTGTCATCCCTGTGACAAAGTTCCTCCTCTACCTTGGTGGGTCCTGCGCTTATTGGCAGATTTGCTCACCTCAGTGATCTCCCCCACAGTCTGGATCAACTCCTTCTGTGTCTGATCAGGAGTTGGGACGTTTAGGGGGAACCCAGGCCCACCCTCTACTCCGGGTTCCAGCCCAGGGCCCTGTGGATTGCAGCTGTCTATAGTGCCTCCTGTAACAGCTGCATGACAGCTACAATTCCCTGGGCTACTTCCCCATGGCCTCCTCCAAACACCTTCTTTATCCTCACCACAGGACCTTCCTCCTGGTGTCTGATAACACTTGTACTCCGTAGCCCTCCAGCAGCACAGCCTCTCACTCTCAGCTCCTGGTGCCTCTTGCTCCCAGCTCCTCACACGCACTTCCTCTCCTCTGGCTCCCCCTGTCCCCCACCTGATTGGAGTGAGCTCCTTTTTAAACCCAGGTGCCCTGATTAGCCTGCCTTGATTGGCTGCAGGTGATCTAATCAGCCTGTCTGCCTTAATTGGTTCTAGCAGGTTCCTGATTACTCTAGTCCAGCCCCTGCTCTGGTCACTCAGGGAACAGAAAACTACTCGTCCAGTGGCCAGTATATTTGCCTTCTACCAGACTCCTGTACCCCACTGGCCTGGGTCTGTCACATCCCATAATGCCAATATTGTGATTAACCATTGGAATGACTTCCCGAGCTACAGATGTGGTGGATCATCATGTGAAGTCTTTCTAACAGACACGCTGCAGCTGAGCCAGAAGTTATGAGCTTGATTCTGGAATCACTGGGTGAATTCTCTGGCCTGTGTTATGCAGGAGGTCAGATAAGATGATGTGGCCTTAAAATATATGAATCTAGACTAGGATCCTGTGTCTGATAGTGGACAATACCAGATGCTTCAGAGAAAGCTGTAAAACCCCCAAAATCATCTCAGTGGGGAATAGTTACACCATGGGGAATTTCCTCCTGATCATAACTGGTGATGTGCCTATGCTGTGAACACAAGGGTTGAGATCCCTTGTCTTTTTGTCCTACCCAGTGTAAGTGAAGGTGCTGTTCCCATTCGCAGATGGGTCTCGTCCATTTTGTAATAACATGCAAGTTATTTGCTGCCATAATACCTTGCAGCAGGGAGTTCCATGGTGCGAGATTTGATCCAATGTGCAGGGAGATATTTAATTTTTGGCTTGATTAGACACAATGGGCCAAACTCAGAGGTGAATCCAATCGATGCAGGAGTAACTGGGTGAAATTTAAAGCCCTGAGATATATAGAGGAGGTCAAACTACGTAATTTAATGGTCTCTTCTGGCCTAGAACCCTGTGATTCTGGGAATGGATTATTATATGATAATGAACTGCAGCTGATCAAAATTTTTCATTCAGACATTTTGTTCTGACAAAAAGTGGTCTTTTCTTTCAACAAAACGCTTTGTGAAAAAATTGTGTTTCTTTCAAAATGTTCAGGATTTTTTAGTACGAAAAAAACAAAACCAAAAATGTTTCATTTTTTGAAAACCAAAAACCATTCAAAACGGACACATTTTCCGTTTTCTGCCTTCTGTCTGAAAACCTGAGAGAAAAGTTTAGGGAAAAAATGAAAGATGTTGCAGGTCATTTTAAATGTTTTGCAGAAGATACTGCCCACTTGCCAACCAGCTCGGAATGGACTCTAAGACACCATCATTTATATCTTCTCCCAGTCCCTTCAGTGTATAATTTACGCCAGTTGAGACACCTCTCTGAATTTGGCTCATTGAACATTAAACACTCAAGTGCTGTTGTATCAAGGAATTGCAAAAACCAAGTGCTAATCCGACTGCCCAGCCCGGGTAGAGGAGGTACAAATCCTTCATCCCTGGAGCCTTCTGTTTATATGCAGAGTAGGAATGATTCCCTGGCCCAGAGCTGTATCATACTTGAGACATGTTGTCTACTCCCTTTTTCCAGATCATTCGCAAAGGTGTTAAAGAAGACCAGCCCTTGCACTGATCTCTGTCAGTACCCACCCCACACCTCTCCACAGCTCTAAACAATGATGTGAGGTTACAGCCTGTATGCTTTTATTAAAAATATGCTAATCAGTGACTATCATGTAACTGGAATATGCTTCATACAAAAGGTCTCTTGTAAGGTGTCATTACAAAGCTTGTAATCTACTGAGTGTGACCATCCTATTTGTATAAATGTATCACTCTTGGATCTGAAACAAGAAATATGAAATATAACTCCGAGGGCCTATTGTAATTATGCAAAGTGTGGGACATTAATGGTGGTTTGGAATCTTGATGACTCCCATTAACCAGGGCAATTGACTGGCTGGCTCTGTTTGCAGGCAGGCCTTCCTGTGAGTCAGGCTGGGAGGAATGAAGGCTTGAAGTCTTGCAGTGACATGTGATCCTGTCACCTGAACTGGAATCCATCTTTATCCTGGTGTCTTTCCATTGAGAAGGAGGGGTGGGCACCCAGAGAGGGACAAAAGGATTCCCGCCTTATGCAAAAGATATATATAAAGTGGTGGAACAGAACAAAGAGAAATGGCGCCATCATGAAGAATCCCCTAGCTACCACTTGAGCTGGAACAAGAGCTGTACCAGGGGAAATAATTGTGCCCAGGCCTGGAAGGTCTCCAGTCTGAGGAAAAAACTTACTAAAGCATCTTTGAGGGTGAGATTATCTGTATTCAGTTTGATTAGACATAGATTTGTGCATTTTATTTTATTTTGCTTGGTGACTTATTTTGTTCTGTCTGTTACTACTCGGAACCACTTAAATCCTGCTTTCTGTGTTTAATAAAATCACTTTTTACTTAGTAATTAGCTCAGAGTATGTATTAATACCTGGGGGAGCAAACAGCTGTGCATAACTCTCTATCAGTGTTAGAGAGGGCGAACAATTTATGAGTTTACCCTGCATAAGATGTATCCAGGGTAAAACGGATTTATTTGGGTTTAGACCCCACTTGGAGTTGGGCACATAGGCATGTGCATGGGGTGTGCGGGGTGTGCCCAGGCACACCCTAATGCCCGTGGGCCGGATCCAGCCTCTCAGGCCTTTGGATCCAGCCATAGGACTTGACCACCGTGGAGCCGCAGGCCCCACTCAGAAGCAGCCGGCACCACGTCCCTGGGGTACAGGGGGGGCAGAGGACTCTGTGCATTGCTCCAGACACTGCCCCCCGCAGCTCCCATTTGCCAGGAACAGGGAACTGCGGCCAATGGGAGCTTTGGGAGAGGTACCTGGAGACATGGTAAGGGCAGCACGGGGAGCTCTGTCCTCCCTCCCCGCCCCCCAATGGATCGCACAGGGAGGTGGTGAGCGGCGCGGTGTGGGGCCAGGGCAGGCAGGCAGGGAGCATGCCACTGCCACACTGAGCCGGTGCAGGTAAGTGGTGCCAGGCCAGACCCCAAACCCCTCCTGCACCCCGTCCCACAACTCCCTGCCCTGAGCCCCCTGCCTGCACCTCGCACCTCAACCCCCTGCCCTGAGCCCCGTCCTGCACCCTGCCCCCCAACTCCCTGCCCTGAGCCCCCTGCCACACCCCGTGCCCTTCCTGCACCCAAACCCCCTGCCCTGAGCCCCCTGCCTGCACCCCGCACTCCTCCTGCACCCAACTCCCTGCCCTGAGCCCCCTGCCTGCACCTCACACCCCAACCTCCTGCCCTGAGCCCCCTACTGCACCCCGCACCCATCTTGCACCCCATCCCCCTGCCCTGAACCCCCTCCTGCACTCTGCATCCCTCCTGCACCCCAACCCCCTGCCCTGAGCCCCTTCCTGCACACCTCACCTCCTCCTGCACCCCAACCTTTATGATGTTCACCTTTAAAAAAAAATAATAAAATTCCCTGGGTGCACACCCTAATGAAATGTGCTGCGCATGCCTATGGTTGGGCATCTGAGTGTTAAAGACAGGAACACTTCTGTGAGCTGCTTTCAAGTAAACCTGCAGCTTTGGGGGCGAGTAATTCAGACCCTGGGTCTGTGTTGGAGCAGATGGGAGTGTCTGGCCCAGCAAGACAGGGTGCTGGGGTCCTGAGCTGGCAGGGAAAGCAGGAGCAGAGGTAGGCTTGACACATTAGTTGGCAGCTCCCAGGGGGGTTTCTGTGATCCAGCCCCATCACAGATGCCATTTACCTTTTGCCTGCAGTCCTTCAGCCAAGTTTCTAATCAGTGTTCCCATACAAGCCAAATGACATGAATGTTATGGATAAGATGTCATGAGCCGCTGTATCAAATACTTCACTAAAACCCTGCTGTATTATATGCACTGCATTCTTGTCATCAGCTAATTTTACAATTCTATTTAAAAAAACAATCAAGCTTACCTGGCAAGATTTGTTTCTTTATAACACATTAATTAATTGCTCATAGCTCTTCTTTCCTCTGTCTTTAGTGATTTTTCTTTTCATCTGCGTATTTGCACTGTTTACTTTACCTGTGATTGCAGTGAGACTGGCCATTGCAATCTAGTATTTGTCAGGTTCGTTCTTTGTTCACCAGAATGAAGACCAATACCATGTTTGCTTTTCTCCAAACTTCTCATACCAGTCCAGTTTTCTAGAGACTCTTCAAAGTATTAGTGTCAGTAATGGAGTAACTCTTTGAACTAATTCACTTAGCAGTAGTGGATGCTATTATAAGGGGATGATGAATTCTGTATTCATGGTGCCCTTCCATCCCTAGGCTTAGTCCTTCCACATCACAGTTGTGTGGCACACCGATGGTAGGAAAATCGCCCCATCATTGTCCAGACTGTACCGTTCTGTGACTAAAGAGATTTCAGGTCTGTCAATCTGGTATCATTTGCCAGCTCTAAATTCACTTGAAAGAGGGAGAGCTAAAAAACCTCACATTACATGATTTCTAATTCATGTTTAATGTTCCTATTTATTTCAAATGGCCAATTTCTCACCTGATGTATCTGTTCTGTTCTTTTCCTTCCTTACATTTTTCTTCTCTCTATGAAAAAGCCACACAGTGAAAGAAATGAAATAGAGGAAGGCTGATCTGGGGCAAAGGAGCTGACCCGGGGCTCAGGAAATCTGAGTTCCTTCCAGACTGCCACAGACTGGATGACCATTGGCAAGTCTCTGTGGGCTTCATTTCTCATCTGTAAAATTGGGCTAATAGTTCTCCTTTTCTCATGATGTAGTCGTGTTTCAGTGCTGGGGTTCCCGGGTGCTGTGATATAGCAGCACGGATACAGTTGTCTCTCAGTGCTGGGGGTTCCCGGGTGCTGTGATATAGCAGCACGGATACAGTTGTCTCTCAGTGCTGGGGTTCCCGGGTGCTGTGATATAGCAGCGGGGATACAGTCATCTCTCAGTGCTGGGGTTCCCGGGTGCTGTGATATAGCAGCACGGATACAGTTGTCTCTCAGTGCTGGGGTTCCCGGGTGCTGTGATATAGCAGCGGGGATACAGTCGTCTCTCAGTGCTGGGGTTCCCGGGTGCTGTGATATAGCAGCGGGGATACAGTCGTCTCCCAGTGCTGGGGTTCCCGGGTGCTGTGATATAGCAGCGGGGATACAGTCGTCTCCCAGTGCTGGGGTTCCCGGGTGCTGTGATATAGCAGCGGGGATACAGTCGTCTCCCAGTGCTGGGGTTCCCGGGTGCTGTGATATAGCAGTGGGGATACAGTCGTCTCTCAGTGCTGGGGTTCCCGGGTGCTGTGATATAGCAGCGGGAATACAGTCGTCTCTCAGTGCTGGGATTCCCGGGTGCTATGATATAGCAGCGGGGATACAGTCGTCTCTCAGTGCTGGGGTTCCCGGGTGCTGTGATATAGCAGCACGGATACAGTCGTCTCTCAGTGCTGGGGTTCCCGGGTGCTGTGATACAGCAGCGGGGATACAGTCGTCTCTCAGTGCTGGGGTTCCCGGGTGCTGTGATATAGCAGTGGGGATACAGTCGTCTCTCAGTGCTGGGGTTCCCGGGTGCTGTGATATAGCAGCGGGGATACAGTCGTCTCTCAGTGCTGGGGGTTCCCGGGTGCTGTGATATAGCAGCACGGATACAGTTGTCTCTCAGTGCTGGGGTTCCCAGGTGCTGTGATATAGCAGCGGGGATACAGTCGTCTCTCAGTGCTGGGGGTTCCCGGGTGCTGTGATATAGCAGCACGGATACAGTCGTCTCTCAGTGCTGGGGTTCCCGGGTGCTGTGATATAGCAGCGGGGATACAGTCGTCTCTCAGTGCTGGGGTTCCCGGGTGCTGTGATATAGCAGCACGGATACAGTCGTCTCTCAGTGCTGGGGTTCCCGGGTGCTGTGATATAGCAGCGGGGATACAGTCGTCTCTCAGTGCTGGGGTTCCTGGGTGCTGTGATATAGCAGCACGGATACAGTCGTCTCTCAGTGCTGGGGTTCCCGGGTGCTATGATATAGCAGCGGGGATACAGTCGTCTCTCAGTGCTGGGGGTTCCCGGGTGCTGTGATATAGCAGCGGGGATACAGTCGTCTCTCAGTGCTGGGGGTTCCCGGGTGCTGTGATATAGCAGCGGGGATACAGTCTTCTCCCAGTGCTGGGGGTTCCCGGGTGCTGTGATATAGCAGCGGGGATACAGTCTTCTCCCAGTGCTGGGGGTTCCCGGGTGCTGTGATATAGCAGCGGGGATACAGTCGTCTCTCAGTGCTGGGGTTCCCGGGTGCTGTGATACAGCAGTGGGGATACAGTCGTCTCTCAGTGCTGGGGTTCCCAGGTGCTGTGATATAGCAGCAGGGATACAGTAATCTCTCAGTGCTGGGGTTCCCAGGTGCTGTGCTATAGCAGCGGGGATACAGTCGTCTCTCAGTGCTGGGGTTCCCAGGTGCTGTGATATAGCAGCAGGGATACAGTCGTCTCTCAGTGCTGGGGTTCCCGGGTGCTGTGATATAGCAGCGGGGATACAGTCGTCTCTCAGTGCTGGGGGTTCCCGGGTGCTGTGATATAGCAGTGGGGATACAGTCGTCTCTCAGTGCTGGGGGTTCCCGGGTGCTGTGCTATAGCAGCGGGGATACAGTCGTCTCTCAGTGCTGGGGTTCCCAGGTGCTGTGATATAGCAGCGGGGATACAGTTGTCTCTCAGTGCTGGGGTTCCCAGGTGCTATGATATAGCAGCGGGGATACAGTCGTCTCTCAGTGCTTGGGTTCCCGGGTGCTGTGATATAGCAGCGGGGATACAGTCGTCTCTCAGTGCTGGGGGTTCCCGGGTGCTGTGATATAGCAGCGGGGATACAGTCGTCTCTCAGTGCTGGGGTTCCCGGGTGCTGTGATATAGCAGCGGGGATACAGTCGTCTCTCAGTGCTGGGGGTTCCCGGGTGCTGTGATATAGCAGCGGGAATACAGTCGTCTCTCAGTGCTGGGGGTTCCCGGGTGCTGTGATATAGCAGCGGGGATACAGTCGTCTCTCAGTGCTGGGGTTCCCGGGTGCTGTGCTATAGCAGCGGGGATACAGTCGACTCTCAGTGCTGGGGTTCCCAGGTGCTGTGATATAGCAGCGGGGATACAGTCGTCTCTCAGTGCTGGGGTTTCCTGGGTGCTGTGATATAGCAGTGGGGATACAGTCGTCTCTCAGTGCTGGGGTTCCCGGGTGCTGTGATATAGCAGCGGGGATACAGTCGTCTCTCAGTGCTGGGGGTTCCCGGGTGCTGTGATATAGCAGCGGGGATACAGTCATCTCTCATTGCTGGGGTTCCCGGGTGCTGTGATATAGCAGCGGGGATACAGTCTTCTCCCAGTGCTGGGGGTTCCCGGGTGCTGTGATATAGCAGCGGGGATACAGTCGTCTCTCAGTGCTGGGGGTTCCCGGGTGCTGTGCTATAGCAGCGGGGATACAGTCGTCTCTCAGTGCTGGGGTTCCCGGGTGCTGTGCTATAGCAGCGGGGATACAGTCGTCTCTCAGTGCTGGGGTTCCCGGGTGCTGTGATATAGCAGCGGGGATACAGTTGTGTCTTAGTCCTGGGGTTCCCGGGTGCTGTGATATAGCAGCGGGGATACAGTTGTGTCTTAGTGCTGGGGTTCCCGGGTGCTGTGATATAGCAGCGGGGATACAGTCTTCTCCCAGTGCTGGGGGTTCCCGGGTGCTGTGATATAGCAGCGGGGATACAGTTGTGTCTTAGTGCTGGGGTTCCCGGGTGCTGTGATACAGCAGAGGGAGGACAGTTGTGTCTCAGTGTCAGGGGAACCCAGGTTCTCTGTTGTAATCCAGAGCTGAAGGAGTTAACACAAAGACCTTGCAGTGCAGGTTGGTATAGGTTGCCTGAGAACCTGATACAATTCTTCTAATCGACATTTATGGTTATGGAACCAGTAATTGAGGGGAATTATAGCTGTGCATGTGCATTGGTCGTGCCAGCACGTGTCCGGGGTTCTAAGCAGCCAACAGAGAAGCTTTTCCAAAGGGAGATCCTCAGGAGGTGGCCCTGGAGAGTCACTGCCTCCTTCGCCAATGTCACTTTCCTATAGGGGGCATTTCACTATGAAGGGAGCCAGGCACTAGAGCATGGAGAAGCAGCTAGTGGCCCTTGTGCTGTGGACCTGGTGCAGCAGGGGCGGAGGCATTTGAAGAACCCGCATTCTGGATGTCAGTGCTGCCAGGCGATCGGGAGGCCAAATGTGCCAACCTCTGCTCAGCTAAGTGCGTGAAGGAAGAGGAGCTGGAGCTTGACTGCAGTGTGGGGCAGGGAGAGAGGGCTTTGGGAAGGGGGGAGCAGGTGTGAAGAGAGAGGGGATGGAGGCAGGACCAGTAGGGATGGTGGGAAGGTGAGATAGGAGCATGCAGGTGAGAGCAAGAGGTAATGAGGGCAGGGAGTGGAGAAAGGGGACCAAGTAAAGGAGAGTAGGAGGGACGGGAAGGAAGGAAGATCCTGGGAGGGCTGGGGGAGTGAAGCAGGACAGGGAGTGAGAGGCAGTGAAGGTAGGATCAGCACATCAGAGGGCTCAGGTGAGGACGCCGCATACAAGAAGGGGGTGCTGGCAGCTGTGGGTCCCCTCCCATAGGGGCCATGTGCCATGTGAAAACCAGCCCCTTGGGGACCCAGAAATCACCAGATCTTCTCAAGAACACCCCCAGAATGGCAGGCAGAGGAGTCCGTGTAGCCAGAACAGAATGGCCGTGATCTGCTGTGCTGAGAAGGGAAAGACTCACAGGTATCTGCAGTGACCAGCCCCCGTGGGATTGGCCAGGGGCTCAGCTGGAGGGAGGCATGTAGGGAGCCATCGCAGTATGTGACCAGACCCTTCATTGCTTACCCACATGGCACACACAGAGCAGCTCAGCAGTCCCTGCTCTTTAGCGGATTCCCCGGCAATTGTTTGGGCAGGTCCCTGCTATAGACGAGGAAGTGATAGCGGTGATTAATTTGCAGAACGGTGATACGAAGCAGAGATATAATTACAGGCAAATGCCCAGAAAGCAGCTGGTGCGATGGTGAGGTGGATAGTTAAGTAAAGACACAGAGATGCCTATAGACTTAATCACCTGCGTGGCAGCAGGGGAGGGGAGGTGTCGTGCTCACTCGCCAGCTAAACGCCAGCTTCCTCCCATCTGCAGAGAGCTGCCACTGCGAACTCTTGTCTTTGACCCTGCCTGTTGAAATGATGGGTCCTCCTGGACCTGGGTCTGTCACATGACACAGGACAACTTTGCTCCTGCCTTTGGCTATTGCTACACTACAGTTTAAGTCAATATAAGTTATGTCGCTCAGGGGTGTGATGTAATACATGGCAATTTAAGCTACCACTGCTCACTGTGAGTGGAGCAATTAAGCCAACAGGATTAGAGCGGCTACACAGAGCACTTATAGCCGCATCAGCGCGGCTGCACTGCTATAAGCTCGCTAGGATAGCCATGGCCTGAGGCCCTGCTTACTACACAGAATAGATCTTGGTACAAAGCCCTGTCTAAAACCCATGGGCTAGGCATAAACGTGCTGTGGTCCAGTGCTTGACTTGGTGTCATGAGGGCTGAGTTCAACTCCCATGTCTGCCACTGCCTTAGGCCTGCTCCACTTAAAAGTTTAGGCAACATGGTTATGGTGCCCAGGGGTGTGAAGCACCATAGTTAAGCCGACCTAACCCCCAGTGTAGATGTGGCTTGGTCGACAGAAGAATTCTCCTGTTGACCCAGATACCACCGCTTGGGGAGGGGTATTAACTAGATTGACAGAAAAACCCCTTCCATCACTGCAGGAAGAAGCTACACTACAGTGCTGCTGAGTGCAGACATGGCTGTACTGAGAGACCTTGGACAAGTCACCTCCCCTCTCTGTGCCTCAGTTTCCCCATCTGTAGAATGGAGATAATGCCACTGATGCCGCTGTGTAAAAGAGCTTTATAATCTCTAGATTAGGGACCCAACCTAAAGCACAGTGAAATTCAAAGATCAGACCCAAGAAGCCCTCTGTAACTTCTCAGTATTATGCGACCTAGTTCATTTATAAGCTCTGTTTTCAGACACATCCCCTCTAAAATCAACAAATAAAGACCCATGGGAGTTTTGACACAGTCCACACGTGACATTCTAATAGGTGAGCTGGAGAAATTCAGGCTTGGCAGAACTACCATTAAGTGGATACATAATTGGTTAAACAACTGCAAACAAAGAGTAACCATTCATGGAATGATGTCGGATTGGACAGAGGTTGCAAATGGGGTTCCACAGGGATCTGTTCTGGGCCCAGTGTTGTTTAACATCTTCATTAATGCTGTGGATGTAGGACTAGAGAGCAAACTGACCGAGTTTGCAGATGACACAAAGCTGGGGGTGGGGGTTGCCAGCACTTTGGAGGATAGAGCTAAAATTCAGAGGGATCTTGATAAATTGGAGAACTGGGCTATAGATAACAACATAAAATTCAACAAAGACAAACGTAAGGTGCTGCACTTAGGAAGAAAAACCAAATGCCCAGGGATAACTGGCTTGGCAGCAGCACCACTGAGAGGGATCTGGGAGCTCTGGTGGATCACATCCTCAACATGAGTCAACAGTGAGATGCTGTTGCCAAAAAAAGCAAATGTAATGTTAGGTTGTATTCCCAAAGGCATAGCATTCACGTCACAGGAAGTGATAGTGCCGCTCTGCTCGGCTCTGGTTAGGCCTCAGCTGCAGTGCTGTGTCAGTATTGGTTACCAGTGTATAGAAAGGATGTAGAGAAACTGGAAAGGAACCACAGGTGAGCGACAAAGATGCTCAAAGAGATGGACTGCAGGCTATATGAGCAAAGGCTGAAGGAACTGGGTATGTTTATGTAACCCTTCTGCCAGGTGGACCCAGCAGCAACCAGAGCCATGTTCAATATCTAGGGGTTTCTTTCCATCGACACAGCACAGGACCAGCTCGAGCCCCCGCCTAGTAACCTGGGAAAATTACACACCACCCGTGGGCATCTCTGGGAGGCAATACTTCCCCACTCACAAGCACAGAGTTTGAGTGCTGAAAATTAACTTTTAATGAAAGGAGGGAAGTCACGTGACATTAATTAGGGAAAATGCCACAAGCAGGATTCATAATCATAAAGCTGTGAGCAGGACACCCACCCCAGAGCGCATGGGGCTGTGCCTTCTGCCTCATGTTCTTGAGTCTAACAAGCAAAAGTTCCTTTTCTGTGCCCCTCTCTGCTCCCTCACCATACCCCACTCACAGTGGTTGTCCTTTAGCCAGTGAGGACGCCAGGATTTAGAGGCGCAGCTGTGTGTGTGTTCGCCTCCCACCCAGGGAGAAAGGCACCTTGCTTGCTTCAGCATCTGAGCACTTGCTTTGGTTGGCCGCCCTGCCGGCTGCAGTTCCTCTCCGCTGGCTGTCCCACCAGTCCTGGATCCTGCTGCCTCGCTAGTCACTCATTCACTAGCTGACTGTGAGTCACCTTCTGTTGCTGCTTGCCTCTCTGCTGTGACCTCTGCACATCAGTCTCTTAGTAATTCTGAACTCTGCAGGCTGTGCAGAAACTGCCCCACCTCAAGTGATTGCAGTTCTGACTGATTATTTAAAATAGTAAAGAGGCTCCTAATGAAGCTTATACAGCTCTTTATTTGAACAGTGGGGAGGGATAGGTTAAACCAGTCTGGAAAGGACCCTAGAGGAGGTGCCACACACCTCCTGGCTAGAGCACCTGTGCCCACCCCTTTTACTTCCACAGGCCAATGGCATTTGACCCCCTGGCTTAATGAGGTCCTTTCAGCGGAGGGTCACTCTCATTTAGGACAGGTTAAGCACAGTTCATTGAATATCAGGGTTGAAAGGGACCTCAGAAGGTCATCTTAGTGATGTCCAACACCCCCTGCTCAAAGAAGAACCAATCTGTAGACAGATTTTTTGCCCCAAATGGCCCCCTCAAGGACTGAATTTACAACCCTGTGTTTAGCAGACCAATGCTCAAACCACTGAGCTATCCTCCCCCCCTTGTTCACAATAATGCCAACGTTGGTAACAGCATTTCACTAGCCCTGCATTCAGTACTAAGGTGATTTGTAATCCAACACCAGCCAAAGTTGATCACTTTGAGCAGCACAGCGCTCTATCTACTGGATAACTAAGCAGAGTAGGTGTGTTCATGTAAATACCGTTTGCTCTTGAAGTATCTCCCCCTCCCCCTCCCACCTAGCTGTCAGGGAAGAATTCAGCAGACCATGCTTACAGCTAGTTTGGAAAAGAGGAGGTTAAGGGGGGGACATTATAGCAGTCTTCAAATACTTGAAAGGCTGCCATAAAAAAGATGGAGAATAGTTGTCCTCTCTTGCTACAGAGGGCAAGACAAAATGCCATGGGTTCCAACTACAGCAGTGCAGATTTAGATGAAATCTCAGGCAAAACTCCCTACCTGTAAAAACAACGGAACAGATGCCCAGGGAGATCATGGAAGCTCCTTTCTTGGAGGCTTTCAAAAGGAGGCTGGAGCCATCTGTCTGGGATGGTTTAGGGTACGTCTACACTACCCGCCGGATTGGCGGGTAGTGATCAATCTATCGGGGATCAATTTATCGCATTTAGTGTAGACATGATAAATCGATCCCCAGTCACTCTGCTGTCGGCAAGAGGCGGAAGAGGAGTCGACGGGGGAGCAGCGGCAGTCGACCCCGCGCTGTGAGGACGTGAGATAAGTCGACCTAAGATACATCGACTTCAGCTGCACTATTCTCTCCCCCTCACCCCCAGTGTAGACCAGGCCTTTGACACAACTCCTGTATCTTGGCAGGGAATTAGACTAGATGACCCCTGTGGTCCCTCCTAGCCCTGTGATTCTAAATTGGTAGAATTTTTCTACCTTGTTTCCTGCAACTCAAGCAGCTGGGTCTGGAGTGAGAGCTTCCCCCCAAATCCAGGTGTTATGTGATGTTCACAGTTGGAACTTTCACATAACCCTTTTTTAGACACGTGCTCACTCAGAACTCAGTAAATACCCAGGGTGCAGACACAACAGGGATGGCTCCGCTCCATGGTTGTTAGAAATGAATCCATTAAACAGCAACACGACACTTTCAAAGGGCTGCAGCTTGTGGGCTGGAGTTGGCGGTTGGCACGGTGTAGTGAACATGCTGAAACACCAGGGAATGAGCCGCTCTCCAGACATCACTGTAACAACCGTCATTAGGCTGGAGACAGTAAAATCATGCCTGTAAAAGCTATTTTTAAGATTGGTTATTTTTCAACAAACAGGTATTTAGGCACCTAACTCCCATTGATTACCGTGGGAATTAGGCATCTAAATATCTTAGAGGCTCTGGGCTTTGGTCTCTCTGTGCCTCAGTTTCTCATCTCTGCACTGGGTATAATAGCTCTGCTCTGCCTCCTGGGAACGCATGAGGATAAACGTGTTAGAGATCATGAGGTGCTCAGGGACTGGCACCGGAAAACAACTCTCGACAAATAATGCTGTGAGTTTAAGCAGCACATTTCCAGCTGAAGATCCCATCCCTACAGGACAGCAGACATTCCCAGTGAGAATCACTACTATGCCGAGGGGGTGGGGAGAATCGGACCCCTGTCTGTACTACCCCCTGGGAGTCAATGCCCCAGGGCAACCCAGCTGCCACACTCACTCCCCTCCCTCTCCACAGAGATCCGGGAAGCCTTCAAAGTGTTCGACCGGGATGGGAATGGCTTCATCTCTAAGCAGGAGCTGGGCACAGCCATGCGCTCCCTAGGCTACATGCCCAATGAGGTGGAGCTGGAGGTCATCATCCAGCGGCTGGACATGGATGGTAAGTCTCATCTCTCCTGTCTCTTCTGCTCCTGGGTGTGGCGCTGCCCCGCAGACCCTAGGAGCTTCCTGGGACCCATGCCTATGACAGGCCTGCGGGGGCACAGCAGAGAGCTCCCTCATTCCCCTGCGACTTCTCCCACATTCCTTCCTACTCCATCCTCTCTCCCTCTTTCAGCTCCTCCCCTTTGGAGGGTGATGCCTCTGGTCCCCAGCGCCCCTACTCTCAGTACATGGGACTAGGCATGGGCCTGGGGTGCAAAGAAGAAAGCCCAGTCGGGGAGGCAGCAAGCCAGGGTTGTCACAAGAGGCCAGCACTTCCCCAAGAGTGAGCCTGGCTGGACCGGGAGGAGGTGTGGCCAGGGGATGCCCTCCCAGGGAGGGGGAAGGCAGAAACACTGCTTGCCCACGGGGGTGACTCCCCCATTCCTGGATGCTGTCCCCCACACACTCCATATCTTCCTGTGTCTGTGGGGATTCCAGCCCAGAGGGGCAGAGATGGCAGGGCCAGGAAAGCCCTCCCAGGTGGCCCATTCTGATTCCCTGTCAGGGCAGGATGTCTCACTGCCTCGCTGGGGTCTGGGTAGCTGCAGCATCTCAGCCAGCAGGGAGAGTCACAGACTAGAGAAATGGGGTCAGAGGTGCTGGAACTAGGGATGCTGGGGAGGCTACTGCACCCACTGGCTTGAAGTGGTTTCCATTATATCCAGGGTTTACAGTTTGGTTCAAGGGCTCTCAGCCCCCCCATACAAATTGTTCCAGCCACCTTGCATGGGGTCATCATTTACCCGGCTCAGCCTGCTCCCCATGCCCCCAGACTACCGCAATCACACTGCCCCAAGCAAACCCCTCTCTGCCAAAGTGCCCCATCACTCTCTCCACTGAATTCCTCACTCCCTCTCCTACCATTGCTGTCATCTCTCTCCGATCTTTTGCTGTCTCTTTCCGGCTAGCTTTCTTTCACACCATCTTTCTCATTTTGGGTTTCTCTCCAGCTCCTTCTCCTGCCACCTCTTCATCTTTCACTTTCTCCATCTCTCTCTCCCACTCATTCACTGGCTTCATCCCTTCATCTTTCATGGCTCTCTGGCCATCTCTCAGGGTCCCTCGTATCCCCCCGAGTAACTCTCGTTGATACATATCCTGCAGCGGGGAACCGTACTCTTTAGCATTCTCCTCCTCCCTTATCTTTCTCCTTCTTTCCATCTCTCCTACACTGTTCCATCCTCTGTCTTCCTGCGCTCCGTTGTCTTGCTGGCGTGACTCTTAATGCAAGCCGCATTGCCAAAGCTATTACAGATTTGATGTCACCAGCTAAAGAGAATATTTTCTTTGAGAATGGATATAATCTCTTTGCTGTAAAAGGTGACAGCTCAATGAAATACGCTCAGGTGAGTGAGTGTGACTGCAACTGTCTGAGTATGGGATGGACGTGCTGCCAGAGCTGCCTTCCTCCGCAGCCACTCACACTGCCTCTGCCCTTTGCCGCAGTGGAGCTGAAGCTATGCTGTCAGCTCGCCAGCTCTTGTCTTGGAGTACCTGGGCCAGTGGGAAAGGAAATGCAGCTGAGCCATATTCCAAGGGCTTCTCCTTTTCTCTAGTTATTTTCCATTTTTGCTGCCATCTCCTCATTGCAGGCACCTGATCCTTCTTGCCCTTTTACATTTTAAACATTTGTTAAAGAGGTGAAAGGCAGCTAGTTCTCAATGGTAGCAGATGACAGAACAAGGAGTAATGGTCTCAAGTTGCAGTGGGGGAGGTTTAGGTTGGATATTAGGAAAAACTGTTTCACTAGGAGGGTGGTGAAGCACTGGAATGGGTTACCTAGGGAGGTGGTGGAATCTCCTTCCTTAGAGGTTTTTAAGGTCAGGCTTGACAAAGCCCTGGCTGGGATGATTTAATTGGGGTTGGTCCCGCTTTGAGCAGGGGGTTGGACTAGATGACCTCTTGAGGTCCCTTTCAACCCTGATATTCCATGATTCTGTGATTCTAGTTACAGGCTCAATATTTAGAGTTTACAACAGGATTTACAAAATCCTAATAGGAATAGAAACATTTGTGTAAGATGTGGCCATGTGTGTACCGTACTGCCTTCCTGGATGTGTCCATCACAGGAAAAGTAGCCTACTACTGCTACCAGGTAACGAGATCACTCCTGTACTTCAAGTGATGGAGTGCTGTACTGTGGATCTGAAGGCTTAGGGTTCAACCTCCCTGCTGAGCCCTGGAAGGGACTGTTTCAGCTGTAGGAATTTTTTTTTTTTACTGAAAGCAGTTTTAAATGCACACCTTCCCCTGCAGCATGGGGAACCTAAACATCACAGTGCTATGCTCAGCCCCAGAACCAGGAAATGAAATTGACCAGCCTACAGTCGTTTCACTGTCAAAGCTGAGTACTGTGAAAAAATAAGCAACATGACCAGTGAACAATAAATTAGCTTTCAATAAACGCTTTCAGATTTAATCTTCTAAAGTGCTCTTGGTAACAAGGATGAGGGGAAAATGCAGATATCTGTGTGCATGCATGTGGACTGTGTCCATTTAGGGAGTCAGCCAGTGTAACATTGGAACCAGAATGCAGTTTGATCTCTGTTTCCCGTCGCACCATCTCTCCTTCCCACACATCTCAAGCTGTAGTGGAGTCAGCTGTCCCTTCTGTGACAGGAGAGTCCAGGGCAGGACAGTGCAGGCTGGGAGCTGCAGGACCAGAGAGAACTCCAGGGGATGTCCCCAGCAGCCTTGTAAAATAATTTGCTGGAACTCATTACAGTTAAGTCCTGTCTCTTTTGCCATGAAGGATCCATCACTTTCCATTATCTAACTGTTTGCTATCAGAACCCCCAGCACCAGACAGCTCTGCGGCATGAGTCTGGGCTTGTTTTATGGTGAAGCCCCTTCCCTAGGTCTTTGCCCTCCCTCCCAGTCTCACTGTGTCCTCCTCCCCTCCAGACTATCACCACACTGCCTCTAAGGCCACCCTCATCCTTCCCAGAAACCCTCATCAGCTCCCTTTAGTGCAACAGACATCAGCCTCTCCCAAGCCCTGTGGCACCTCCTACATCTCTGAGCTTGTCTTCTGCTTTCCCAGCCACTCCCAGCTCTCCTGCCAATCCCTTGTCTTCCTGCTCACCTTCCACCCTGTAACCCTGGCAGGACCTCTCACCTGCTCCGTCAGGTTCCCTATGTTTGACCCCTTGACTGCACTCCTGGCCCTGTTATTTCATTTGTTGTCCCCCGGAATCGGTTGGTTTCCAGGTCCTGTGGATCCTCCCCTTACGCTGGGGGGAGGCTTCGCCTGTCCACTTCCTGGATCCCAATAGGATGAACCTCTCACCTCCTTCAAGTCTCTCCCTAAAACCCACCTCTTCCAAAAATACTTCCCCCTCCCTCTCCTCCTGGGCCATCGCTCCTCTCATCTGTGTTAGAAGGGGTAGAGAATATCTTTGCCTCTGTGGCTGTAAGGAGCTGGGTACTCTACAATGCACTATAAACACTTAGTATAAATATTAATCATCATCATGATCATGGCGACTGTGATGACATACGAGCTTCGTTTAGTGGAATTCAATGACCTGGTGTGACTACTAATTTGCAGCCTGTTTCTCGAAGGCTGGGAAGAACTAGGCATCACCGCCCCAGCCCAGCTCTGCTGCACTGACTTTGATCAGCTGTGCTTCTGTTAGTGACGTCTCGTGGGCGTGGTGAGATCCCAGATAGTGCCATGTAGCCCAGTGAGAGCTAGAGGGGATCAGAGAGCCTTAGGCTTGAGATCCAGAGCTGCTGGATTTGTTTCCTTGCAAGAGGTGATAACGTTACTAAGACCAACAGCAACATAAAGACTGCAGGGAACATGCTGCTAGCGAGACGTGTGTCTATTGCACATATACCACACCCTGTCAAGTAAATAAATGAGGGACTTGGGATAAGAGTTTGTGCTGGGCCTTCAGAAGGGGCTTTGAGATTCTCCATCAGAAATTAGAGCAGCCCAAGGGGTGCTCTAATTTATGGAATCCTCCCAAGCGCTGCCTATGCAGTGCCTGCAGCAGTGCAGAATCCTTATAGAGTGGTGAGCTATGGAGATGCTCCCTCCGTGCCAGAGCTTGCAATGGGCACTGCATAAGGCTGGTTATGACAACTCTACACCATGCCTGCATTGCAGGCCTTTTCCCCCAGCCCATTGCTGCATAGTTTCATCCCCTATGCATCAGCACAGCAGCATTTGGAAGCTGGGGCAAGGAACAGAACCAGTCCCTTTGTTTTTCCACACAGTGGGCTGGACTCTGGTCTCTCTGACATGGGTATGATAGGGAGCAATTCCACTGTACAGATGGCCACAGAGTAATGGAGATCAGAGGCAGGATTACAGTCCTTTGATCACTTTAAAATCTGCACCTTTCGCTCTTTTACTGATCTGGGACCTTAAACAGCATGTTAATTTATTGGATGGGGTGGGGGGGGGTCTTAACTTTTAAAAGCCCTTCAGGCAAGGCTGCCAGCTCCCTCCCTTATTAATTTTTAGTGCCAGCACTGGAGACCAAAGTTCTTTTTAGCCACAGTACAGACCAATGTAGGGCAAGCACCCCACTGCTCCACAGGGGTCCAGTTCTGGGCAAGAGGGGGAGTTTAGTCTCCAAACATCATTCTCTCCTTGCTCAGGATGCCATCAACAAGGCCAATTCAGCAAGTTGTAGAGATGGTTTTGTGAGATCCCAACTCATTTCACACCTTCACCCTCCAAAGGTAGCCCCCCATCCATCCCTAAGGTTTTTGTCCTGCAGGATGGACTTGTCACAAAGCTTTGTTCATGGTGATGCATGGTGTCTTGAGCACTAGGCCTACTGGTGTAGGACAGACACCTGATTCCAGGGAGGGCAGCAGTTCCATCTCCAACACCCCCCAGCCTCTTTAAAGGCTTCCTGACCATAGAATATCAGGGTTGGAAGGGACCTCAGGAGGTTACCTAGTCCCCCAGACAGATTTTTGTCCCTGATTCCTAAATGGCCCCCTTAAGGACTGAACTCACAACCCTGGGTTTAGCAGGCCACTGCTCAAATCACTGAGCTATCCCTCCCCACGTAGAAGAGAAACACACCCAAAAAGCATGGCACCTGGCCTACCATGCCTGATCTCCCTCCCCCCCGCCCCAGCCTGGGGATGATCTTGGCCCCCGAGATAGGTTCAGAAATTGAACTCCCTGCATTTGGGCTGTTCTGTTTCCTGCCCAATAGGGCTTGTACAGGGATTGAAGGGTTCCCTTCACACCAGCAGCCAGACCGTGTTCAACTATGACTGAGACAGGGGGAGGCAAATATGTCACTCGTGTTTCATGTACTGCATGCCAGGTAGTAGCACGTGAGAACTCCAAACTCGGAAAACTAAACTGGCTCTTTACTAAAAGGACAATTTAGAAAGAGCATTCCAGCCATGTGCACACAGACTGATTTTGTGGGGAATCTTCACACTCTTCCCTCCTACACCCTATGCTCCTCCCTCCAGGTTCCATGCAGGTTGCTACAATGGGGAGGGGGTAGTTTAAATGCCACTCTGTTCCTAAAAGAAACTCGGCCTCATTAGCTAACATCTTTCCTTTCTGGACTGGTTAAACATACTGGTGCTCCAACTTCCCATCCCCTTGTAATAGTGCTCTTCCTGCAGCATCCCCAGAGCTCAGATGGTCCATCTTCCCTGGTAATCCCTCCCCAAGTTCTGATCCCCAGCTCACCAGCGGCATTGTCACAGAAGCTCCCAGGCTCTGCTCTCCAGCTCAGCCCTTTCATTGTGTCTCAGAACCTTAGCAACGAGGTGGGATCAGAGTTTCTTGTTGTCCTTTGCTGGCAACAGTTCAGGGAGCCCTGTGATCTTTGGGGTTTTTTGTCTCTGAGTGTCCGATCCTGCTGGCGGGCTGCAGTTCTGGAGATGGCCCTACTCTCTCAGAGACAGCTGAAGGAAGTTACCAGCATAAAGGAGAGCATTAATGATGGTATCCCCTAATAATTACCCAGAGGCTGCTGGCTTTGCTGGCACAGGCCCCAGATCTCTGGGATGGATATTAGCAGGTCCCAGAAGGAGGCTGCAGCCCTGTCTACACTACAGGATTATTCCGATTTTACATAAAACGGTTTTGTAAAACAGATTGTATAAAGTCGAGTGCACGCAGCCACACTAAGCACATTAATTCGGTGGTGTGCGTCCATGTACCGAGGCTAGCGTCGATTTCTGGAGCATTGCACTGTGGGTAGCTATCCCGTAGCTATCCCATAGTTCCCGCAGTCTCCCCCACCTCTTGGAATTCTGGGTTGAGATCCCAATGCATGATGGTGCAAAAACAGTGTCACGGGTGATTCTCGGTAAATGTCGTCACTCAATCCTTCCTCCACGAAAGCAACGGCAGACTATCATTTCACGCCCTTTTTCCCTGGATTGCCCTGCCAGACACCATAGCATGGCAACCATGGAGCCTGTTTTGACTTTTGTCACTGTCACCGTATGTGTACTGGATGCTGCTGACAGACGCGGTACTGCAGCGCTACACAGCAGCATTCATTTGCTTTGCAAGGTAGCAGAGATGGTTACCATCCCTATTGCACCGTCTGCCATTGTAAATTGGCAATGAGATGGCAGTTATTGATCATTTTGTACCGTTTGCCATTAGAAAGTGGTGATGATGGTTATCAATCATTTTGTACTGTCTGCTGCTGTTATGGGTGCTCCTGGCTGGCTTCGCTGAGGTCGGCTGGGGGCGCATGGCCAAAAATGGGAAGACTCCCTGGGTCATTCCCTTCTTTATGTTTTGTCTAAAAATAGAGTCAGTCCTGCCTAGAATATGGGGCAAGTGTACTAGAGAGCCAGAGAGCACAGTTGCTCCAGGTCAGATCCCACAGAAATTATGAGCTGCATGCCATTCTAGGGGGTGCCCCAGCAACAACCCCACCCATTGCTTCCCTCCTCCCCCAACCCTCCTGGGCTACCGTGGCAGTGTCCCCCCATTTGTGTGATGAAGTAATAAAGAATGCAGGAATAAGAAACACTGACTTTTTAGCGAGATAAAATGAGGGGGAGGCAGCCTCCAGCTGCTATGATAGTCCAGGGAGTACAGAATCTTTTCTTTAGACATGAAGGGGGGGGGGGCTGATGGAGCTCAGGCTCCAGCTGCTATGATGAGGATGGTTACCCAGCATTTTGCACCGTCTGCCAGGAATGACAGGGAGTCATTCCCATTTTTACTCAGGCGCCCCCGGCAAGAAACGATTTTTTTCCCTTTTCTTTCACAGGAGGGAAGGGTGGTAAATTGACGAGATATACCCTGAACCACCCGGGACAATGTTTTTGACCCTACAGGCATTGGGAGCTCAGTCAAGAATGCAAATGCTTTTTGGAGACTGCGGGGACTGTGGGATAGCTGAAGTCCTCAGTCCCCCCTCCCTATCTCCATGAGCGTCCATTTGATTCTTTGGCTTTCCGTTACGCTTGTCACACAGTACTGTGCTGTGGCCTCTGTTTATCATAGCCTGGATATTTTTTCAAATGCTTTGTCATTTCGTCTTCTGTAACGGAGCTGTGATAGAACAGATTTGTCTCCCTATACAGCGATCAGATCCAGTATCTCCGGTATGGTCCATGCTGGAGCTCTTTTTGGATTTGGGACTGCATGGCCACCCGTGCTGATCAGAGCTCCATGCTGGGCAAACAGGAAATGAAATTCAAAAGTTCGCGGGGCTTTTCCTGTCTACCTAGCCACTGCATCTGAGTTCAGATTGCTGTCCAGAGCGGTCACAATGGTGCACTGTGGGATACCACCCAGAAGCCAATACTGTTGATTTGCAGCCACACTAACCCTAATCCGATATGGTAATACCGATTTTAGCGCTACTCCTCTCGTCAGGGAGGAGTACAGAAACCGATTTAAATAGCCCTTTATGTCGATATAAAGGGCCTCGTAGTGTGGACGGGTACAGCGTTAAATCAGTTTAATGCTGCTAAAATCTGTTTAAATGCATAGTGTAGACCAGGCCTTAGACTCAGACTTTAAGGCCAGAAGCAACAATCATGATCACCTAAATCTGGCCGCCTGCATATTGCAGGCCACAGAACCCCACCCACCCATTGCTGTAACAGACCCCTAATCTCTGGCTGAGTTACTGAAGTCCTCAAATCATGATTTAAAGACTTCATGTTACAGAGAATTCACCATTTACACTAGTTTAAACCTGCAAGTGATCCATGCCCCACACACCAAAGGAAGGCGAAAAAAACCAGGGGTCTCTGCCAATCTGACCCAGTGTCTGTGTCCTGAGGACAGGTTTAAAGTACAGGCAGGTAGGAGAGCTACAGAAATGATCAAAGGTTTAGAAAACCTGACATGTCAGGGAAGGTTAAAAAAAGGGCTTTGTTTAGTCTGGAAAAAAGAGGACTGAGGGGGGAACCTGATAACATCTTCAAATACCTTAAGGGCTGTTAAAAAGAGGATGGTGATCAATTGTTCTCAAAGGATGAACAGAGGGTCAGCTCTGGCTGAGATCGTTCCCTATCTCTCTCTCACTCGGATTGTTCTCCTTTTTTCTCTGCCCTAGCTGTCTCGCTCTCCTTCACTCCTTTCTATTTCCCTCCCATCTCTCTGCCTGTCATCCCTTTACACCACCTCTGCATCACGCTCTCTCCTTCTCACTTATCCTTCAAGCCACATGATAGGCAGGAGTCCATGCTCTCACTGACTGGCCAGGTCCCTCTCTTGGTGCCGATGGCTTAATCCATAGTGCCCATGTGGCTCACACTATCCCTGCCTCTGTCCCCCATGTCGCCCGCCCCTCCCGGCTGCCACAGATATTGCTATGCAATGGTGTCCCCACACAGCATGGATGCTCTGTGCTGTGAGCAGTGGGGGATTCCCCAGCACCAGCCCAGAGACTGTATCTGGCCCGTTAACAGGGCTGCATTTGGAAATCTGGGTTTGGCACAAGCAGCCAACCCTGCTGTGTGAACTGTGCAACAGAGCATTACCACACATGCGTCCTTTGAGCCAGGGGGACGGGACGGGGCACAAAAGCCACTGGGCAGAGCTCCGGCCCTGTCAGAACTTCAAAGCTGACTGAAGGGTTCAAAACTGACCCATTTTTCATCTAGTCAAAATTTTGCATTTACTTATTTAAAAGTGAATATTGAAAACACCACAGAAATGGTTATCAAAAAATTAACCTTTGGGAAAACATTTCAACCCAAACTATCAAGGAGGAGGGAAGGGCAGGGGCTTTTCTGAAACTAAATCGCGGAAGATTTACATCAGATTGTAAGCTCTGGGGGCAGGGACGGCCCCTTTGCTCTGGGTGTATACAATGCCTAGCACAACAAGCGCCAGGCCAGGGCCAGGGCTCTAAGGCGCTACCACAACACAGATAATATTTTGACAGTGTGATTGATTTTTCTTGAAAAAACGAGTCATTTTGGGGAAAGTGCCAGTTTTTCACTGGAAATGAACCTTTCTGTGCGAACCTCTCACCCATACGAATCTCACTGTCCCTGTCTCCAGCTGGGCTCCTGCCTCACGGCCCCCCCGGCTGCCCCCACAGAGTGCTTGTTGGCTCTTGAACCCTGAGCTCCTCCCTCTCTCATCCAAGTTCAGCCTATTTTCTTTGCTATTTCGCATGCTCTGCTGCCTCTCTGCAAGTCCCCATCTCCACTGCTCCCAGCTCTGGGCCTGATTCTCACCGACACCAGCACAGAGTAGTGGGAAAAGCTACTCAATCTAACCGGGAGCATTTCATGCCCCTTTGCACAGTTCCAGGTGTTGGGCAATGCAAATCAGGCCCTTGTTTCCACGTACCCAGCATCTCTTTCTGTCCAGGACCAGTCTGCCCTGCCCCCACACCTGATTCTCTTGCAAGTTTCTTTTGTCCCAATCTCCCTTTACCACCCACTGTCTCTCTCCTTTTCAGTTCTTCTTCCATAGCTATTGGGTCCCATAGGTCTTGTGGTAGGGGAGGGGAGGCTAGGGAGGGATTTGGCCTGTTCCCGTCTTTCCACAGGCCCTCTAGTGCTGATGCCCCCTGCTGGTGGTTGATGGGAAGAGGCAGCACTGAGGGGATGGAGGGGTGGATCTCTCCAGCGAGGCGCGGGGCATGGGCAGGACTCCCCCCACCCCACCTCCAGCAAATCACACTGGCCACATCCCCATGCCAGAGATGGAGCCCCTGGATCAGCAATCCCAGAGGGTCTGTGATTGCCACCCCCCAGAGCAAACCGTTAGCATGGGTCAGAAAACAGGGGACCCCTTCCTCCCCACCCCAGTTTGACAACATGGGGAAATCATTTTGTTGATGTTCTCAGAAGGAAATGTGACTTTTAAATAAAAACAATGTTCCAGTTTGGGCTGAAATCAGTTTGGGTTTGGCTGGAAAATTTATACACAGGCCACCAAAGGGGGAGAGAAGACAAAGCTCCAGTGAGCGTCCCACCTGCACCCAGGGGAGGTAACTCGTGCCTCTTTCTTTCCCAGGGGATGGGCAAGTGGATTTTGAGGAGTTTGTGACATTACTGGGGCCCAAGCTCTCCACCTCGGGGATCCCCAAGAAGTTCCATGGCACAGACTTCGACACTGTCTTCTGGAAGGTAACTGGTACCTCATCTGTGGCCCTCTCCACACCCTTCCTTCGCCCTGACGCCTTCTCTTGAGATCCCCAAACCTGGGGTAGGGGAGTCATGAACATAGAGGGAGAGCATATCCCAAAGTTACTCCAGGCCAAGAAGTACAGATTGATCCCAGTTCTCCCCCAAAACCGCTGGGGCTCTACCGTGGAAGGAGCAGCCAGTGTTTGGGGTTGGGTGGGGGGCGAGCAGATGCATCATACAGAGAAGAGGCTGTGGTAGGACAGCACCCATGAGAGTTCCTCATTTACCAGGTCCCCAGCAAACAGCCACTGCCTGTACCAGCCACAGCAGGCTCCAACGTGGACCCTCTTTATTCCAAATAGCACCAAGGGGCAGCTGATGGGGTCAGTGCAATCACGTAAGCAGACAGCCTGAGGGGGGAAGGAGCAGACACAGGGAACGCAGCTGGAGGCAGGAGAGGTAACAACTGACGTGCCCAAGGAATGCTCATGTGACTCCCCAGAGAACCTGTGCTGACCCCACTGCTCCTACCCTGCCTGTGGTGCAGCACGGACACACTGCTGCCTTTTGCCCCAATGACAATTGCCGCAAGCCCAGCCAGAGAGCCCCCCGCAAAGAGCACTGACCTCCTCCCTCCACCACACGCCCCCCATCAATGAGCCCACCCTTACCATACACCGTCCCACCCCTCCAGCAGTGAGCCCTCACTCACCCACCCAGCCCAGCACCTGTGTCTGCTGAAAACCCCACTTGAAAGTTTCTTGGAAGGGATTCTGGGGGTGGGAGGGAGTTGGCCTTGACCACACCTCCTTTCTGGAAAGCTTGGTCTGCTTTCTGTACACCAGAGAAGTGAAGGCGCAAGCTATGGGCCTGCCTCATGCCCACTCCTCCCTTGCTCACAAGAGAAACACCTTAGGGGAGCATCTTCTTTAATGTGACTTAGCTTTGTTTTGACATGAGCAGCTGCCTCTGGATCAACCCTACCTTTGGCCCAGCCCTGTTGGTCTCAGTGGGGTTACAGCAGGGTACAGCCTGGCCTCTTTCTGATTTGCACTGCTCCCCAGGAGCCCAATTCACCCATCTTTAGCATCTCCAGGAGCCTCTCCTCTGGGTGGCTCATCAGCCCTCCTTGGACGCACGCTTATACGGCAGAACCCTGGGCAGGGCTTAGTTTCATTTTCCTGGTTGGGGGTGGTTTCCTGTTTGTGCTTCAACTCCTAAAAAGGAGACAGTCAGGGCCCTGATGGGAAAACTGGACTCAGGGCCCCTGACTCCTACAGTGACCAGACAGCAAGTGTGAAAAATCGGAATGGGGGGTGGGGGTAATAGGAGCCTATATAAGAAAAAGACCCCAAAATCGGGACTTTCCCTATAAAATTGGGGCATGTGGTCACCCTACTGTGTCCAGCCCTATAAGAGCAAAGAGCTCCTGGTGTCAGTGTGACTAGGGGCTGGTGGGGTGCAGTGGCGTAGCCAGGTTTTAACAGCAGGGGGAGCAGGCAAACATAAAAAAGGCACCCCCCCTTGGCTCCTCCTCTGGCCACGCCCCCCGGCTCCTCCGGCCATTTCGTGCCCCCTCCCCGCCTTGGCTCCTCCTCGGGCCACACTGGGGCCATGCTGCGCCCCCCCGGCCACGCCGCCCCCCCATGGCTGTACAGGGAGGCTGGCAGAGGACAGAGGTATGAGGGGAGGTGAAGGGGAGGGAAAGGCAGGGGCACGGGGTACATGGGAGGGGTATACGGGGTATGGAGCTTGGGGAGGGATTACTGGGGATAGGAGTGGGCTGGAGTCCCCAGGGCTCTCTGTGCAGGTGGGGGGCTGGAGCTGCCCCCAGGACCGGGAGAGCCTGGGAGGGGCTCGCCGCATGCAGCACCAGCCCAGCTCAGCGCTGGCCCTACCTCTTGGGGGATGGGGGAAGAAGGCAGCGAGCCCCGCCAGGCGCAGTCCGAGCGAGCTGCGTCCGCGCCAGCTTGCTGCAGTCGCCCACCCCATGGCTTCTTCGGCTGTGTTGCTGGCAGCGCTGGCCGGCAGGCACCACTTCTGCCCCGCAATCAGCTGTCTCCTTCCTGCTGGGAGACACAGCTGATCAGCGGGGGTGGGGCAGAATCCGGGCAGGCCGTTCAGAGTGGAGCCGATGAGGTGCCGCTTTTTTAAAAATGTGGGGAGGAGAAGCACCTGCTTCTGATGCATCCCACTAGCTACGCTACTGGTGGGGTGCACTGTAGGGCACAACAGTCTAGTCTTTGCTCCAGCCATCACTCTGGCAGGGCAGCTGCCTATCTGTGATATTGCCATCATAGACTCATAGACTGCCATCATCATAGACTCATAGACTTGTCAATCACACCGTGGGCCTCCCCTGGCTCCCCTTCCTCCCTACTGCCAGCACCGGGGTCAATGTGTCCCTGCCCTCAATGGTTAGGTCACATGACAGCCATGACACCATACATACTGCATGACGGCCAGGTGTCGGGGACCACGGTGCCAGGCCTGTCCCCATGTGAGATCAGCAGCTGCTGTGCTGCGGCTGTGTTCCCTGCGTGACCAGAGATGTGCGGTGGTGACTGATCAATGACAGCTGTGCCAGGCTCTGGTCCCCATGACACACAGCTGGAAGGGAGATCACGTGAACATGGGGTGGTTCTTGCAATCCCCCCCTGAGGGGTCTGTGTGCTGCTTCCCCTTCCCACAGTGCGACATGCAGAAGCTGACGGTGGATGAGCTGAAGCGGTTGCTCTACGATACCTTCTGCGAACACCTGTCCATGAAGGACATTGAGAACATCATCATGACGGAAGAGGAAAGCCACATGGGCAATGCTGAGGAGTGCCCCGTCGACGTGGAGCGTAAGTGACCCTTCCCCAGCACTGTCACTCACTATTGCTACCATAGCGCCTAGGAGCATGGCCCAAGCCCCACGGTGCTAGGCTCCGTACAGACACTGCCCCAAGGAGCTTACAGTCAGCATCCAGGGACTTGCTGTCCATCTCTGCTGCCGCCTGGAGCAGCCAGACAGGGCTGGCCTTACCATGAGGCGAACTGATGCAGCCGCCTCAGGTACCAGACTGTGGGGGGGCCACTAGGACCCAAAGTGTAGAAAATTGTGTCTGCTGCTGGTGCACAGAGATGGTGGGGCGCTGTGCTGGAGGAAGGAGGGCACAAGAGACATAACAGGCAGGCAGGAGAAAAGGTGAGAGGGAATAACAGAAAGCAGCAGGAGCTGCAGGGAGAGAGAGGAGGAGCCTCTTATGTACCTCTCCAGCACCCCCAGGAGCCTGCACTGATTCACACCAGCTTCTCAGTGAGCTTCCTGGTTCCTGCTGCTTCCCTGAACCCACTTGAGGGGAACAGGCAGTCACCTGAAGTAGTAGGAGCCAGTTAGGCCCTTAAGACACTGATATCTTCCCTCACTCAGGCCCTGCTACCAGCCTGCTTATTTGTCCCCTTCAACTGAGTGTTGAGAACAGGGCCGGCTCTAGCCATTTCGCCGCCCCAAACACGGCGGCACGCCGCAGGGGGCACTCTGCCGCTCGCTGGTCCCACGGCTCCAGTGGACCTCCCGCAGGCGTGCCTGCAGATGCTCCACCGGAGCCGCGGGACCAGCAGACCCTCCACAGGCACGCCTGCGGGAGGTCCACCGGAGCTGCCTGCCGCCCTCCCGACAACCAGCAGAGCGACCCCGCAGCATGCCGCCCCAAGCACGCGCTTGACGCGCTGGGGCCTGGAGCCGGCCCTGGTTGAGAGCCACTATAGCTGGCACAGAACAGCAGTCATGAGTGAAAGAAGAAAACGCCCCTCTGGGGCAGCATTCAGAAAAAGAAAGCAAATAAAGGAAGCTTTTCTATCTAAGCAGGAAGGAGCTCTCCTGAGATACATAGACACAAATGTTCACAGTGAGCCTTCTGGCCCCAGTGAGGATGTGAGTGCTTAAACTCTCAAGCTTTTTTTGTCCCATGCAGTTCTCATTCGTTGAACTTGGTGGTCAGCGATGCAGCATCAGCTTCTACTGAGATTGCCAAATTTTTAATGTAATTTGAACAGGGCCGGCTCTAGCCATTTCGCGGCCCCAAGCACGGCGGCACGCCATGGGGGGCGCTCTGCCGCTCGCCGGTCCCGTGGCTCCGGTGGACCTCCCGCAGGCGCCCCTGCGGAGGATCCACTGGTCCTGCAGCTCCGGTGGACCTCCCACAGGCGTCCCTGTGGAGGATCCGCTGGTCCCGCGGCTCCGGTGGACCTCCCACAGGCGTGCCTGCGTATGCTCCACCGGAGCCTCGCAGGAGTGGCGCCAGGGTTTTTGGCGCCCTAGGCGGGGGTCCTTCCGCTCTCCCGGTCGTCAGCAGCAATTCTGCAGCGGGGGGATCCTTCTGCGCTCTCGGTCTTTGGGGCACTTCAGTGGCAGGTCCCGGAGTGAGTGAAGGACCCGCCACAGAATTGCCGCCGAAGACCCAGAGCGCAGAAGGACCCCCCGCCGCCAAGTTGCCGCCAAGAGTGGCAAAATGCTGCCCCTCCAAATCCTGGGGCCTTAGGCAACCGCCTAGGTCGCCTAAATGGAAGCGCCGGCCCTGGAGCCGCAGGACCAGCTGACCCTCTGCAGGGACGCCTGCGGGAGGTCCACCAGAGCCGCCTGCCGCCCTCCTGGCAACCGGCAGAGCGCCCCCCCCCGTGGCATGCCGCCCCAAGCACGCACTTGGCGCACTGGGGCCTGGAGCTGGCCCTGAATTCAAAGCATCTATGTATTTTTCTCTGCATCAACTCATCGATGGCAAATTTTGAAGCAACATCTGGAAACATCCTCTCTGACACTGAAACCACCGAGTGCCATGATGGGAAAGTCGAGTGGAGGCGATAAAGCCTAACACACACCAAATTTGGAAGATAGATGATGCCATAGTTGCCAGTATGGAGGATAATGCTATGACAGGAATGGTTCATGGGAGAACAGTGGCAGAGGGAAATGGAATCACCAGAAACTTACATAACTTCACATTTCTGTTTAGCTTAGTGTTGTAGCCTGACATAGTGTTTGAAATAAATGTTGTAAGCAAGAGACTCCAAGGTGTTGACCTTGATATATCTGGAACAACGGAACAACTGGACAAAGCAAAGTCATATCTACAGTCTTACCGGTCAGATGAGGGATTTCAAAACGTTCTGAAGAGCGCACAGAAGTTGGCAGAGGAACTTCACACTTAAGCTATTTTCCCACCCATTCAAGAATACAAGAGTCACCAAAGATGACGATATTTTGATTACGAGGCACAGGATAATCCCATAAGAGACCCCAAACAACAATTCAAAGTTGAATTCTTTAACCGGGTGCTAGATTGTGTAATACAGTGAGTTGAAGAACGTTTCATGAAGCTGAAGGAACACAGCAGTATATTTGGGATGTTGTAGGATATTCCAAAACTCCTCACTATACCTGACGAAGACCTACACCATCAATGCAGGGCACTAGAGACAGTGTTGACACATGATGACGTGCACGATATTGATGCGAGTGATTTAGGTGATGAACTGAAAGCCCTTCCAAGATACATTCCAGCAGGATCAACTCCAAAGGCTGTTCTGGAATATATGTGCACAAATAAGATGACCACCCTCTTTCCAAATGCTTTTGTTGCTCTGCACATACTTCTAACCCTTCTTGTAACAGTTGACAGTGGAGAACGCAGCTTCTCCAAGCTGAAGTTAATAAAAACACATCTATGCTCCACAATGACACAGGAGAGGCTGGTCAGCCTTGCAACCATCTCAGTAGAGCATGAGCTGGCCCAGACTGAGGACCTTCAAGAAGCAGTTCAAATCTTTGCAACCAAGAATCAGGGCTGCCCAGAGGATTCGGGGGGCCTGGGATCTTCAGCGGCAGGGGGCCCCCGCTACAGCGGTGATTTGGCAGCAGGGGGTCCTTCCGCTCTGGGACCCGCCACCAAAGTGCCCTGAAGACCCACCGCCGAATTACTGCCGAAGACCTGGCACTTCGGCGGCAGGTCTTGCTTCGGCAGTAGTTCAGCGGCAGGGAGTCCTTCCGCCCCAGGGCAGAAGGACCCTCGGCCACTGAAGACCCGGAGTGGAAGAAGTTCTGGGGGCTCAGGCCCTGCAAGAGTTTTCCATGGCCCCTGGAGCAAGTGAAGGACCCCACTCCAGGGGCCCTGAAAAACTCTCGTGGGGGCCCTTGTGGGGTCTGGGGCAAATTGCCCCACTTGCCCCCTCCTCTGGGCAGCCCTACCAAGAAGGCACGGAAAGCATCACTTTGATTATTCAAACAGAGAAAAATGCCAGTGTTTACTATGCAGACAAGAAAAGTTACATTTGCTGTTCAGGCGTTTGAAAGTTAAGGGTTACTTAAAATTTTTGAACAAGGCATTTTAAGTTGTTAGTTCTCCTTTTTTGGGGTGGGTAGCAAAGCAGTACGATGAGAGGGGTAGAACAGGAAGAAGGCAGAATTGAGACCTTTCAGAGTTTTGTCCCAAGCAAGGGGACATGGGGGCATCATTTGAGCTCCCCGCCTCAGGTGCCAAAATGTTGTGGGCCAGCCCTGCAGCCAGACCACGGTAAGGAACAAGCCATACTTGCAGTCCCTGTTCCCCTGTCACCTGCCCACATCAGCCACCTTGCCCCTACAGAGTTGTCTGGAGAAGCAGGGAGCAGCTCAGTGGGCTTGTTGTGATGCATCGCGAGCGAATATGGGTCTTCCCATTCACCATGGGACACTGGGCTGTGTCCCTCTCCCCCCGGCCCGGTTCCCCCCTCTCAGTTCAGGGGGAAACCCAGGAGCATGAGACGGTCAGGCCATGTGTGGCTGGGGGTCCTTGGAGTCCTTGGCTTTGCCCAGCACTCTGAGCTAGAGGCAGGTTTTATGCAGTCTGAGTGCCATTTCACATCCGCCCTCTGGACCAGGACCGGCACCGCCAAAGCAGAGGGGATATTTGCCCTCCCACAACGCTCTTCAAGGGATCCCAAATTGTTGCCAGGAAGGCAGAGATAGGTCCCAGGTTAACCCATGCTAAGCGGAGCAACAGCAGCAGAGCTGTTTTCATCCTTTATAGAAATCACAGCAAAATACTAACAGAACCCAAATTTTACTTCTTTAAAACTCTTAACACACAATGTTTTCCAGGGGTCTGTCTAGCCCCAGACTCCTGGAAGGCTGTTTGGCTTTTAAATAGCAACATCAAGTGGCCCCACAATACCCTCTTCAAACACCTTCCACTGCCTCCCTGGTCTCCTTGCTGCTATAAGCCTCTCCCCCAGCACCTCTTTGGGCTCTTTGTGACACTGAGCACCATCTAGGGCTTCTCCCCAGAGGTCCAGTGCCTGCCTTTGGGTCAGGGCTGGCCACAAGGGCTTGCTCCAGATCTGTGTCTTCCAGGTTCTCCCAGGCTTCTTCATCAGCCTGCAGGAGCCATCCTTCTTCCCCACAGTCTCACCAATCTCTGGTCCTAGATTGCCAAGTTCCTTTCCCTCTTTCCCTGCAGGCCCCCCTGCTGCTGCCAGCTTCCTGTCTTTATAGTCATCACCCAGCTCCTTCCCCACCTAGGCTTCACCCTTAATAAGGCCTGGCCCACCCTCTAGGTGCAGCCAGGCAAGTTAATTGCTCCCCCAGGCTCACATTCCCCCTTTCAGAGCCAGGATGAGGTATACAGCCTGTCAGCACAGAGAATGACAAAAATTATTGCACCCCTGGAGGAAATCCCATACAAGGAGAGATTGAAAGGATCTCGGGCTGTTTAGTTTAGAGAGGAGACAAATAAGAGGGGCCATGGCAGAACCTAATGTCTAGAAGGACAGCTGGCCTGTTCCGCCCCAGAGATGGCTGCATTTTGATAATGGGTAAGGTAAGGTCTTATCCCTAATTGCCTATGGGAATCAAAGTGCACTTCCTGATTTCTAACTGTACACTCCTCTCTCATTAGGGGATTCCCTGCACTCTGATTGGCTGAGGAGTTCTGAGTTGTATGACTATAGAGTTATTTATCAGTTATGGTACAGTATGCAAATCCCAGTGTTCTGACTGGCTGACAATCAGAGCATTGTTAGACAATCACAGCATAGGGCTTTGTACTTTCTTGAGTAGATATATTACAATTATGCAAATACATCTGCTCTGCTGCAGTAAATCACTCTGCACTGATTGGCTACTGCTCTCAATATGAGGCCAACAAATATGGCTGATTAATATGTGGCTCCCCTGTCCACACCCTATTCCCCAGCCCACCCAAGAGAATGTCAAGTCATTACATTCTGGGCATGTACACTTCTGAGCTCCCCGTACTCCCTGTATTCTACACACATCTCATGGAGGTCACCACCTTCTACCCATGTATACTCCATGTTTCAGACATGTCACCCTGTCTAGTCACATGTACACCACAGAGGTCACAAATATTTCCATACAGCGTCCAAACACACTGGAGATCACCATGTTCCATGTACATGTGGTTGGTAGAAATCACCTTGTTCCACACCCACCTGGCCGTAGAAGTCACTGTGTTCCATACACACATGGACTGTGGATGTTGCTGCCCCACAAAGGCTATGATTCAGTAAAAGCAGTACAGTCTCTATGCTCAGCCACTGCAGAGACCATTGGGATCGTTGTACATCTAGAACATGGTGACTTTTGTGAGTACCCAACATCACAGGCCTTCTGGGTGAGGAAAGGCACTGACACGCTGCCCGATGCCTCTCCCCAAGGAGCCAGGGACTGCGCCAGCCAGAGAGACTGAGCCCTATTACTCCTTTTTTTTAAATTTTAATTAAGAAAGTGACTGTTCTACTCTGGCTCTGGGCTGCTCAGAATTTTAATGCAGGAGGAGGCCACTTGGGTGCATTGCGGCCCAGCTGCCGCTCTGCATGGCAAGTGGCAAAGCACCATGCCAGGGCTTTGCAGCAAAGCCACCTGGCATCTTGGAGGGACCTGCACAGTGAGTCTCGCGCCTGCAGCATCCCAGGTAGGAGATGCCAGGAACTTCCTAGCGGGAAGGACTGCAAGCAGGGACAGCAAATGGAAGGAAGCAGAAGGCTGTCTGAAGTCTGTGTGTGTGAAGGGTGTGGGTGAATCTTTCAGATGAGGCTGGGACTAGGCGGGTGACAGAAGACACCAAACTAACCTGCATCTCCCCTTCCTCTCTCTTCCTCCCTTCCCCCGCAGCCTGCTCGAACCAGCAAATCCGACAGACGTGTGTCCGGAAGAGCCTCATCTGCGCCTTCGCCATTGCTTTCATCATCAGCGTCATGCTGATCGCCGCCAATCAGGTGCTGAGGAGCGGGATGAAGTAACCCAGACAGACAGACTGCTTACCAGAAGAACAAAGACAGACAGACATATATAAATATATATATATATTATAGAATATACACACAAAGGGGGGAGGAAAAAAACAAACTATTCCTCCATGGAACGTGTCCTGTGCACACCCACCAACTCCTCACCCACATCCGCCCTTCAACTCCTCCGCTGGGAGCGCCCTTCCAGGAGATGGGGCCATCGTGTCTGCTGAGCGCATGGGTTCCCCTGGGGCGGCTCCCACTCGCCTCGGGGCAAGAGAGGTCACCTGGACTCGCATGGCTGTTTGTGGAACATTTAGATTAAAACAAAAGTGCATGTACCGTGCATGGAGTCCCCCCCCCCATTCTGAGTGATGCAAAAGCGTGTGCTTTTATAACCGGAGATTAGAGTCCTATCAGATATATAATATATTCTATATCTCTATATTTATGATAAACCAAATCATCACGTAAGCAATACACACTCACTGAGATTTTCTATTTGAGATTCGGGCATTGCATGGACCTCAATAGCAAGGGCTGGATTCCACCACTAGCTGTAGTACCGTCTCCCCATAACCATCTCCACACGTCCCAGAAACCACACACTTTTCACCTCAGCTGTGCTGCTGTTGTCATTAGGGAGCCTGTTGTATATGGCCCTGGGTGTGGGGGCATTGGCAAAGACAGGCTGCAGGAATCGTCAGGTTTTACACTCAGTCTATACTGCAGCTCGGGTCCCGTTGCCATCAGAAAATCCACATGTGAGACATTCCCTAGCTGCTCATGCCAGGGCATAAATAAAGCTCCCTATCAGAAAGGGGCATCCGGGCTCGCCAAGGGAGCTCACATTGTGTGTGACTCATCTGCTTTTGGCCTGTTCAGCCCCCTCTGGGACTGTCCTACAGACTATGCCAAGTTGCCCACATCTTCCAGTGTGGCCTAGTGGACAGACCAGTGGACTGGGACCTGGGTTCTGTTCCCAGCTATGTCAGTGACCTACTGAGTGACCTTAGGTAAGTCTCTGTACCTCAGTTTCCTCAGCTGTAAAATGGAGATAATGCTGCTTCCCTGACGAAAAGTGCTGTATAACAGCTGGGTTATTAGCCCAGTAACCCTCTGGGCCCCAAAGATAGTCATTGATTGCAGAATGTAGCTGGCCATAGTCTGTCCTTGATCACATCACCTCCCCTCTTTGAGAGGGGGCTGCCTTCCTGACACAGCCCTCTCGTCCCGTGTCACCTCTCTGTGCTCCCTCCCCATGTCTATCCCTGACCACCACACACACTCACGCCCCTACAGCCTGGATGTAGCATCAGACCAGTGTCAATTTGGGTTTCTTTTTTTTTTTATGTTCAATCCAAATAAAAATGGAATTTATAAACTGATCTCGGTGTAGCCGGGTCCGGCTGTAATTGGGAGCGATCCTGGCCTGGGGCAAATCCTGCAGAGTGCTGGGGCGGGACCGGACCCCAGCACCCTGGCAGCTTTTCTATGGGACACAAGGGGGGCCTGTGCAGCTCCAGGTGAGTGAGGGGCAGGGGCTGGGAAATGAGGACAGCTGGTGCTGGAGCTATAGGTGGGAGTTGTAGGTGTACTGGGGAGTACAGGGTGTGTTGGGTGGGGAGTGAGGAGGGGCTGGGTACAAGTAGGTCAAGTCTGAGTGGTTACAAAGGGAAGTGGGTGGAGATGAGGGGTGTGTTGGGGTGACTAAGTGCTGGCAGGGGTGACTGCAAAGGGCGGTGGGTGTGACATGAGGTGAAAGGGGTAAGGGCGTGGCTGGTTTCAGAGGGAGGTGGGGGGCATGGGTGTGCTGGGAGGTGGGTGTACCCAGGGTGGGTGGGCTGGAGTTAGCTGTGGCTTTATGTAACTGGCAGGTGTCTTTAGAGACATCACCTTTGAAAACAATGTTCTTTTAAGACAAACTCTTCAGGCAGCACCAGTGAGGCTGGTGACCGCTCATGCCCAGCCCAGAGGCACCCAGCGCCATGCCACAGGCTGGAATATGTGGCCGTTGCTTCACATACAACCTTCAAAGCTGCACTGGCCACGCTGTGCTCTTTTCACTGCCACTCCCAACAGACCTCCCATAGACCCAGGTTCCTGACCCACATGGGCTTGGTGTGCGCAGATCTGGGGGCTGGCAGAAAAATATAACCCAGACCACAGCATCAGCTGGGAACTGGGAGCAGCTTCCATCCTGCCCAGGCAAGTTATGGCTAATGGTGGTAGCAGCTAAGTAACTTAGATTCAGAGATTCCAAGGCCAGAAGGGCCCATTATGGTCATCTAATCTGACCTCCTGTGTAGCCAGGGCCGGCTCCAGGCACCAGCGAAGGAAGCAGGTGCTTTGGGAGGCCAATGGAAAGGGGTCTCGGTCTTTGGCAGCAATTTGGCAGCGGGTCCTTGCGTCCTTGGAGGGAAGGCCCCGCCGTCAAAGAATGAAGCGGCACAGTAGAGCTGCCACCGATCGAGCCTTTTTTTTTTTTTTTCCACTTTGGCACTTGGTGCGGCAAAAAAGCTGGAGCCGGCTCTGTTTGTAGCACAGGCCAGAGACCTGCCCCACCATAATTTCATTTGGTGACCCCTAGTTCTTGTGTTATGAGAAGGGGTAAATAACATGTAACCCCCAAGGAGATGACCTAGATTCCTAGGGCTCTGTCTGCTGGCAGCTCAGGGAGCGGGAGCCAAGGCAAACTCAGAGTCTGCCCAGCAACCAATAGGGAGTGAGATGCCCTCCCAGGGAGTTCAGGAAAGGGGAGAAGCCATTCTGGAGAGACTGGAGTAAGCCAGGGCAAGGGCAGGACTGGGTGTGTGGGGAGCTGGTGAGTCCCAGGCCTGCAGGCAGGTTCCCCCTGAGAACTGGCCTCTAGGGACCTGACAGCAGATCCCCCAGCTGGGTTTTCCTTCCCCACTGATGATACCCAGTTGGTAGCATTTGCTGGGAAAGTTCCCCAGCCAGGCTGGGTTTGCCTCCAGCTTCTTAGGTGAGATTAGTCTCATAGACTCATAGACTTTAAGGTCAGAAGGGACCATTATGATCATCTAGTCTGTCCTCCTGCACAATGCAGGCCATACAATCTCACCCATCCACTTCTATAACAAACCCCTAACCTATGTCTGAGTTATTGAAGTCATCAAATTGTGGTTTGAAGACCTCAAGCTGCAGAGAATCCACCAGCAAGTGACCCGTGCCCCACGCTGCAGAGGAAGGCGAAAAACCTCCAGGGCCTCTGCCAATCTGCTCTGGAGGAAAATTCCTTCCCGACCCCAAATATGGCGATCAGCTAAATCCTGAGCATGTGGGCAAGATGCACCAGCCAGCACCCAGGAAAGAATTCTCTGTAGTAACTCAGATCCCACCCCATCTAACATCCCATCCCAGACCACTGAAAATTTGGCAACTGATCTTTGATCAATTTCCAGAATTAGGCTATCCCATCATACCATCCCCTCCATAAACTTATCAAGCTTAGTCTTAAAGCCAGATATGTCTTTTGCCCCCGCTACTCCCCTTGGAAGGCTGTTCCAGAACTTCACTCCTCTAATGGTTAGAAACCTTCATCTAATTTCAAGTCTAAACTTCCTAGTGTCCAGTTTATATCCATTTGTTCTTGTGTCCACATTGGTACTAAGCTTAAATAATTCCTCTCCCTCCCTACTATTAATCCCTCTGATATATTTATAAGGAGCCATCAGATCTCCCCTCAGCCTTCTTTTGGTTAGGCTAAACAAGCCAAGCTCTTTGAGTCTTCTTTCATAAGACAGGTTTTCCATTCCTCAGATCGTCCTAATAGCTCTTCTCTGTACCTGTTCCAGTTTGAATTCATCCTTCTTAAACATGGGAGACCAGAACTGCACACAGTATTCCAGAGAGGTCTCACCAGTGCCTTGTATAACGGTACTAACACCTCCTGCTAGTCCAGGGCTGCTGCCTGCTGGGTGTATGACCGGAGGCTGGGCTAGGAGGCTACAGTTTGGATGTTAGGGTAGTTGTATAACCTACACCTTGAGCGCTGAACCCCTTTGTGGTGAGCGGAAATCCTGGGACCGATGCAGCCTGACTCCTGCCTGAGGAGGATCCCTGCCAGCAGACAGCAGCCCCTCTGCAGTGACTGAGGAGTCCCGCATCATCTTCAAACCTGAGGATCGTTCATAGAGTTCGTGAGATCACCAGCTTTTAGTTAGTTAGTCAGAGAATTTGTTTTGGGGACCCCCTATTCCCTGAACTGTGTCCTCAAGCCAGGGAGCGAGGGTTTGAGGATTTTATAACCTGCTGCTTATTACACCTGTGGAGGGATTTACCACCTCCTCCCACTTGTGAGTCCTTTGGGCTGTGCTGAACCCAGTCAGCCACACTGCTAAACCACTGCAGGGAAGGATTTTGTGGTTATAGGTCATCAAGGGCCCCAGCAAAGTACGTGTACCAATGGGACACTAAGTTTAAATTTGCTACATCAAGTCACAGGTATTTTCAGTGTGGGCACTGGTGACCCTAAAAATAGTGTTTCACCCTGTTATGTTGTATTTGTCTCCTGTTTAATATAATTATTGTGTTGAATACATTTTTATGTGTTTGTGTTATTTCTTGGAAGTCTCCAATTATCTGGCAAGTAAGTGGGGATTACTCTGTAGTTAGAATTTTCTACCCAAGCTGCCCTGGTGACCCTGCCAGGAAGGAGCGACGGGGGTGGAGGCACCACCAAATAATTTCATAGAAAAAAATAAAGATTCACCCTGATGGGTGGGTGGCGGGATCCAAAAGAACCCAGACCTGTCCATCAAAACCTGTAAGCAGATTGGCATTAAAGGAGGTAACCATGTGGAGAGGGGCGCTACAAACACTTCCTTATTTAATTTCTCTACGCCAGTCATGATTTTACAGACCTCTATCATATCCCCCACACCCCTTAGTAGGGTTACCAGATAGCAACTGTGAAAAAACGGGACGTGGTGATGGCTAATAGGTGCCTTTATAAGAAAAAGTCCCAAAAAACGGGACTGTCCCTTTAAAAACAGGACATCTGGTCACCTTGCCCCTTAGTCATCTTTTCCAAGCTGAAAAGTCCCAGTCTTGTTAATCTCTCCTCATGCAGAAGCTGTTCCATACCCCTAATCATGTTTGTTGCCCTTTTCTGTACCTTTTCCAATTCCAATACATCTTTTTTGAGTTGGGGTAACCAGACCTGCACATAGTATTCAAGACGTGAGCATGCCATGGATTTACATAAAGGCAATATGATATTTTCTGTCTTATTATCTATCCCTTTCTTAATGATTCCCAACATTCTGTTGGCTTTTGTTGACTGCCGCAGCACACTGAGTGGATGTTTTCAGTGAATTAAGTTTTGTGAGATCCCTTTGTAACTCTTTGCAGTCTGATTTGGACTTAACTATCTTGAGAAGTTTTGAATCATCTGCAAATTTTGCCATCTCACTGTTCAGCCCTTTTTCCGGATCCTTATGAATATATTGAATAGGACTGGGCCCAGTACAGACCCCTGGGGGATGCCACTATTTACCTCTCTCCATTCTGAAAATTGACCATTTATTCCTACCCTTTGTTTCCTGTCTTTTAACCAGTTACTGATCCATCAGAGCACCTTCCCTCTTATCCCATGACAGCTTACTTTGCTTATGAGCCTTTGGTGAGGGACCTTGTCAAAGGCTTTTTGAAAATCTAAGTACACTATATCCACTGGATCACCCTTGTCCACATACTTGTTGACCCCCTCATTGGTGAGACATGATTTCCCTTTACAAAAAACATGTTGACTTTTCCCCCAACAAATCATGTTAATCTCTGTGTCTGATAATTCTTTTCTTTATTATAGTTTCGACCAGTTTGCCCAATACTGAAGTTTGGCTTACTGGCCTATATTTGCCAGGATCACCTCTGGAGCCCTTTTAAAAATTGGTGTCACATTAGCTATCCTCCTGTCATCTGATACAGAAGCTGATTTAAATGATAGATTACATATCACAGTTAGTAGTTCTGCAATTTCACATCTGAGTTCCTTCAGAACTCTTGGGTGAATACCATCTGGTCCTGGTGACTTATTACTGTTTAATTTATCAGTTTGTTCCAAACCAATGCAAAGAATTCATTTGATTTCTCTGCAATTGTCTTATCTTCCTTGAGCATCATCTTGATTGTCCAGTGGCCCCACTGATTGTTTAGCAGGTTTCCTGCTTCTGATGTACTTAAAAAATATTTTTGCTGGTATTTTTTGAGTCTTTGCTTAACTGTTCTTCAAATTCTTTTTTGGCCTTCCTAATTACATTTTTACACTTCATTTGCCAGAGTTCATGCTCCTTTCTATTTTCCTCAACAGCATTTAACTTCCACTTTTTAAATGATGCCCTTTTTGCCTCTCACTGCTTCTTTTACTTTGTTGTTTAGCCACAGTGGCACTTTTTTGGTTCTTTTACTCTGTTTTACATGCACTATTGTGAGAGAATTCCTGCGTTAGAAGAAAGAGGGTTCCTTAGAAGGATCAGAGGGGCAAATATCCCACCTGGGGGCAAATGGACACAGAGGGAGAACCCCAGGTAGACACACACATGTGACAAACAGCCCCTCTGAGATCTGCAAGAGCCTCTATGGTCAGCTTTCCTAGTAGTAATAGATGGTGGTCCAGTGGTTAGGGTATTCATCGAGAGATAATAATTAAGAGAGCCGGATTCAATTCCCTGTCTTCTCCTTAGTGTGTGCGCAACGTGCCTCAGGTGATACATGACCAGGCTTAATCACCGAATTTGGCCCACTGGTTGGGTCATTAGCTTCCCCGGCTGGGACTGGGTACAGACAGGGAGCGTGATGTGAACACTGATCCATGCCCCCACCCAGACTCCCTGTGTGCCCTGGGACAAGTCACTTAATCTCTCTGGCCTCAATTCCCCAGGAATAGAGTGGGGAGATGTCACAAGGGTAAACACAGCAAAGAGTCTGAGGCACTCAGGTATTATGGGAGTGTCATGGAGTGCCCACCCCACACTGGGATCTCAAGGGTTAATAGAGCCCTAGGGAGGCTGTGCAAGAGGCAGCCAATCAGGGCTGGGCTGGCCCATATAAGAAGAGCCCAGATAAGTTTCAGTCACTCCCTGGAGCTTGAGGAGGGAGGTGGACTGGCTGCCTTGCCGTTGGAGGGCAGCAAGTAGCCTGGACAGAGCAGTGCTGCAGGCAGAGACCCAAGGAGATAAAGGCAGTTCCTGGACACCTGTAGGGATCTGCCCTGAGGCAAGGGCAGAGAAGGTATGGGGGAAGATCTACAGAGGAGTCGGAGGGGACACAGCAAATGGGGGCCACCTTAAGAGTCCCTGCACCGGGACCCAGCATAGTGAGTGGGCCCAAGTGGGGGAAACGGAGTGTAACACAGCCCACAGTGTGAAGACAACACTGCGGTCCTGGGAGTGATGTGAGCAGGGCCGACTCTAGGCACCAGCACCCAACATGTGCTCTGGGCGGTACTTTTAAAGGGGCAGCATTCCTTTTTTTTTTTTTCTACAGTGGCGGCACTCTGATTTTTTAGGGTTTTTTTGCTTTGGCATTGGATTGAATGATTGGACTATAAGATGGATAGAAAGCTGGCTAGATCATCAGGCTCAACGAGTCGTGATCAATGGCTCGATGTCTAGTTGGCAGCCAGCATCAAGCGGACTGTCCCAAGGGTCGGTCCTGGGGCCAGTTTTGTTCAACATCTTTAATGACCTGGATGATGAGATCGATTGCACCCTCAGCAAGTTCACAGATGATATTAAGCTGGGGAGAGAGGTAGATACGCTGGAGGGTAGGATAGAGTCCAGAGTGACCTAGACAAATTGGAGGATTGGGCCAAAAGAAATCTGATGAGGTTCAACAAGGACAAGTGCAGAGTCCTGCACTTAGGATGAATCCTATGCACTGCTACAGGCTGGGGACTGACAGGCTAAGCAGCAGTTCTGCAGAAAAGGACCTGGGGATTACAGTGGACAAGAAGTTGGATATGAGTCAGTGTTGTGCCCGTGTTGCCAAGAAGGCCAATGTCATATTGGGCTGTATTAGTATGAGCATTGCCAGCAGATTGAGGGGAGTGATTATTCCTCTCTATTCGGTACTAGTGAGGCCACGCCTGGAATTTTGCATCCATTTTTGGTCCCCCCTGCTACAGAAGGGAGAGAGTCCAGCGGAGGGTAATGAAAATGATTAGTGGGCTGGGGCACATGACTCATGAGGAGAGGCTGAGGGAACTGAGGTTGTTTAGTCTGCAGAAGAGAAGAGTGAGAGTTGATAGCTGCTTTCAACTACCTGAAGGGGGGTTCCAAAAAGGATAGAGCTAGGCTGTTCTCGGTGGTGGCAGATGACAGAATAAGGAACAATGGTCTCAAGTTGCAGTGGGCGAGGTCTAGGTTGGATATTAGGAAACACTATTTCACTAGGAGGGTGGTGAAGCACTGGAATGGGTTACCTAGGGAGCTGATGGAATCTCCATCCTTAGAGCTTTTTAAGGCCCGGCTTGACAAAGGCCTGGTTGGGATGTTGGTGTAGGCCCTGCTTTGAGCAGGGGATTGGACTTGATAACCTCCTGAGGGCTCTTCCAACCCTAATAGTCTATGATTCTAAGTGACGGCAGCCAGATGCCACCCGAGGAGGGCGCACTGGCAAACAGAGTTAATCCCCAGGACCACATCAGGAGACGCTGCAGTGGTGAGTTGAACCCGTCACAGGGAGTAGAGGCCGTATAAGTACCATAGTTAGATTCCATTATCCAGGATCATTCTTCCACCAGGCTTTCAGAATTGCTATTTCCTCTATATTGCCCTTGATCTTCCCCAGGGAAGACAGCAGTCTGGCCCTTTAGTTAGCGATCGTCTTGATGGGCAGCATCCCAGCTATGCGGTTCATTAGGTCTTGCTAATTTTCCCTCCAGCTGCAGATTTTACTCTTACCTAGAAATTTGACTCAGCTTCACCATAAGAAAGATAGGAAGCAAGAACTGGTTTCCAAAAGCAGAAGAGCCTGAGCTATAAAAAGCACCATGGAATTCCAAGGGTCAGAGTTTAGCCGTAGCTGCAAAGTTCCTCGACTCAGCCCATCAAGAGCACGGGGGGTTGTTTAGGAACTAGCTGAGGGCGCCGTGGAAATTCGTTTTCTTTCAGTGGTGTAAGGAGGAGATGGATAGCTCATTGGTCAGGTCTGGGCGACAGGAAGCTTTCCACTGTCCGTTTGATTCCAAGCAGATCATCAGTGAGCAAAAGCTGAGCTATCCACCATCCAGGGGCAGCTCCAGGCCCCAGCTTGCCAAGCACGTGCTTGGGGCGGCAAGCCAATGGGGGCGCTCTGCCGGCACAGCGAGTGCGGCAGGCAGGCTGCCTTCGGCGGTTTGCCTGCGAAGGGTCCTCTGGTCCCCCAGCTCCGGTGGACCCTCCACAGGCACACCGCCGGAGGCAGCCTGCCTGCCGTGCTTGGGGCGGCAAAATGCCTAGAGCCACCCCCGCCACCATCTGGGTGACTGGGTGAGATGAGCTTGTAGGTCAGACAGCTCACTCCATCACAACAGGCAGCAGAAAGCCCAACGGTCACAGAGGCTGAACTCCCCTCTCACTTCTCCTGTTGTACCGCTCCAGCTCAGGGCTGAGGTGTGTTGATGGGGGACGACGTGTGGAAATCGTGCATTGCTGCATTTATGACAACAAATGCTGGCAGGGCTATTAAAGCTGGAGCTTCAGGATCAATCTCTAATTAACAGGGACCAGAGTGACGCCTAACGTGGGGGAAGAATGTCCAACATCTGCTGCGCCTGCAGGGAATTTGCACCTTCTTCTGAAGCACAAGGTCCTGACACTGTGAGAAACTTGATGCTGGACTAGATGGACTTAGGCTCTGAGCCAGGCTGCCCGTGCCTGGATTGTTTGCTGCCCATGCTGTGTCTCCAGGACGCTCACTGATGCGGTACACACCCCTGGAATAACATTCACAATGAAATGTGAGTCATTTGATCTAGTTAAAATAAATGTTGGCTACTCCCTTATTTTTCTGCTGCTCTGAACACAGGAACTCGACATAAAGTACAGAGGACTGCACGTGGCCAGTACCTTCCAGGTAGAACCCACACACTGGTACAGTGCACTGCTCACTGTGCCTGGTACCGTCCACACATGACATGGGTTCTGTGCTCCCGAATGTCGTAGGTCTGTCCACGTGCACCCAACCTGCTGTGTTGCTTATCAAGCCAGGTGAGCGCCAGTCAGAACACAACTGCTGCACGGCATTCCACTGATTGTTCATTCCCCATCGAGGAGCAGCAGTGAGAGGGTTAAACCCTTAGTGTCTGTGCTTTGGCTGTTCCTCTATTGATCCTGTGCCTCCCGTGTAATATGCAAGCTGTGCAATACCTGAAATTTGTTTGTTTGTTTGTTTGTTTTCAAGCCCTGACACTTTCTGTTGACATTCTATTAGGATTTTAGGGTTATTTGCCTTACAAAGTGCCTAAATCTGAAGAACAGGCAGTGCAAACCGCTAGAGATCGGGACCATTTGCCAATACTAATGACTAAATCCTGGCTCCGGGCAGCAGGCTAACCCTGGAGTCAACGCATGATCAAAAATGATCACGAAAAATCAGAGGCAAGACAACCTGAGAGAGAGACTCTTAGCTCAACTCCATGCCCAGACAGGGCTGGTGTTAGGAGAGGCTGCCTTGGGGGCTAGCTGCCTAGTCCCATGACTTCTCTGGGGCCACCCTGTCCCTAGCTCAGCTGGGTGCTGATACACCAATGCATCTCCTGCCCAGATGGTTGGACAACTTTCAGGTGGTCTCCCCCTTCACCAGGCCATCACCCCCCATCCACAGGCCAGCAGAGCTGCCAGAGTCTCTCCACCAAGAAACTGCCCTGGCCATTCAACCAGCCAGGGCAGCTTTCAGGGAGTAGGAGGAGTTCTGGGGGAGCAGAGCTCCCTGCCAGCCAGGAGCGGGAGTGGAGGTGACCTGACCTCCTGCATGCTCCCACCTGCTCAGCAGCTCTGGATTGCTGGGCTGTGCGAAGCCTCAGACCTCTGTCTGTGTGCTCCCTGGCTTGGCTGCCCAGGCCTCAGCATGATGAGTGGTTCAGTAGCTGTAGGAGATGTCACAGGAGCAGCTGCTGTGGGTTCGCTGTCTCAGCCCCTCTGACTCACTTGATGGGGGAGAGGGATAGCTCAGTGGTTTGAGCATTGGCCTGCTAAACCCAGGGTTGTGAGTTCAATCCTTGAGAAGGCCATTTAGAGATCTGGGGACTGGTCCTGCTTTGAGCAGGGGGTTGCACTAGATGATCTGAGGTCCCTTCCAACCCTGATAGTCTATGATTTCAGGAAGCAGGTTTCAATGGGTCTCTGCTTCAGCATTTCCGGCTGGTTGGAGTGAGGTCAGGGCAGAGCACAGGTAGGTCACTGGCCCAGCAGCCTTAGCTCCCTGCTCTGATGGCAATGCCCAGGCATAATAAGAGCTAGCAGCTGGTGCTGTAAGGTCTAATCTCCCACCTGCAGAGACAGGACTAGGTTTATAATGGTGCCATGGTGCCAGGCCCAGAGTCACAAGGGGCCTTGGCCGGCTGAGCCGGCCAGGAAAGCTGCCCCTGCCCATGCTCCTTCTCTCACTCTTCCCAGCCCCAGCCCCACTCTGCCCCTTCCCCTGACTGAGGCAGGGGTCAGACCCCCCCTGCCCTCACCGGGTGGTGGGAAGTGGAGCAACCCAGCCCCAGCTTGCTCTGCTCCGCTCCGCTGGCTCCCAGCCACACCATCGGTGAGTGCTGGGTGGCAGTTCCCCCGTGCCCCACAAGTCCCAAGGCTGGGAGCCAGGGGAGCAAAGCAGAGCGGGCTGGAGCCAGGTCACTCCACTTCCCGCTACCTGGTGAGTGTGAGTTCAGGCCCACCCTGCACTCACAGGACGGCAGGAAGTGGAGTGACCTGGCCCCAACCCGCTCCGCCGGCTCATGCTGGGGGGAGGTTCCCCCCTGCCGCCAAGCCTAGGGAGGAGATGGGGCAGTGGGGAAGGGCATGGGATGGGGAAGAGAAGCGGGTGGGTGGAGTGGGGGCAGGAGGGAAGCTGGAGGCCAGCATGCGGCATCCCCTTGGCAGAAGCTGGGGCTCCTCTGTTAAGCAGGCCCATTGAACCCTCACCCTTACAAACCCCACCTCCCCTGCATCTGTACCACCCCGATGAGCCCCCCGACACCCTCCCCACTGAGCCCCAACTACCTGCACCCTGATCCAAATGAACCCCACCTCCTCTGCACCTAGACACCCCCACTGAGCCCCAAACACCTTCACCTGGATCCCTGCAGAGTCCCATTGCCCCTGCACCTAGAACCCCCCAATGAGCTTCTGTGCATCCAGATCTCCCACTGAGCCACCCGCACTCAGATTGCCCCACAGAACTCTCCTACCCCCACCTGGATCCCCCCACACTAAGTCCCTCTGCACTGGGATCCTGCAGCCGGGCTGAGCCTGCTCTCCCACACCTGGAGTGCCTGGCACAGGGGGCAGGGCCCCAGGGTGTTTCTGGGGCAGGCCTGGCCCTTGCTCTATGCCCAAGGCTGGGTGCAGCCTCACTGCCAAGTCCCTGTCCTGGGGTGGGGTCAGGGGAGGCTGAAGGATAATCTCCCACCTCCATGCAGCCAGTGGCCTGTGCTCCCCACTGCCACAGAATCATAGAATCTCAGGGCTGGAAGGGACCTCAGGAGGTATCTAGTCCAAGCCCCTGCTCAAAGCAGGACCAGTTCCCAACTAAATCATCCCAGCCAGGGCTTTGTCAAGCCTGACCTTAAAAACCTCTAAGGAAGGAGATTCCACCACCTCCCTAGGTAACCCATTCCAGTGCTTCACCACCCTCCTAGTGAAATAGTGTTTCCAAATATCCAACCTAAACCTCCCTGTGATGGTACCTCCCATAAGGCTTTATGGAAATAGGCTTAGAACGTGTTTTATGCTACATATACCATGTAACATATCTCCATAAAGGTTACGATCTACTGACTGTATTAATCCTATTTGTATGCATGTATCATTTTTGTATTCTAAGTTATGAATGTTGGCTGTGTACTGGCTTGGTTTCTGAATTACCTTAGTAGAGCATTTGGTGAGTTCCTGGAGAAAGGAATGTTGAAATTAAGTACCTAATCAAGAAACACTTAAAGGACAAAAGAACAGGAGTACTTGTGGCACCTTAGAGACTAACAAATTTATTTCAGCATAAGCTTTCGTGAGCTACAGCTCACTTCTTCAGATGAGTGAGCTGTTGCCCACGAAAGCTCACGCTGAAATAAATTTGTTAGTCTCTAAGGTGCCACAAGTACTCCTGATCTTCTTGCGGATACAGACTAACACAGCTGCTACTCTGAAACTTAAAGGACAATGGATCTTGGAATGCACCAATCCACATAAGAAGTCTACTTGAGGACGTTCAAGGTAGCATGTAAACAATGGATGCGACCTGTAAAAACTATGAGTCGTGCATGGACATGTGACTTGCCCAGGTGACTCCTAAACTCCATCTTGGAGCTGGACTTTGCATAGGGGTGAGGAGGGGGTCTCCACCCACAAGAGAAAGTCTATTTAAACCCCTGGGAGACCCCTCCATTTGTCCTTCAGCTGGCTAAAGAGAGGAGCAATCATGAAAAATCCCCTAGCTACCACCTGTGCTGGAACAAGAGCTGTACCAGGCCTGGAAAGTCTCCAGTCTGAGGAAAAAACTTACTAAGCATCTCTGAGGGTGAGATTGTCTAATCAAACTGAATACAGACATAGATTTGCGCATTTTATTTTATTTTGCTTGGTGACTTACTTTGTTCTGTCTGTTACTACTTGGAACCACTTAAATCCTACTTTCTGTATTTAATAAAATCACTTTTTTCTTAGTAATTAACTCAGAGTATGTATTAATACCTGGGGGAGCAAACAGCTGTGCATCTCTCCCTATCAGTGTTATAGAGGGCAATTTATGAGTTTACCCTGTATAAGCTTTATCCAGGGTAAAACAGATTTATTTGGGTTTAGACCCCATTGGGAGTTGGGCATCTGAGTGTTAAAGACAGGAACACTTCTTTGAACTGTTTCAGTGAAGCCTGCAACTTTGGGGCAAGTAATTCAAATCTTGGATCTTTGTTGAAGCAGACAGGCGTGTCTGGCTCAGCAAGACAGTGTGCTGAGGTCCTGAGCTGGCAGGAAAAGCAGAGGTAGAAGTGGTCTGGGCACATCAGGTGGCAGCTCCCAGGGGGTTTCCGTGATCTAACCCATCACACTCCCCAACTGCAACTTGAGACTATTACTCCTTGTTCTGTAATCTGGTACCACTGAGAACAGTCTAGATCCATCCTTTCTGGAACCCCCTTTCATGTAGTTGAAAGCAGCTATCAAATCCCCCCTCATTCTTCTCTTCTGCAGACTAAATAATCCCAGTTCCCTCAGCCTCTCCTCATAAGTCATGTGCTCCAGCCCCCTAATCATTTTTGTTGCCCTCTGCTGGACTCTTTCCAATTTTTCCACATCCTTCTTGTAGTGTGGGGCCCAAAACTGAACACAGTACTCCAGATGAGGCCTCACCAATGTCGAATAGAGGGGAATCATCATGTCCCTCATCTGCTGCCAATGCCCCTACTTATACAGCCCAAAATGCCGTTAGCCTTCTTGGCAACAAGGGCACACTGTCGACTCATATCCAGCTTCTCGTCCACTGTAACCCCTAGGTCCTTTTCTGCAGAACTGCTGCCTAGCCACTCAGTCCCTAGTCTGTAGCAGTGTATGGGATTCTTCCGTCCTAAGTGCAGGACTCTGCACTAGTCCTTGTTGAACCTCATCAGGTTTCTTTTGGCCCAGTCCTCTAATTTATCTAGGTCCCACTGTATCCTATCTCTACCCTCCAGTGTCTCTACCACTTCTCCCAGTTTTGCTGAGGGTGCAATCCATGCCATCCTCCAGATCATTAATGAAGATATTGAACATTACCCCCAGTCCGCTCTTCACTCTAGAGACTGACCATCCTGCCCCCTGCACCTTGTCCCATGGAGGACCACAAATATGTTTGGCGCCAGGCCCTCAAAAAGTTAATCCAGCCCTGTACACAGATCCTTATCCTCCCCACTACCCACATCTAATCTCTGCACTGTGAGGTTCATTGACACCCACCCCCGCCCTCATCCGAGAGCTGGGGCAGAGATACAAATCCTAGGAGGTCACTGGCACCTTCTCAGCCTCAGAAACCAAACCTGCTGGACTCCACAGCATCAGCGCAGTTTCACTCTATGATTCTGAGTTTGTCTGAATCCCAAATCCACAGAGCAGCATGGGATGTGCAAATCCATGTGGATGGAACCAAGGACCATCTTCCCCACAAACCACTGTACTGAGGTACCCTGAGATGTGCTTGCCTCTAGTTCCATTCTCGTTCTAAAACAGATTGTAGTATAAACACACACATACACCCAGACACGTGTGCACACACACACGCATGCATACACAGACACATGCGCGCACACACACACACACACACACACACACACAGAGACATTCGTACACAGACACACGCACACAGAGACACCTATACACACACAGACGTACACAGTTGCATGTAAATAGATACAGGCATATACAGACACCTACACAGACACAGAGAGACGTACACACAAACACACTTTCACACACATGCACACTACACGTATGTACACAAACATGTATGCTCACACACGCACTCTGTGCTGCTCTACAGACCTCGGTAATTTCAGGTTCTAGTCACCCCTTCCCACCATGGTTCTACGTTTGCCTGGAAAGGGATCCAAGATGTAACCAGGATGGAGCTCCTGAAACCCCTCAAGAAGAGGGCTAGGGACCTGTGCAGCCAGGGAGTGCCACAGGGCTGCCTTCCTCTCCTGCAATCATCGCCCTACTCCCTGCAAGACAGTGCTTCAGCCTCTTCTGCTGTCCTCACTCTGCCTGACAGGAGCCATGCAGGTGCAGGCCATGAGAAGGGATGCAAAAGAACATATGATGAGCACCTGGCTAGATCCACTTGTATATGTGATAATTCCCTCTTACCTTCTGGAGCCCATCTAGCGTCCTGCTCTGTTTGTTTCCTGCCTGGCTGGCTGGGGCAGGGTTCTAGATCTGCACTCTCCTCCCTCCCCCGCACCCACTCACCCACCCCCCAACCCCCAAGCACTTTGGAGCATCGTTACAGAACCTCAGGCAGCCCTGCCACTCTGATCCAGGGCCCTGTCGCAGAGGGTCAGTCTCATGGATTGCACATGACACCAGCTCTCGTCCGCACTTCATCCCCAGCAATAATGAGCTAGTCCAACCGCTGTCTTGAGACTGCGAGCAGAGCTCTGCAGCAGCACTGGACTAGTCCATGATAGTCTTTGGACCACTACAGAAGCAGAGCCTCTGACCCATCACCTATTGCACCAGAGCCAGAAGGTGCCTGAGGCTGGGGCAGGTACAGAGACTTCTTCCCCTGGATTCACTGAGCAGGATCCAGGCAGAACAGCAATCCCTCCATTGAGTGCAGGACTCTGCTCCGTCCTAGCACCCCAGGGAACACGAAGCACCCCAAGGAGCACTGGAGCTGGCCAGCTGCCAATTGGATCACACATCAGCACCTTCTTCCTCTTTGCGCCTGGGAGCTCCAGGAGGGAATTGTTCCTTCCGGCTGCACAGATTCTCTCACAGCCTGTGCCCCACAGGCACAAACTGGGCCTTTCTGGTCCACGCTCTCCCCGTCTAGTGGTGGCTGGTTCATATATCCAGGCTGAGGGGCAGCCTTGGCTAACACAGGTGGGTCTTTTAGATCTGGCAGTAGAGGCCTGTGGGTTTAGCTCCAGAGGTCAGAGGGCCAATGCCGGCTGCCAACAACCCACCCAAGAGTGCAGCATAACACGTCTTCAAGTGAAGCCATCACACTTACTGCATTGCCCGACGCTCCCTCCGACAAAATGGCTCCCGGCTCACAGACAAACTAACAGCTTTCTGTCCATAAACATTTCCAGTGGAACCGCTGCCCCGATTCAGAGATTGCTGCTCCTTCTAGTCAATATCGAGATACATTTGGCCTCTGAGTAAACGTGAGTCCCAGCTTCCCCTTGGTCAAAATTCCTTCTTAGTTCAATAAATCTGGCTCCTGGCCATGGAGAAAAGGCAATAGTGGACTATTATTCCATCCTGGCTCCACAGAGCTGCATGCCAAGGAGTCGTGGAGGGGGCAGCACTGGAGAACCCCCAGCTGTCCCCCAGACAACAACCTCATTTATTAGCTTCCAAGACAGCAGCAGCTCATTGGAATTGGTTTCTTCCGGGGTCACCGATTGAAGGTGATTCTCATCACAGGGGCCATGGTATGGGGAGAATTGTGTCTGGTGTCCCCCTCCCATCTCACGCACAGAAGACTCCAAGTGGGGGACTACCCAATGAGCAAGGCAATAGGCAGCTCCTCCCCGGGCAACCCTGCCCTATGAAACCCAATGAGGAGTCCCACTTTCCTACTGGGACGTAGGAGGCTGCATGCCTGTATGATTTTGAGATCCTCAGATAGATGGGGCTAGAGGAAGGGAAAGATTATTATCTGATCATTGAGGCTGTAAGAAAATTGTGGGCCATGATTTTGTTTCAGAAGCTGCAAATTTTAGCAGACACCACAACTTTTATAATTGCACAATTTTAGTGGTATCCTGATACCGTGCGCCAGGACGCAACGCCACTCGCTCAAATTTGACTTGGCTGCCCTCCATCGTGACACAGCAAGTGCCATTCTGACTGGTGCACGGAGTCACAACACCACTCACATTTAGTCCAGCTCTCCTTCCGTTGCACAGGGTCACAATACCACTCAAATTTGGGCTGAGATTACCAAACCAAGTGATCACCTGCGTGCTGTTTGCCCACCACTATTCAAGGACTAGTGTATATACTGTAAATACACAAATTTCTCTAAGCATAGAACCAGACTCCATAGCACTGATTGCTCCTCTGTAGGGAATCTGACTTGCAAGGCCTTGATATCAGGCCACAATATTCAAAGCATAATATTCCAGCACAACTGCAGCTAGGATCTGGAAATTCATCACATTAGTGAAGCAATGGAGTTGCTCTGAGACAGACCTATCTGCCTCAGACTGCTTCTGTGAGAGCTGCTGGTTGGCTTTGCGGCTTAAGAAGACAACTCTGAATGACACTAATAAAGTCAAAAGAACCTGTCACAGTGGAACAGATAATTCTCTTCACAGGCCTCTTATCAGCTTCTGGAAAATAATAATATCTTTAAAAAGACAAATGGAAATGTTCTAGCTGGAGTACTGAGAAATCATTGAGGCCCGTCTCTGTGAGCGGAGCAGGAACAAGGTGCTAAGGTGACTCGGCTGCCTGCCGGGGCTGTTAACTGGGACATAAAGAAATAAACATATTGATTTTTAAAAGAGAGAGAGGGAAGGAGGGGGGGAATGCAAGGTTAAATAAATGGAAAATACAAACCTACTGGATATTGTGAAGGATCGCCCGAATCCCAAGCTGGCTTAACATCAAGATAGCCCATTCTATGCCATCCATGGGGACACAAATGATACTGCAAGGTGTGACACTAAGCGGATCAAGAGTGACTACAGGGTTCTGGGGGTACAGGTGAAGGAGTTTGGAGCGCAGGTGGTATTCTCTTCTATTCTTCCTGTCAAAGGTAGGGGCCCAGACAGAGACAGATGCATCATGGAAGTGAATGCCTGGCTGCGAAGATGGTGTCGCCAGGAGGGCTTTGGCTTCCTCCACCACGGGATGCTATTCTAGGAAGGACTGCTAGGCAGAGATGGCGTTCACCTTTCGAGGAGGGGAAAGACCCTATTTGCACACAGACTGGCTAACCTAGTGAGGAGGGCTTTAAACTAGGTTCAATGGGGACAGGTGAGCAAAGCCCACAGGTAAGTGGGGAACATGGAGACCTGGGAGATGGGTTGGAAACAGGAGGGAGCACGGGCTATAACGGCAGAGAGAAAGGAGGGTCAGGGCAAAACTGGGAGGCAAGATCAAATCAGGATCTTAGATGCCTATATACAAATACAAGAAGTATGGGTAATAAGCAGGAAGAACTGGAAGTGCTAATAAATAAATACAACTATGACATTGTTGGCATCACTGAAACTTGGTGGGATAATACACATGATTGGAATGTTGGTGTGGATGGGTATAGTTTGCTCAGGAAGGATAGACAGGGGAAAAAGGGAGGAGGTGTTGCCTTATATATTAAAAATGTACACACTTGGACTGAGGTGGAGATGGACTTAGGAGACAGAAGTGTTGAGAGTCTCTGGGTTAGGCTAAAAGGGGTAAAAAACAAGGGTGATGTCGTGCTAGGAGTCTACTACAGGCCACCTAACCAGGTGGAAGAGGTGGATGAGGTTTTTTTAAAAAACTAACAAAATCATCCAAAGTCCAAGATTTGGTGGTGATGGGGGATTTCAACTATCCAGATATATGTTGGGAAAATAACACCACGGGGCACAGACTATCCAATAAGTTCTTGGACTGCATTGCAGACAACTTTTTATTTCAGAAGGTTGAAAAAGCTACTGGGGGAAGCTGTTCTAGACTTGATTTTAACAAATAGGGAAGACCTCGTTGAGAATTTGAAAGTAGAAGGCAGCTTGGGTGAAAGTGATCATGAAATCATAGAGTTTGCAATTCTAAGGAAGGGTAGAAGGGAGTACAGCAAAACAGAGACAATGGATTTCAGGAAGGCGAATTTTGGTAAGCTCAGAGAGCTGATAGGTAAGATCCCATGGGAATCAAGATTGAGGGGAAAAACAACTGAGGAGAGTTGGCAGTTTTTCAAAGGGACACTATTAAGGGCCCAAAAGCAAGCTATTCCGCTGGGTAGGAAAGATAGAAAATGTGGCAAAAGACCACCTTGGCTTAACCACGAGATCTTGCATGATCTAAAAAATAAAAAGCAGTCATATAAAAAGTGGAAACTAGGTCAGATTATAAAGGATGAATATAGGCAAACAACAGAGGAATGCAGGGGCAAGATTAGAAAGGCAAAGGCACAAAATGAGCTCAAACTAGCTATGGGAATAAAGGGAAACAAGAAGGCTTTTTATCAATACATTAGAAGCAAGAGGAAGACCAAGGACAGGGTTGGCCCACTGCTCAGTGAGGAGGGAGAAACACTAACAGGAAACTTGGAAATGGCAGAGATGCTTAACGACTTTTTTGTTTCGATCTTCACCAAGAAATCTGAAGGAAGGTCTAACATAGTGAATGCTTACGGGAAGAGGGTAGGTTTAGAAGATAAAATAAAAAAAGAGCAAGTTAAAAATCACTTAGAAAAGTTAGATGCCTGCAAGTCACCAGGGCCTGATGAAATGCATCCTAGAATACTCAAGGAGCTAATAGAAGAGGTATCTGAGCCTCTAGCTATTATCTTTGGAAAGTCATGGGAGATGGGAGAGATTCCAGAAGACTGGAAAAGGGCAAATCTAGTGCCCATCTATAAAAAGGGAAATAAAAACAACCTAGAAAACTACAGACCAGTTAGTTTAACTTCTGTGCCAGGGAAGATAATGGAGCAAGTAATTAAAGAAATCATCAGCAAACACTTGGAAGGTGGTAAGGTGACAGGGAATAGCCAGCATGGATTTGTAAAGAACAAATCACGTCAAACCGAACTGATAGCTTTCTTTGATAGAATAACGAGTCTTGTGGATAAGGGAGAAGCAGTGGATGTGGTATACCTAGACTTTAGTAGGGCATTTGATACGGTCTCACATGATATTCTTACACTGCTCTACAGCCAAAATGCTTCTGAAATAAATGAAGTCCAACTTTACTAATTCTGGGTCACTGAGAACAAAAATGATGCTTAAAATTGTTGATTGGCTCTAGTTTTCAAGATATGCTATTGGGTCATGTAAGCCGGTCGTGTCAGGGCTCGTCCCCCTCAGGCGCGGCGGGGAGCCAGGGCGCCTCCTTACGCACTGCAGTCCGGGTCGGCTTAGCCCCTCGGCAGGTGTTGAGCGGGGTATAAGGTCTGTAAACAAGGTAGAGCCCCGGCCCTCTAGCCGGGGTCGGGGCTCTCAAAGTAACTAAGCCCCAGCCCTTGGACAGGGCGGGCACTAATAGTTCAGACTCAGGCCTTTAGCAGGGCTGAGCAAACACAGTATCAGCCCAGGCCCTTGAACAGGCCGGGCAGCAATAGTTCAGGCTCAGGCCCCTAGCAGGGGCTGAGCAAACACAGTATCAGCCCGGGCCCTTGGCTCGGGCGGGGCACCAAACACAAGTCTAATTAGCTCTGGCCCTTCCGGTCAGGGCCGAGAAGTGGCAAAGTCAAAGGGGCCCAGCCCGTGGTCCGGGCGGGCACCAAACACAAGTCTAATTAGCTCTGGCCCTTTGGGTCAGGGCAGAGCAGTGGCAAAGTCAACAGGGCCCAGCCCTTGGTTCGAGCGGGCACCAAACACAAGTCAAATTAGCTCTAGCCCTTTGGGTCAGGGCAGAGCAGTAACAAAGTCAATGGGGCCCAGCCCTTGGTTCGAGCGGGCACCAAACACAAGTCTAATTAGCTCTGGCCCTTCGGGTCAGGGCAGAGCAGTAACAAAGTCAACGGGGCCCAGCCCTTGGTCCAGGCGGGGCACCAAACACAAGTCTAATTCGCCCTGGCCCTTTGGGTCAGGGAAGAGCAGTGACAATAGGCGGGAAGAGGGGGAGTCTGCCACCCGGTTACGGGTGGCAGGGGGAACGCAGGCCCTCCCACTCCACTGCGTTCCAGCCCGGGGCCCTAGCAGCGGTCAAGACCCGCTGCGGTCAGTGGGGATCCTGGCCGCAAGACACTGACATGGGTTCGGGCTCTTCAGGAGCCAAACCAGGGTCGGCTATCCCCGGGCCACTTCCAACCTCCCCCTCTCTGGGTACCTGGTCCTTTCCAGCGTCGTCTGATGGGTCCCAGACCATGGGCTCCTCCGGGTACCGGTCGTGGGGAAGCTCAGGCCACTCCTCGGGGTATCGGGTACATGGCAGGTCAGGCCGACGTTCCTCCGGGTACCGGGTCTGAGGCAAGTCCAGTCAGCACTCCTCTGGGTAGTGGGCGCGGGGCAGGTCAGGCCAGCGCTCCTCTGGGTAGTGGGCGCGGGGCAGGTCCGGCCAGCGCTCCTCCGGGTAGTGGGCGCGAGGCAGGTCCAGCCAGCGCTCCTCTGGGTAGTGGGCGCGGGGCAGGTCCGGCCAGCGCTCCTCTGGGTAGTGGGCGCGAGGCAGGTCCGGCCAGCGCTCCTCCGGGTAGTGGGCGCGAGGCAGGTCAGGCCAGCGCTCCTCTGGGTAGCGGGCACGGGGCAGGTCAGGCCAGCGCTCCTCCGGGTAGTGGGCGCGGGGCAGGTCCGGCCAGCGCTCCTCCGGGTAGTGGGCGCGGGGCAGGTCCGGCCAGCGCTCCTCCGGGTAGTGGGCGCGGGGCAGGTCCGGCCAGCGCTCCTCCGGGTGGTGGGCGCGGGGCAGGTCCGGCCAGCGTTCCTCCGGGTAGTGGGCGCGGGGCAGGTCCGGCCAGCGCTCCTCCGGGTAGTGGGCGCGGGGCAGGTCAGGCCAGCGCTCCTCCGGGTAGTGGGCGCGGGGCAGGTCCGGGCAGCGCTCCTCCGGGTAGTGGGCGCGGGGCAGGTCCGGGCAGCGCTCCTCCGGGTAGTGGGCGCGGGGCAGGTCCGGGCAGCGCTCCTCCGGGTAGTGGGCGCGGGGCAGGTCCGGGCAGCGCTCCTCCGGGTAGTGGGCGCGGGGCAGGTCCGGGCAGCGCTCCTCCGGGTAGTGGGCGCGGGGCAGGTCCGGGCAGCGCTCCTCCGGGTAGTGGGCGCGGGGCAGGTCCGGGCAGCGCTCCTCCGGGTAGTGGGCGCGGGGCAGGTCCGGGCAGCGCTCCTCCGGGTAGTGGGCGCGGGGCAGGTCCGGGCAGCGCTCCTCCGGGTAGTGGGCGCGGGGCAGGTCCGGGCAGCGCTCCTCCGGGTAGTGGGCGCGGGGCAGGTCAGGCCAGCGCTCCTCCGGGTAGTGGGCGCGGGGCAGGTCCGGGCAGCGCTCCTCCGGGTAGTGGGCGCGGGGCAGGTCAGGCCAGCGCTCCTCCGGGTAGTGGGCGCGGGGCAGGTCAGGCCAGCGCTCCTCCGGGTAGTGGGCGCGAGGCAGGTCAGGCCAGCGCTCCTCTGGGTAGTGGGCGAGAGGCAGGTCAGGCCAGCGCTCCTCTGGGTAGTGGGCGCGGGGCAGGTCCGGCCAGCGCTCCTCTGGGTAGTGGGCGCGAGGCAGGTCCGGCCAGCGCTCCTCTGGGTAGTGGGCGCGGGGCAGGTCCGGCCAGCGCTCCTCTGGGTAGTGGGCGCGGGGCAGGTCAGGCCAGCGCTCCTCTGGGTAGTGGGCGCGGGGCAGGTCAGGCCAGCGCTCCTCTGGGTAGTGGGCGCGAGGCAGGTCAGGCCAGCGCTCCTCTGGGTAGTGGGCGCGAGGCAGGTCTGGCCAGCGCTCCTCTGGGTAGTGGGCGCGAGGCAGGTCCGGCCAGCGCTCCTCTGGGTAGTGGGCGCGGGGCAGGTCAGGCCAGCGCTCCTCTGGGTAGTGGGCGCGGGGCAGGTCAGGCCAGCGCTCCTCTGGGTAGTGGGCGCGAGGCAGGTCAGGCCAGCGCTCCTCTGGGTAGTGGGCGCGGGGCAGGTCCGGCCAGCGCTCCTCTGGGTAGTGGGCGCGAGGCAGGTCCGGCCAGCGCTCCTCTGGGTAGTGGGCGCGGGGCAGGTCCGGCCAGCGCTCCTCTGGGTAGTGGGCGCGGGGCAGGTCAGGCCAGCGCTCCTCTGGGTAGTGGGCGCGGGGCAGGTCAGGCCAGCGCTCCTCTGGGTAGTGGGCGCGAGGCAGGTCAGGCCAGCGCTCCTCTGGGTAGTGGGCGCGAGGCAGGTCTGGCCAGCGCTCCTCTGGGTAGTGGGCGCGAGGCAGGTCCGGCCAGCGCTCCTCTGGGTAGTGGGCGCGGGGCAGGTCAGGCCAGCGCTCCTCTGGGTAGTGGGTGCGGGGCAGGTCAGGCCAGCGCTCCTCTGGGTAGTGGGCGCGGGGCAGGTCAGGCCAGCGCTCCTCTGGGTAGTGGGCACGAGGCAGGTCAGGCCAGCGCTCCTCTGGGTAGTGGGCGCGGGGCAGGTCAGGCCAGCGCTCCTCTGGGTAGTGGGCGCGAGGCAGGTCTGGCCAGCGCTCCTCCGGGTAGTGGGCGCGAGGCAGGTCCGGCCAGCGCTCCTCCGGGTAGTGGGCGCGAGGCAGGTCAGGCCAGCGCTCCTCTGGGTAGTGGGCGCGAGGCAGGTCAGGCCAGCGCTCCTCTGGGTAGTGGGCGCGAGGCAGGTCAGGCCAGCGCTCCTCTGGGTAGTGGGCGCGAGGCAGGTCAGGCCAGCGCTCCTCTGGGTAGTGGGCGCGAGGCAGGTCAGGCCAGCGCTCCTCTGGGTAGTGGGCGCGGGGCAGGTCCGGCCAGCGCTCCTCTGGGTAGTGGGCGCGAGGCAGGTCCGGCCAGCGCTCCTCTGGGTAGTGGGCGCGGGGCAGGTCCGGCCAGCGCTCCTCTGGGTAGTGGGCGCGGGGCAGGTCAGGCCAGCGCTCCTCTGGGTAGTGGGCGCGGGGCAGGTCAGGCCAGCGCTCCTCTGGGTAGTGGGCGCGGGGCAGGTCAGGCCAGCGCTCCTCTGGGTAGTGGGCGCAAGGCAGGTCCGGCCAGCGCTCCTCTGGGTAGTGGGCGCGAGGCAGGTCCGGCCAGCGCTCCTCTGGGTAGTGGGCGCGGGGCAGGTCAGGCCAGCGCTCCTCTGGGTAGTGGGTGCGGGGCAGGTCAGGCCAGCGCTCCTCTGGGTAGTGGGCGCGGGGCAGGTCAGGCCAGCGCTCCTCTGGGTAGTGGGCACGAGGCAGGTCAGGCCAGCGCTCCTCTGGGTAGTGGGCGCGGGGCAGGTCAGGCCAGCGCTCCTCTGGGTAGTGGGCGCGAGGCAGGTCTGGCCAGCGCTCCTCCGGGTAGTGGGCGCGAGGCAGGTCCGGCCAGCGCTCCTCCGGGTAGTGGGCGCGAGGCAGGTCCGGCCAGCGCTCCTCTGGGTAGTGGGCGCGGGGCAGGTCCGGCCAGCGCTCCTCCGGGTAGTGGGCGCGGGGCAGGTCCGGCCAGCGCTCCTCCGGGTAGTGGGCGCGGGGCAGGTCTGGCCGGCGCTCCTCTGGGTAATGGCCGCGGGGCGGGTCCGGCCAGCGCTCCTCTGGGTAGTGGGTGCGGGGCAGGTCCGGCCAGCGTTCCTCTGGGTAGTGAGCACGGGGCAGGTCAGGCCAGCGCTCCTCTGGGTAGTGGGCGCGGGGCAGGTCCGGCCCGGCAGGAGCCCGGGCACCAGCGTCCGGCAGCCTGCTTCCAACTGAGTGCTGGGGCCGGGCTTTTATACTTCCTGTCCCGCCCCTTGACTTCCAGGGGGCGGGGACAGGCCGTGCTGACTCCACCCACTGAGGCGCCTGCTCTGGCTCGTCCCCCTCAGGCGCGGCGGGGAGCCAGGGCGCCTCCTTACACACACACCCCCTCAAGGCTGGCTTCCGGGCGACGGGGCCAGGCTCGTCCGTGCCCCCCAGGCGGGAAAGGAAGTCCGCGTTGGCGTGGTCCTTTCCTGCCCTGTGGCGGACGGTGAAGGCATAGGGCTGCATGGCTAGGTACCACCTTTGCAGCCACGCGTTGTGGTCCTTCATCCGGCACAGCCATTGGAGGGCGGAGTGGTCAGTGACCAAAGTGAACGGGGCCCCAAGGAGGTAGTAACGCAGAGCGTCGCAGGCCCATTTCGCCGCGAGGGCCTCCTTTTCGACGACTGCGTAATTTTGTTCTCTGGGGAACAGCTTCCGGCTGATGTAAAGAACCGGATGCTCCTCCCCATCCACCTCCTGTGAGAGGACAGCCCCGAGCCCGACTTCCGACGCATCTGTTTGTAGGATGAATGGTCGCTGGAAGTCCGGGCTAAACAAGACTGTCTTGCTACAGAGGCTTGCCTTAAGTGCCTGGAAAGCCTCGTCACACTCAAAGGTCCAGCATACGTGTCGCGGGCTGTCCTTAGTGAGGAGCCCGGTCAAGGGGGCGGCCACCGCTGCAAACTGGGGGATGAACCTCCGATAATAACCCGCCAGCCCCAAGAACTGGCGGACTTGGCGCTTCGTGGTTGGCGGTGGACAGGCGGCAATGGCCTGTACCTTGTCCACCAGAGGTTTCACCTGTCCATTGCCAATGGTATACCCCAAGTAGGTGGTCTCACGCCAGCCGATGCGACACTTCTTAGGGTTGGCCGTCAACCCAGACTCCCACAAGGACCTCAGGACGGCAGCGACCTTGTCCAGGTGGGTCTCCCACTGCTGACTGTAGATGACCACGTCATCTAGATAGGCTGCGGCGTAGTCGTGATGCGGTTGGAGGAGGCAGTCCATCAAGCGCTGGAAGGTGGCAGGTGCCCCATGAAGGCCAAAGGGCATCTGCGTAAAGTGATACAGGCCGGTCAGCGTGGCGAACGCGGTCTTCTCCTGGGAGGCCGGATCCAGGGGAATCTGCCAATACCCCTTGCTTAAGTCCAGGGTCGTAATATAGCGGGCCTCTCCCAACCGGGCCAGCAGCTCATCTATTCGGGGCATGGGGTAAGCGTCAAATTTGAAGATGGCATTAACGCGCCTAAAGTCTATACAGAAATGCTGGGAGCCATCGGGTTTAGGCACCAGGACGATGGGACTACGCCACTCACTTTGTGACGGCTCAATTACTCCCAGGTCTAGCATTTCCCGTACCTCGTCTTCGACGATTCGCCTTCAGTGATACGGCAGGGGTCTGGTCGTGGCCCAGATCACCACTCCCTGCTCCGTCTGAATCTGATGATAGGCCATTGAGGTGTACCCGGGCTTGGCCGTAAAAGTGCGAGGGAATGCTTGAAGGAGGCAGCGGGTTTGCTCCAGCTGCTCTTCTGTCAGTGTTTCCCCGAGCTGGGGTCCCTCGGGGTCCTCCGTAGTGTGTACCTGGGGTCCGAGTTCGGGGTCTGGTGGACAGGGATCGATCAGCAATCCTTCTCGCTCTCGCCAGGGTTTAAGGAGGTTAACATGATATCGTTGAAGCTCTTTCCGCCGGCCGGGCTGACGAATATCATAGGTGACGGGGCCCACCTTCCGCACCACCTCGTACGGGCCCTGCCATCGAGCTGGAGGGGAGGAGGAGTAAGACCTGGTCTCCAGGTTGGAAGTCTCGGGTACGCGCATCCCAGTTGTACGCCTGGGCCTGCATCTCTTGGGCAGTTTTTAAGTTTGCCTGTGCCAGGGTCCCAGCCTGCTTGAGACGCTCTTGGAGCTGGATCACGTATTGCAGGAGACCCTGGGCGGGTGAGGGGGTTTGCTCCCAGGTTTCCCTCATCAGGTCCAACAGGCCCCGCGGTTGGCAGCCATATAATAGCTCGAACGGCGAGAACTTGGTGGAGGCCTGGGGGACCTCTCGCACCACCAAGAGCAGGGGCAGGAGTAGTTGGTCCCACCGGCGGAGGTCTTCTGGGGGGAATTTTCGCAACATATCCTTTAGGGTGCGATTAAACCTCTCTACCAAGCCGTCTGTTTGGGGATGGTACACCGAGGTTCGCAGTTGCTTGATCCCCAGGAGCCTGCACACCTGCTCCAACAGCCGCGAGGTGAAATTGGTCCCCTGATCTGTGAGGATCTCCCGGGGCAAGCCAAAGCGGGCGAAGACCTTAACCAGCTCGCCTGCGATGGTGCGGGCGGTGATGTTCCGGAGCGGGATCGCCTCGGGGAACCGGGTGGCGTAGTCCAGCATCACGAGTATGTACTGGTACCCCGCAATACTCTTAGGGAGGGGTCCCACCAGGTCCATGGCCACCCGCTCGAAAGGGGTCTCGATCAACGGCATCGGGACCAGTGGTGCCTTGGGTGTCCTCGCTGGCGCGGTCAACTGACACTCCGGGCACGAGGTACAATAGTCCTTCACCTCGCGGTATATCCCCGGCCAATAGAAGCGCCCCAATATTCGGGCCAGGGTCTTTTCAGTACCCAGATGTCCGGCAGCCGAGACGTCATGGGCCAGTTTCATGACTGCCCGCCGATGACAGCGGGGTACGAGGAGTTGTGATCGGGGCTCCTTGGTGTGTGGGTCCCTCTCGACCCGATACAGGCGGTTCTGGCGCAACTCGAAGTGTGGCCACCGGGCAGCTCGCCCGGGATCGAGGATAGTGCCATCCACGGCGGCGAGCTGTTCGTATGCCTCGCTGAGGGTGGGGTCCGCTCTTTGGTCCCGGCAGAAGTCCGTGGGGGCCGAGGGATACCTGGCCTCGCCCGGGGAAGCATCGTCCCCATCCTCGGCGGCGGGGTCCTCCGGGGGGTCCAGCTCATCCTCCTCCTTTTCTGGGGGCCCCTGCTCATCGTCCTTCCCTTCTGAGGCCTCTCCTTCCAAGGCTGGTACGGGACCCAGGCTGCCTCTGGCATGTTGACGTAAGACGGCCGGAAACCCGGGCCAGTCCCGGCCCAGGATTACTGGATACGCCAGACTCGGTGCGAGACCTACCACCATCCGTCGGGTCTCCCCGTCTATTGTCAGTCGGGCCCAGGCGCTGGGGTACGGCCGTACGTCGCCGTGGATACATTGTAACCGAATTTCCCCCAGGCGTGCATCCGCTGGGGGACCTAAGTGGTTGCGGATTAAGGTCTGCCCGCAACCGGAGTCGAGGAGGGCCACGGTCGGGTACCCCTCCACCGTCACGGGCGCCATAATCTTGGTGGGCTGTCAGCGCCGGGCCCGAGCCTCCCCGGAGCAGACTTGGCTGAAGGTACATTCCGTTTGGGAGCAATCCCTCTGGAGATGTCCCGACCGGACCTCCTCTCAGGGCCCCCACTCCGCTGCAAGGTGCTGGAGGCATTTCAGCTGGAATTCCTGCTGCCGCTGAACCAGGTCCTGGATCAGCTGGCATTGTTGAGTCCCCAGCTGCTCGATGAGCTGCCGCAGCTGCTGGAGCTGGGCGTCCTGCTGCTCCTCTTGCCGTCGTGTCTGCGCCGCTTGCTGCCGATCCTGGTTCTCGGTCAGAAGGGCGGCGAGCTGGGATAGGCCCGTCTCGGGGGAGGGGGCTCCCTCTCCCGCGGGCCCCCGTTCACCGGCGTTAAGGGTCCGCGCCCACATCCTGGCGCTATGACCTCCCAGTGGTGCTTCCACGTGTAAGCCAGTCATGTCGGGGCTCGTCCCCCTCAGGCGCGGCGGGGAGCCAGGGCGCCTCCTTACGCACTGCAGTCCGGGTCGGCTTAGCCCCTCGGCAGGTGTTGAGCGGGGTATAAGGTCTGTAAACAAGGTAGAGCCCCGGCCCTCTAGCCGGGGTCGGGGCTCTCAAAGTAACTAAGCCCCAGCCCTTGGACAGGGCGGGCACTAATAGTTCAGGCTCAGGCCTTTAGCAGGGCTGAGCAAACACAGTATCAGCCCAGGCCCTTGAACAGGCCGGGCAGCAATAGTTCAGGCTCAGGCCCCTAGCAGGGGCTGAGCAAACACAGTATCAGCCCGGGCCCTTGGCTCGGGCGGGGCACCAAACACAAGTCTAATTAGCCCTGGCCCCTTGGGTCAGGGCAGAGCAGTGGCAAAGTCAAAGCGGCCCAGCCCTTGGTTCGGGCAGGCACCAAACACAAGTCTAATTAGCTCTGGCCCTTTGGGTCAGGGCAGAGCAGTGGCAAAGTCAACGGGGCCCAGCCCTTGGTTCGGGCAGGCACCAAACACAAGTCTAATTAGCTCTGGCCCTTTGGGTCAGGGCAGAGCAGTGGCAAAGTCAACGGGGCCCAGCCCTTGGTTCGGGCGAGGCACCAAACACAAGTCTAATTAGCTCTGGCCCTTCGGGTCAGGGCCGAGCAGTGGCAAAGTCAAAGCGGCCCAGCCCGTGGTCAAGGCGGGCACCAAACACAAGTCTAATTAGCTCTGGCCCTTTGGGTAAGGGCAGAGCAGTGGCAAAGTCAACGGGGCCCAGCCCTTGGTTCGGGCAGGCACCAAACACAAGTCTAATTAGCTCTGGCCCTTTGGGTCAGGGCAGAGCAGTGGCAAAGTCAACGGGGCGCAGCCCTTGGTTCGGGCGGGGCACCAAACACAAGTCTAATTAGCCCTGGCCCTTTGGGTCAGGGCAGAGCAGTAACAAAGTCAACGGGGAGCAGCCCTTGGTTCGGGCGAGGCACCAAACACAAGTCTAATTAGCTCTGGCCCTTCGGGTCAGGGCCGAGCAGTGGCAAAGTCAAAGCGGCCCAGCCCGTGGTCCGGGCGGGCACCAAACACAAGTCTAATTAGCTCTGGCCCTTTGGGTCAGGGCAGAGCAGTGGCAAAGTCAACGGGGCGCAGCCCTTGGTTCGAGCGGGCACCAAACACAAGTCTAATTAGCTCTGGCCCTTTGGGTCAGGGCAGAGCAGTAACAAAGTCAACGGGGCGCAGCCCTTGGTTCGAGCGGGCACCAAACACAAGTCGAATTAGCTCTAGCCCTTTGGGTCAGGGCAGAGCAGTAACAAAGTCAACGGGGCCCAGCCCTTGGTTCGGGCGGGGCACCAAACACAAGTCTAATTAGCTCTGGCCCTTTGGGTCAGGGCAGAGCAGTAACAAAGTCAACGGGGCGCAGCCCTTGGTTCGGGCGGGGCACCAAACACAAGTCTAATTAGCTCTGGCCCTTTGGGTCAGGGCAGAGCAGTAACAAAGTCAACGGGGCCCAGCCCTTGGTTCGGGCGGGGCACCAAACACAAGTCTAATTCGCCCTGGCCCTTTGGGTCAGGGAAGAGCAGTGACAATAGGCGGGAAGAGGGGGAGTCTGCCACCCGGTTACAGGTGGCAGGGGGAACGCAGGCCCTCCCACTCCACTGCGTTCCAGCCCGGGGCCCTAGCAGCGGTCAAGACCCGCTGCGGTCAGTGGGGATCCTGGCCGCAAGACACTGACATGGGTTCGGGCTCTTCAGGAGCCAAACCAGGGTCGGCTATCCCCGGGCCACTTCCAACCTCCCCCTCTCTGGGTACCTGGTCCTTTCCAGCGTCGTCTGATGGGTCCCAGACCATGGGCTCCTCCGGGTACCGGTCGTGGGGAAGCTCAGGCCACTCCTCGGGGCATCGGGCACACGGCAGGTCAGGCCGACGTTCCTCCGGGTACCGGGTCTGAGGCAAGTCCAGTCAGCACTCCTCTGGGTAGTGGGCGCGGGGCAGGTCCGGCCAGCGCTCCTCCGGGTAGTGGGCGCGGGGCAGGTCCGGCCAGCGCTCCTCCGGGTAGTGGGCGCGAGGCAGGTCCGGCCAGCGCTCCTCTGGGTAGCGGGCGCGGGGCAGGTCCGGGCAGCGCTCCTCTGGGTAGTGGGCGCGGGGCAGGTCAGGCCAGCGCTCCTCTGGGTAATGGGCGCGGGGCAGGTCCGGGCAGCGCTCCTCTGGGTAGCGGGCGCGGGGCAGGTCCAGCCAGCGCTCCTCTGGGTAGTGGGCGCGGGGCAGGTCAGGCCAGCGCTCATCTGGGTAGTGGGCGCGGGGCAGGTCCGGGCAGCGCTCCTCTGGGTAGCGGGCGCGGGGCAGGTCCGGGCAGCGCTCCTCTGGGTAGTGGGCACGAGGCAGGTCCGGGCAGCGCTCCTCTGGGTAGTGAGCGCGGGGCAGGTCCGGGCAGCGCTCCTCTGGGTAGTGGGCGCGGGGCAGGTCCGGGCAGCGTTCCTCTGGGTAGTGAGCGCGGGGCAGGTCAGGCCGACGTTCCTCCGGGTACCGGGTCTGAGGCAAGTCCAGTCAGCGTTCCTCCGGGTAGTGGGCGCGGGGCAGGTCAGGCCAGCGTTCCTCCGGGTAGTGGGCGCGAGGCAGGTCCGGGCAGCGCTCCTCTGGGTAGTGGGCGCGGGGCAGGTCCGGGCAGCGCTCCTCCGGGTAGTGGGCGCGAGGCAGGTCCGGGCAGCGCTCCTCCGGGTAGTGAGCGCGGGGCAGGTCTGGCCAGCGCTCCTCCGGGTAGTGGGCGCGGGGCAGGTCTGGCCAGCGCTCCTCTGGGTAGTGGGCGCGGGGCAGGTCCGGCCAGCGCTCCTCGGGGTAGTGGGCGCGGGGCAGGTTCGGCCAGTGCTCCTCCGGGTAGTGGGCGCGGGGCAGGTCTGGCCAGTGCTCCTCGGGATAGTGGGCGCGGGGCAGGTCCGGCCCGGCGGGAGCCCAGGCACCAGTGTCTGTCCTCTCCGGCAGCCTGCTTCCAACTGAGTGCTGGGGCCGGGCTTTTATACTTCCTGTCCCGCCCCTTGACTTCCGGGGGGCGGGGACAGGCCATGCTGACTCCGCCCACTGAGGCGCCTGCTCTGGCTCGTCCCCCTCAGGCGCGGCGGGGAGCCAGGGCGCCTCCTTACAGGTCAGTATATACGACCCTTGACTTGGGAATGGTGGGGGATAAGTGAGTTATAAAGGGAAGGGATCTCAATTTAAACCAGAAATGACTAAAATACATCTTCGACTGGATCTATGAATAAATCTATGACTGGGTTTGGACAGTACTTGCTTTTTAGGCAAAACAATGAATTCTGCAATCTGAAGCTGGTATTGCATCATACATGATATGAATTGCATCATGTTATTCCTAGAAGTCATGGATGATGCAATCATAACGAAGCTTACATCACTCTGCTGAACAAATTGCCCTATATCAGCTCTAGAAATCATACAGTGTCATGTTCTCTTATTTGTCAGTGTTTGATTTTGCAAAGGGACACATTTCTGTTTAGCCAAAGTGAGCAGAGATGCCTCGTACTTGTGTGAACAGTGCAGATAACTTCTGCTATGTTTGTGGTGAAGTGACTTTTGCATCACAAAAGCGCAGTATAACCACTATGGTTAAGAAAGCCTATCACCTTTATTTTGGCTGCAAAATTGGAGATCAGGACAAGAGGTGGGCCCCACACATATGCTGCAACACTTGTGCAGCAAATCTTCGCCAGTGGTTGAATAGGAAAAGGAAATCTATGCCTTTTGCAGTGCCAATGATTTGGAGAGAGCCAACAGATCATACCAGCAATTGTTACTTCTGCATGGTGCCTCCAGTTGGGAAAGGTGTGTCAAAGAAGAAAAAGTGGACTGTGCATTATCCAAACATTCCATCAGCTATACGCCCAGTACCCCACGGAGAAGGACTGCCGGTTCCTGATGCACCAGAATCATTCTCACTTGAGTCAGACGAGGAAGAGGAAGAGGATGAAACTTCTGGTCCTGAGCCATCAATGTCACAGGATCCACATTTTCTCCCATCCTCCTCCTCTGAACCACACCTCATAACAGAAGGTGAACTGAATGACCTTGTCAGGGATTTGGAACTACCCAAGAGTTAGGCAGAGCTGTTGGGCTTCAGACTACAGCAGTGGAATCTCCTGGCAGGCTATCAGGCCAAATGGAGCCCATCAATGCTTGCAGACTATTGCTGGACAGTGACAAGAGATGCGCCATTTAATGAATACAAGAGAAAAGCCAAGAAGCGCCGAGTAGACACTGAATAGGACTAAACTATGTACATAATAGTTTTTTGCCTTTTGTTTCATAATAAATTTTATTTATAGAACCCTTTTGCTGATTTTTAAAATGTTACATAAACAGGACAGGTGAAATATTATCATGTAAAGCAACCATAAACACATGAAAAGACCTAGGCTTACAATTTATGATTAAAACTCTACTATCTGCACAATATACATAGACATAAAATGTAAAAACTTAAATATCTTAGAAACAGTAGCCAATCAGTTGTTTTAATTGTCATATTTGAATTCAGCACATCAAAATACATAATAAATATCACATTTTATCTCTGAAGCAGACGACTTCTCAAAAATTGTAAACCAGTGTTATCGATAAACTAGGCAAATATAATTTAGATGGAGCTACTATAAGGTGGGTGCATAATTGGCTGGATAACCGTACTCAGAGAGTAGTTATTAATGGTTCCCATCCTGCTGGAAAGGTATAACAAGTGGGGTTCCGCAGGAGTCTGTTTTGGGACCGTCTCTGTTCAATATCTTCATCAATGACTTTGATGTTGGCATAGAAAGTACGCTTATTACGTTTGCAGATTATACCAAACCGGGAGGGATTGCAACTGCTTTGGAGGACAGGGTCATAATTCAAAATGATCTGGACAAATTGGAGAAATGGTCTGAGGTAAACCGGATGAAGTTTAATAAAGACAAATCCAAAGTGCTCCACTTAGGAAGGAACAATCAGTTTCACACATACAGAATGGGAAGAGACTGTCTAGGAAGGAGAACGGCAGAAAGGGATCTAGGGGTTATAGTGGACCACAAGCTAAATATGAGTCAACAGTGTGATGCTGTTGCAAAAAAAGCAAACATGATTCTGGGATGCATTAACAGGTGTGTTGTGAGCAAGACACGAGAAGTCATTCTTCCGCTTTACTCTGCGCTGGTTAGGCCTCAACTGGAGTATTGTGTCCAGTTCTGGGCACCGCATTTCAAGAAAGATGTGGAGAAATTGGAGAGGGTCCAGAGAAGAGCAACAAGAATGATTAAAAGTCTTGAGAACGTGACCTATGAAGGAAGGCTGAAAGAATTGGGTTTGTTTAGTTTGGAAAAGAGAAGACTGAGAGGGGACATGATAGCAGTTTTCAGATATCTAAAAGGGTGTCATCAGGAGGAGGGAGAAAACTTGTTCACCTTAGCCTCGAAGGATAGAACAAGAAGTAATGGGCTTAAACTGCAGCAAGGGAGATTTAGGAGGGACATTAGGAAAAAGTTCCTAACTGTCAGGGTAGTTAAACGCTGGAATAAATTGCCTAGGGAGGTTGTGGAATCTCCATCTCTGGAGATATTTAAGAGTAAGTTAGATAAATGTCTATCAGGGATGGTCTAGACAGTATTTGGTCCTGCCATAAGGGCAGGGGACTGGACTCGATGACCTCTCAAAGTCCCTTCCAGTCCTAGAGTCTATGAATCCTTGTCCCAGCTGCCAGGGACAAAAAGTAGGCGAAGCTGTATTGCCTCTATATTCCAGCCATTCCCTGCTGAAATGGCCCTTTGGTCAGCTGGGCATAACTTAGAGCAGTCCTGATGCTGCTCTAAGTTACACCAGGGACCAGTACTGCATCTCTCATAGCTGTGCCAAGCTCACCTTTGTTTGCAGCTGAGGATCAAGCCCAATTAAGTTCACTCAGAACTAGGCCCCAATCCAGCAAAGCACCTAAGCCTGTCTTAACTTTGCACAGGAGGATACCCATCTCTGCTTGGAAAAACACTGAAGCACAGGCTTGATTCCCTGCAACTGAAGCATGTGATTAAAGATAAGTACCTGCTTAGGTGCTTTGCTGAATCAGGGCCTTTGTAGCTGTCCCACTGAGCCCCTCCGGACTGACACCAGTCTAACCAGAATCTATCCCTGTGCCTTTTGTATAGAACTGCTTGCCGATAGTCCCCCAGCGAATGTGACTGAAACAGAGCTAGAGTGTTTCACAAATGAAAATAATGTCTCGTTTATGTAAGATACCTGAAAATGGCATTTCTACATACATTCCACAGGGACCTCCAATTCCAGCCTAACAGATAATCTTCCCCTAAATAGATTAAAATAGTAAATAAAACTATGGCAAACTCTACAAACAGTGAACATAATTTTACGTGTTAATTCCACCTCCCTTGTGTCTGCACTGTGTTCGCCATGTATATTTCATGCCTGGGATCACCATTAAAATATCTAAGAGGAAAGAAAAGGGAAGTACAACACACTGGAAATATGCAGTGCAAAAATCAACTGCCAGCTGATCAAGCGAAGGGTCTGGATCTAAGCGTCAGTCCAGTGCACCAAAGTCTTTGGAAGATTGGTGTCTCCAGGACTGGCTCTAGGCACCAGCAAACCAAGCACGTGCTTGGGGCAGCACAATTTCAGAGGTGACATTCCAGGCGCTCTCAGAGGGTTTTGTTTGTTTGTTTGTTGTGTTTTTTGGTTTTTTTGCTTCGGCACTTGTGCTCTCAGCGGTGTTTGGTTTTTGTTGTGTTTCTTTTTGCTTGGGGTGGCAAAAAACCAAGAGCCAGCCCTGAGTGTCTCAGGGCTCAGCTGGGGCAGTGTACTCATTGGAATAGCAGGGGATGGTACCAGGCAGCACACAGGGTGCCAGGGTTCCTCCCCATTTTGAACTCTAGGGTACCAATGTGGGGAAAGGCCTGAAAACCCTCCAAGTTTATTTTTACGAGCTTAGGTTAAAACTTCCCCAAGGCACAAATTTTTTCTTGTTCTTGGATGGTATCGCTGCCACCACCAAGTGAGTTAGACAAAGATTCAGGAAAAGGACCACTTGGAGTTCCTGTTTCCCCAAAATATTCCCTCTAAGCCTCTTTACCCGCTTCCCTGGGGAAGCTTGAGAATAATCTACCAACCAAATAGGTAACCAAGGTGAGCACAGACCAGACCTTTGAATTTTTAGGACAATAAAAACCAATCAGGTTTTTTAAAGCTCAACTTTATTATAAAGCAAAAAAAATAAAAGAAGCACCTCTGTAAAATTAGGATGGAACGTAATTTTACGGGGTAATAGGATTTAAAACACACAGGATTCCCCTCTAGGCAAAACTTCAAAGCTACAAAAACCAGGAATAAACCTTCCTCTTTAACATAGGAAAAATTCACAAGCTAAAACAAAAGATAAGCTAACACATTTTCATGCTATTACTTACAATTTTTGTAATTTTGGATGCTTATTTTAGGTAGAGTTTTCGGAGATGGTTTTTCCTGCCCTAGTCCATCTCTGTCCCGGAAAGAACAAAGGGAGCACAAAACAAAACCTCCCCCCACAGATTTGAAAGTATCTTTTTCCCTTATTGGTCCTTTTGATTAGGTGCCAACCAGTTTATTTGAGCTTCTTAACCCCTTATAGGCAAAGGAGGGATTTTATGCTACCCTTAGCTGTATGTCTATGACAGAGGGGCATTAGCACAGCCATGGGGCTGTCCTGAGGGGTCATGGTGCTACAGACCAGGACTGAGGTACATTGGCAGAGATTTCGGGGCTCCAGATTGGAACAGAGGGAGGATTGGGATGCACTGGAAGACACAGAGGGACCCAGGGGCAGGGGCAGGGCTGCAGATCTGCACTGAGGGAGCCCTGGAGTGTCATAGCAGAAATGGCTGCAGGCGAGGCTTGAGGAGCACTGGCAGAGCTATAGGAGGCTCAGGACTGGAAGAGCACAAGGTGCTACTGCAGGTCAGGATTCAGGGGCATCAGCAGAGCTGTCCTCCCAACAGTGGCTGTAAAGTGGGCAAGCCCCAAACAAGAACTAAATAAAACAGCAAAAAAGAGTCAACATGCCATCATCTGTCTAAGTGGTGGAGGCCAGCTGGGTGGGCAGCCAGCTAACGGACAGGCCCAGGGGAGTGCTGACGGTCCCCTTGTCTGGGGGAGAATGACTCTGTGCTGCAAAACTGCCCCCAGGGATCAACTGAACGGGGCAGCCCCACAGACCAGCCAGGGCTTCACTAGAGCCAGCATGGTGTGTAGCAGTGCCATGGGAGAGGGCAGAGGGGAAAACGGTGGTTAAGGGGGTGAGAGAACTGAGTAAAGAAAGAGGAGCAGATCGCTGCCCCTGGGTGACCCATAGATGACCGGCAGGGAACAGGATTCTGCATGCCAGGTGTTAGCTCATGTGTCTCCCACACGGAACCCCCTGCTTCAGATTATGCGTTGCTTATTGACATCTGGACTGGTTCCTCCTTGGCCACACATGCCAGCTTGGGCAGCTCTCCACAAGCTGCGGTATAGATCCAACAGCATGCTGTGTGTGGGGGCTGCCTGCACCTGGTGCTGACACCAACTTGCCAGCCTTAGTCCCACTCTCCTACCCTTGGAATTGGGTTCAATGTTTGCACACTTCCTCACTGCTGAGCTGCATAATCAGCAGGAGGCTCAGCCTTCTCACCTACATATGCCTGCCTCTGTCTAGCACTATCTGCCTTTCAAAAGGCAACAGAGAGAAGAAGAACCAGTGAATGACCCACTGGCAGACCTCAAGGCAGGGCCCTGGCATCTTGGTTCTCCCGCTCCCATCTGTAATGATATGTCAACTTGCAGTATATCAATCAGTCACTAGATGTCTGCACATGCTGTACACAGAGTTCCAGCTAGTGTGTGATCTGGTAAACAAAGGAGACAAGGCTTGAACTCAAGCTGTGGTGCAGCCTGTTTGCATCTGCAGTTGTTTTGTTTAATTATTGCCTCCTGTTTAAGAAGATGTGATACTCTACATATCATGGTCCCCCTCCCCTTTCTCCTCCAAGATAGAGACAAGAGCAATGGGACACAGGAATGAGGGGCCACACACCTTCCCCCCAGTGTCTTGCTCTCAGAGAAGCCTGGGCAGAGAGGCCACGGGAACATACCTTGTCAAGTATTGTACACTCTATAAGTGTGGAGCCTGAGGACATTTTTGTCCTCTCCTCTCAGCAGATCTTGGTTTTAGAACAATATTCTGCTTTCACAGTATTTTATTAGTGTTCTTAACCCAACATTTTCCACATTTCAATGCCCTGGGTATGACAGATAAATGCTCTGGCTGGGCATTTGTATTCCTATTCTATTTAATTCATTTACCCATTACTGATTTCCTTTTCCTGTGCCCACTCTGGATCCATTTCTCAGCACATCATGGTACAGGGATGCCTAATTGTATATCACACTTAATCGGCAGTAGGTTTAAAACAAACAAAATGAAGTATTTTTTCTCACAATGCAGTCAACCTGTGGAACTCCTTGCCAGAGGATATTGTGAAGGCCAAGACTATAACAGGGTTCAAAAAATAACTAGATAAATTCATGGAGGATAGGTCCATCAATGGCTATTAGCCAGAATGGGCAGGGATGGTGTCCCTAACCTCTGTTTGCCAGGAGCTGGGAATGGGTGACAGACAGGACCAAATTAATTCTCCTGTGGGCCCAGGACTATTAGATTTTGTGGGGTCCCTGTGTACAGGTCTTTTTCCTGGGTGGGAATTTGGTGCAGGAGGGGGATGGGGCAGGGGATTGTGGTGCAGGATGGGGTGCAGAATCTGGAAAGGAGTTTGGGTGCAGGAGAGGGCTTCTGATCTGGGGCAGGGGGCTGCGGTGGAGGAGGGGGTGTGAGGTGCAGGCTCCAGCTGGGAGATGCTTACCACAGGCAGCTCCCAGCTGGTGGTGCAGCAGGGCTCAGGCAGGCTGCCTGCATGCCATGGCCCCACACCACTCCCAGAAGCGGCTGGCTTCTAGCACGTCTCTGTGGCCCCTGTGGGGAGGGGGACAGCATGTCTCCATGCGCTGCCCCTGCCCACAAACGCTGCCCCTGTATCTCCCATTGGCCGGTTTCCAGCCAATGGGAGCTGTGAGGATGGTGATGGGGGAGGGTACAGCTCACGGAGCCGCCTCCCCCCTGCCATGGCCACAGAGCCATGCTAGCAGCCAGCCACTTCTGGGAGCAGCGTGGGACCACAGCATGCAGGCAGCCTGCCTGAGCCCTGCTGCACCGTGGGACTCTTAGTTGGAGATCGCTGACTGTGATTTATTTTTGTGGGTCCCCCCATGAGCTGGGGCCCTGGGCTGCAGCCTCTAAAGCCTCTGCCTTAATCTGGCCCTGGTGACAGAGGATGGATCATTTGATGATTCCCTGCTCTGTTCATCCCCTCTGGGGCACCTGGCATTGGCCATTGTCAGAGGACAGGATACTGGCCTAGATGGACCTTTGGTCTGACCTAGTCTGGGCTTTCTTATGTCAATGACACACAAATTACACAGTGATACTGAGGATGATGTCAGGTGACATCTGATACTGTTCTACAGTAACTGGTGACTATTTAGATAGTTTTCTGGGGTCCCATGGTTTCTAAGGTGGCATTTTCTCTTCTCCAACCCCCTTTTCTAGGCATGACAGTGTCCTATTTTCCCTTTGACCAGGTAGGGCTTTGTTATTGCTAGCATTTCACAAACACAAGCAACATCAGGCAGAAACTTCCAAAACAGGGAAAAACAAAGCACTTTAAAATAATGGAGCCATTTAGGATGAACTTAGATAGCAAGCTACTTGAGTCAGAAACTTTCTGTCCTGTGTTTGTACAGCACCTTGCACAATGGGGCCCTGGTCCAGGACTAGGGCACCTAGGCGCTGTCTCAACCAAACTAAATACTAATAATGAACCATCTACATCTCAGCCAGCCATGAAAACTGTAGTGGAAATTACCAGCCTTACAACTACTTTGGACTCTCCATTCGCCAAACTGGAATCTCAAGCAGACAAGAAGTTAGAAAAGATGAGCTCTGTGATAGCAGAAGTACCAGAAAATGGAAGAACAAATTGCTACCCTGTGAGCTGAATAAATGCAGAGAGATAATCAACAGGAGAAATGGCAGAGGAAACAGAGCTGGCAGCCAACTGGATGATCAGTTTGAGAACTGAAGAGGAAGCAAAAATCTCAGAGTGACTGGGCTACCAAAAGGCACTGAAGGAAAGCAAACCCCCTCTTCTTTCAGTTCATGGAGTCCCTCTGTGCTTTAAAAATAGCTGGATAAAACTGAGCATGCACAAGATCATAGTATGGCCAACCTCAAGAGATCAGAAACCATGAATCAGACCCCCAAAACGATGAGATTGGCCCCTCCAAATCATAAGATTTAAAAAAACCCACCAAATCTGTGTTTTTTAATCTGTCATTTGACTTTTTAACTCCCCTCTGCACCTCTGCCAGTGTGCATATGAGAATTTCAGGTTGAAAAGTCAATCCTGAATGCACACACAAATGCACACCTCTTCCTGACAGCTCACCTCGAGAGAGGGGAATTGCCGTCAATTCCCTATCACCATCTCTCCGCTCCTGGTTTATTTCCTTTGATAAAAGAAGGGTAGATGGTAAATGATTTGAGAATCACTGACCTAATCAATGCATTATGAGTCACATTCACACATAGAACTTCTATTACTCTTTGAGGTCGATGAGTTACAGCTATACATATTATAGAACTTACATGAACTCCTGCTTTCTGAATGTAGCTGAATGGGATGCAGAGGAATATGACAGGAGAGGGGGGCTCAGACAAAAAGGAGAATTGTACATTGTATGGAACAGCAGATGAGAAATATGCTTTGTCATTATATATGAGTAAACTCATACATTTTGTAGTACTGCAATAAAAGAACCGATGACGTAGTCACATCTAAGCATGAAATAACTTATCAGTGTTAACTAATGGGCAGCAAACCAGTAACCAGTGTCCTGAGAGAGCAGCGGGTTCTGTAATCTCCCGTCATTAAATATTTCAAAAAAATTAAGTGTTGAAAGTACTTGTAATATTCCAAAAAGGATCCTCTAACAACAGGGTTTCTATACAAAAAAGTGTATCAATCACTCTCATAAGTGACCCCATCACAGTGGGGATTGGTTCATCCTTGTGCAAGAAGCCTTATTTCCCTGCTTCCCCCCAGCCTTGCACTTCTTTGCCTGGGACTGGGCAGCACTTACCCTTCCCCACCACCACCACCACCCATTGCTGCCCAAAGACTTCTCCGCCACGTCCCAGGGAAGGGAGGGGTCAAGGAGCTGTTGCTGCATCCAAGCAGCCTTGAAAAATGATCTTGCTTTTAGGGCAACAAGGCCCAGGTTAATCCTCACTGATTACCCATGGTAGGTGGTCACAGCATGCTTATATTTCCAAATAACTCCACTGATGCCCAGCCAAAGCGGATGAAATTCAGAGATCAGGTAGAGCCTTCACACTGCTAGATTCACATGGCTATATCCAGCTACTCTAGAAATATTCCTCAGTGGCCAGAAGTCCACCTTCACATCCCCTGGAGAAGCTAAGAGTATGACACCAGTGGCAGAATCTACGAGAGGGTGGCATTCACATCTGTGCAAGATTTATGCTGCACTTAGGCCTGGTCTACACTGGTGGGGGGGAGGGAGATCGATCTAAGATACACATCTTCAGCTATGAGAATAGTGTAGCTGAAGTCGATGTATCTTAGATCGAATTAAAATTAGTTATTTCATGTCCTTGTGGCGCGCCACAACTCCCCCGTTGACTTTGTTCCACCTCTCACCAAGCTGGAGTTCAGCAGTCGACAGGAGAGCAATCAGGGATCGATTTATCGCGTCTACACTACACATGATAAATCGATCTCCGATAGATCAATCGCTACCCACCAGTCCGGCGGGTAGTATAAATGTACCCTTATGTCCTACTTACATAAAATTTGAAATCTCCTGACTTTTTAGGAGGGCTGTATCTCAGGAATCTATTGTTCAATCTACCCCAGATTTGGACCACTAAGCCTAGCTCAGGATCCCATGAGGCAAAGCAGTTTTCAAGAAAATCCAAAAGAGCACATGGGTTTTAGGGCACTTAATAAAACTATCTGTTAAACAATAAACACGTCTCAATCTTAACTATAGCAGTGCTTCCACTCTACTATAATAGAATGAGAGTAGTACATGGGCCTTTGCAGAGGGGCGAATTTCACTCTCGGTACATATCCATTTAGCAGGAAGAACAGGAGTACTTGTGGCACCTTAGGGCCTAACAAATTTATTTGAGCGTAAGCTTTGTTAGTCTCTTAAGGTGCCACAAGTACTCCTGTTCTTTTTGCAGATACAGACTAACACGGCTGCTACTCTGAAACCTGCTGTTTAGCAGGGATACCCTGCAGAAAATAGGAGGATTCTCCCCTTCATATGTAATTTGTGCTATACAGAGATGGCAAGGAGTCATCTACCTTCTCTGCAAACATCACCTACCTGAATCACAGGAGTTACAAGCAACTATAGAAGATTTCTGCAGATGTATGCACCCAACAGGAACAAACTTTGCCTTTAACGCTAATTCTACCCAACCAAATACAAGAATAGATCTCCCTTGACCATTCCAAGGACTTCTTGACCATGTGGACTTTACAGAAATTGGTGTTAATCACCACATCAGACCATGCAGCAGATTTCCTGGGTTTTACAATTAAGGCATTAGCTAAAGATTTGAAAGTTTAATATCATTCTCCTGACAGGATGCTCAGTTTATGCACAAAATAGGAAACTCCATAATAAGCTATTATTTAACTAACAACCCAAAGGAAATTTCCAAATCCATGTTACAACAGGAACTCCGTAATGCTATTTTTAGAGGGCAAATTGTTATAGACTAGAGCAGGTCCAATATTTGAATTTCTGTTCCCCAATATTCCATGGAACACACCGCTGACATGGTATTACTTTTTGGGCAGACTCTGTTAGGCCTTGTTTTAGGTGTAGCCCGTTAACCATCTCTTCCAGCTATCTTTAGGGTATGTCTACACTATGAAATTAGATTGATTTTATAGAATTTGATTTTTAGAAATTGATTTTATATGGTCAAATATGTCTGTCCCTACTAAGCGCATTAAGTCAGAGGAGTGCGTGCTCACTATCGTGGCTAACATCGACTCATGGAGCGGTGCACTGTGGGAAGCTATCCCACAGTTCCCGCAGTCTCTGCTGCCCATTGAAATTCTGGATTAAGTTCCCAATGCCTGATGGTGCAAAAATATTGTTGCGAGTGGTTTGGGGTACACGCCATCAATCTCCCTTCCCTCTCTTCCTCCTTCCATGAAAGCAACTGCAGACAATCATTTGGCACCTTTTTTTCCTGGGTTACCCATGCAGATGCCATAGCATGGCAAGCATGGAGCCTGCTCAGCTCACCGCTGCTGTTGCGAGCATTGAAAACACCTCACGCATTATACTGCAGTACATGCAGAATCTGGCTAAGAGATGGCAGTGTTAGGGGGCTTATTCCTTCACTCTCTCACTTCCCTGGCCCTTCTTGCATGAACAGAGAGCAACAATACCCGAAGTCTGAAGGTGCAACCAATTCGGTGTTTATTTGGGTGAACTTCCAGCAAGCTTAAATCCCAGTTCCTTTTTCCTTATTTTCAAATCCCAACTTACTTCCTATTTGCCTCTAATTTATATAGTAATATTCTTAGCTATACCTTAACCAATCATTCTACTAAAATTTACCTAACCAATCCTAACATACTGTAACATGATTAGCTAACCAATTATATCCCACCACCTCAATTAGTTCACACCCAGCAAAATTAATTATACAGCAGACAGAAACAATCACAGAACCAGGCGGAGACCATGCAAATAAACATAGCAAAGTGGGAACTACAATGGTAAAACAATACAGAAGTGAGGATTTCACAACTACATCTATACAGACATAAGGGTTTCCCAGCTGTGTCTATTGATACATGAGTTCTTACCAGGCAGAAAACTATCAAACTAAATTTCCTTTTACATCTTCTAGACTCTTCCCTTTCTCTGGAGGTGATAGATAGGATCCCCTTTCTAACAGACCCAGATTGCCTTATTTCAATATGACTGGTTTGGAATGTGAGGATGTGACCGTAGGCTTCCCAGTTTATGGCTACCTCTGCTGCTTAGCCAAAGGCATTGGCCTAAGAACAGGGCCTCAGACTGTCACAGTGAGAGAAGACTCTTACATTCTTTCTGTTATATCTCTATAACTAGCTAAATAATAAGCATATATCTAAATTCTTAAAGTATAGGCCTTGGCAGACAGGCTTGAATATCTATATCCTAATAGGCAGCATGAGGATGATTGTGAGGAGGACATGGACACAGACGTTCCTGAAAGCATGGGATGTGGCAATTGGGGCATCATAGTGGCAGTGGGGCTGGTTGATACAATGGCACGCCGATTCTGGGCCTGGCAAACAAGCACAGACTGGTGGGACCACATAGTATTGCAGGTATGGGATGATTCCCAGTGGCTGTGAAAATTTCACATGCATAAGGCCACTTTCCACTCACTCTGTGAATTGCTTTCCTCCATCCTGAAGCACAGGAATACCAAGATGAGAACTGCCCTGACAATTGAGAAGCAAGTGGCAATAGCCCTGTGGACGCTTGCAATGCCAGACAGCTACCGGTCAGTTGGGAATCAATTTGGAGTGGGCAAATCTACTGTGGGGACTGCTGTGATTCATGTAGCCAGTGCAATCACTCATGTTCTGCTATCAAGGGTAGTGACTCTGGGAAATGTGCAGGTCATAGTGGATGGCTTTGCTGCAATGGGATTCCCTAACTGTGGTGGGGCGATAGATGGAACCCATACCCCTATCTTGGCACCGGACCACCTTGCCAACTAGTACATAAACCGCAAGGGGTACTGTTCAATGGTGCTGCAAGCACTAATGGATCACAAGGGACGTTCCACCGACATCAACGTGGGATAGCCAGGAAAGGTGCATGACGCTCGCATCTTTAGGAACTCTGGGTTGTTTGAGCAGCTGCTTACTTCCCAGATCAGAAAATTACCATTGGGGATGTTGAAATGCCTATAGTTATCCTTGGAGACCCATCCCATCCCTTGCTCCTATGGCTCATGAAGCCATACACAGGCATCCTGGACAGCAGTCTAAGGAGCAGTTCAACTCTAGGCTGAACAAGTGCAGAATGGTGGTAGAATGTGTATTCGGACGTTTGAAAGCTCGCTGGCACTGTTTGCTGACTAGGTTAGACCTCAGTGCAACCAATATTCCCATTGTAATTACTGCTCCATAATATCTGTGAGAGTAAGGGGGAGATGTTTATGGCAGGGTGGGAAGTTGAGGCAAATCGCCTGGCAAATTGCCTGGCCAATTTTGAACAGCCAGACATCAGGGCGATTAGAAGAGCACAAGTAGGTGCCCTGCGCATCAGAGAGGCTTTGAAAACCAGTTTCGTGACTGTCCAGGCTACGGTGTGACAGTTGTCTGTGTTTCTCCTTGATGCAAACCTGCCCCCTTTGTTGATTTTAACTCCCTGTAAGCCAACCACCCTTCCCCCTTTGATCACAGCTGGCAAAGAAAATAAAGTCACTATTGTTCTGAAACCATGTATTCTTTCTTTATTAATTAAAAAAAGGGGAGATAACTGATAAGGTACCCCGAGTGGTGTAGGGGAGGAGAGAAGGACAAAGCCACATTGCTTATTGTAGCCACACTACAAATCAAACTGTTTGAATGACAGCCTTCTGGTGCTTGGGCCATCCTCTGGAGTGGGGTGGCTGGGTGCCCGGAGTCTCCCCGAGTTCTTGGGTGTCTGGGTGAGGAGGATATGGAACTTGGGGAGGAGGGCAAGTGGTTGTCTGGTGGATGCAGCGGCAGTCTGTGCTCTTGTTGGCTTTCCTGCAGCTCCACCAGATGCCTGAGCATGTCCGTTTGCTCCCCCATTAGCCTCAGCATTGCATCCTGCCTCTTCTCATTGTGCTCACTTAATGCTTTCCTGGACTCTGCCGCTGAATGTCTCCATGCATTCAGCTGTGCCCTGTCAGTGCGGGAGAACTGCATGAGCTCAGAAAACATGTCATTGCAACTGCAGGGTTTTTTCGCCTTCTAATCTGCAATAACCTCTGGGATGGAGATGACAGGGAGAGCACAGAAACATTTGCAGCTACAGGGGGGGAAAGGGAGAGTAGACTTTACAGAAGATACATTTCTGAGAACAAAAGAGAGACTCTTTCACAGTGAATCAAGCAATTCACAGCAGACAGCACGTGTTTTAGGTACAGGGTCGCATTTTGCCTTTTATATTGAGTGCTTGCTGGTATGGTGACACATCACACACGGCTGGGCGACAGACTTCAGTTTACAGGCAGCCATGGTAAGCCAAAAAGTATGCAAGTTTGTCTTCTAACGCCTTCAGAACACGTGGGAATGTTTTCAAACCGCAGCGCCCTTCTTTCCCATAGTAGGCAAAGCCGGTAGGGTTTGCCATTTAAAAGGAGGGGCTGTAGTTTTCAGGCAGATGTGCAGCACACACCTTCCCCAACCCCTCTGCATGGCTATTTGGGATGATGCCCTCCTCCCGCCGCTTGGCTATTCTCAGGGATGATCCCTTTTAGCCAAGCGCAAACAGCCCAGCATGAACAGGGTCCTTTTACTGTTCCCTTACAAAAATTCCCCTATTTCAACCAGGTGACCATGAATGATATCACTCTCCTGAGGCTAACACAGAAAGATACAGACTGAATGTTGCTTGAATGTGACCAAAATCCAGGACCATTCGTTGCCATATTTGTGCTGTAATGTTTCCAGATTACTTGCTACTGGCATGGCATGGGAAAGTGTCCTACCTTGGAGGATGAAATAAGGCAGCCCTCCCCAGAAACCTTCTGCAAAGGTTTTCAGAGTACCTCCAGGACAGCTCCATGGAGATGTCCCTGGAAGATTCCCGCTCCATCCCAGATACGTTAATAGACTTTTCCAGTAGCTGTACTGGCCGCGAATGCATCCCAAGTCTTCAGAAAAGATCAGACATTAAACACTACTGCTTTTAAACCCTGTACTGTAGTTACAAATGTGCACTCACCAGAGATGCCTTCTCCGCCTTCAGGTTCGAGGATCCTGCCTTGGGAGGGTATTGGCTCCAGGGTGATGAAAAGGTCCTGGCTGCCAGGAGAACAGAGTCACTGCTTGCCTGCTGCACATTCTTCTCTTCTTCATCCACAAAATCCTCCTTCTTGTTGCATGGGACTCCCCCCTTGCAGGTGTCCACGGACAGTGGTGAGATAGTGGTAGAGTGGTGGAGGACAGGGTCAAAATTCAAAACGATCTGGACAAATTGGAGAAATGGTCTGAGGTAAACAGGATGAAGTTCAATAAAGATAAATGCAAAGTGCTCCACTTAGGAAGGAACAATCAGTTTCACACATACAGAATGGGAGGAGACTGTCTAGGAAGGAGTATGGCAGAAAGAGATCTAGGGGTCATAGTGGACCACAAGCTTAATGTGAGTCAATAGTGTGATACTGTTGCAAAAAAAAGCAAATGTGATTCTGGGATGCATTAACAGGTGTGTTGTAAACAAGACACGAGAAGTCATTCTTCCGCTTTACTCTGCGCTGGTTAGGCCTCAGCTGGAGTATTGTGTCCAGTTCTGGGCACCACATTTCAAGAAAGATGTGGAGAAACTGGAGAGGGTCTAGAGAAGAGCAACGAGAATGATTAAAGGTCTTGAGAACATGACCTATGAAGGAAGGCTGAAGGAATTGGGTTTGTTTAGTTTGGAAAAGAGAAGACTGAGAGGGGACATGATAGCAGTTTTCAGGTATCTAAAAGGGTGTCATCAGGAGGAGGGAGAAAACTTGTTCACCTTAGCCTCCAATGATAGAACAAGAAGCAATGGGCTTAAACTGCAGCAAGGGAGATTTAAGTTGGACATTAGGAAAAAGTTCCTAACTGTCAGGGTAGTTAAACACTGGAGTAGATTGCCTAGGGAAGTTGTGGAATCTCCATCGCTGGAGATATTTAAGAGTAGGTTAGATAAATGTCTATCAGGGATGGTCTAGACAGTATTTGGTCCTGCCATGAAGGCAGGGGACTGGACTCGATGACCTCTCGAAGTCCCTTCCAGTCCTAGAGTCTATGAGTCTATGAGAGTCCCCACCTAGAATGCCATGCAGCTGATCATAGAAGCAGCATGTATGGGGCTCTGACCCAGAGTGACCATTTGCTTCCTTTCTCTTCTAGTAGGCTTGCCTGAGCTCCTTGACTTTCACACAGAACTGCTGTGTGTCCCTGACGTAGCCTCTGTCCATCATGACCCATGCGATTTTGGCATATATATTAACATTTCTTCTTGTTGATTTGAGTTTTGCCTGCCCAGATTCTTCTCCCTATACAACAATCAGATCCAGTGTCTCCCGTATGCTCCATGCTGGAGCTTGTTTGCAATTCTGGGGGGACTACATGGTCACCAGTGCTGCTGAGCTCGCCATGCTGACCAAACAGGAAATGAAATTCAAAAGTTCCCGGGTCTTTTCCTGTATACCTGGCTAGTGCATCAGAGTTGAAAGTGCTGTCCAGAGTGGTCACACTGGAGCACTCTGGGATAGCCCCCGGAGGCCAATTGTATCTGCAACGTCAATTTTGCGTCCTCACTACCCCAAATTCGACCCAGCAAGATTGATTTTAGCTCTACTCCCCTCGCCAGGGAGGAGTAGAGAAGTTGATTTTAAGACCCCTTTAGGTTGCCAGAATGGGGTTGCTTGTGTAGACGTATTCATTATAAAATCGACCTAATGTGGCTAAATTCGACCTAACCCTGTAGTGTAAACCAGGGCTTAAGTGAAGGGTGCATTCATACATCAGCTGCTTTCAACTGCCTGAAAGGTGGTTCCAGAGAAGATGGAACTAGACTGTTCTCAGTGGTACCAGATGAGAGAACAAGAAGTAATGGTCTCAAGTTGCAGTGGGGGAGGTCTAGGTTGGATATTAGGAAACACTATTTCACTAGGAGGGTGGTGAAGCACTGGAATGGGTTCCCTAGGGAGGTGGTGGAATCTCCTTTCTTAGAGGTTTTTAAGGTCAGGCTTGACAAAGCCCTGGCTGGGATGATTTAGTTGGGAATTGGTCCTGCTTTGAGCAGGGAGTTGGACTAGATGACCTCCTGAGGTCCTTTCCAACCCTGATATTCTCCTATTCTATAATCAGTTCAGTGAGGTTTTAACTCCACCCAGAACAAGGCTGAACTCAGCTCAGAACAGCATAATACAGAATCAAATTTTAAAACAGTCATTTTGAAAGGAAAAATCAAAACCAATAGGCCCATCCTTCCACATTGAAAAACTCAAAACCTGAAACCATTCCTAGCAAAATATCTGGAAAAAAAACCAGCTTCCCCAGATGAGAGCTTCTAAGTGAAAGAGAAATGGAAGAGGCCATAACACAATTATAGTATGGCAGGGCTCCAGGATCTAGCTGGCTACACTAGTGATTTCAATAAGAGTTTTCTGATCAATTACTCTTCCTTCCCTATAGGTGTAAAATGCACTTAGGCTCATCTGATAAAAAAAATTACTCCCTAAAACCTCATATGCCCAGATTCACAGTCACCCCAAACCAAGGGAACCCCTATGTCTGTGCTTTTTGTCACCTGGCTTCATTAATCAACTCGGGTGTGAACACTCTAGCTGGACCATCTGCTAAGGGCTAGACTGTGTCTTTAGACAGCACCTAGCACAAGGGGTGGTGTGTAAATTGCACTGCCACACGAATAGCCTCCACGGGGGGCACCTTTAAGGCACAAGTCCCTCCCTGCTCTTGCCTAACTTTAGAGGGCATAGTCATTTGCTGCTGGCCTCTGTCAACACTGAATTTTGACACACACGAATACCCATGCAGGCTCTGCTCCTTTCCTTCCTTTCCCCACCCACCTGCTCTCAAGGGACAGATATGTCTGGACTCAAGGCTCAGGTGTCCCACACTGGAGCTCAAAGGGGCTGTCGCTGTCCTGCACGGGCAGTGTAGTGCAAACCACAATAAAACCTTATTAGATTAGAAATCTTACTGCCTAAAATTAAACCAGGCCAAGCAGGCTTTGCAAAGGGTAGAACGTCCGCTGGCATTTCATCCACTCAGAGTCCTGCCGAAAGGGGTCTTATGAGCTTCCATCAGATCTCCCAGCAGAGCTCAGTTCCGTAGCTATATGAGGCCACAAGACACAAAGAAGGCTCAATGTCACTGACAGGCTAATGACACCATCACTATGTCTCATCATCCATTGCAAACTGTGAGCCCTGCCTGGCATCCCTCCCTACATGCACAATTGTACTAGTGTCACTGAATCGGAGCACCATCATGCTTTTCATTAAACTGGTGCAACTTCCGTGCGTAGATGAGCCCTGAGAGAAGTGGGAACCTAGATGAAAAGCAGCTGGCTCTGGATCATGCCAGGCAAGTCAGAGCCAATGTAGGTTGGCAGAGATAGCAGTGAAGAGCTGTCCAGCAAGCTGGTTTCACTCTCAGGGGAAGGTGTGGGTTGCCAAGATGTGTTGTTCAGTCCAAGGTGCTGCAGGACTCATCTGTCCCTGAGGTCACAGAGAGCAGAGGTGACCAGACTAGGTTCTCTCCTGTTGAGAGCCTTCTCCATAGTGATCCAAGGTCATCTCACCACCAGGCTAGATCACTGGACTAGCACAGCCCTGGCGCTGACACTGAAGGGCCTCAGCTGGTTTCCAAGGGTTGATAAAAAGAAGGGAAGGAGCCCAAGTTTCCACAGAAACAGACAGGGTGAAAGTGGTGACTAAAAAGGGGCAGTACTTACACTCAAGCTTCACCCTCAATATCAGACTCCACCCACAACCAAAGTACTTGAATGTTGCTGCTTAAATGATCAGCACTGAAACAGTTAACAATATTAACACTTAAATACTTTCATTAAGCTTCAGAGTTAACATCCCCTGGGATGAATGGAGGCAGTCCACACCTCTCTCAGACTAGTATTACTCTTGTGATACTGTAGTGGTACTCGGGGTGCCCATTGTCTAAGTGCTGTACAGAAACATAGTGAGAAAGTCTTAGCCCTGAGACGCTTACAGGCTGTCTGCAGGCAGACTCAGGGACACAGCACTGCATCAAGTCACTTTCCAAAGACTCTCAATACCCAACTGGAAGTCACCTTGTTACCCCCCCTGCCTCCAGTGAGAGAGAGACTTGCTGGGCCATAACTGGATGTCAGCTCCCGGACAACCCCAGCCTGTCAGTCACCCAGACAATCTCCCCAGGGCTATGCCAGCCCTTACTTTGTCCTGCAGGTTAACAATAGGAGCACTCCAGTCCCGGCTTCCTTTTGAAGCATTCCCCTGTGATAGCCAGCCCCTGCCGTTGGCTACAGGTTTCCTGTCCACAGTGTACAAACTAGCTTGTTGGATTCAAGTGGGGATCAGCTACTGTATAACATTACAGCACTGAGATGTTGTCATAAATCATCAGGGATGGGAGTGAACAGCAAGGTGGGAAAATTTGCAGATGAAACAAAACTGCTCAAGATAGTTAAGCTCAAAGCTGACTTCAAAGAGCTACAAAGGGATCTCACAAAACTGGGTGACTGGGCAACAAAATGGCAAATGAAATTCAATATTGATAAACGCAAAGTAATGCACATTGGAAAACATAATCCCAACTGAACATATAAAATGATGGGATCTAAGTCAGCTGTTGCCACTCAAGAAAGAGATTGTGGAGTCATTGAGCGGATGTTTTCAGAGAACTACCCACAACGTGAAGTGGCCGTTGAAAAAGCGAACAGAATGTTGGAGCCATTAGGAAAGGGATAGATACTAAGACAGAAAATATCATAATGCCACTATATAAATTCATGGTATGCCCATCCCTTGACACTACATGCAGTTCTGGCTGCCCATGTCAAAAAAAGCTATATTAGCATTGGAGAAAGTACGGAGAAGGGCAACACAAATGATTAGGGGTTTGGAACAGCTTCTGTAAGAAGAGAGATTAAAAAGACTGGGACTGTTCAGCTTGGAAAATAAACAACTATGGGGAGATATGGTCAAGATCTATAAAATCATGAATGTTGTGGAGAAAGTGAATAAGGAAGTGCTGTTTACTCCTTCCCATAACACAAGAACCAGGGGTCACTCAATGAAATTAACAGGCAGCAGGTTTAAACCATGCATAAGGAAGTACTTCTTCACACAACATGCAGTCAACCTGTGGAACTCATTGCCAGAGGATGTCGTGAAGGCCAAAACCATAACTGAGTTCAAACACTAATTACACAAGTTCATAGAGGATAGGTCCATCATAGCTATTAGTCAAAATGGTCAAGGATACAACCTCATGCTCTAGGTGTCCCTTGCCAAGACTGTGACTGCCAGATGCTGGGACTGGATGACAGGGGATGGATCACTCAATGATTGCCCTGTTCTGTTCATTCCCTCTGGGGCACCTGGCACTGGCCACTGTCAGAAGACAGGATACTGGGCTGGATGGACCCTTGGTCTGACCCAGTCTGGCTGTTCATAAGTTATAGTGAAAACAATCATACATTTATTATGCAAAGCTGAGATTTAAGAACTAATGAGTAAGGATCATGGAAACAGAAAGGTTACAGATAAAACAAAACTAAAACATGCTTCCCAGGGTCTAAACTTAACACACTAAAACCCTTGTCTACAGTAGTTTATCTCAATCTTCCAACGGCTCCACCAGCGTGGCTGGGATCCCTCTTTCATTAATGCAAAAATGCTGTCCTTTTGCTTCCTGAGTGAAGGAGAAGAGGGTGTCCTTTAGCTTCCTCCTTAGCACCCTCCACCAGCGCCGTAACAAGGGCGAGGTGACTGAGGTACTTGCCTCGGGCTCGCAAAGCTGAGGAGTGCAGAAAAAGACAAATTAAGTTTTTTAATTCTTTTTTTTTATTAAAAATTATAATCACATAATATGCACATTGCATCATGACAAATGTACAATGTAAATGGAAAATAAATAGAATACACCCTACGGTAATTATAAAGCATTGGTCCTCAAATGGGGCAGTCGAGACCTGGTTATGTGGGGGGTAGCGAGCCCCAACCCCTGCGCCAGGCTGTGAGCCCTGACCGCAATGCTTGGCTGTGAGCCCCAACCCCGACCCCTGTGTGGAGCTGCGGGGCTATGAGCCCCAACCGCTGTGCTGGGCTGTGAGCACCAACCCCAACCCCTGCGCCGGACTGTGAGCCCCGACCCCGACCCCTGCGCTGGATGTGAGCCCCAACCCCGACCCCTGCGCCGGACTGTGAGCCCCAACCCCGACCCCTGCGCTGGATGTGAGCCCCAACCCTGACCCCTGCGCTGGACTGTGATCCCCAACCCCGACCCCTGCGCCGGACTGTGAGCCTCGACCCTGACCCCTGTGTGGAGCTGCAGGGCTACTAGCCCCAACCGCTGTGCTGGGCTGTGAGCACCAACCCCGACAGGGACACGCGGCTGTGAGCCCCAACCCCGACCCCTGCGCCAGACTGTGAACCCCAACCCCAACCCCTGTGTGAAGCTGTGGGGCTACGAGCCCCAACCACTGTGCCAGGCTGTGAGCTCCAGTCCCGACAGGGACGTGCAGCTGTGAGCCCCGACCCTGAGCCCTGTGCCAGACCGTGAGCCCTGAGCCCTGCACCAGACTGTGAGCCCCGACCCCAACCCCTGCACAGGACTGTGAGCCCCAACTCTGACCCTGACCCCTGCGCTGGATTGTGAGCCCCGACCCCTGCGCCGGACTGTGAGCCCCAACCCCGATCCCTGCGCCAGGCTGTGAGCTCCAACCTCGACCCCTGCACCGGACTGTGAGCCCTGACCCCGACCCCTGCACCGGACTGTGAGCCCCGACCCCGACCCCTGCGCCAGACTGTGAGCCCCAACCCCGACCCCTGCGCCAGACTGTGAGCCCCGACCCCGACCCCTGCGCCGGACTGTGAGCCCCGACCCCGACCCCTGCGCCGGACTGTGAGCCCCGACCCCGACCCCTGCACTGGACTGTGAGCCCCGACCCCGACCCTTGCACCGGACTGTGAGCTCCAACCCCGACCCTTGCACCGGACTGTGAGCCCTGACCCCTGCGACAGACTGTGATCCCCAACCCTGACCCCTGCACCAGACTGTGAGCCTGTCATAAACAGATAGCTAAGGGTTAACGTCTCTTTCACCTGGAAAGAAGTATCTGAAACACCTGACCAGAGGACCAATCAGGAAACAGGATTTTTTCAACTCTGGGTGGAGGGAAGTTTGTGTGTGAGTCCTTTGTTCTTGGGTCTTCTGCCTGTATGCTCTCTCGGCTATGAGAAGTGATTTCTGTTTCCTGCTTTCTAATCTTCTGTTTCCAAGTTGTGAGTACAATATAGTAAGACAGTAAGGTTTCCATTGTTTTTCTTTTTGTATTTACATGTCTATAGGTGCTGGAGTGCTTTGAATTGTATTCTTTTTGAATAAGGCTGTTTATTTATATTTCTTTTAAGCAAATGACCCTGTATGTGTCACCTTAATACAGAGAGACCATCTTTATGTATTTTTCTTTCTTTTTACATAAAGCTTTCTTTTTAAGACCTGTTGGAGTTTTTCTATAGCGGGGAACTCCAGGGAATTGAGTCTGTACTCACCAGGGAATTGGTGGGAGGAAGAAGTCAGGGGGAAATCTGTGTGTGTTAGATTTACTAGCCTGACTTTGCATTCCCTCTGGGTGAGGGGGGAAGAGAGATTAGCTCTTGGTAATTTTGTTCTCCAGGACTGGGAACGGGGAGGGTGGAGTCCCTCTGTTTAGATTCACGGAGCTTGCTTTTGTGTCTCTCTCCAGGCACACCTGGAGGGGGGAAGGGAAAAGGTTTATTTTCCTTTGTTGTGAGACTCAAGGGAGTTGGGTCTTGGGGTCCCCAGGAAAGGTTTGGGGGGACCAGAGTGCCCCAAAACACTCTAATTTTTTGGGTGGTGGCAGCTTTACCAGGTCCAAGCTGGTAACTAAGCTTGGAGGTTTTTCATGCTAAACCCCATATTTTGGACGCTAAGGTCCAAATCTGGGACTAGGTTTATGACAGAGCCCCGACCCCAACCCCTGCACTGGGCTCTGAGCCCTGACCTTGACCTCTGTGCTGGACTGTGAGCCCTGACTGCGATGCTTGGCTGTGAGCCCCAACCCCTGGGTGGAGCTGCAGGGCTACAAGCCCTGACCCAGATGTGCGGCTGTGAGCCCCAACCCCGACCCCTGCGCTGGGCTGTGAGCCCCTGAACCTGACCCCCACAGTTCATGATGCACTATGATGCACACCTTATATGCATTAGCTGATTTTGTACGCAGATCTTATCATTAAAATAAATAAATGTTCTATTATCATTATTATTCTTGTTATTTATGTATTTTTCTTTTTTTTTACAAAGTAACTACTATGGAATTATACGGAGGGGGAGGGCGCAATTTTATATTCTTGCCTCGGGCGCAAAAATAGTTAGTTACGGCTCTGTCCCCCATAATCATTGTTTTAACCCCCGACTCAGGATACCCCTCTGTGTTTAATCCCTGCTGTACTGACTTCACATCCTTAGCTTTGTATGCAAATACAGGTCTGTTATGCTAGTTTATGATGCTTAATTTGCAGATGAGCTGAGGCAGACAGGTGAATATACATCCATTGTCTAATAGAAACCTGTTTGGCAACACTGCCTTGATTTGGGCTTTCTTAGGAACATATTTTCAGTGTTCACAGACACACCTACCTCTTACATGGTATTTAAACATTGTGATGGTCCTCACTTGGAGATTGGTTGGTGGGGTAGGGTCTCCTAGTGGTCAAGGCTAAGGCCCCTGACCTGCAGGGGAGCGGTTGGTAGGGAGCCTGGGCCCTGTCCCTCTACCAGTCTCTAACCCAGGGCCCCCATTATCTGATATCTCAGATGGCTTAAGGCTGCCCTCCCTGAGCCACATCCTATCTTCCCCTGAGATTGTCCCAGGTCACCCTCCAGGTTAAGGCAGCGTGAATGCTGTCTACCCACCACAAGACATTCTCTGGTGGTGGCATGCAGTGTCTAGTGAAAACTGTGGGCCAGCTCAGTCCAAGGGCTTTCCCTGGCTGGGGGAGGCCAACCCAAGGAAATAGAGGGGATTGCCACAGTCCAGAGTCCATAGGAGGAGGAGAGGGGAATGCTTCCCTCTCGGGCTGTCCCTGTGGCAGGTGCTCCCCTCCCTTCGGAGGGAGAGATTTCTACCATCCCTCTGCTCTCCTCTGCTGGAGCTTCAGGGTGCAGGTCTGCTCTCTCCCTGGGCAGCCCCCAAATGAGCTGCTCCTCCTCCAGCTGGAGCATTTCCTACAGGTGGGGCGGGGCTGGCTGGGCCCAGTGTAGTTCCTTAACCCCTTGTTGTCCAGGGTGGGGTTTGTATACCCCATCGCATACGTGCAGTTCACAATGATATTAATGACCAGTGTGATCCTGGCTTTCCGTTAAGATCTTACATGCTATTCTTGGTGGCTAAATACCCTGAAAGTGGTCTGCTGTGTGTAGTGAGTTCATCAGGCATGTCTGGAGTTACTGATATAGAACAGCAGCCCTTTGCCAGCGAGCACTGAGGGGTTCTTAGGGTCACACTGATATTCTCCATACAGCGATGGTGCCATAGAGAAGTGCTGGTGTGACACATCTCACCAAGTACCAGCTCAGTCCAGCCCTGGAAACATAAGAATGTTTGCTTATCACCTTGGCCATTCTCTTGTTAGGTAATAAAGCAAGTCCTTACTCACCTCTCCAGCACCCGAGTTCGTGCGGAGTGGTTATGGGCACATAATTCTGTCAGAGACCAGACAGCAATGCGTTGATCAACGGGCTCACACTAACCCAAAAGCTTTAGAATAAGTGTGGCCCCTTTATTAGGGGTGAGCATCAATATTTATACACAGAAGTAAACAAAGTGATTAATAAAAGATAATGGTCATGCATAATCAATCAAGATTTTACAGGAAAAGCAAGTTTAACAAGTAAATGCATAGAGATAAAGGCTAATGGCTACTTGAGGAAGGGGGTGTCATGAGTAGTTTGCAGGTCAGTGCTTTGTTCAAAAAAAAAGGTTCAGAAAGGATTATGCAGAGACGGCCAGTCTGGGTGTTTTTTTGGCTCCAAAGTTCACCAAAAGTTTAGACCCAACATTCCTCCATTTGTAGCTTTGAGATAACTATTAATCAAAAAGCTACACCCTATTTCAAGATCTCAAGGGCCGCTTGGCAATTTCAGCCTGGGCCAATTCGAAGAGAGTAAGGCTTTTAGCTGAAGTGGGAAAAGAATAAACTGACTTACATGAGTTTATGAGGGAGGGGACACACTGAATACAGCAACACAGTATTATAAGGACTACTATGGCCCCAACAACACCCACCAAGAGGTTTTTAACCCACCCAAATCCGGGCAGCCAATTCCATAAGGCTTCCCACCAATTATAAGGTGGCTGGCCAGAGGAGTAGTTTTTAGCCATTTCCCTTAGGTGTTTGGTACGTTGAAAAGTGTCAGAGTAGGTGTCATTTACAAAAACACAGCATTCTTCATTTATGAGGGCGCAAGTTTCTCCCTGGGCTGCTAACATCATATCTAAAGCCATTCTGTTTTGTCCCATGTAAGATTGGGTTGGACTGGATCTTTTATTCTAGTTGGTGGCATCCAAGTTATATTAGCAGTGGTTAGGGGAATGGGTGTGAAGGGGAGTCCCTGTGCTGCATTTACTGGAAATTGAGTACATACCCAGCAATCACTTCTATTTCCTAAAATACGAGTTTTAACCTCGTGGGAATATCTAATAAAAGCATTATCTTCATAAGCAGAAAATAAACTAAAAAAGCATAAAAAACATACAGTTGTCAGAATAAAGGGTCCTCTCATTTTTTTCGAGTTAATTTAAGTCTAATGTCTGAGAGAGGTAAGCTGGTCCACTGGTCGAAGGCAGTGTCCTCAGTGGTGACAAGAGCTGCTGGTCCGTCACTGTGGTCCACTACGGCTGGCTTGACGTGGGAGTGGTGGATCCAAGATTTGCGTCCTTCCAGGAACACTGCAGTCTGGGTTGTCAAAAGAACCTGGTGGGGTCCAGTAAACCTTGGCTGGAGGGTGTCGTCACGAACGAACTTTTTGGCCCAGACGAAGTCCCCTGGTTGGAACGGGTGGATTTGTTCCTCCAGCGGCACGGTCTGGGAAAACTGCGAGGCTTTCCAAAGGGTACGGAGGCGAGCCTGTAGGGAGAGAAACTGACACGCAGTCATATGATCCCCTCCCAATAGTGAAACATCAGCACGTGGTAGCGCCCCGCCTTTGAAAGGGGGGTGTCCATAGAGCAGTTCAAAGGGGGATAATCCCAATGCGCGGGTTGGGCGAGTACGAAGGTGAAACAGGACCAAGGGAAGTACCTGAGGCCACTTTAATCCTGTTTCCTGACAGTATTTAGCCAATGTAAACTTAAGTTCCCTATTCATACGCTCAACTTTCCCGCTAGACTGGGGGTGGTAGGGTGTATGGAAGGAGTGTGAAATGCCCAGTCCTTGTTCTAAACGGCCAAGGACATGACCAGTAAAGTGAGGTCCGCGATCTGAGTCGAGCACAAGAGGGATGCCAAAACGGGGTACAATATCTCTAAGGAGAATCTTCGCCACTGTGGCAGCAGTACAATTAGCAGTAGGAAAAGCTTCGACCCAGGAAGTCAGAGGGCAAACCAAAACAAGGAGGTGCTTTTTCCCAAAAGCCTTTGGCATATCTGCAAAATCAATTTGAAGATGTTGAAATGGAGCAGCAGGCGGAGGTCTTCCACCCTTAATTTTGTTAAGAGGTGGAGCAGGTCCATTACGCTGACATGTGCTGCATGCTTTCACTATTGATAGGCAATAGGGTTGAATGCCTGGAGCATACCAAAAGCGAGCGATAGTGTCCACGAGGGCATGCGTGCCGTAGTGACCCCCTTTATCATGGTGCCAGCGAACTGCCACGGGGTACGTGGAGCGAGGGAGGCAGGCTCGGCCATCTGGCATAAGCCAGGTCCCTTTGACCAGAGTGGCCCCGAGGCTTTCCCATGATTTTAGTTCAGCAGCGGGTACTGGTACGGGGTGCGGTGGAGTAAAGGAGGAGGTTGCAATAGCCAATGTGGGCATGGCTAAAGGTAAGGTGGCAGCCTTCTTGGCGGAGGCGTCAGCCAGGGCATTCCCACGGGTAACGGGGCTGCTATCTTTAGTATGGGCCCGGCAGTGAACTACAGCCAGGACAGAGGGTTTTTGGAGGGCGTCCAAAAGCTTGTGGATGAGGGGGAGGTGCTGAATGGGTTTACCGGCAGCTGTCTGGAAACCTCGAAACTTCCAGAGGTGGATATGACAATGCACAACTCCAAAAGCATATTTGCTATCAGTAAAAATGGTAACGGTCTTACCAGCGGCCAACTGGCAAGCTCGGGCCAGGGCATAGAGTTCAGCGGCTTGGGCTCCCCAGTTGCCTGGCAGTGAGGCGGCCTCTTGAATGTCCCATTCAGAGCTGACAGCATAACCAGTGAAACGCTTGCCATCAACATAGAAGGAGCTTCCGTCCGAGAAGAGGATGCAATCGGGGTTGTCCAGTGGCACGTCAAACAGGTTGTCTCTTATCTGTAAGATGCTGTAAACTACTTCCACACAGTCGTGCTGGTCCTGGGGGACTGGCAGGTCAGGAAGCAAGGTAGCTGGATTAAGGGGTCCACACCTTTCAAAAATTAGGTTAGTGTCTTCTAAGAGTTCGGCCTCTAGCTGTTGCTGACGATGGGCCGAAAAGACTTGGGTTGTGCCCCTACGCAGAAGGGCTGACAAGGCATGAGAGGTCCAAACCGTGGTAAAATGACCCAGGGTTAGGCTCTTTGCCTTTGTGATCAGCAGGGCAGCTGCTGCCAGAGTCCGGGTACAGGATTGGGTTCCCTGAGTGACAGGGTCGATTTGCTGAGAGTAAAAAGCAAGCGGGAAATGGTGGGGCCCGCTCAGCTGGGTAAGGACACCACTAGCAATTCCGCCCCTCTCGTGGACAAAAAGGTGAAAGGGTTTGCTGTAATTGGGGGGGCGGAGAGACATGGAGGAGGCCACACTGTCCTTGAGTAACTGAAAGGCTTGAATAGTGTCCGGGGACCACTGCAAAGGGTCAGGAGCAAGGTTAGCAGTGAGTCGGTGGAGCGGTTTGCTTAACTCCCCGCAGGACGGCAACCAGGGGCGACAGAAGCCAATTAATCCTAAGAAACCTCGAAGTTGTTTCTTGGTGTTCGGTAGAGGGCAGTTTTGAATAGTCTTTATGCGGGCTGGGTCCATCTGTCTTCCTTCTGGGGTTAACAGGAAGCCCAGATATCGGACCTTCTGTGAGACCCACTGAATCTTTTTAGGGTCTACCTTGTGGCCTCTGGTGTGTAGGTATAATAAAAGTGCCTTACCATCGATGCGGAGGGCAGCTTCTTCGCGATTACCTAATAGGATGTCATCTACGTATAGGACCAATGTGGATCCCTGCGGACTGGTGAAACCTTCCAAGTCGTGGCGGAGGCACTGGCTGAAAATCGTGGGGCTGTCTCTGTAGCCTTGAGGAAGTCGTTGCCAGACATAACTTTGTCCCTCCCAGGTGAAACCAAAGAGATACTGAGAGTCTGGGTGCACAGGAATGCTGAAAAAAAGCTGATTTTAAGTCAATAACAGTGAACCACTCAGCATCCCAGGGGATTTGGCTGATGATAGTAGCTGGGTCAGGGACTACTGCATGAAGAGGGACCACATACTGATTAACAACTCGTAGATCCTGTACAAAGCGCCAACGAACAGGGTCTCCGTCCTTTTTAGGAGGCTTTTTGACAGGCAGTATAGGGGTGTTACAGGGAGTGCGCTGAGGGCGGACTAGCTTTTGTGCAATGAATCCCTCAATAATGGGGCGGATGCCCTCCCGGGCTTCCAGAGACAGGGGGTATTGAGGGACTGACGGGGGGGTTAAGGAAGGCTTTACCTGAATCCTTACGGGCTCTGCCGAAAGGAGCAGGCCAACATCAGTGTCAGAAATTCCCCAGAGGGTTGAAGGCAAGTCAGTGAGGTCAGGGGAGAGAGAGAGGGGTGTTTCCCAATTACCCTGAGTAGGGGCCGAATCTCCTAACACTGTCATCAATAATCCTACCCCTTCAGGAGTGCAGGTTAAAGTAGCCTCAAGCTTACAGAGTAAATCCCGGCCCATCAAAGGGATCGGACAAGCTGGGGAAAAAAGAAAACGGTGAGAAAAACATTTATCAGCATAAATAACATTCAAAGGCAAAGTGAGTCCCAGAGACTGTGGGTTGCCCTCCACCCCAGTCGCAGTTTTAACCTCAGAGGATAGCCAGGGAGAGGGGGCATGATTTAAAAGAGAGAAAGTAGCCCCAGTATCAATGAGGAAAGAGATAGGCAGTCCCTGGACTGAAAGGGTTAAACGAGGCTCTTTGCTGGGAGGGGAGAAAGTGAGAAAGGAGCCGGCTAAAGACATTAAGGAAATAAGACCATCACATTGTTTGCCTTCGCCCCCGGGGTACCATCATTGAGGAGGCTGAGTTTGCTGCGGCTGCTGCTGTTTCCCGTAGTTGATCCAGGCCTGGGGGATGGGCTGAGCTGGTGGTGCAGGGGTGTATTCCTCACTTGTATAAGCATCTGCGGATGCAACCAGACCCTCTGGGCGTCCCCAGGGGCATTCACGTTTAAAGTGACCAGGCTGTCCGCACTGAAAACAATTTCCTGATGGCTGGGGTCGCCAGGACCCTCTTCCCCGGGCACCCTGGAATCCCCTGCCACGGCCACGGCCTTTGCCTCGAACACCGCCGTGAAAAGCTAAAGCCATCAGCTTATATTCTTCCTTTTTCTCTTTCTTTTTACTACTTTCCCTTTCTTTCTCCCAGGCAAAATCAGCTACTTCCAACACTGAAGTGACTGACTCACCTCCCCAACCAGGGCGAAACTTTAAGAAGTAATCCCTTACAGGGGGCACCGACTGATTCACAAAAAATGAAATAAGAGTAGGGTGGTCTGCTTCTCTCTCAGGATCCATCTGAGTGAACATTCGGGCCCCCTCCAATAGCCTCGACCAGAACTTTCTGGGCGGCTCATCAGATTCCTGCCGAATCTGCATGAACTTAGCCTGATTAGGCGAGCGGCGAGCCATTTCCTTGAGTCTCTCTAACAATCGCTCTCGGTCTGTTTGCAGCTGAGTCAGCCTTAGCTGAGTCCAGTCTAGGGGATTCCAGCCAGCGGCCAGATCCCGCCTATCCATCCAAGTAAAATTAGCTGCATTGCTATCTCCCCATGTCCTTTCTGCCATCCACAATCTACTACGTTCTTCTCCGGTCAAAACTCTACTTAACAACTGATCCACATCCGTATAAGTAGGATTATAACTTAAAAACAATCTTTCTAGAAGTTCTATGATCTTTCGGGGATTTTCCCCAAAAGACCCTGACAACTGTCCCCACTCTTTCAAATCCCATTCTAGCCATCCTTTATATTCCACAATACTAGCATGTTGCAATCGTCCATCATTGCCCATATAAGGTTGATCGTGCACCTGTAAAGGCATCTCTATAACCATACTTTTATTATTCGCAAGAGATTTGACGGAGACATCCTCTGGGCTATCCTCAGGGGGGGGGCATGCACCCTGCTGTACCTGCTTGGACCTAAGCCTAGTAACTACTCCTCCCGAGGTTTGCCCCTCCAATTCCTCCTCATCCTTCTGCACAAATTCCAATCTGGGATCCTGCAGATTCCCCTCTGCTACAAGGAGAGAGTCCCCCTGCGGAGGAATAGGGGCAGGTGCAGAGGGGACCAGCTGACGAGTCAAAACACGCCGTGGTCTACACCCTTCATCGAAATAACCTGGAGGGGGTTCACTCTCGGGAGAGTACCTGACTGCCATAATTTTTAAAGATTTCCACAGCTCTGCTGCTGTGTCCCAACAAAACCAGTAACATAACTGTCCCGGATGGTCTTTTTCGATCTGGCTCTTTACTCCTCTTAAGGCAGCCTGTTCGAAAGAGCCATACGAAGGCCACCTCATCTCCGAGTCGGCCAATACCGCGGTATACCCAGTCCAATTCCTTACACATAGTGTGTACAACTTCTTCCTAGACATTCCTGTCTGTACTGGGAGTTTCCCTTCGTTCCATAACTTATTTACAATCCCCAACGGACTCTCAAGAGGCACGCTAGTCCCTTGACCCATGGTGTCTGACAGGAGCCCTCCAACTGGCGTTTACCCTGCTGTCCAATACACGACCCCTCAATATTGAATTGGCTGGGAGAAATCTCCTGTGGCGCCTTGCCAATTCATATATGAGTGGTCTGACCACTGGACAGAGGTACCGCACCAGAAGGTATCCCGGACGAGCCCCCAAATTGTTAGGTAATAAAGCAAGTCCTTACTCACCTCTCCAGCACCCGAGTTCGTGCGGAGTGGTTATGGGCACATAATTCTGTCAGAGACCAGACACCAATGCGTTGATCAACGGGCTCACACTAACCCAAAAGCTTTAGAATAAGTGTGGCCCCTTTATTAGGGGTGAGCATCAATATTTATACACAGAAGTAAACAAAGTGATTAATAAAAGATAATGGTCATGCATAATCAATCAAGATTTTACAGGAAAAGCAAGTTTAACAAGTAAATGCATAGAGATAAAGGCTAATGGCTACTTGAGGAAGGGGGTGTCATGAGTAGTTTGCAGGTCAGTGCTTTGTTCAAAAAAAAAAGGTTCAGAAAGGATTATGCAGAGACGGCCAGTCTGGGTGTTTTTTTGGCTCCAAAGTTCACCAAAAGTTTAGACCCAACACTCTGATCAGTGAAAAGGCTTGTTCCAAAATCTCTCCTAAAATCCATAAGCCCAAGTAGTCCCATTTGAAACCAATCCTTTCATTTAAACCCTGCCATTTTGTCCTCTTTTAATTATGATCTCACATTTACACATCATGCTGCATCCTGAAGGATCCCAAAACACTTTGCAAACTGATTTACAGTCCTCCAGCACTGATCGGCAGCTGCCTCTGGGGTGGGACATACCCACTGCTTTATAGCACATACAACGCTACACGACAATGTAGGGGAGGGGGGTTGATGGAGAAGGTGGAATTGTCGAAGCTGAAATTCAAAAGTTACATTCATTACTCTTACAAAAAAACAGGGATCTTTGAAAACTGCAATTTGGCTTGGTAAAGACATCCCAGGCAAAAGTACATCTCCTGCAGCACGGCACCCCCTAGCAACACCCTGAGGCTTTGCTTCGGGACTGAGTTAGAAGGAAAAGCACCACTGCTGAGGCAGCAGCCCTGCTCCTTGGGGGCTCCTACCCAAGCACTAACACAGACCAGTCTGGCCTAGCTTTCGAGACCTCGTGGTCGTGGCATCACAGCACAAGATGATCCGGCTGCAGCCACGTATTTGACTTTTCTGGGCATCATGGATGGAGACCAGGGGATCTCAGACTTTGTCACAATGTGACTGAATCCGTGGAGATTGTCCCATGGACACCTGCTCGCCCTTTAGCATTGACGTGGACTACAACCCCCTCCCAGTACTGCCATGGCAACCATAGCAATCGCTTCCATGGGAAAGTAACCTTGGGAAAAGGCCCGGTGGATCTATAACTGCTTGCTGATCCAGTCTGGCAGCCGGAGACAATGGGGAGAGCCTGCCCGATGTGCACATCCAGCTGCCCCCCTCGCTTGCTGCTTCACCCACCAGTGCTCCCCAGGTCAGGCACCTCACTCAAGCATGACAACGGCCTGCTCTTGACTCGCACATTCAGAGCTTTCCCAGTCAATCAGGCAAATTCTTTCAGTGCCCTTTTTACAAGTTAGCCCATAACTGCTGGTGATGATACATTGTGTCATTACGTCTCCAGACACCACGCAGTAAAATACAAGGCTATAAAAGCCAGTAATTTATAAGATGCTACAGGTAACTCAGAGCTCTAAGGCTATATGCACATATCAATAGCTTGGATGTCTTCAGAGTCCTCAGATGTATGTACAGCTTTATCCTGCGTATCCATTTCCCCCAGATTGTGCTTTATGGGGAGAGATCATGCCAGATTTTACAAGAAAAACATTTTTTAATTAAAATCAGTTCCCAGCCACCTCTGTGCCCTGCGCCCTCCCACAGATTTATTTATCCTTTGTCATATTTCATTCGGCAGACATCTGAGGAAAATCTTCTTAGAGGTGTTATTGTTTTTCCTACCTTTCAAGTGTGGTTCTGAGTTACGAATCATTCAGCCTTGGGGGAGGATGACAGTGTAGTGAGAGGTTAGTGAGTTGCAGTGGCTGGGACTGAGATATAGCTATGGGGCAACGCTGGTCTCTTCCGAGTTAAGCAGTCAAGTTCCTAGCCTAACCCTGCATTTGCATTCCACCTCGCCCCCTCTCAACTCTTCCCAAAAGTTACACACTTCAGACCTGGTGGGGCTGTGATTTGGCCGAAGTAGCGTTCCTTTGCCAAATTTACAGTGGCTCTGACAAGCTGTTTCAGAGATACAGTGCTAATAGTAAAGAGGAGCAATTCAACCAACGACATAGCCTGGAAACTCCAGGCTTGTTTGATCCTAGTGGCCCTGAAAGGTGTTTGTGCCAAGGAGGTGACTGGATTTAATTACTTGGGATTTGCTCATGCGGCATCAGGGCTGCTGTGCTCTTCCCCAAACCCACAGTGAAGGCCACCCAGGGCAACAGAAACTCCAAGGGGTCTGGCTAATTTTACTACTCACGAAGCTCCCCACATAATTTATGAACACCATAATGTTAGGAGGGATGGGGAGCAGGTTCCAGGCTGCATATGAAGAGGGTGAACAACAGCAGGGCATGGAAGACTGTCACCACCAGTCCTAATCCAGGGGATGCAGCACAGACAAAAATGGCTGAGGTTATAATATGGAGTCAAGGCTTTATGAGAGGGGCTGGCGCAGACCTAGGGTTTGCCTGGCTGGACAGCTCGAGCTGTAACAGTGGCCAGAACTAGGCTGTTCCAAGCCAGCTGTCACTGAGCCACCCTAAAAAGCCTGGGGAATCTGAACTTGACTGTAACGATGTAGCAGCAATTTAGGGGCGGTGAACTTTTCTTAGCACATCCCAATTTAAAAACAAATACAAGAAAGAAATGCAACATTGAAGTTACACTGTTTAATGAGCGGTCACCCAGACAACCTCAACTCTGCCCTTCTATCCCCATCCAGCCTCCAGCCAGTCCCAAGACATACATATGCCTGCATGTCATGCCTCTTTGACACTGAGAATGTGAGCTTCCCACCCCTTCACTGTGCCATAGTCAATACAGGAATGTATTGTGGATGTGCCAGCAGTTCAGCCTGGGACCATCTGCCCATGACCAGACAGCAACATCACAGTACTTAGGGCTTGTTTGCAGTGAGGAGTGGGTGGCGCATGGGCTATGCACACTAATCTTGTAGATAACTATTCCAAAATTGTTACATCCACATGTCTGGCTATTATCTACTTCCCTCTGGATCAGCCACACACACAGCACTGACTATTTCAAAATAAGCGCTCAGCATTCTGGGCAAGTATCCCATGGTGCTTTGTCCCACTGCTGCACGCTTTGCATTCTGGGATTTTTCTTGCAGTGTGTTATGGGATACCTGCTGGAATCCAGTGGAATTCTGAGATTCAGGGGTCACAATAGCAAACTCCCATGATTCCTCTCCTCAGATCCCAGGATTCATCTGTCTTTTGCAATCCAGCTCCATTTTCAAACAGGTGTCAGCCAGCATGGAAAGAACACAGCTGCATGCTGTGGTCCTGGGACTCATTAATTCATAGAGGTGGCTGCAAATGTACTTGTGATCATGCATCCAGGTGACTTTGGAAGACAACCAATTTAAACAGAGAAGGAGGAGGAAATTGAACTGCTACTGATGGATAAATCCTTCCTGGAGCATCGTAATTCCACTGAGCACCATTTCTGGACTTAGGAAGTCAGTGCTGACTAGTGGGAAACGAGCATGGTGCTGACGTGGAATGACAAAGTCCACTTCCCTAAAGATCTGCCCGAAGCTTACCCCAGAGCTGCAGGGGCATCACTTGTCACAGGGAACTGCCCCTTTAAGTGATTCAGCTCCGCTGGTGAGGAGTGAAGTGCACCCAGGGTGGGCCTAATGAGGGCAGGGCAACAAGTGAGTTAGAGGATAAGCAGTAGTGCAGAGGGAATAAAAGAGTTCCACCATGCCATGTATTGGACACCTTCCAACCATTGCTACACACAAGGCTCCCCTGCAAGTGCAGACTTTTTCAGGGTCCTCAGGCCCAGCCTTCCAAAACTCATGAGCCCCAAAATAACCATGAAATTGGCTTAAAAGTCATGAGCACTTTAAAAATAACCATTGTTGAGCTCTTTTTATTGACCTTCTAGGGCTGTTCAAGCCATAGATGAATACGATATATTGGGGAAGAGTCAACACGGCCTTTGTAAAGGGACCTCATGCCTCACAAATGTATTAGAATTCTTTTAGGAGGTCAGCAAACATGTGGACAGGGTTGATCCAGTGAATATAGTGTACTTTGACTTTCAGACAGCCTTTGACAAGGTCCCTCACTAAAGGCTCTCAAGCAAAATAAGATGTCATGGAATAAGAGGGAAGGGTCCCTCATGGTTCAGTGACTGGTTAAAAGATAGGAAACAAAGGGTAGGAAGAAAGGTCAATTTTCACAGTGTAGAGGGGTAAATAGTGGTGTCTCCCAAGGGTCTGTACTGGGACCAGCGCTGTTCAATATATTCATAAATAATCTGGAAAAAGTGGTAAACACCGAGTGGCAAAATTTGCTGACAATATAAAATTACTAAAAATAGTTAAGTCCAAAGCAGACTGCGAAGCGTTACAAAGGGACCTCAAAATGGCAGATGAAATTCAATTTTGATAAATGCAAAGTGATGTACATTGGAAAACATAATCCCAACTATACGTATAAAATGCTGGGGTCTAAAGTAGCTGTTAACACGGAAGAAGATATTTTACAGTCATTGTGTATCGTCCTCTGAAAACATCCACTCAATGTGCAGTGACAGTCCAAAAAGCTAACAGAACGTTAGGAGACATTAGAAAATACAAGGAGAGATTAAAAAGACTGAGACTGTTCAGCTTGGAAAAGAGAGCGACAGCTAAGAGGGGATATGACAGAGGTCTTTGAAATCATGACAGGTGTGGAGAACATGAATAGGGAAGTTTATTTACCCCTTCACGTAACACAAGAACCAGGGGTTACCCAATGAAATTAATAGACACCAGGTTTAAAATAAAAGGAAGTACTTCTTCACACAATGCACAGTCAACCTGTGAAACTCATTGCAAGGGGATGTTGTGAAGGCCAAAAGTATAACTGGATTCAAAAATAGAATTAAATACATTCCTGGAGGTCAGGTACATCAGTGGCTATCAGCCAAGATGGCCAGATCTTTAATGAGGCTAATGAGGAGTTTAGGGATAATGGTAGGATGACAAATGGGAATGAGGATATGGAGGTGGATATTACCACATCCAAGGCAAAAGCCAAACTTGAATAGCTTAATGGGACAAAATCAGGGGGCCCAGATAATCTTCATCCAAGAATATTAAAGGAACTTGCACATGAAATTACAAACCTATTAGCAAGAATTCTTAAAGAATCTGTAAACTCAGGGGTTGTACTGTACGACTGGAGAATTGTTAACATAGTCCCTATCTTTAACAAAGGGGGAAAAGGTGATTCAGGCAACTACAGGCCTGTTAGTTTGACATCTGTACTACGCAAGGTCTTAGAAAAATTTTTGAAAGAGAAAGTAGTTATGGACATTGAGGTCAATGGTAATTGGGACAAAATATAACATGGTTTTACAAAAGGTAGATCATGCCAAACCAACCTGATCTCCTTCTTCGAGAAGGTAACAGATTTTTTAGACAAAGGAAATGCAGTGGATCTAATTTACCTCCATTTCAGTAAGGCATTTGATACAGTTCCACATAGGGAATTATTAGCTAAATTGGAAAAGATGGGGATCGATATGAAAATTGAAAGGTGGATAAGGAACTGGTTAAAGGGGAGACTACAATGGGTCATACTGAAAGGCGAATTGTCAGGGAGGTTACTAGTGGAGTTCCTCAGGGATCAGTTTTGGGACCAATCTTTTTATTACTGACCTTGGCACAAAAAGTGGGAATGTGCTAATAAAGTTTGCGGATAACACAAAGCTAGGAGGTATTGCCAATACAGGGAAGGACCAGGATATCGTACAGGAAGATCTGGAATACCTTGTAAACTGGAGTAATAGTAATAGGATGAAATTTAACAGTGAAAAGTGCAAGGTCATGCATTTAGAGATTAATAACAAGAATTATTGTTATAAGCTGGGGAGGCATCAGCTGGAAGTAATGGAGGAGGAGAAGGACCTCGGAGTATTGGTTGATCACAGGATGACTATGAGCGGCCAATGTGATATGGCCATTAAAAAAGCTAATGCAGTTTTAGGATGCATCAGGCGAGGTATTTCCAGCAAAGATAAGGAGGTGTTAGTACCGTTATACAAGGCACTGGTGAGACCTCATCTGGAATACTGTGTGCAGTTCTGGTCTCATATGTCTAAGAAGGATGAATTCAAACTGGAACAGGTACAGAGAAGGGAGGAATGGAGAACCTGTCTTATGAAAGTATCAGAGGGGTAGCCGAGTTAGTCTGGATCTCTAAAAGCAGCAAAGAGTCCTGTGGCACCTTAAAGACTAACAGACGTATTGGAACATGAGCTTTTGTGGGTGAATACTGTGATGGGGCAAGGTCAGATGGCTACAGTAAAGTACTGAGGTATGTTAGCCCCAGGCTAAACAAATCCCTAGTACCATGGTAACAGGGAGAGGAGGTTGGCTGACGGGATTTCCTGCGACTGTAGGGCCTATTTCCGTTCCTCCGTCTGCTCACGCATCCGGGCAGAATTCCTCTGGGCGGCATCCACTGGCTCCCTTGACGCCTTCGAGGAGCAGTGGGCGTTGTCCGGGGTTCTCTGCTCGGTGTCCCCATCAGGTTCCCTTCGTTTAGCCCTATGACCTCACTCCCGATCCTGTTTTTTTCATTAGTTGTCCCCCGTAATTACTTGGTGTCCCAGACCTGTGGGTCCTCCCCTTAGGCTGGGGGGAGGCCCTCTAGAAGTGGGCGGGCTTCGCCCGCCAACCCCCGCTGGATGCCAATAGGACCCTGGTAACCAAATGGCAGTTGCTCCAGGTTAATCAAGGCACCTGGGGCCAATTAAGATCTTTCTAGAAGGCAGTGGAGATAGCTACATTGATTAGAACACCTGCAGCCAATCAAGGCAGGCTAATCAGGGCACCTGGGTTTAAAAAGGAGCTCACTCCAGTCAGGCGGGGAGGAGCCAGAGGAGAGGAAGCGCGTGTGAGGAGCTGGGAGCAAGAGGTGCAAGGAGCTGAGAGTGAGAGGGTGTGCTGCTGGAGGACTGAGGAATTATCAATCAAGCATTATCAGACACCAGGAGGAAGGTTCTGTGGTGAGGATAAAGAAGCTGTTTGGAGGAGGCCATGGGGAAGTAGCCCAGGGAGTTGTAGCTGTCGTGCAGTTGTTACAGGAGGCACTATAGACAGCTGCGATCCACAGGGCCCTGGACTCCAGTCCCAGAGTAGAGGGCGGGCCCGGATTCCCCCCAAACCTCCCAACTCCTGATCAGACACAGGAGGAGTTGATCTAGACTGTGGGTTCCACCAGAGGGGAAGATCACTGAGGTGAGCAAATCCGCCAATAAGCGCAGGACCCACCAAGGTAAAGGAGGAACTTTGTCACAATACCCACTTCATCGGATGCATATACATTCACCCATGAAAGCTCATGCTCCAATATGTCTGTTTGTCTATAAGGTGCCACAGGACTTTTTACTATCTTATGAAAGGAAAGACTCAAAGAGCTTGGCTTGTTAGCCTAACTAAAAGAAGGCTGAGGGGAGATATGATTGCTCTCTATAAATATATCAGAGGGATAAATACCAGGGAGGGAGAGGAATTATTTAAGCTCAGTACCAATGTGGACACAAGAACAAATGGATATAAACTGACCATCAGGAAGTTTAGACTTGAAATTAGACAAAGGTTTCTAACCATTAGAGGAGTGAAGTTCTGGAACAGCCTTCCAAGGGGAGTAGCGGGGGCAAAAGACATATCTGGCTTTAAGACTAAGCTTGATAAGTTTTTTGGGGGGATGGTATGATGGGATAGCCTAATTTTGGCAATTATTTGGTCTTTGACTATTAGTGGTAAATATGCTCAATGGCCTGTGATGGGATGTTAGATGAGATGGGATCTGAGTTATTACAGAGAATTCTTTCCTGGGTGTCTGACTGATGAGTTTTGCCCACGTGCTCAGGGTTTAGCTGATCGCCATTTTTGGGGTCAGGAAGGAATTTTCCTCCAGGGCAGATTGGCAGAGCCCTGGGGATTTTTTGCCTTCCTCTGCAGCATGGGGCACGGGTCACTTGCTGGAGGATTCTCTGCCTCTTGAAGTCTTTAAACCATGATTTGAGGACTTCAATGGCTCAGACACAGGTTTGATATAGGAGTGGGTGGGTGAGATTCTGTGGCCTGCGTTGTGCAGAAGGTCAGACTAAATGATCATAATGGTCCCTTCTGACCTTAAAGTCTATGATTCTATGAACCCCATGCTGTGAGTGTCCCTAAACCTCTCTCTCATGTCGGAACTCAATGACAGGAGATGGATCACTTGATAAATTGCCCTGTTCTGTTCATTCCCCCAGGGCACCTGGCATTGGCTGCTGTCAGAAGACAGGATATTGGCCTAGATGGACCTTTGGTATGACCCAGTATGGCCATTCTTATATTCATTAGGGGTCAACTCTTAAAACTTTTCTCTGCAACCAGGCAGGCTAGAACTTTCCTTCCAAGCTTTAATGAAAGCTGAAATTCTCCCATAATAATGTTCCCCCTTTTGACCCAAACAGATAGCCAAATATGTGGGGTCTTGCAGGTTGTTCCAGTTAGAAGGAGAAATTGGGAAAAAGAGTCAGGTTTTTCTTTTGAGGTAATTTTGTTTCTTTGATAAGAATGTGCCAAGTCTTGTTCCCCTAACCACAGGAGAGAGAGTCCTTGCTCAGATGTCCACACCGGCACCCCAATCCAATGCCTGTCTCTAGGTTTCTCCCAGGGCCGCACACCAGGCTTCCAGGCGGTGGCTGTTTGGCTTTCTTTCTCCTTCTGTCTTTCTGTGTCTCTCCCTTTATGCTGTGTCTCTCTCCCACACACGTAGAAAAAATAGTTTCACCAATCCACGCCCTCACCACTGCATATGAAACCCCTGAGGCGACAAGATTCCCCTTCTGTTCTGGCTTTTCCATGTGCTAATGCTTCAGCCACTTCTTTACAATGGCTTCTTCACATTTCTGTAAGGCAAAGGCAACATTTACATCTGACCTGTAACTAGGATAACCCAACCCGTAACAGCTATAGGGGATCATATATACGCTGCTGGGTGGGTGAACCATGGTGGATGTGATTTAAGAAACTTGCAGCTGCAGGAGAAATGCTCACGTGTACAGCGCCTTACAATGCTCTCAGCCGCCAGGATCCTGGACTCCATCCAGAGAGAGAGAGTGAGCATGTGTCACTCACAGGGAGAGAGAGGTGGGGGGGGGGAAGACAGGCAGAGCCAGCGAAATCAAAAGCAGTGCTTCCTTTCCTATGCCCAATCTGTAAAACTTTATTAAGTCACAGAGGTGCCATATATCCCAATTCACCTAAGCTGTTGTCGTGACGACAGCCACCAGACGGTGAAAAATAATCCACAGGGCAGGTGGAGGCCGTGGATTTTTTACGCCTTGGCTCTGGGAATATGAGCTGCTTGTACCAGACCTTTACAAAGGAGATAGGGGGGAAGAACAGCCTACCAGCATCTCTATAAATTATGCACGGGCTCTGCAAGCAAGTGGCACGCGCCTGGGAAGACGTGCTTAAGAATTCACTCTGCAGAAACACACGCACAATGCGGCTGCGTCGGCCACGAGCACAATGGGGAGAGCTTTCACGCTGGGTTCTGACAACATCACAACAAGAAGCTTTCCTGTGCTCCATGCCCCCTCCCACCAACTCTGCCTCAAATGGGTTTCCCAGAACTGCAGAGTCAAGCGCTGAGAGACCTGGCACAAGCCTCAGAGACTCATCAGAGAGCCCTGGTAGAAATCCTGCACCAAGCTGCAGGTAAATGGTTTGGCATTCACTGGCCCATTCATGACTTGCTGCATGACGGGAGATCTGTGATGAGTGCTGACTGCCTGGAATTCAGAGACCGCATCCTTAGGGGTAAGGGCATGGCCTAGCAGCAGGGCAGGTGCAAGGATGTTTCGCGCCCTCGGCGAAACTTCCACCTTGTGCCCTCCCCCCTCTCTGCACCCCCACCCTGAGGCACCCCCCTCCCTGTAGCAGCTCCCCACCTCCACCCTGAGGCGCCCCCCTTGTGGCAGCTCCCCACCCTCTGCCCTGAGGCACCCCCCCGCCCCAGCTCACCCCTGCTCCGAGCACGAGCACTCCGAGCACGCTGTCGTTGCTTCACTTCTCCCACCTCCCAGGCTTGCAGCACCTAAACTGATTGGCGCCGTAAGCCTGGGAGGCGGGAGAAGTGAAGCAGCCATGGCGCACTCAGGGAGGAGGTGGGGCAGGGGTGAGCTGGGGCGGGGGGTTCCCCTGCGTGCCGCCCCTGCCCCCTCTTACTTGCTGCAGATGGCCCTCCCCACGCTCCCCTGCCCCAGCTCCCTCCGCCTAAATGCCGGCAGCAACGGGGGCAGCCGAAGATCCGGCCGCCACGGTCGCTGCCAAAGAACATGGCGCCCCCCAAATCCCAGCCCCCTAGGTCGCCTAAATGGTTGCACCGGCCCTGCCTAGCAGCACACGAATCCTGCACTGGGCAAATCCCTTCCTCTCTCCATACTTCAGTTCCCCATCTGTAAAATGGTGATAATGATACTTACCCAGCTCCTAAGGAGTGAGCGAGGAGTAATCTCTCAGTGCTACAGAGCGATCAGCTCTGGCAGTGCTAACAGAAATTGTGGTGGGGCTGTTCTCTGCCCTATGTGATACAGGAGGTCAGACTAGATGATCACAGGGGTCCCTTCTGGCCTTGGAATCTCTGAACCTTGCTCCCTACAGAACTTTGCTGGGGACTGTACTTATTAATCATCCTCTCTGTTTTCTCTAGCATGTTTCACCCAAAGATCTCAAAGCACTTTGTTGGCAGTCTAGTGCCCTCTTATAGCCCCATTACTGTAGTGTCTGAGCACCTCACAGTCTTTGCTGTATTTTCCCTCACGCACCCTTTGGGCAGTAGTGCAGAGCTATTACGCCCATGTTATGGACAGAGGTAAAGTCATTTGTGCAAGGTCACACAGGAAGTCTGTGGCAGAGCAGGAAATTGAAGCTTAGGCTAGGTCTACACTGGGGTGAGGGGGGCGGGTCGACCTAAGATATGCAACTTCAGCTAAGCGAATAGCATAGCTGAAGTCGGTGTATCTTAGGTCAATGTACCTGGCCATGAGGACAGCGGCAAGTCGACCGCGGCTGCTCCCCCGTCGACTTCACTTCCGCCTCTTGCCACAGTGGAGTTCCGGAGTCGACAGCGGAGCGATCGGGGATCAATCATTGCCCACCAATCCGGCAGGTAGTGTAGACATGCCCTCAGTACCTCCTAAATCCTAAGCTAGTGTCTAACCACTGGGCCACTCTGCGGAAGCATGGAGCCGAGATTGATCCAAGTGGACAGTCTCAGACACAAGCATGCTTGAGCACAAGCAAGAAAGATATAAACGCTTTGAAATGGCAGCAGGAGGCCACATTTTAAAACACTCCAAAACCCCTGAATATCCTGACAGAAGAAGAGTTGATTTTTCTGCTTTGATTTCCATTGGTCTGGGGGATAAATTCCAGCTGGGCCCTCATTAGGGGTTACTGAGTCTGCACACTCAATTTGTTTGGGTTTTTTAACACTCTGCCCATCAGCTGCGCTGGCTCATTACTAATTCAGGGGCTGTTCTGTTCCAAAGGCAGCGGGCTCTGAACTCTAGCTGCAGCCAGTCACAAGAAGCAGCGCAGCACTCGCACACCATGTGCATGCCCCACCCTGGCTCTGTTATGCTTTGACATTGGAGCAGCAGGACTAGATGAATCAGCCTAATCCTCCCAGGCCCATCTGCAGCATTTCCATTAGGGCTGTCGAGTGATTAAAAAAATTAAACACAATTAATTGTGTGATTAAAAAAATTATTTGCAATAAAACGCACAATTGATCACACTGTTACACAATAATAGAATTCCATTTATTTAAATATTTTTGGGTGTTTTCTACATTTTCAAATACATTGATTTCAGTTAACACAGAATACAAAGTGTACAGTGCTCACTTTATATTTATTTCTATTACAGGTATTTGCACTGTAAAAAAAACAAAAGAAATAGTATTTTTCAATTCACCTAATACAAGTATTGTAGTGCAATCGCTTCATCATGAAAGTTGAACTTGTAAATGTAGAATTATGTACAAAAAAACCCTGCATTCAAAAATAAAACAATATAAAATTTTAGAGCCTACAAGTCCATTCACTCCTACTTCTTGTTGAGCCAATCACTCAGACAAGTTTGTTTACATCTGCAGGAGATAACGCTGCCTGCTTCTTGTTTACAATGTCACCTGAACATGAGAACAGGCATTCTTATGGCACTGTTGTAGCTGGCATTACAAGATATTTATGTGCCAGATGTGCTGAAGATTCACATGTCCCTTCACACTTCAACCTCCATTGAAGAGGACACGCATCCATGCTGATGGCAGGTTCTGCTCGATAACAACCCAAAGCAGGGTGGACCAACGCATGTTCATTTTCATTATCTGAGTCAGATGCCACCAGCAGAAGGTTGATTTTCTTTTTTGGTGGTTCCGGTTCTGTAGTTTCTGCATTGGAGTGTTGCTCTTTTAAGACTTCTGAAAGCATGCTCCGCACTTTGTCCCTCTCAGATTTTGGAAGGCACTTCAGGTTCTTAAACCCTGGATCGAGCACTGTAGCTATCTTTAGAAATCTCACATTGGTACCTCCTTTGCGTTTTGTCAAATCTGCAGTGAAAGTGTTCTTAAAATGAACAACATGTGCTGGGTCATCATCCGAGACTGCTATAACATGAAATATATGGCAGAATGCAGGTACTATAGAGCCAGGGAATACAATTCTCCCCTCAAGGAGTTCAGTCACAAATTTAATTAACCCATTCTTTTTTTAACAAGCGTCCTCAGCATGGAAGCATGTCCTCTGGACTAGTGGCCGAAGCATGAAGGGGCATGTGAATGTTTAGCATATCTGGCACATAACTACCTTGCAATGCCGGCTACAAAAGTGCCATGCAAATGCCTGTTCTCACTTTCTGGTGACATTGTAAATAAGAAGTGGACAGCATTTGCTCCCATAAATTTAAACCAACTTGTTTGTCTGAGCGATTAGCTGAACATGAAGTAGGACTGAGTAGATTTGTAGGCTCTGAAGTTCTATATTGTTTTGTTTCTGAGTGCAGTTATGTAACAAAAAAATCTACATTTATAAGTTGCACTTTCATGACAAAGAGATTGCATTACAGTACTTGAATGAGATGAATTGAAAAATACTATTTCTTTTGTTTATCATTTTTATAGTGCAAATATTTGTAATAAAAAATAATATACACTTTGATCTCAGTTACAACAGAAAATCCAAAGGTGCTGAGGGAACAGGCTGATGTGATTGCAGAGCCATTGGCCATTATCTTTGACAATTTGTGGCGATCGAGGGAGGTCCTGGACGATTGGAAAAGGCAAATCTAGTGTCTATATTTTAAAAAGGGAAGAAAGAAGCCGGGGAACTACAGCCTCACCTCAGTCCCCACCAAAATCATGGAGCAGGTCCTCAAGGCATCCATTAGAAGCACTTGGAGGAGAGGAAGGTGATCAGGAACAGTCAACATGGATTCACCAAGGGCAAGTCATGCCTGACCAACCTGATTGCTTTCTATGATGAGACAATGGGCTCTGTGGATATGAGGAAAGCGGTGGATGTGATATATCTTGAATTTAGCAAAGCTTTTGATATCGTCTCCCATAGTATTCTTGCCAGCAAGTTAAAAAGATATGGATTGGATGAATGGACTATAGGGTGGATAGAAAGTTGGCTAGATTGTCGGGCTCAATGGGTAATGGTCAACAACTTGATGTCTAGTTGGCAGCTGCTATCAAGTGGAGTATCCCAGGGATCGGTCCTGGGGCCAGTTTTGTTCAATATCTTTATTCATTATCTGGCTGATGGGATGAATTGCACCATCAGCAAGTTCACAGATGACACTAAGCTGGGGGGAGAGGTAGATACGCTGGAGGGTAGGGATAGAGTCCAGAGTGACCTAGACAAATTGGAGGATTGGGCCAAAAGAAATATGATGAGGTTCAACAAGGACAAGTGCAGAGTCTTACACTTAGGAAGGAAGAATCCCATGGATGGCTAAAGGCTAGGGACCAACTTGCTAAGCAGCAGTTCTGCAGAAAAGGACCTGGGGATTACAGTGGAGAAGAAGCTCGATATGAGTCAGCAGTGTGCCCTTGTTGCCAAGAAGGCTAACAGCATATTTGGCTGTATTAGAAGGAGCATTGCCAGCAGATCAAGGGAAGTGATTATTCCCCTATTTTTGGCATTGGTGAGGCTACACCTGGAGTTTTGTGTCCAGTTTTGGTCCCCCCGCTACAGAAGGGATGTGGACAAATTGGAGAGATTCCAGCAGAGGGCAACAAAAATGATCAGGGGGCTGGGGCACATGACTTACAAGGAGAGGCTGAGGGAACCAGGGTTATTTAGTCTGCAGAAGAGAAGAGTGAGGGGGGATTTGATAGCTGCTTTCAACTACCTGAAGGTGGGTTCCAAAGAGGATGGAGCTTGGCTGTTCTCAGTGGTAGCAGATGACAGAATAAGGAGTAATGGTCTCAAGTTGCAGTGGGGGAGGTCTACTTTGGATATTAGGAAACACTGTTTCACTAGAAGGGTGGTGAAGCACTGGAATGGGTTACCTAGGAGGTGATGGAATCTCCTTCCTTAGAGGTTTGTAAGGCCCGGCTTGACAAAGACCTGGCTGGGATGATTTAGTTGGTGTTCATCCTGCTTTGAGCAGGGAGTTGGACTAGATGACCTCCTGAGGTCCCTTCCAGCCCTGAGATTCTATGATTCTATGATTCAATGTAGCACTCCCATGCTGTGTGCATTGCACTGCTGGTAGCACAGAGGACAGGGGACATCAAAGTCAGGCTGCGCTGACACTCAGCTCAGTAGGAGCAAGCAGAGATGTTCCAACACTGCTTCAGAGCAGCATGCAGAGTGCTGTAGTTAACAGGCAGCTTAAACTCCTAGCCCTGGGGGTGTCTCATAGCTGATAGTGTGTTTCCTTTGTAGGACTCGTCCTCTTGTGGCTTGATACCTCTGGATTCATGAGAATTATTGAATTGTAGAACCACAGGTCAGAAGGGCCCACAAGTATCATCTAGTCTAACCCCTACTAAGATGCAGGAGTTGTTGTGTCTAAATCACCCAAGACAGATGGCTCCAGCCTCCTTTTGAAAACTTCCAGGGAAGGAGCTTCCACGACTTCCCTGAGCGTCTGTTCCATTGGCCAACTGTTCTTACAGGTAGGGAGTTTTTCCTGAGATTTAATCTAAATCTGCTCTGCTGTAGTTTGAACCCATGGCCGCTTGTCCTGCCTCCTGTGGCAAGAGAGGACAATTTTGAGCACAAACAAGAGAACAAGAAGGGGAGATACTGTCATAATATAATTCCCAAATCTGAACCTTAGCATCCAAAATATGGGTACTAGCATGAATTCCCAAGCTTAATTACCAGCTTAGATCCTGTAGTGCTGCCACCAATCAGGACTTAGAGTAGAGCGCCTGATAAACTCTGGTCTCCCCCAAAACCTTCCCTGGGGACCCCAAGACCCAAATTCCTTGTCTCACAACAAAGGGGAATAAACCATTTCCCTTCCCCCTCCTTTCTTCCTCCCAGCTCTTTCCCGCCCTGGGTACGCTAGGAGATCACCGTGATTCAACTCCTTGAATCACCACACAGAGAGGAATGATACCTTCCCCCAGAGGCAATCCAGATTCAAGTTCCGTGAATCTAAAACAAAGGGATTCCCCCTTCTCCCCTCCCTCCCTGTTAAGTACAGACTCAATTCCCTTGAGCCTCAACAAGGAGAAAAAAATCAGACAGGTCTTAAAAGCAAAACTTTTAATAAAAAGAAAGAAAGAAGTAAAAGGTCTATCTCTGCAATTTAGATGGTAAAAAGTTATAGGGTCTGTCAGCTTATAGAAACTAAAAAGAAGCCTCCCCCCAGCAAATACAATTTAAAATACTTCCAGCAAACTACACAATTGCAAATAAAGGAAAAGAAATAAGAAAACTGTACCGCCTTTCTATCTTTTTACTCACAAAATGGGAATAGAAGATTAGAGAGCCTGTAGGTACGTGTGGTCACTCTCAGAGTCCAGAGAGAACAAAGCAAAACCCAAAAACACACACAAAGGCTTCCCTCCACCAAGATTTGAAAGTATCTTGTCTCCTGATTGGTCCTCTGGTCAGGTGTTGCAGGTCACTGTTTGTTAACCCTTTACAGGTGAAAGAGACATTAACCCTTAGCTATCTGTTTATGACAGATACCGAGCCAGATTCTCCCTCATTCCACAGCTCCTGCAGTCCCCAGGCAAGAGTGCAAGGTGGCTGTAAAATGTTATTCAGCCTCATGAGAGCAGGAGAGCACTGCATGGGACCTAGGAGTCCAAGGTGCTACTCCTGGCTCAGCCACTGCCTGATAGTGCCTGTTTCCCCTCCCACTTATTGTTTGTCTAGTTCAGGGGTAGGCAACCTATAGCACAGGTGCCAAAGGCAGCACGCGAGCTGATTTTCAGTGGCACTCACACTGCCCAGGTCCTGGCCACCGGTCTGGGGGGCTCTGCATTTTAATTTAATTTTAAATGAAGCTTCTTAAACATTTAAAAAAACTCATTTATTTTATATACAATAATTGTTTAGTTATATATTATAGACTTATAGAAAGAGACCTTCTAAAAACGTTAAAATGTATGACTGGTACGCGAAACCGTAAATTAGAGAGAATAAATGAAGACTCGGCACACCGCTTCTGAAAGGTTGCTGACCCCTGGTCTAAGCCATTCAGGGAAGGGTCTTTCTTAGCAGGGGTCTCTACGGTGTCCCAGCACAACGCAGCCTTCATCTTGTTTGGGGTCCATCATAGCGCATGGCTGCCCTGCCGCATCCCCTGCGCACTGTGTGGTGCTGCCTCAGTTTCCCCTCACCAGGGTTTTCTGTTTCTTCAGTCCCAAGGACTCACACGCCTTTGGCTAAGTCCCATCTAATTCAGACCTGCTTCTGCGGTGACAAAAGACTCAAACAAAGAAAAGGGTTTTCCGCCCTGCTTGAGCTCCTCTTAGCTCACCTCTGGGCTCCATTCTTGGTCCCTGCTGGACTCTCTTTATGCCTCTCCGGACCAGAGCCCTGACTCCCAGGAGCCTTCCCTGGAATCCTTCCAGCCCTCCACAGAATTCCAGCTTTCTCTCTGGGCTTCCTTCCCCCAGCTGAGTTTTCTTGCCTCTTTGATAAGCCCTGGAATTTCAAGTATCAGAGGGTAGCCGTGTTAGTCTGGATCTGTAAAAGCAGCAAAGAATCCTGTGGCACCTTATAGACTAACAGACGTTTTGGAGCATGAGTTTTCATGGGTGAATACCCACTTCCTCAGATGCAACCTGTCACCTGACCCCCTGCTGTCACCTGACCCCCAGCAGTCCAGCCCCCTGAGGCTTGGAGGTAGCTAATTATAGCACAGGTGAGGCTGACTGCCCGTGGCTGGCTAGTGCCAGGCTTCCTAGCCCTTAAAGGAACAGGCCACCCTCTTACATAGCAGCTCAGTACTCTGTAATATAAATACAATTAGGAATTTACATTCTCTTTGCACGGCTGCTGATGAGGATGATGACACAAGGTGCTGGGTGATAGGAAATCAGCCCTAGCTCTGCCAGTGGCTTGCTGGATGACCTTGGGCAAGTCACTTCACCACTCTGTGCCTCAGTTTCCCCACTGGTAAGAAGGGGTTGATCATTCTGAGCTGTTTCCCCAGAGCATTGACCCGTTAATGTTTGTCCTAAGGTTTGTCATTATTTTAATGCCAGCGTTCAGGATGCAAACTCGGTTTGGCCTCTGAACCACAGTGTCACAGCCAACAGCTCTGTGTACAAGGACCTCCTGGCCTCACTGGCCTGGCCAGCCCTTATCAGGAGTCTCTTGCCATGGCTGAGCCCATCACTGCCAGACGGAGCCATGCAGGCAGGCGCACCTCTGCCCTGCGTCAGACAGGACATGGACTGACTTCTCCTGGTCTTAGTGGGGCCAGGCATGTCCACCACACAGTTGTTGGCTACTCCCCGCCTCCAAGCAGTGCTGGCAGAGCCACACTCATCCTGGGGCTATATGGCACTGCTGCAGTTTGCTCTGGGCACCTCCTCCCATTTCACTGCTGGCTGATGCTGTGGTTGCTGGGGCTTCTCAAAAGGGCTTTGTCTGGGATTCTCCTGGGGGTTCAGAAGCTGAAGTCAAATTTTCATAGTGCCCTGAGAACCCCTGGGGCTGGTGCCATTTCCCTAGGGGTGGCCAAGGGAGCACTCCGCTTGTGCTCTTTGCTTGCCAAAAGGTTGGTCCAGGAGCTCTGGTGTAGTGGAGCCAGAGCCCAAGTCCAGCTACAATGGTCATGGCTGGAGCAGCTGGCCACATGCAGGTCTCGAGGGGGCTGATCATGACAACGGGCTTCTTAATCTGTTTACCCTGCAGATTTGGTGTGACTTTTGGAACCCACCCTACTCCCTTGCCCTCCATTTGGAGTCCAACAAGCCCCTTTGTATAGCATGTCCACCCAACAACAGCCACAATGCAGTGGGGCTGCTAAGGGGGGATGCCAGGGAAGCCAAGCCAGACGGGTCAGAGAACAGCTGGTGGTGCTGTGTGAGAAGTGAACCCTGCTACCATCATCAGAAGCCCTAATGGTAGCATCCATCAGAACCTGGAAAAACCTTTCCCAGGGTCTAAGCCTCCAAAACCAGCCCCCATCATATTTCATGAAAAACTGCAAACCTGGGCTCAAGGGTCCATCATCTCCGCAATTCCTCCTCCTCAATTCTTACAGACACTGTCATCTCTGCTGCTGACTCTAGATTCTGGGGCCCTGCAGAGATAACCTGGCAACACCTCCAGCATCTCACAGACTGAGGCTTGGCCTGTTCATGTGCCAGTGTTTTCCTGCTCAGCCCTCACCACTGTGCTGCAAGGCACCTCCATGCCATCCAGGCACCTCAAGCTGGATGAGTTCCAGCTCCTCATACAATGGACAAGTTTTCTACCCTGACCCAGGCCTGCTGGTATCATCCCAGGTCACACCTCTGCTTGCTGCTCTGAGGGATGCCCATCTTAGCAAGCCATCCAGATCCAGACAGCTGGGCATACACCACTGTGTTCTGAGTGACGGAGCGCAGCTGGCTCTGGGTCTCCTCAACTCTCTAGAAGGCTGTCAGTGCTTGTATGAGGGCGTCAAGCCAGCTGGCAGCAAACTCATAGGATGACATCCTCTGAGACATGTTAAGGCAAGCAGCAGACTGAAGACAGAGAAGCTGCTGAAGAAGTTGAAAATACCCTGCACCAGAGCTCTATGGCATGTGGACAGCTACTTTTACAGAGATGCAGCTTCTGGCCAACTTGACACCTGTGCAGTGGAGTCCAGCGTGTAGACCAGACAGGCCAAATACACAGCATCTGGTGCACTGTAGGATGGTAACGGGAGGACTATGCTGCTAGTGACTCTTGTCCTCACTTGCCACTGCACTGGTTAGACCAGCACAGCAGAGTCTTCTCCAAATGGTGGGGTGAGCCCCTTGCACTGTTGGGAGTGGATGCAAGGTGTGTCATAGGCGTGCCCAGGTAAGCAGTGGCTAGCATGCTTGTCACAGGGCAGGCTGACCCTTTAAGAGAGATGGGGCTCAGCCTCACATGTGCCAGGTGCAGCCCACCTCCCAGGGAATGAGTCCAGGGGTCATGTGATGGCAGCATGTGACTCACAACCAGGCCTACTGGGGACCAGAAGGGTGGCCTGTGATCAGTCAGAAAGATCTGCTCTGCCTGGTTCCTAGGCACAGTCTGGGGAATGCAGCCTGTGGGAAGCAGGGGCCAGCTGGGAAGGCAGGAGTGCCTGGAGGCTGGAGGGGAGTTTTTGTGTTTCCTTTGGGTCTCTGTGCTAATGGACCAGCCCCTGGTGTTTAAATGGGGTTGGAGGGGCTCTATCGCTTTCCACAGAAATTAAAGTGACATTGCATTTGCCCGTCCAGCCCCATCAATTCTGCAGCTCCTGAGTGCTTTGCCCTCTTCTCTTAGGCCTGGGGGACTGCAGCAGGGTCCCTCCCCGCTTCCCAGGCCTGGTGTTGTAGGCAGGATGGGGAAGGTGCAGTGGAGCTGTCCCTTTGCTAGGGGCTCTTTCTGCTTCTCTCCCCCCCCCCACCCCCCGAGAACAGTGTCAGTTCCTGAGGGGTGGGGCACAGAGCACTTCCTGCAGCAATCTGATTGGCGGCTGTACCACAGGAGGTGGGGCAGCAGGGAAAGCCACTATGGCACATAGATACCGTGCAATGCTGGCTACAAAAGTGCCATGCAAATGCCTGTTCTCACTTTCAGGTGACATTATCTCCCGTAAATGTAAACAAACTTGTTTGTCTGAGCGATTGGCTGAACGAGAAGTAGGATTGAGTGGCCTTGTAGGTGCTAAACCATTGTTTTGTTTTTGAATGCAGTTATGTAACAAAAAAATTCTACATTTGTAAGTTGCACTTTCATGATAAAGAGATTGCACTACAGTACTTGTATGAGGTGAACTGAAAAATACTATTTCTTTTATCATTTTTACTTTGCAAATAGTTGTAATAAAAATAATATAAAGTGAGCACTGTACACTTTGTATTCTGTGTTGTAATTGAAATAAATAAATTTGAAAATGTAGAAAAACATCCAAAAATATTTACTACATTTAATTGGTATTCTATTGGTTAACAGTGCGATTAAAACTGCGATTAATCACAATTAATTTTTTGAGTTAATCGCGTGAGTTAACTGCGATGGAGAGCCTCAGTCTACATTTAACACTGTACGGTACTTGCTGCTGCTTTTCTTTCTCTCTCTCCTGCTGTCTGATTGTGTAATTCCGGTTCCAAATGAGGTGTGTGGTTGACCGGTGTGAGTAACTCTGAGGTTCTGCTGTAATGTTACGGGCTCTGTCAGCAGGTTATCAAGTGTCCTTGTGCATGTGTCTATTTTTGTCTGGATTAGGAAAAAATTGTAACTGGAAGAGGGAGCTCAGGTCAAAAAGGTTAAAAACCTGCAGGTCTAGTGCTAGAGCTGCTGATTGCTGAAGGAAATCTCCCTGGGCTGCACCTCTCCTGCTGCACAGACTTAGGGCTTGGCTACACTGGAGAGTTGCAGCGCTAGTGGTGGGTTTACAGAGCTGCAACTTAGTAACTGTCCACACCTGCAAGGCACATCCAGCGCTGCAACTCCCTGGCAGCAGCGCTGGCTGTACACCTGGTCTGCTTGGGGTGTAATGATTGCAGTGCTGGTGATGCAACGCTGCTCATCAAGTGTGGCCACCAAAAGTGCTGTAATTGGCCTCCAGGGTATTAAGCGGAATCCCAGAATGCCTGCTCACAACAAACCGGAAGAATGGCTGAACTCTGAGCTCCCCATAGCTGCTTATCTAAAAAACAAACACAGCTCCTGTTTGCTCAAGCGAGCGGAGGCAGGCAGAGGAATTGCTTTGGAAGGTTCACAGCTGTTTGCTTGAAGAGAGAAGTCACACGGCAGAGGGGGAGGGAGGAGTCCATGTTGAGCAGCTGCTTATGTGGTCTGAAGGCTATTTAGGAGTGCATAATTTGCAGTTAGTGAATAAGAGAGGGGTGGGGGAAGGGCTCGAAACTTTTAAATTGATTGAAGGTTGGTATGTTCCAGTCCTTAGAACTTGCAAGGCAGGGAGCTGACAGATCCAAAAATCCACTCTCTCTCTCTCCCCCACGTTCCCCCGCACCCCCCTCTTTTGAAAAGCACCTTGCAGCCACTTGAATGCTGGGATAGCTGCCCACAATGCACCACTCCCAACAGCACTGCAAATGCTGCAAATGTGGCCACACTGCAGCGCTGGTAGCTGTCAGTGCGGCCACACTGCAGCGCTTTCCCTACACAGCTGTATGAAGACAGCTGTAACTCCCAGCGCTGCACACCTGCAAGTGTAGCCAAACCCTCACTCTCCATTGCAAGTCTAACACGCGCCCTTGCCCCAAAAGCCTTTCCACTTCAGATTCTGCACATGTGGCCCACATGGAAGGGGAATTCAGACAAGTCCTTAAGAAAACATCCAGAAACAGGCTTGAAAGGGCCAAAGAAGGGAAGAGGAGGAGGTTCTGGCATCACTATGGTGCAGAGTTAAGGCTGTTTGCATTCCTGTCCCACTCTGGGTTTCTGATATACACCTTTACCCTGACAGCACGGTGTCCTCGGGGGCCAAAAAATCTTATCACGTTATAGGTGAAACCGCGTTATATCGAACTTGCTTTTGTTGGTGTCACTAAGCGTAACCCTAAGTAACTCGGGAGGGTGGAAGGCCACAAGGGTATGGAGCCTTCCTGGTTTTAGGCCTCAGCAGACAAGAGTCCCTCCATGTTTGAACTTTAATCGACCTAAAAGGCCAGGTGTAACAGCCGTTATCAGTTGCAACAGTTCTAACTGGTCTAAAGCAGAAATAATGAGGCCTGTGCACCTTTAGCAGAAGGACAAGATAACTTGCAGAAGGAAAACTTACTAACGAGCTGCCGCGGCCAAGATTACTTAATGCACCTGCGCTTACGTAACTGCTACAGGGGGAGGAAGGAGGACGGGGGGGGGGGGAAGAAAGAGAAAAAAAAACTTATAAAAAGGGAAAAGCCGCTTGTGTAGGGGGGCTGGATCTGAGGCATGTCAAGTCTCCCAGCACCACTTTGAGATCTCAAATAAACTTTGCTTGCTTCTCCACCCTGGTGTGTGTTCATTGGCGCTAAGCACTCCAGGCACGAACCACTGTTGCTTGCCTCGGGCACCCTCTGTGCCTGCAACACTTTGATCCACCGGAGCACGCAGCCCCGCCCCCCCCCCAAATTGCTGCTTTACCGACTTATATGCGAATTTGTGTTATATCGGGTGGCGTTATATAGGGGTAGAGGCAGCCTGACTAGATCAGGTTCTCAACCTGCCGTCCATGGGCCACTTGCAGCCTAATCAGCACACATCTGTGGCCCATGTGATACCCTCAGAGCCGTACCGGATGCAGCCCACATAACACATTGCGGGCCACATATACGGCCCACAATGGTAGATAGGCTGAGAACCACTGGACTAGATTATCACAATGTTCCCTTCTGCCCTTAAACTCTTTCAATCTGTGAAGACTAGTTTCAAAGCTATCCAGAGGGGATGGATATTAATAGGAACTAGACCCAGACTCCATGCCTGTCAGACACCTGGTTGTCATGCTGCTATCTCTACACAAGAGAGTTCTAAGCAAGAGCCGGGGTGAAGGGAAGAGAAAGCAATTTTCTTTCCAGTGTGCAATTTATCTGCCACTTGCAGCCAGTCGCCTGGCCTCTCTGGGAGAGGGAAGGAAAGTCCCCTCAGGCTCAGCAAACCTGAGGTGTGGAGCCCCTTCCTGTCACCATCACTCAGCATTTGTGGCACTGGCAGGTTTGTTAAGTTCAGTGACAGCTCGGAGATACCAGGCTGCCCCGCACGGTGCAGCAACAGCAATGTTATGTCTTCGCTCAAGGCAGCCGTTTATCCACACAGGCTGAGCCTGGAGCTTTAATTACACCTTGGTGCTGCAGGCAACAGGGCTGGAATCCTGCTGCCGCAGCACTAACTAAAGAGACGCTCTCCCCAAACATGCTGCAGGAACAGGTCTCATTCTCCCTCTGGTTACGCTGCTAGCAGGCAACCAGATCACACATGATGAGCTGGTACATGTGCTCCATAGACACATCTCCTGGCATCTCAGTCCTGTGCTCACATCAGCAGGCCAATCTATCTTAGTACCTGTCTGACCCCCATCACTGTACCACCTGCGTACATCACAGGCTTTAATCTTTAGCCCCACAAGACCCCTGTGAGGTAGGACAGTGCTATTGTCTTCACTGCACAGAGAGGGAACTGAGGCCCCTTCCTCAGATCCTCAAAGGCATTTAGGCAACTAAGTCCCATTGAAACCAAGGGACGTTAGGCACTTAAATGCTTTTAAGGATCTGAACCAGAGACTTAAGCCCAAATTTTTACCACTACTCAAGTGTCGCTGAGCTCGGTGTCACAATGCCCAGCTGATTTAGGAACCAGAATCTCATTTTTCCAAAGGGATTTAAGCACCAAAGAATCTTGGTGCGGTTTAGATGCCTAAGTGCCTCAATGAGAGTTGGGGTTGATTTGCTGAGCGCAGTTAAATATCAGGGCCTAAGGAGTCTGCAGTGGAGTAGGAAATTGAACCCAAGTCAGCCAAGGTCTCAGATACTGCCCTAACCACTGGGCCATCCTCCCTCTCCTGCTCAGCGGCTGGTAGCAGACCTAGGCAACAGAAACTAGAAGCATTTCCCCACACTGAGCTTTTCCTCCTCTCCCATTTTAATCCTCCTTTCTCTCTCAATTATCCACCCACGCCCCATGCTGCCCTTTCGAGAGGACTCTCTGGAGGAACATGATCGTTCCCCTCTATTCGGCATTGGTGAGGCCTCATCTGGAGTACTGTGTCCAGTTTTGGGCCCCACACTACAAGGATGTGGAAAAATTGGAAAGAGTCCAGCAGGGGGCAACAAAAATGATTAGGGTGGAGCGCATGACTTACGAGGAGAGGCTGAGGGAACTGGGATTGTTTAGTCTGCAGAAGAGAAGAATGAGGGGGGATTTGATAGCTGCGTTCAACTACCTGAAAGGGGATTCCAAAGAGGATGGGTCTAGACTGTTCTCAATGGTAGCAGATGACAGAACAAGGAGTAATGGTCTCAAATTGCAGTGGGGGAGGTCTAGGTTGGATATTAGGAAAAACTTTTTCACTCAGAGAGTGGTGAAGCACTGGAATGGGTTACCTAGGGAGGTGGTGGAATCTCCTTCCTTAGAGTTGTTTAAAGTCAGGCTTGACAAAGCCCTGGCTGGGATGATTTAGTTGGGACTGGTCCTGCTTTGAGCAGGGGGTTGGACTAGATACCTCCTGAGGTCCCTTCCAACCCTGATATTCCGTGATTCTGTGATTCTCTCTCTCTCGCTCTCTTTGAGTTGGTGTCAAACTCCCCAGTGTATGGTGAGCATGTTCCCAAGCAAGTCAAATGACTTCCTGCCCCTCTCGATGAACTGGTTGGGGTGTAAGGGTGAACGAGGGCATGACAGCTGTGTTGTGTGGTCATCGGCTTCTTCTGCAACTGCTCAGGCCAGGATTTAGGGAGACCCTTTGTGGCGCTATGAGGCAGCACTGCCTGTGAGATGGTGGCTAGAGAGCCAGAGAGACCCAGGCTCTATGTGAACCCCACAGCCTCAGCAAAGAATCCCCAGGGGAATGGATGGGGCCTTACTGAGGGCCCTGAATAGAAGCACACTGTGAGCTTGGAAGAATGAGCCGGCTCCTATTTCCTTCTGCCCTTCGCTCTGTAGGATCTGAGCACCTTTCAGCCATGCATTAAGCAATGGGGAAGAGCAGCTGGCCTGTTGTAGTCTCTCTCTCAGCAGGGGAGGATGTGGAGTGCAGTGGAGTGCTTTGTCTTGGTAGGGGATTGTAAACACATACACATTGCTGTGTGTGTTAGCGAAGGCAGGCTGGAGATGTGCTCCTTGCACTAGGAGCAGAAGGCACGTGTGGTGTGGGCGGGGCCTTCATTCCACAGTCTGGGACCAGCCCCCAAGAAAGCTCTGGATCCTGCACACATGAGCTTGACCCTTATTGTAGAGTCCTATGGTGCCAGGGGTTGCTGATCACAGTCCCCAGTGTAGAGCTTTCATAGATCTCTTCAGTATGCTGGGCCTAGGCCATGGAGCTCCTCAAAGATCGGGCCTGAGACCTTAACCTTGTATTTGACTCCCAAACTGTTGTGCAAAAAGAGGTGAGCAGCCTGCCAGGATGACAAAGGATCCCACAAATTCTCCCAGGGGCCAACCCAGGGAAACACAGAACAAAAGGAATCAGGAGCCGTGCTAGTGCTGAGAGAGACTCCACAGCCCTGAGGGAATGAGAATAAGGCCATATTCTTTACCTATAGAAAAACAGAGCAAGGGGAGACTGGCACATAGCCCCGCCCTCCCCCATCCCCATACCAGCTGCTGCAAAGCAGCGGAGGAAGGAGGAGCCAGGCTCACAGTGACTAGCCTGCAGATCTCTCAGTCTCAAAACACCAGGGCAGGAGCTTCGCAAGGGCCAGGAAAGGCTAAGGCTTTGATAGGGAGGATGTGCACAGCAGGGTTATGTTACAGGGGGGCCTCTAACTGCCCGAGGGGAGGAAGAAATGTCCCCTGGGAGTCAATTAGCCCACAACTGACAGCTGTGGGGTTTCCTGCACCTTCCTCTGAAGCTGGCCTGTCAGTAGGGTGACCAGACAGCAAATGTGAAAAATCAGGACAGGGGGTGGGGAGTAATAGGAGCCTATATAAGAAAAAAACCCCAAAATTGGGACTGTCCCTATAAAATTGGGACATCTGGTCACCCTGCCTGTCGGAGACAAGAGTCAAGTGGGTTGTTCCCTGCTATGGCAATTCTCAGGTTCCTAACAAACTAACCTGCTTCAGAGAGCGCTAGACATCATGGGCACCGGGTCAATCTAATGGCTTCCCATGAGCATCCACCTGTTTGGGCAGCACTGAGACCCTGGACATCACAGCACGAGCACAGCACCCATCAAGACAAGAGTTGGCCAAGATTATGGTCCCAGCCACTGTTGTCCCTTCACCTGCATCCTCCCCATGCAGCCAAACCTGACATACGCTCCTGCTGTGCTCAGCGTGGCCTGAACTGCTCTTCTCCCAGTGCCCTCAGAGGCTGCTCCAGGGTGCTGCCAGCATGGAAAGACTGCTCCAGACTGGACTCGCCGAGTTGCCAGCCATCTCTCTAGGGCTAGGCTGTAACTTGACCTGACTGGCTCCATGAGAGAGCAGAGCCAAAGGGCCTGATCCACATCTTCCTGACAGTAGTTTTATCCTAGTGTAACTACAGCAGGGTTACTCTAGAGTCCTGCTGTCTGCACCCTCGCAACCATGCAGGCCTGGCTCCATCACAGCACTAATCTGTCACCTTCCTTCCCCAGCAAAGCAGAGGCTGGAAGGGCTGTAGCCACAGCACAGAAAGCATCACCTCTTTCCTGGCAGTGAGAGAGGGGAGGCCAGGTACGTTCAGGCTGCCAGTTCTCTGAGGCTTGGAGGGGAGACAACAGGCGGTAACAGGAGGATGCCTGCCTCTCCACTGTGTGCATCAGCCAGGCCCCCCCCAGCAAAATGATCTCTTCTGTCCCTTGATCTCCTAAATTCTGAAGATTGCAGACGCAGTGATACCACCTGGGGGGGGCATGGCCTGCAGAGGGCAGTTTTGTTCCATGCAGCTGCGTCCTCATCCCTGAATGTCTGTCCAGCCCCTTTTCATTCCAGTCACCTAAAAGCCAGCAGGAATTAAGAGGCCTAAGCCCATCACCATAAGAAATAAGGTGAGGTCTTGCATGAAAGGGAGAGTGAATATAGGCACCATGGATGGGTCCAGCCTGCTGCCCTCAGCATGTGGAGGGGGTGGGGTGAAGTGGCAATTATAGGTTCCCTCCTCATCCATTTCCTCTCAGCTATCAGGTCAGAGCATGCTCCTGCTGGGATCAGGAAGTTGGGGGATTCTGTGTATGTGAGGGACTTGTAGACTGCTTAGCATGAACCCCATTCTCACCCCAAAGCCAGACCAAGTGGGAGAACAAAGCCCCTCCAGCCATCTCCCAGCTGCTCACAGAATCCTAGAGCCATAGGGTTAGAAAGGCCAGCAAGCGTCATCTAAACCATCCCAGACAGATGGCTCCAGCCTCCTTTTGAAAACCTCCAGGGAAGGAGCTTCCACGACCTCCTTAGGCATCTGTTCCATTGTCATTTAGGGAGTTTTTACAGTTCGGAAGCTTTTCCGGAGATTTTATCTAAATCTGCTCTGCTGTATTTGAACCCATTGCCACTTGTCCTGCCCTCTGTGCAAAAGAGGACTTTTCTCCATCTTTTTTATGGCAGCCTTTCAAATATTTGAAAACCGCTGTTATAGATTCATAGACTCATAGACTCTAGGACTGGAAGGGACCTCGAGAGGTCATCGAGTCCAGTTCCCTGCCCTCATGGCAGGACCAAATACTGTCTAGACCATCCCTGATAGACATTTATCTAACCTACTCTTAAATATCTCCAGAGATGGAGATTCCACAACATCCCTAGGCAATTTATTCCAGCGTTTAACTACCCTGACAGTTAGGAACTTTTTCCTAATGTCCCTCCTAAATCTCCCTTGCTGCAGTTCAAGCCTATTACTTCTTGTTCTATCCTTCGAGGCTAAGGTGAACAAGTTTTCTCCCTCCTCCTGATGACATCCTTTTAGATACCTGAAAACTGCTATCATGTCCCCTCTCAGTCTTCTCTTTTCCAAACTAAACAAACCCAATCCTTTCAGCCTTCCTTCATAGATCATGTTCTCAAGACCTTTAATCATTCTTGTTGCTCTTCTTTGGACCCTCTCCAATTTCTCCACATCTTTCTTGAAATGCGGTGCCCAGAACTGGACACAATACTCCAATTGAGGCCTAACCAGCGCAGAGTAAAGCGGAAGAATGACTTCTCGTGTCTTGTTTACAACACACCTGTTAATGCATCCCAGAATCACGTTTGCTTTTTTTGCAACAGCATCACACTGTTGACTCATATTTAGCTTGTGGTCTACTATGACCCCTAGATCTCTTTTTGCCATACTCCTTCCTAGACAGTCTCTTCCCATTCTGTATGTGTGAAATTGATTGTTCCTTCCTAAGTGGAGCACTTTGCATCTGTCTTTATTGAACTTCATCCTGTTTACCTCAGACCATTTCTCCAATTTGTCCAGATCATTTTGAATTTTGACCCTGTCCTCCAGAGTAGTTGCAATCCCTCCCAGTTTGGTATCGTCTGCAAACTTAATAAGTGTACTTTCTATGCCAACATTTAAGTTGTTGATGAAGATACTGAACAGAGCCGGTCCCAAAACAGACCCCTGCGGAACCCCACTTGTTATACCTTTCCAGCAGGATTGGGAGCCATTAATAACTACTCTCTGAGTACGGTTATCCAGCCAGTTATGCACCCACCTTATAGTAGCCCCATCTAAATTGTATTTGCCTAGTTTATCGATAAGGATATCATGCGAGACCGTATCAAATGCCTTACTAAAGTCTAGGTACACCACATCCACTGCTTCTCCCTTATCCACAAGACTCGTTATCCTATCAAAGAACGCTATCAGATTGGTTTGACATGATTTGTTCTTTACAAATCCATGCTGGCTATTCCCTGTCACCTTACCACCTTCCAAGTGTTTGCAAATGATTTCTTTAATTACTTGCTCCATTATCTTCCCTGGCACAGAAGTTAAACTAACTGGTCTGTAGTTTCCTGGGTTGTTTTTATTTCCCTTTTTATAGATGGGCACTATATTTGCCCTTTTCCAGTCTTCTGGAATCTCTCCCGTCTCCCATGACTTTCCAAAGATAATAGCTAGAGGCTCAGATACCTCCTCTATTAACTCCTTGAGTATTCTAGGATGCATTTCATCCTAGAATGCATGTTGCCCCTTAATCTCCTTTTCCAAACTGAACATACTCAGTTCCTTCCGCCTTTGCTCCTATGGCTGCATTCCAGCCCTTTGATCATCTTTGCCAATTGCCTCTGGATCCTTTCCAGTTTCTCTACATCCTTCCTATACATTGATGACCACAATTGGACGCAGTACTGCAGCCGAGGCCTAACCAGTGCTGAGTACAGTGATGCTATCACCTCCTGTGACTTGTATGCTATGCCTCTGTTAATGCAACTTGAAATCACATTTCCTTTTTTTGTAACAGCATCGCATTGCTGACTGATCCACCACAACTCCCAGATCCTGCTCAGCAGTGCTGCTGCCAAGCCAATTATCCCCCATGGCATTCTGTATTTGTGCATTTGGTTTTTCTTCCCTACGTGTAGCACCTTACATTTGTCTTTGTTGAACTTCATTTTGTTATCTATAGCCCAGTTCTCCAATTTATCAAGATCCCTCTGAATTTTAGCTCTATCCTCCAAAGTGCTGGCAACCCCCACCCCCAGCTTTGTTTCATCTGCAAACTCGGTCAGTTTGCTCTCTAGTCCTACATCCACAGCATTAATGAAGATGTTAAACAACACCAGGCCCAGAACAGATCCCTGTGGAATCCCACTTGAGACCTCCCTCCAATCCAACATCATTCCATGAATAGTTACTCTCTGTTTGTGGTTGTTTAACCAATTATGTATTCACTTAATGGTAGCTCCGCTGAGCCTGCATTTCTCCAGCTCACTTCTCAGAATGTCAAGTGGCACTGAGTCAAAATCCTGGCTGAAGTCCAGGTATATGATATCCACTGCATTCCTCCTATCCACCAAACCAGTTACCCTATCAAAAATGGAAATCTGATTTGGCATGATTTGTTCTTGGTAAATCCCTGCTGGCTGCTAGTGAGCAGCCCTTTATCCTCCAGGTATTCGCAAATTGCATGTTTTATACATTGCTCTAACACAGTGGTTTTCAAACTTTTTTTCTGGTGACCCAGTTGAAGAAAATTGTTGATGCCCGTGACCCAACAGAGCTGGGGATGAGGGGTTTGGGAGGGGCTCAGGGCTGAGGCAGGGGTGCAGGAGGGGGATCAGGGCTCTGGGGTGGGGCTGGAGATGAGTGGTTTGGAGTGCAGGAAGGTGTTCCAGGTTTGGGGGAGCTCAGGGCTGGGGCAGGGGATTGGGGCACAGACTTACCTCCCGCAGGTCCCAGTAAGCAGTGCAGCCGGGGTGCAGAGGCAGGCATCCCATCTGTCCTGGCACTGCTGACCACGCTGCGCCCCGGAATCGGTCAGCAGCAGGTCAGGCTCCTAGGCAGAGGCGCGCAAGCAGCTTCATGTGACTCTTTCCCGCTGGCACCACCCCCTCCCCCCTCGTTCCCTTTGGCTGGGAGCTGGTACTGGGGGTGGGGGCAGCATGTGGAGCCCCGTGGCCCCCCTGCCTAGAAGCCAGACCCACGGCTGGCCACTTCTGGGGAGCAGCGCGGTGTTGGAAAAGGTAGGCACTAGCCTGCCTTAGCCTGGCAGTACCGCCAACGGGACTTTAAACGCCACAGTCGGCAGTGCTGACCAGAGTGACCCAGTGCCTGACATGCCACCGTGACCCAAAGTCTGAAAAACGCTGCTCTAGTAGCTTCCCAGGTACCGAAGTCAGGCTGAGTGGTCTACACCTCCCTGGCTCCTTCTTCCCCCCCTTTGTAAAGATGGGCAGAGGTGACTCACAAAGACATTCGTTAAAAATTGGGGCTTGTCAGCAAGACAGAGGACAGATGGATACTTAGGTATTTGGCTACCTTTTATCTGATACTCAGAAAAAGTATAGTCACCTGAAAAAATAAACCAGCATGCCCGTCCAACTGTTTTGAATATTAATAGACTGGGCTGTTAAACATGTATATAGAGAGATTTCACTCCATTTAATAAAATCTTTAGACATGACATAGGTGTCGCAATGTATAACACACTGCACCTCAGAATAGCACCCCGTAACCCCCATATTCATCATTGGTATATGGTTGGGATATTTCCTATAAAGCATGCCATGTAAGATACCATATGAAAAGTCATGCTCTGCTGAAACTAATTGTTCTGACAAAATATGTATATCCTTAGTGTGTATGAAGTCATGAGATTTTGCTATATGGTGGTTATTGAAACATGTTGTGAGTTTGGGAGACGCCCACTGCTAGTTCTCCAGTGACAACAAAGGCGGTGACCCATATCCAAACTGGTGTTAAGTGACCACCACGAGCCATTGATCAGCAGGGGAATTGTAAACAAGAGATTTACAGTTCTGTAAGAGACAGTTCTGCAAGCACCACAAGTTGGGGATTGCTCAACTCTCTGATTCAGCAAGGCCCATCTGGACATGCCTGGGCCAGTATTTTCCCTGGGACATGAATTAAGAGTATAAAATAAGGGACAATGGCATCATGAGACCACCTCTCCCCTCTCCCACCTACGTGGACGGCAACAAGAATGCTTGGAAGACAAAGACTTTGAACTAAGGAGATTAGCCCCAGCTGAGAAGGAAATTCAGCCTGTGTATTAAGAACTATAATCTATAAAGTCCAGTGAGGTGAGAAAAACTGCTTGATTCAAATATTGCTTAGTCTGAAACTTTAGGATTTAGAATGTGTGTTTACTATTTTTTTTAAGGTAACTATCTCTGATCTTTATGCCTAGCACTTACAGTTATTTAAAATCTATCTTTCTGTAGTTAATAAACTTAGTTTAATGCTTTATCCTTAACTGTGAGTGTCTAAAGCGCTCAGGGAATCTGCACAGATTACAAAGGCTGGTGCATGTTCACTATCCTTTGACAAAGTGGTGAACTTATTAATGAGCTTGCATTGTTCAAGAAGTCTTGAGCAGTGTGAGATGGTACATTTCTGGGGTGCAAGGCTGTGGACTGGGGGGATTTGCTGGTGTCTCTGTCTGTATAGTTCATTAGTGACTTGGAGAGCATACATGCAATCTAGCTGGGTGTGGGGCTCCACCTCCTGTTGTGCTGAGTGATCACAGCATCTGGAGGGGTTTGCTGCTTGTCACTAGCAAAGCATTGAGACAGACAACCCAGGCTGGAGACTCAAGGGGGCACAGTTCCAGATTGTACCCCAAGGTCCTGTCACACAGTGATGCTCACTCTGTAAGACAGGAACTCACTGTTAAAACAGAAAGGCCTGATGACTATATTTCTGTATAATGTCCTTTTAAACAAAAGCTCACTGTTGTAATGATTGATTTTGTTTCTGATATTTACATGGCAAAGATTTGTAAACTTGTTAAAAATTCCTAAATAAATAGTGGAAAAAAAAAAACCTGAGGACTGTCCCTTTTTGGCTTCTTCATGAAGAAAGCAAGCTTGAAAGATGGCAGTTTTGGGGGAGTTGCCTTGCGTTTTTTTACCTTAGAAAAAGAAAGAGTGGGAATATCAGGCCTGGGGTAGCTGGAGTTCTCTGGCTTCAATAGCTTAAATAAAAGGGCGAGAATGTTGGATTTCACAAAGACTTCCTTTCTCTAAAATGCAAGTCACTAAAGTTAAACAGATGTTAACAAAAACCTGAGATTTAAAGTCTGGCTAGAACTCTCTTCCCCTCCACTGTCATTACTGCAGTAGTGCGAAGTAGACCCACCCTGGGCCAGGCTCCCATTGCTCTAGTCATGTACAAACACAAAAACCAGAGCCTGTCCCAAAGTATGAGACAACAGTTGGCCGCAGACAGTCAGGGGCACAAGGAAGCGACGAGACAATACTGGACAGACAGCGGGCTCAGCGCACCAGCTGCCTAATCGTACTCAAGATTGTTGTGGGCATCGCAGCAAGTTGGCTCTTGTCTCCATTCCACCAGTTCTCCTGGCAACAGAGAGGCTTCTCGCCTAGACAGGATCTGAATTTTTATTCTAAAAAAAGGTTTCTTGGGTGGGGGGGAATAAAACCTCTCCAGCCATTTTTGTCCTAAAGAATTAAACATGGGCAAAAGCCCAATTTTCTTCCCTTCACAGGTCACCATGGGAACTGGCTGCTGGAGTCCTGAAGAAACAAAACAGCTAAACAGCAAGAGAGGCAGGAAGTAACACACTTTGCTCTCCCCAGCATATGGCTCTTAACAGTCCAGGCATTTCCAGTCCTGGACAGCTCATTAGCCGAATGACTAGATTCCAGGCCCAACAGAGACCATTAAAAGACAAAAATCGTGAAAGCAGCACACACTGCCTCATTAACGCCACTTTAACCACAGGTTTGTTGGCTTGACCATCATCAGGAATCTGCCTCTAGTGCAGCCACATGACTGGGGCTTGCACAGACAGGTAGAGCTGGCACTGTGCCTCAAAGGCCACAGGATGGGGCTCATGCTGATCTCCATTAGCAAAGGCCTTGCCCCCCCCAACTAAGGGGCAGGAAAACCCTGCTGCCTTGTGGACATTACCCTGCATGAAGTGCAGGGGATACACAGGCTGCGGTTATGACAGGTTAGTCAATTTCAGCAGAGACACCAACTTCCAGGTAATCAACTCAATCCCGGGGCAGCTGGGAAAGAGCACAGTGGGGGAAACACCGGGTCCAGTAGGCCACACACCCAGACCAGCCACAACTGACTCAAGTGACTTTTATTCATTTAAAAAATATATATATGAAGTAACACTGAACATATCCTACAGCAACCAGACTCCCTCTCTTCTCCATGAGGCATAACTCCACACATCTACCCCTTCTTCGTGCATCTCACCCCCCTGCAGCCTTCATCCCCACTGGAGGTTGGGTAAGACTGGCCATCCTCCAGGGGGTGGAGCCTGAAGGGATGGGGGAAGGTCCTGTATTGGAGGCCAGCCAGGGGGGTACTGAAAAACCAACATCTTCTCCGTCAGAGAACTGGGTGAGAGAAAGAAATAGCAGCATTAGGTCAGATCCAGCCAGGTTGAGTCACGATGGTGCTCCCTCTGCCCCTCTCCCCCGTTATCAGCCTAGTTTTTCCAACAGCCACCAGACCTGCCCTGCCCCCCCAAGAAATGAACCTCCAGAAGTATTAGGGGCCATAGGGCTGTCTGGGAAGTTGGTAGAAATCTGGCACTTGGGAGTCTTCAGCCAGACAGCAGCAGCTGGTGAACGAAATAAGCAGAGGGGCCGCAGGTAGCAAGTTACCACAAATCCCTCCAACCTTCTCTGACCGGCCTTTCCAAGGGAAGCCCTGGGACTCTGAGGGAGCACGGGAAGAAGAGATGGCAGAGGGAAATGTTCTGCTAGGGAAGGGGGCCGGTGGGGAAATGGGAAGACAACAGAGGAATGCAAAACTGGGCCATTTTACAGTCAAGTTAATTGGGACGAATTGCAAAACGGATTTACTAAAGGTAGATCGTGTCAAACCAATCTGATCTCCTTCTTTGAGAAGGTGACGGATTACTTAGATAAAGGAAATGCGGTAGATATAATTTACCTAGATTTCAGTAAGGCGTTCGACACGGTTCCGCATGGGGAACTGTTAGTTAAATTGGAAAAGATGGGGAATATGAAAGTTGTAAGGTGGATAAGGAACTGGTTAAAGGGGAGACTCCAGCGGGTCGTTTTGAAAGGTGAACTGTCAGGCCGGAAGGAGGTCACTAGTGGAGTCCCTCAAGGATCGGTTTTGGGACCGATCTTATTTAATCTTTTTATTACTGACCTTGGCACAAAGAGCGGGAATGTGCTAATAAAGTTTGCGGATGACACCAAGCTGGGGGGTATTGCTAACACGGAGAAGGACAGGGATACTATTCAGGAAGATCTGAATCACCTTGTAAACTGGAGTAATAGAAATAGGATGAAATACAATAGTGAAAAGTGCAAGGTCATGCACTTAGGAATTAATAATAAGAATTTTGGATATACGTTGGGGGCGCATCAGTTGGAAGCGACGGAGGAGGAGAAGGACCTTGGGGTACTGGTTGATAGCAGGATGACTATGAGTCGCCAATGTGATACGGCTGTTAAAAAAGCAAATGCGATTTTGGGATGCATCAGGCGGGGTATTTCCTGCAAGGATAAGGAGGTGTTAGTACCGTTATATAAGGCGTTGGTGAGACCCCATCTGGAATACTGTGTGCAGTTCTGGTGTCCCATGTTCAAGAACGATGAATTCAAACTGGAACAGGTTCAGAGACGGGCTACAAGGATGATCCGAGGAATGGAAAAACTGCCTTATGAAAGGAGACTCAAAGAGCTTGGCTTGTTTAGCCTGGCCAAAAGAAGGCTGCGGGGGAATATGCTTGCTCTATATAAATATATTAGGGGGGTTAACGTTAGGGAGGGAGAGGAATTATTTAAGTTTAGTACTAATGTGGGCACGAGGACGAATGGGTATAAATTGGATATTAGGAAGTTTAGACTTGAAATTAGACGAAGGTTTCTAACCATTAGAGGAGTGAAGTTCTGGAACAGCTTTCCGAGGGAAGTAGTAGGGGCAAAAGACTTTTCTGGCCTTAAGACAAGGCTTGATAAGTATATGGAGGGGATGTTATGATAGGATCGTTAATTTGGGCAATTGATCTTGGATTACCACCAGATAGGTCTGCTCAATGGCCTGCGGGGAGATGTTTGATGGGATGGGAACTGAGTTACTGCAGAGAATTCCTTCTTGGGTGCTGGCTGGTGAGTCTTGCCCACATGCTCAGGGTTTAGCTGATTGCCATATTTGGGGTCGGGAAGGAATTTTCCTCCAGGGCGGATTGGCAGGGGCCCTGGAGGTTTTTCGCCTTCCCCTGCAGCGTGGGGCACGGGTCGCTTGCTGGTGGATTCTCTGCAGCTTGAGGTCTTCAAACCAATTTTGAGGATTTCAATAACTCGGTCCTGGGTTAGGGGTTGTTATAAAGTTGGATGGGTGGGGTTCTGTGGCCTGCCTTGTGCAGGAGGTCAGACTAGATGATCATATTGGTCCCTTCTGACCTATGAGTCTATGAGTAAGAGCACGGGATGAAAAAGCAGCATTTATTCCTCTAGACACTGCTTTACTGCTCTCCTAATTCCAACCTCTACTCCACCTTCACAGCAATAATCCCGTGAAAGGATCTCTGTGCAGAGAGGAGCTGCTGAAACGACTGGGTACTTTGTGACAGGCCCCACTGCTGGGTGGGAGATCCCTTCCTGATTTAGCCATTGGGAAATTCACACCCCTCTCCCTGTTGGGTATCAGTTAAGATTGCTGCAGACAAGCAAGGATGGGAAAAGTTAAGCCACCTAATCTGACCCACCCTTCCACCCACAGCTATACACTTCATTGCTAGAGCAGTTGCCGAATGCCCCAGCCTTGATTCTTCTCCCTAGGCATGCCAGCCTCCAGCACTCCAGGGAGCTGGCTTCCCAAAGCTCTGCAGAGAAGTGGGTGAGGGTGTCAAGCTGGTCTTTGTTGTGATGTGGGGTTGGGGCCAGCACATCCCAGAGAGAGAGAGAGTCACCACCACAGCAGGTGGCATATGCCCTGTGCTTGCTGCTAGAATGGGTGAAAATCTGCAGTTAACACTAGCAGGCAGCCTCTCCACCCAAAGCACAGCGCTCCCATGCCAGAGGTAAACGCCTCTCTCGCTCTGGAGAGGATAATTAATCATTCTGCACATCAAGCGCCAAAGCCAGCCGAGGTGTCACTCCATTACCTCCAGAACAGGGATGCACTTGGCCCTTTAAGTCTTCCATTGGCACGGAACCTGCCCCCTTTCCAGCAACTCCTCCGTGCAGAAGAATAATTCATTTGTTCTCCAGTACAAGTCCTGACAGCCGCTTTCACTGATTCTCAGGGGCTTCTACCTCTGATCCTCACACATCTCTTTAACTGTTATGCCAGAATGAATGTTATCGAGCTCCTTTACATAATAGTGCTTATCCAGAGACTTGTGGAGCCCAGACCATATGCTGGAATTGACTATAAACGTTTAGTGCATTACCTTCCGTCCGGTCTAAGTGAAACGATCGCTCAGGGATGGTCTAGATAATACTTAGTTCTACTCCAGTCCTCTGCACTCATGCCAGAAGACCACTCAAGGTCCCTTCCAGTCCTATGATTCTGTGATTTGGGCTAATTTTTCTATCCCCTTGGGGGAGCATCTTCTGGAGTTTGGATGACACTGCAGATGCTTTCAGCGTCTGGTGGTAACACTGGTTTTTCTACATTAAGGCTTTATCTACACATCAAAGCTGTTCTGTTTTAAATAGACCAGTATGGCTAATGCCATATGACTCCCTAGTGTGGATGCAGTTATAGCAGTGTAAGGGTGCATACAGTGGTATAGCTGTACCCATACAGGAAGGGGAATAAACTATAGCGGTATATGACCCCTTTATTACAGTGTAACCGCATCTACTCTGGAGCTTGTACTGATCTAACTATACTGGTTAACAAACAAACAAACAAAAAATCACCGACCTAACCAAAATTATTCTCCTGGTCCAAGAACTGTGTGGGAGGCCAGCAGGCCTTCTGGAAAGGAAGGGTGGCTTAGTGGTTAGGATGCCAGACTAGAACTTGGGGAATATAGATTCAATTCTCTGTATGAACTTGGGCAAGTCACTTAGCCTCGCTGTGCCTCAGTTTCCCTATCTGTACAGTGGTGATATTACAAGGGTGTTGGGAAGATAACTACATGCTGATGGGGGCCATATACGTACCTTAGATACAATTATTCATGGATTTCCTTCCGCCCCAGCCTACCTATCCAAAGAATGGCAGAGAACTGCATGACTCAGGCAGTAAGGATCAGATGGGAGTCTCTTGCATAAATGTCATTTCAAAGCCAGCCAGAAGGGAATGGGGGGCTGTTTGGGGAGATTATGTGAGACAAGCTGGTGGATCTCCAGTCATTTCCCGCAAGATCAGAGTCCCACAGTGTTACCTCAGCCAAGAGGACACAGAGCGAATGGAGACAGAAGCTCAACTCCCCTTTGCCACCCTCAGGCCCTGGTCTGAGGCACATCGGCAGGGAACACTGGAGCTCCTCAGACCATTCAGGACCATGCTGCCCCCAAGAGCTTTTCCATCATCCCCCAAGCTGCCCTCCCTGGTAGCTGAGATGGAAATGGCCCATAGGATCCCCTAGTCCCGTCTCTTTGCCAATGCAGACTGCTCCCCACAGCACTTTCTCTACAGTTTAGTCTCATTTTAAAGAGCCAGATGGCCTTTATGGACACCAGCAGCCACACAAAGCACTAGCTAAATGAAGCAGGCGCTGGAGGGCATATGTGTTTCAAGTCCACGTACCCATCACTGCACTCTCCGACCCTTTCAGAGAATGGGTCACCTCTCTGGAAGTTTCATAGAGTTTAAGGCCAGAAGGGACCAGCAGATCACGTCTGACTTCCTGCGTGGCCCAGGCCATTACATCTCACCCAGATACCCCTACACTGAACCTAATGACTTGAGTTAAACCAAAGCATTTCAGTCCACAGGCAGAGAACACGCGAGACTGAGGCCCCAGCAATGGCAGGGAATTGATGAAGTGAGACATGCCCAAATGATTCCAGCTAGTGCTCCATGCTCCATATTGCAGAGGAAGGAGAAAGACCCTTCCCAGGATAAGACAGGGAAATGGGCTACTTGCCCCCTGCTGCCAATGTTCTCAGCACTGTCTACAGCCGCCCACCCATTAGCTGGGTGTGTCAACGCCCTGGAAAGCATCTCACAGTGGAAAGTGAAGGCTCCTTCCCAGACCAAACAGAACACACGGTTGCTCAGGACAGCAGAATAGCAAGGGCTGCTGAGCGTCCTGTGGCTGTTTGTGTGGGTGAGTGTAGCTGGGAGGGATAGACATTTGCCATGTCAGTCTAAGGTGAAGCTCTTACATGAATGACATTCAGTTCCTGGCTGGCAGATGCACCAGCAGCATCTACTGGAGCAAAGAGGAGCTTAGCAAATAAAACACCAATATCCCGTGCCTCCTGCTTGCTTCTAATGACCAGGGAGACAGGTGCTGGTTCGTGGCCCTTCCACTTGGTACTGCATGAGTCCCTGAACAGGACAAACACAAGGGGCAACTGCACTGCATGGATGCCAATTGCAAGCAGGTTCCGCTGCAGGGCTAAGAGCAGCCAAGCGGACAGATGGGATAAAAGGAAAGCAGCACATCTAGAAACATTCCAGAAGGAAGATCCTGTCCAGACCAATGCGGAAGGGACAAGAGTAAACAGAAAAGAACAAAAGAGCGATCTGGCACCTGACCAAGCAACAGCCAATTAAGCCTGCGGCACAGTCAGGTGAGCGAGACAACAGGCAATGCCAAGCTGTCAGAATGCCACTGGGAGGGGCTGGTTCCATTCCACTGCTGGCAAACCAGAAGGCAGGAGCTGTGCGGGGAGGACAAGCAGAGGGCAGAGAAGCTGTCGCCGAGCCCGGCTCAGCGGTCTGTCCACGGAACTCGGGTTGTTGATGACACACAGCACTTCGGTGGCATTTTCCACCCAGAGATCTCCAAGCACTTTGCAAAGGGGAGGGAAATATCACTAGCTCACATTAGATAGGGAAACTGAGGCAGAGAGAGAGAGCAAGGCTGAGACTTTTCAAAGCCATGAGTGTGTAAGGGGACTGTTGTCCTTTACTAAAACTCAGTGGGGTGTTTTGGTTGGTTAGCTCCCGGTACCAAAAGAAAGGGGAAGGGTTGATGGGAAATCAGGATCCTGAGACTGACAGTCCCCAGGAACAATGGGAAAAGGCCAATGCTTCACGTCAGCCTGACTGACAGGGTGGGCAGGCTAAGGAGGGAATCAGGAGGCCAGGATCCCATCCTCTGTATGAGCTGGAATTGCCTGGAACAGAGTCGGAGCAGGTCAGTGCTGGGAGCAGAGCCATAGCAACGAGAGCCATAGAAAAAGTCCAGAGAACAGATCCATGCTGGGAGGAGAGTTGCAGGAGCCAGAGGGGCCAGAGAAGCAGCCCAGGAGGGCTGGACGCAGAGCAGCAGCAGTGCTGGGGCAGAGTTGGGGCTGGAGCCAGGTGCAGTGAGCAGCTGGGGAAAGCGAGGGGGACTCTGAGCAGAGGGCTCAGTGCAGGGAGATGCCCCCAGCCAAGAGGGGGATCATAACCCCAAAGGGGGGGGTCGACGCTGGGAAGAGGGTCCTACCACCTAGAGCCTGAGGGCGTGTGGCCATCGCCAGAGCAAGTGTCCCTGCAGCACAGCCAGGGCCTGGAAGGGAGGCTTGGAACATGTGAGTGACAGACTATCAACTTCCCTTACACTCCAGAGACGCTGGTTGTGATGTTCCTGTGCCACAGAGCGGGGTTACGTGTTTTCCTTTAGCCTTTTCCATTTTTAACATGTTTTAATTGGTTGCTGTTTCATAAATTGTATTTGCTTGAACTGTATGTAATGAGCAGTGGGTCAGGGAAGTGTCCAGAGTGCAAAGAGCACCCTGGAATGGGGACACCCTAGCCAGTGCCCTAAGTGACCACAAGATGGGGAGTCGAGCCCCCCAGGAATCCTGGGCCCAGCCTTGTTGGGGTTACAAGGACTCTGCCATAGAGGAGAGAGGAAGGGGAGCCCTTGAGGGCAGGGAGGCCTCTGGGTAAAGGGAGTGGGAACGAGGACTCAGATCCTTTCGCTAGCCCACTTCACCAGGGTAGTGTATAAGCCAGGAAAGTTCCCCACAATAGCAGGACCCACCCCAGTTTACAAGTGCATGCAACCCTGATCTGTGCGGGCAAGTCCAGATTTGCACAAGTGGGTAGGTATGACATACACACCCAGCGCACATGCATAACTTTCAAACCCAGGCTTTAAGTGACTTGCCCAAAGGGTCACAGCAACTCACCAGCGGGGTGTCCCTATTCCCAGCTCCCACAATCAATCCACTAGCTTAGACTCTGCTCTGACTAACCTCCAACATCTTTAAGGTTCAAGGAGAGTGAGGTGAAGAACAAGACCATCTTCTGACTAGGGCGGGGAGAGATGCCAGCCTCACATACCTGTTGCTCTGAGCCAAGCTCACCCTCTTTTCTCTCTTCTCCAGCCAGTCCTCTACTGTGCCAACTGGGACCTCTGCTCCTTCCTCCTTTGATCTCCTTTCCTCTGTTTGGGGGAAAGAAGGTAAAGAGGGCCCTGTCAGAGCGAGCGCCAGCCCTGTAATCCTGCAACACTTTCCCTGCAGTGAGTCAATAGTTTCTCCAATACAATCCGGTCCCTCCTCCCCTGCTGGCCACCAGCATCTGGAAGCTTGGCTTCGCCATGGCTAGGGGCATACCCAGGAGCATCCATTGGCAGACACATGCCCAGCTAGTCAAAGAGACTGACAGCCTCTGGATCTGGGAGGGTGTCAGCTTCCTCTCCTGCAGCACTTAGCCTCTGCTGGCCCACAGCCCTGAAAGATTTCCAAGGACCTGTCCATCTGACTGGCAGGGAAGTAACCAGACACCTCAGCCCCGCCTAGCTGGCTGCAATAGGAGCATTTGTATCAATCGATGCAGATAGCAAGTTGCAGGAGTATGAAAGATTCAGAATGTGTGTGTGTCTCAGACAGACACAAACACACACAGGGTTTCTGCTGGAAGATAATGGGGACGCTGCCAGGGTTTTTCTTGGGGCATTTGCTGCTCAACACATCACAAACTCAAACACTTAGGGGGCAGGCCAGAGCCAGAGGGATTGCTGGATCAATGGTCAGTGTAGTTCAGCAGCTGGTCTCTGACAAAGGCCAACAGCAGATATTTCAGAGCATAGCACAATGAGGGGTGAGGAGGGGGTACAGCTAACCTTCCTTAACCTCTGCTCAGCCAGCCAAGGAGGGGAGGGGGTGAAAGTGACTGACTGTCACCTTTGCACTTTCTTGATCCCTTGGGCTGTCAAGAGCCTGTTCAGCCCTGGCATAAGAGAGCAGCCTGAAGATTGCTCTAGCTTACCCCATCTGGTAATAGCTCCCCAGGCACTGTTCTGCCAGCAGGAGGTAGCCAGAGAGCAATGGCATCCAGTTACACCCTTTCCCTGTGCCCAGAGAGAGTGTAGTACGGAGCCAGCTAGCATGGCTCTGAGAATGCCCCACGCTGGGGGAATTCCCAGCTGCCCCATTAGGGCAGCTTTCTGCCCCCAGAACAGCATGAAGGGGCCATGACATTGGCCAGGGTCTAGCCCTCTGTGCTGACATTAACAACACAATCACACCCTGACAGCAGGCAAGGCAGAGACAACCTGCTAGAGGCTCACACTCCGGGAGTCTGCAGCCTAGGTTCAAGTTCCCAGACCACGGAACTGGGAGTGCAGTTTTAAACACTCTGAAATTAACAAAAGGAAACCAAACAGCAAGTCCTGTCTCGCCTTTCCGGCAGTGGCCAGTAGTGTCTCTTGTGGTACAGAAGCACCAAGACTAGGTTACAATGGATATAAAGGACAGACAGAAAGACCCTTGGAGAGCCCTAGATCCCTGACACAAACAGCCTGTGCCGCCCCGTGGCCCCTTGCGCAAGGTGCCTGCTCATCATCAAGACATCATACGTCAGACTTTTAAGCAAAATATTATACATTTCCAGACAGGGTGTGAAATTAATATCACTCCAGCAGAGTGAAGGATCGCTCCATCCTAACGGTGGCAACCAATTATTCATCTGCTTGGTGAATTTTAATGAGGACAATGTGCTACACAGTGAGCAACTGGAGATGGATAATTTCCCATACCCGGAATTCGCAGCCTTTGTTAAGGGGGGTTGGTTTGATCCCACTGGCGGCATGTCACTCTAAATGCAGCGATGAGGATCTTTGCTGGAGAGCTCTGTTCTGCTGTTCTCCCCGGAGAGTGGGGAAGGATCCCCCATTTAGAATGGCCACCCAACATGGTCCCAAATCAAAGACTTGATCAGAAGGGGTGCACAGGGGAGGTAGGAATGAGTCCAGTGGACAGGGCACTAGATTGGGGCTCAAGAGCCCTGCATTCAGTTCCTGGCTCAGCCAAGGACACACCAGACATCTATGGGTTAGTCCTTTAGTTTCAGTTTCCCCATCTGCAGAATGGTTATAACACTTCCTACTGGGATGAATCTACCAGTAATTGTGAAGAGCGTGGATATGTGGCGACGAGGGTCACAGAAGTACTTAGACAGGCTTCTCTCCTTGTACTGGGATTGCCTTTCTACCCCACTTCTTCCATTCAACAATGCTTTTCAGAGCAGCCAGGAGAGTGGCCTCTGTCAAAGCTACTCTACTATTCAGACAGCAGGGGGCACTCATGGAATAAACTGCCCCAAAGCATCTCCATGACTTCAGCTCTGCTGAGACAGAACGGGAGCAAGTGGGACTCCGCAGATCCATGGAGCCAGAGTCTGCTCTCCATTACCCCACAATAAATCCAGAGTAACTCACTGGCTACTCCAGATCTACACTGGTTTAAGTGAGATAAGACTCTGGCGCCTGGTGTCCACATTAAAACATCCAGCTAGCTACATGTTCAACAACATGAATTTCTGCGCCAGGATGCTCTGATCCTCAGACACCCACATACAGGCAGCAGGCATCAGACACGTTGAGCTCTATCCTGCTCTCTGCATACCTGTTAAACCCAAGCCTCTAAACCAGCTTTCCTCTGCAACATTTCCCTCCCCAATCCTGTGTCGCCTGGGACGATCCTAGGTGCCAGTGCATTTGGGACACTCCCAAGAATGGGGATGGATTTGCCAGAATCTACAGTTTAAGCTTGAGAGGCAAGGTTCTGAGCCCATCTGCTTCAGTGATAAAAATACATGTACCGAGTACACAGCGAAGCAGACAGTGGGAATGGTGGCAAGACTGGGGAGTTCCATTCAAAGCCTAACGACAACCAATTAAAGAGTGGCTGTAGTGAGTAAAGTGCCTCTCTAACGAAGCTGTGAGGGGATTCCAGATTAAGCTTTTCTCCCCATGGGGCTCCAGAAGAGGTTTGTTCAATTGGGGGAAGGGGGGGAATATAGCTTTCTATCAGCTTTTGACTCGCACCGTGACAACGTGCAAAGCTCATCTGGGATTGGAGAGTCAGGCTGAGTTCTCTTGGCATCTGACATCAGCATCCGTTATAAAGAGATATGAGCCAGAACCAACCCTTCAGAGCAGAGCAGCCCAAGGCGTCCTGAGCAAGTTGAGATCCAGATCTGAACTTTGGGCCACTCTCTGGTTAGGAAGCTTCTGCAACCAGAACTTCTCTGGCTCCTCTGCAGCACTGCATGAATCTGAAGGGACTCCAGCTCTCTCCCACATCTGTATGGGCTTGCCAGGGCCGACGAGAGAGATTGGGGCGCGTCAGTACTATGAGCACGAGGGACGCAACGTAGCAAGGAGCCCGTAACTGTGTGTAAGAAGATGCCAATTTTACAGTCACTTTTCCTGACCATAACCGCACTTAAGACAACAACCCTCACATGTCTCGCTGCTGAAAGACACAGCAGACCCAGCCAGCGAATGCTCTGAGCGGACAGTTGGGACACTGCTCCCCATCCTACTACAGGGGGAAACTGTTGCTCCAGGACATGCACATTGGAGTGGCAGCAGAGGCAGCTAAAACCAAACTGGTCTTGATGCCTAACCACTGTAAAGCAACGAATGGTAGAGAAAACCTCCTACTTAACCCTCAAATGTGACACAAAAACATGGGACACCCACCTCAATTAAAAGGCACCAATTAAAATAAATATTTCCTTTGATTGTAACACAATACATTAAAACCAGTGGAACTCACTGCCACAAGGTTATCAAAGCATTTAACTGGATTCAAGAAAGGATCTGATATTCATATGGCTAGTAAGAGCAGACATAGACATATCAGACAAGGTCTCATACTTCAAGGTATAAGCCAACCACTAACAGAGCTAGGAGGAAACTTCCCGTATGGGGCAGGCTGGTCCATAGCTTTTCCTTATGGGGTTTCTTGCACCTTCTTCTGAAGTATCTGCCACTGTTGGAGATGGGAGGCTGAGCTAGATGGGCTTCGGCTCTGATCTAGTCTGGCAATTCCTACGTCCTATACCCAACACACAAAAGGGAATTAGAGCTGGGCGGCTCGAAGAACCCTGCCAAAGGTTGATTTCTGTCCCTCCCTTGACTCCATCTGAGGCACAGAGCAGCCACCAGCAGCAAGTTAATAACTTCTGCAAGTGATGGGTTCTGGGACCGCTGCAAAGAAGAGACCCACCCCACCTGGCAACTGTTTGCTGCTCCCACCCCTTGTGACTGTGACTCAGCCCTAACAATCCCCTGCATCCTGCAGCCAGACCCTCCTATCACAATCCCACAAGCTAAGCAGGGGCAGCTCAGCAGTCAGATGGGAGACCTCCAAGGAGCAGGGAGTGGGGCTGGTAAACTAGTAAGTGGCACTATCCCCCGTGAGTCAAGATCGCTAGTCCATCAAGTCCTGAGTCACATCTCCCGCAGCGGCCTGTGGTGCCTCTTGTGGGACAGAAGCACCAGAACTAGGTTAAAATGGATGTAAAGGGAATTCTTTCCTGGGACAGATACACAGACCCTGTGGAGCTCTCTAGCTCCCTGACAAACACAGCCTTGCGCTACCGAGTGCCACCACACAGGGCCTTCCTAAATCCTGGCCTGGCCTGAGCATGCTGTACCTCTTGCCTGGCCTCCGCACTCCTGCACTGCCTGACCCATAGCCTTAACACCACTTTATCCTGTCTCTCTGAAACTCTCCTGGCGTCTGGCTCCATTTTACAAGCCCAGCTACAGTATCTGACCCTAATGTCCCACGCCTGTGAATCCTGCCAGCTGACTGCATGCTGTGCAGTGCTACCTTGTGCCAGCTGTGCTCTCTGGCCATTCATGTGATCCAGATTTTCCATGTTACCGATCCCACCTCCCTTCCACTGTGCCCTTCATTCACAGCCTTAAAAACTATCTCCAGAAATTCCCGGTCAGCCTCTGTCAGGCTAAACCACCCTGGGACTCTCATCATAGCACAAACCAGCTCACACGGCCAGCCTTTACTCACAGAGGAGTTCCATGGACATGACTGAGACTGCTCCCAGGAGCCAGGTGAGCATAGCCCTGAAGCCAGTGCTGCAATTCAAGCGTTAGGTTTGTAAAGCCAAGGGCCAGGGTTTCAAGGAGTCCCCCTGGCCAGTCAGTTCAATGCCCCACGTTCATCCAATCAATCATCAATAACAAATGTACTTGGCACACAGCCCTGTCAGATCCTGCCCTCTCCCTGTGGCTCCACTCAGGACAGCTGTTGCCATGGGTGGAATGTGAACCGCCAGCTGGGGGAGACTAGCCCCCAGACCCACCCCTTCCGCCTGAGGCCCTACTCCTTCCACATGCCCCTGCTGGAGCCCAGAGCTCCCCTATCCTCACCTCGCAGCCACCGGCCCCTGCCCCAGGCTAGCCGCTCTAGCCCTGGAGTGCCGGGAGGGCCAGCGGCGTGGCCCCAGCCGGAGCCAGAGGCCTCCAAACAGGGGGACTAGAGCTGCTGCCTGTGGCACGCAGAGAAGGAAGTGGGGGGAAGGCCTGGGGGCAGAGCATGAGCGGAGCCAAGTTTGACTGTTTGGGGAGGCACAGCTTCCCTCAGCCCATGGTGGTTGCTTCCCCTGCTATAAACAGCCTTAAATGGCTGGAGTTTTACAGGTTCTTCCAGTTTAACTGACTTCTGAACAGCCCCTCATAGGGCCTTACAGCAAAGAGGGGTCACCAAGAGGTTCCGCCCAGGGATGCAGGAGCAGAGAGAAAAGGAGACGAGATGGCAAGATGGGCATTGCTTTTCTGTGTACGGTGCGAGAGACAACTATCGCTGGCTCTCTCTATCCCCCAGTGGAGGGATTTTTACTGACTGCCAGCGCCGATCAGCGAGCGATTCGCAGAGAAGCCTCGGGGATGTGCCGCCTGACTCAGCAACAGCCAGGCCTCTCCCTCCCACTCTTTCTAATGTAGAGCAAAGGCTGGGGGTCCCAAGAGTCCCCCCAATTAGACCCCCCAGCCCGCCCCGGCAGCTTAAGGCTGTTCCCTGCTGGACTGTTATCAATGCGATATTCGACCTCTCCTGGAAGCCTGGGCAGGTGACTGGCTTGGAGGAGGTCAACAATGCTTGACCCTCGGGTTCTTAGTCTGGGGAGGTCATGACCCCCAGGAGGCATATTGCAGCTGCCTTCCCTTTCTTCAGAGCTGGATGGAAGGGGGATCATCTGGGATCACAGTATGGAAAAGCCATGACCTCCTGCAAGACTGGCCAAGGGGAGCAGCCCTTCAGCATCTTCTTTCTAACCCCTTGCCCCATCCCAAGCTCCACTCCCACAGAAGCAGAAACCCTGAATCCATGTCCCTGTGCACGCCCCATAGAGGGCCCAGCTAACTCCAGACCAAACTTTCCTGGGGTTCGGAGAAGCAGTTTCCCTTTAATTGGGGAGAGGGGCTGGGGGAAAATCATAAAAGTCTGAGAGTTTGGGAGGATGTGATGCACTGGTGCCCCCTGCTGGTGACAACTCATATAGCTGGCTAACAAAGCCCTCTCCCAGCCATGCTGCAGAGAACCCACACGGCCCAGAAAGCCACCTTCCCACGAACCCACTACTGGGCTGTAGCTCTGAGCAGTAACACACACAGGTCTCTCCCTACGCCAGGAAATCAGGGAAAGAATCCATATAGGAAGTGGCCCCATCTCCATCTCCAGTAATGTGACAGGCTCAGATGGTGAGGAGTGGCTGGGGGGCCAGCAGGATGGATCTGCACTGATCATTCCATGCAGCTGCCCAGTCCCACAAGCTGTCTTTGCACAACTGCTCGTCTGTGCCCCCTTGTGCCCCACCAACACTCTGCACCCAGGGATCACAGTCCTCACAAATCACTTGGCAGTTTCTTGTTCCCTTCTCCCAATCTTCACCTTGTACCTGTGCGTTCAGCTTCTCCAGATCCTCCTCAGTCATGTGAGAGAATCTGCAGTTGAACCCGAAGTCGCATTGCCCTGGAACAAGACACAAATGCAGGCAGATGAGAGCAGGGCTCACTCCAAAGATCAGAGGAACAGGCATGGTCTCCCCCATGCATCTGCACAAACAGCCTCCATCCTTCCCTTTTATAGTCCTGGGGGAATTCTGCACCACTGCGCATGCACAGAATTCACATCCCCCGCAGATTTCTTTGCTTCCCTGCAGAAAATTGACTTTCTGACAGGGAAGCCACAAGAGCAGTCATGTGACCCTATCCAGCAGTATGTTTTGGGTGGCCAAGGCAGCCAGCAGAGAGCTAAATCACTGTGGGGCGGAGGCAGGACTGGGGAAGACCCAGCTGGTGGCTCCTACCCTGTGCCAGGCTCAGTTGCTAGTCCGGCTGGCATGGGGAGGATGGGACTTCCTCTTCCCCTACACAGCATCCAGATCAGAGTCAGACCCATCCCCAGATTTCTCTCCAGGCTGCAGGAAGCTCTGCAAACTCCCTCACACCCTGGACCCATCATTCCTCAGCTACAGGGGGAGGGATCTCTGTACAGGTAGCTGCTCCCCCAGCTGCCAAAACCTTGTGCATCCAGATCCCCTCATACCCAGACCGTCCCGCTGAGCCTCAACCTCGCCACACAGAACCCCCTGCCGAGCCCCACTCCCTCTGCCCCTGGACCATCCCAACAAGTCACCCGGATCTCCACTCCACTTAGCTCCAGCCAGCCGCACCTGGATGCCCAACCTCACTGAGCCTCACACCACTAGCATCTGGACCCCCCTATACCCAGATCCCCCTGCCGAGCTCTATCCCCTCCCACACCCAGACACACACACTCTCCACTGAGCTCCAACCACCTTCTCCTAGACCATTACCACTGCACCCAGAACCCCCCCAACAAACCCCTGTGCACCCAGATCCCCTCTGCACCTGGATCCCCCACTGAGCTGCCCACACCCAGATTGCCCCACACAAAACCCTCTCAACCCACACCTGGATCCTCCCACACTAACCATCCACACTTGGATGCTGCCTTGCTGAGCCTGCCTGCCCACACGTGGTGCACCTGGCACAGAGGAGCAGGGCCCTGGGGTGTTTCTGAGGCAGGGTTGGGTGCAGTCTCACTGCTGAGTCCATGTTCTGGGGAGGAGCTATACAGTGATCTCCCACCCCGTGCAGCCAGGGGCCTATGTTCCCCAATACCAGGCTGGAGCCTCCACACTTATTTGACAAATAACATTTGCAGAATTTTGCAGAATTTTTAATTTTTTGGCACAGAATGTCCTCAGGAGTAAAACTTTTTACTGTGTATGTACATGGGGGTCCACACAAGCACACCCAGCAGCTCCACACCAAACTGTGTTAGGCACAACTTCCAGGCCAACCCTGCGCGGCGCTGACCTGGCTAACAGAGATTTTTTGAGCTAGTGCACCCTAGATATCACTGTATGGAAAGACATCATGGAGAAACCCAACCTGTTTGCAGAAATTTCCTGCAGGGTTTCTTGCTTTGCTCCTCCAGCAGGACAGCAGCAGCATCTGGGGAAGGAAAGGAATGAGAGAGATGGGAATAAATAGAGCCATCTCACCCAAAAACCATGCACACGTCACCACCCTTGCAAAAGCGCCTGCAGCCCACCAGAATCACATGCAGGTCAGCTGCCCAGTGAGCAGCCCTTTCACATGAGAGCTGTGAGCAGCAGCCATGGAAAGCTCACTACAAGACAACAGGGAACTAACATTTTCCTTGTCTGCAGGCTCCTCCCTTGCATCTCACTGGCTTTGGAAGATCTTGTTTTCCTTCTGCTACATGCTCCCTCTCCAGCCACACAACAGAAAAACAAGCATGAGGCCAGAGCAAAGACAGTCTGTAACGCTCAAGGGACAAAGACAGACTCTGGTTCAAACTGGTGGTAAAGGGGGGGGGGGATGGGAGGGGCGTGTGCAGCAGTTCTGGAAGCTCGGCCTCCAGCACCTCATCCTGTGCATGTAGGGGACACCACGGCAAAAGTGGCCTTTAATGACTATTGAGGTTGTGCCCTGGAAACCCCTAGCAGTGAATGAGCCTGGAGAGCCAAGCTGAGAATATTAAAGGAACCGGCACATGAAATTGCAAGCCCATTAGCAAGAACTTTTAATGAATCAGTAAACTCAGGGGTTGTACCATACGACTGGAGAATTGCTAACATAGTTCCTATTTTTAAGAAAGAGAAAAAAAGTGACCGGGCAACTACAGGCCTGTCAGTTTGACATCTGTAGTATGTAAAGTCTTGGAAAAAATTTTGAAGGAGAAAATAGTTAACCACATTGAGGTCAGTGGTAATTGGGACAAAATACAACATGGTTTTACAAAAGGTAGATCGTGCCAAACCAACCTGATCTCCTTCTTTGAGAAGGTAACATTTGTTAGACAAAGGAAACGCAGCGGATCTAACCTACCTCAATTTCAGTAAGGCATTTGATCTGGTTCCACATGGGGAATTATTAGCTAAATTGGAAAAGATGGGGATCAATATGAAAACTGAAAGGTGGATAAGGAACTGGTTAAAGGGGAGACTACAATGGGCCATACTGAAAGGTGAACTGTCAGGCTGAAAGGAGGTTACTAGTGGAGTTCCTCAGGGATCGGTTTTGGGACCAATCTTATTTAATCTTTTTATTACTGACCTTGGCACAAAAAGTGGGAATGTGCTAATAAAATTTGCAGATGACACAAAGCTGGGAGGTATTGCTAACACAGAGAAGGACCGGGATATCATACAAGAAGATCTGGATGATCTTGTAAACTGGAGTAATAGTAATAGGATGAAATTTAACAGTGAAAAGTGCAAGGTCATACATTTAGAGATTAATAAGAATTTTAGCTATAAATTGGTGGCACATCAGTTGGAAGTAACAAGGAGGAGGAGAATGACCTCGAAGTATTCGTTGATCACAGGATGACTATGAGCGGCCAATGTGATATGGCCATTAAAAAAGCTAATGCGGTTTTAGGATGCATCAGGCGAGGTATTTCCAGCAAAGATAAGGAGGTGTTAGTACCGTTGTACAGGCACTGGTGAGACCTCATCTGGAATACTGTGTGCAGTTCTGGTCTCCGATGTTTAAGAAGGATGAATTCAAACTGGAACAGATACAGAGAAGAGCTACTAGAATGATCTGAGGAATGGAAAACCTGTCTTATGAAAGGAGACTCAAAGAGCTTGGCTTGTTTAGCCTAACCAAAAGAAGATTGAGGGGGGATATGATTGCCCTTTATAAATATATCAGAGGGATAAATATTAGGGAGGAAGAGGAATTATTTAAGCTTAGTAGCAATGTGGACACAAGAACAAATGGATATAAACTGGACACTAGGAAGTTTAGACTTGAAATTAGACGAAGGTTTCTAACCATTAGAGGAGTGAAGTTTTGGAACAGCCTTCCAAGGGGAGTAGTGGGGGCAAAAGACATATCTGGCTTTAAGACTAAGCTTGATAAGTTTATGGAGGGGATGGGATAGCCTAATTTTGGCAATTAATTTGGCAATTGATCTTTGATTATCAGCAGGTAAGTATGCCCAGTGGTCTGTGATGGGATGTTAGATGGGTTGAGATCTGAGTTACTACAGAGAATTCTTTCCTGGATGCTGGCTGGTAAGTCTTGCCCACATGCTCAGAGTTTAACTGATCACCATACTTGGGGTCGGGAAGGAATTTTCCTCCAGGGCAGATTGGCAGAGGCCTTGGAGGTTTTTCGCCTTTCTCTGCATCGTGGGGCACGGGTCACTTGCTGGAGAATTCTCTGCACCTTAAAGTCTTCAAACCACAATTTGAGGACTTCAGTAACTCAGACACAGGTTAAAGGTTTGTTACAGAAGTGGGTGGGTGAGATTCTGTGGCCTGCGCTGTGCAGGAGGTCAGACTAGATGATCATAATGGTCTCTTCTGACCTTAAAGTCTATGAGTCCTAGTAGAGGCAACTCCCTCAGATTTCAATGAAAACTGCAGCTGCTGATGCCAGGGCTATATTCAGTCTGGAGACGGGAGTCCTTGCTAGCCAAAAGGAAGGTGACCCCTGTAAAATCAAGGCTGGAGAGGGTCACTAGGACAGCAGCATAAGATAGGCTTGGGAACGAACAAAGCGGTAAGGCTATTCGGCAGCTTGCCCTGGCAAGACCCCATTTGTCCTTCCACACTCAGCAACAGTCACCTAAACTTCCATAACCCAAACTGCACTAGGCAAACTTCCTGCCCAGCCCGAGCCCATCAGCGCCATGCTGCGCTCGACCTAGTAAGCCAGGCGATTTGTCCGACTCAGGCAGTCTCTAACTCCTGGCCCATGGGAGCCCCAGCAAAGGCCGTGCGATTTCCCCAAGTCACAAGGGCATCTCCTGGGCTGCAGCTGCATCTTCCAGCACAATTCATACCTGTGTCTGCCTCCTCTGTCCAAACGTTCAGTGCCACCCTCCCCCAGGGCCGCAGAACCTCCATGCAAACAAAGCAGCACCTCTTCTCCCCATCACACATCCCTGCCTCCCCCAGCTCCCAGTTCAGTTCACAGTAGTCCTCTGGGGTTTCACAAGCCACCTAACTAATTCCAGCACTCACTCTCTACACCCCTCATGCAGCACATGCGCCAATAATGGTGAGGCTGGGAGAGGAGGCAAGAGGTTTCTCCTTTGCACTTTTACCATCTGGAGCAGACTTCCGGGTTCTTTCCATCTCATTTCAAATCTCACCTGACACCCAGGATTCTTCACAGTGTGATACTGCTGCCTTGGAAATAATTTGGCAGCCAAACACCAAGTCTGGGAGGCGTCCTTGACACACTGAGGTTAATGATGCTGGATACACATTACTGATGCTGATCCAGCCTCATTTACTAACCACCTCTCATGACCACCCTCCTGGGAGAAGGTTCAACTCGGCTGGCAGGACCCACCTCGGAACAGGTCATACCAGGCCTTCTTGGCCCTCAGGTGCTGCACCCCGTTCAGGTGCTTCTTCCTGTTGTGAAGATTGTCTTGAAAGGATCGGTCACAGTAGTCACAGAAATACCTCTTCCCCATTGATCCTCCGTTGGGCAGAGCGGGGTCAGTGCTGCCTGGAAAACAGCATCGGACAGAGGTCAGCGCCAGGCAGTATTCATTCCCAGGGAATCCCTTACACTTCCTGCTCCCAAAGGACAAGGATGTGCATCCTCTGAGGTGTACACTTGAGAGGGAGAGAGAGGAAGGGGTGAGACAGGCTAATTTAAACTACTGTCCCTCCCACCAAGACATGGCAGCTCTGAGTCTAGTGGCCTTGTGGCTGATGCTCAGCACTGCTGCAGGGAGGCTTCCATTCCCTAAGCAGAGGGAGGCAGCTAAACACACCTCCTCCGCAGGGCTGAAACCAGGGCAGGGTGAGCAGGGCAACCGCCAAGGTGCAAAGCTGTAGGGGAAGAAAAATAACTAACAAACCCCAGTAGGGGGAGCAACATGCTTGCTCGCCCTGGGCGCGAAAATGCCTCCTCACGGCACTGCTCCTATCCATAGGATTCTCTGCTGTGAGGAGTCCAGATCGTCCAAGCAGCGATGCCACAGAACCTCTGCAAGCTGCCCAGCAGCCCCCATGTGGTGAAGCGGTTACCCCTGGGGAGCTGGGATGATCTCAGGAATTAGTCACCCTGGATGATAAAGTGATGGTACTGCCTAATCCAATGCTGATCTAGCTAGAGTTTAATGCTGCCTTACAATGTGCAGGATTAGCCTCCCCCCATCCTTTTTTCCTCCTTCCAGTCCACAAATTTATCCCTCCAAATGATTCCATTCCTAGACCTTCAGAAGTTGAAGCAAGGGGGATTCTCCCTTCCACTGCACCCCCTGTATAGCTGTCCTGGCAGCAAGTAAGGGTCATAACTAGCCAGCTGGGAGAGGATTCCCCTGGCACAGACACTGCACTGAAACACCACGTTACCTGATGGTGCCCAGCCTGGCACGGGAGAAAGGCTGGTGAAGGGCAGAGGCATGTCACATGAGTCTCCGTAGCACTGAGCACTACAGAGATTTTGTGCTATGGTCTATAGGCAGGATCCAGGAACTGACTACTCTAATTTATGCAGGGGCCATGTCAGCCCCCAGAGCAGGTCAAATGGGCAAAGATGGCTTAAACCACCAGTGCCCCATCGCCCACTGGACTGTGCCTGCTGGAAGCACAGTACAGAATCTTAGCCAGTAGCAGCTGTACACTCCCTCTCTTGGAACATGATGGACACCCTACAAATGCCTAAGATGAACAGATAGGTAGAGACTCTGAAAATGCCTACACAGCTTCACAAACTTGATGACCAAGTTTCTGAAAAGCGCAGCACAGAAACTAGCACAAGAAATAAAGACTTAAAAACAAAAGACAGCCAGGAGTTTCTCCAGAGTCAGCAGAAACAATGCTATCAACAGGTGATCTCTTTAGCACCACTGCCCAGCCTTCCCTCAGAGCAGATCCTGCCAAGCCTTCATGTCAGCCAGCCACAGGGACACCTCAAGGGCAAAACAAATCACTGCTACAAAGTCAATCTAGCTGCCTCCCAGAGCCTGAGAAAGGAGTCCTGTCTGTTCCATTCGCTTCCAGTGCAAGATTCCTCAATGCCTGTGCCAGCCGCTGCACAGATACGGGAGACTGGAGGAATCACACGCCAATAAACCCCCACCTTGAGGCACTGAATATAAATGTCTCCTTTGTTCTCTAGGTACCTGATGGATGGTAAAATACTTGGATAAGAATAAGCCAGATGGGGTTGGTCTCTCTCTCTCTCGCAGGTTCTGATTACCCTACTGGGAAACCGACTATGTTATCTAGAATGATGGCTAAGTCTAGCTCTTGCTAGTAAAGTGCTACCATAGCTTGATGGTCAGGAGTTTCAACCCTGGTGAGCTCTTAAGATCTGCAGGGGTGAAGCCTGAAGCTCTGCTCTGCAGTCCTAGAAGACACAGCCTATCTTCAGTTAATCAGCATTTACCTACCATTTGTCACCTTTTTCTACCTGATGTACTACAAACTTTTGTAGCCAACTGTGGAATCTGGCACTAGGCATAACTCAGCAGCCAGACAGCTTTGGGGATCTGTAGGGGAAAGTTCTTACAACTTTCCACCACATAAAGGGTCACTCAAGGATTTTATTGTTGTTTTTAAGTTTCTATGTTCAAAGCCCTCTGACATCTGATTCCATGCGATATGCCAGCAGCTGACATTAACCCAAACTCTAGATTTCAGCCACCTGCTTCTGCAGTCTACTTTTACTCCAATTTCCACAAAACCAGATCTCAGATCACGGGAAATGAGCTTGATTTCTGCAATGAATCCACACACAAAATATCATTGGAGTTCAGTGTGAATTTCATGTCCAGAAAACATTACAGCATCAGACCCTGAGAAAATTAATTTAAATCTTTACTTTTCTTTATTTGCATTTTTCATCATTCTGGCCCCATAACTGCAGAAACTAATTCCCAAAATACACAGCAGCAGCAAAGAGTGAGAAGTCCTGTAGATTTCAGCAAATGCTACTTTCTACAAACCATACATCCCTTGTGGTACTGGCTCCTGCATTCTTGTAGCAAGCCAGACTATGGGGAAAAAATGTAATAAAGATCTATTAGAGGGTCACCGGCTACTCGATAATAATGGGGCGGGTGGGGGACACAAAATGTTTTTTTTATAAGGAGTAAGAGCAATAAATATTTTCATCTTCTTCATAAAATTTCAATTATAACAGTTATTTGTTTGGATTTTAACAATCCTCTGTAGTGCTGCAATCCAAACGCTCCAGCACAGTCCTAGTGCCTGGGAATCAAAGTGAAAACGACTAGAACGAAAAGTGATATTGACTAACCTATTTCTGCTCTCTCTACTGAATGACACTCAAAACAAACAGCATTATTGGTTAAAAGTACAAATAGATTTTTTTTAAAGAACTCCCTCAGTTTTAATAATCTTGGTTGTTATTAATAACAGGAGTAAAAATTCTGCTTAATATTTTTTTAACCTGGCTTTTCTCCTTTAATGTAATATTTGCAATTGGATCCATGCAAAGTAGACCCCTGGGTCTCTGTGTAGCCACCATACCAACATCAAAGAGCCTGTACAGGTGCAGAGGTCCATCCGCCTTAAACCTATCTTAAAATAATATTGTTCCAGTTTAAAATCTTTTCAGAGCAGCCTTTTCAAAAAGCAATAGCACAATCCAATGAGTGCAGTGCATGGCGTACCCACATGGGCTGAGTGGTTGAAAAGATCCAAGATACACTGCATAATCTCACAACCTTCCTCTCTAAGGAGCCTTTCACTGATTTCATTTACAGGTGCATGCAATCCAGGGAGAGGGAAGGAGATGCAGAAGAGAACACATGTCTGATTTGTTTTCATCTGGGTGTAACTGATTTTTTTTGGTACTGGACTCCGAAAATTGCTTCTGGGCCTCTCTCTCAATTTCCTGCTTCCTCATAATCCAGGTTTAGGGCCATTTCAGTCACCTTGGGTAGGGTATCTAGGCAGATGTGAAGTCAATTAAAGCCAAGTGTCAAGCTTATGAGACCCAGCTGCCAATTTAAATATGCTCAGTGCCAAGTGAAACCAGTGGAATCTGTCAGCATTTCTCCATGCTGAAAAGACAACAAATTCTGATCTCATTTACACCAGTGTAAATCCAGAATAACTCCACCAATTTCACTGGATTTAGTCAGGAGTCATGCCAGCATAACTGTGATCAAAATCCAGCCAAGTGGGAATAGTTTATAGGCTTATTAGGAAGATTGCCTTAGCAGAAGTGATGCTCAGCAGTTACCACTGAAAAACTGCAGCTGAGTTTTCAAAGTCACCTAAGAGATAGGTGTACCTAATTCCCATTATAATTAATGAGAACTGGGTGTCCAAACCTCTTGGCCAACTTTCCAGCTTTTCTCCATGGCTCTGACACAGACAGAGGCCTTGGTCCACACAAGAAACCTCCACTGATCTTAACAGAAGCTGTGTGCAAGATCAAGGAAAGCAAATGGCTCTGCAGCCAGGACTCCATTTCTGGGTGGCCGACATGACTGAAACACAGAGAAAATGTCAGTTTTTAAGATCCATTTTAAAATTCAATTTAGATACTCATTAAATAGAAACCTTGGGAGAGAGAGGGAGGTTTTAAAGGGAATTTTTCCCTCCTCCTTTTAGTTTGCTTGAATGCAGTCCCAGATACCCCTCCCGCACATGCTTCTAAACCCAGATTTACCTCTGTCCCACTGAGGTTTGAATTGATGGGGATAATGCGTAACTGCTCCCTTTGTTAAAATGAACCATTTTGATATAAATAAGCAGAAGGCAAATGGAAGACATTTTATTGGAGGAATTCCAGTTCCCAAGCAACTTCACCCTCCTCGTGCTATCACTGAAGTCAATGGCAGAATTTCCACTGACTTAAAGTAGAGGCAGCACCAGGCCACAAAATTAATGTTTTTCTTGTGCCTTCTATCACAAGTCTCTGCTCTCTAATGATAACTACTCTTACTCTCATGTGTGATCAATAAAAAAGAAATAGCTGCACACACACACAACAATATATGAAACCTAACATGCCTCCCTTGTGGTCCCTTAACCCTAGGATTCTATTTCCAGGAGCAAATGTTCTTTCCTCAGGATTTCTCTTAGCTCTGCTCATTACCCACCACAATCCAGTGTCACTGTTTGTGGTGTGGTTTCATGCAGAATTCAAGACTCTTTCTGTAGGTGTGAAGATCACCAAGTATGCCTGTTGTGCTGTGTAAAACACATAATATGCAGCTGGTCTATATAAACTTGGGCTGAAAATGTCAATATTAGATAGTGATCTTGGGTGCAATTTGGGCTGCCCAATTCAAGGCAGCTCGGCCCTGATCGTCAGAGATGTGCACTTACAGCTTACATCGACATCCAACTGCAGCACTTCCAAAATCGCCTCGAGCCCCGCCTGAAGCTGAGCACATACGAATTGAAGTAGCTGAAATCAGAGGCCATTTTTTGTTCGGCCTTGCTGTCTCGTCACCCCTCCCCAAGTGACAAAGGCCTGTTTTGTGCTAACTGTATAAACAACCCCCCCCCCGCTGGGCTGACTCCTCAGCCCCTTGCCCGGGCTGTGTCACAACACAGTGCGAGCCCCGGGCTGCCGTGCGCCCCGCACCCGGCCCAGCCTGCGTCCCGCTCCCCGGGGAGCGTGTGCACGGGCCAGGCCTGAGCCGCGTTCCCCCGGGGTCTCCTGTCCTGCCCCCGCCCCCGGCTGCCACTCACCTCCCCACGGACCCAGCCCGACTCTCCGCCCTACACCTCCCTGAGCGCGCACCGCACGGCCTGCTGGGGCTTGTAGTTTTTTACCGCCACCAGGGAAGGTCCGGCGCAGGCTTTCGAATGAAGGGACTACATCTCCCAGAGGTCTCATCGCTGAGGGACCTCCAGTCAGCGGCGAGCGTGGCGCTATGCATGCCGGGAAATACAATCCGCGCCTGCCCAGAGAGCGAGGCGCTTTCCCACTGGGGCAGAGCGGCGCGACGCCGCACGCCAAGTCCCATGGTGCCTCGCGGCAGGACTCCAAGCCCCAGGGTGCATTGCCGCCATATAACTTCCGGGCGCAAACCGCGCCTGCGCTGGCCTGAGCGTCGCCAGAGGAGGCCGCCATGCCGCTGCGCGCCCGGCTGTACAGTGTGTTCTTCCGCCGCACCTCCACCTTCGCCCTCACCATCGTGCTGGGGGCCCTCGTCTTCGAGCGCGTCTTCGACCAGGGCGCGGACGCGTTCTACGAGCGCCTGAACCACGGGGTGAGGGGCCGCGGCAGAGCCCGCGCGCGCCCTAGGCCGGGGGGCTGAAGGTCAGGCCGGCCTGTGCGCTAGGCGAGGCCCCGGCCCCGGTCCGGCCTCTGGACCGCCCGTGTCCCCAGGCGCGTTCCGCCGGCGCCAGAGCGCGGCCGCGGGGAGCTGGGCCCGGCCGGTGAGGCCTCCCCCTGTACCGGCCGGGCTGGCTGCCGGCTCCAGGCCGCCTCGGGGCCCAGCCTGGGGGAACGGCCGGTCGGGGGTGGCTGCCCCACACACCCGGCGCGGACGAGCGGCCTGGTCTCCGCGCTCCGGCTGCCTCACAACCTCCCGCGCCCCTCTGTGCCTGCCGCTCCGTGCTGGGCCGGGGGCGGGAAAGGGCGCCGCGCCCCCAGCCCCCTCACCGGTCCCTGCCAGGCGGGGGAGCGTCCTCCCCGCCGGCGGGTGGGACCCCGGGCACGGGCTGGGTGAGCGTCCCCCCCGCTCCCCGCCGGCTGCCGGCGGATGGGACCCCGGGCACGGGCTGGGTGAGCGTCCTCCCCGCTCCCCGCCGGCTGCCGGCGGGTGGGACCCCGGGCACGGGCTGGGTGAGCGTCCTCCCCGCTCCCCGCCGGCTGCCGGGACCCCCGGGCACGGGCTGAGTGAGCGTTCTCCCCACTTCCCACCGGCTGCCTGTGGGTGGGAGGGGAGCAGCGGGATCGAGCGCTGCTCGCTCTATTCCGCAGTCCCAGATGCATACGAAGGGCTGTGGATCCAGCAGCCGTGCTAGTATCACGGCGGACGCATTTTGTAAATGCACAGTAATGCCAGTGCGGAATTGCCTTGTGATAACCACCATGGTTATAGAATCAGAGGGGCAGCCCTCTTAGTAGACTAACAAGACATATTGGAGCATGACCTTTCGTGGGTGAATACCCACATGCATCCGACAAAGTGGGTATTCACCCACGAAAGCTCATGCTCCAAAACCACTGTTAGTCTATAAGGTGCCACAGGACTCTTTGCTGCTTTTACGTGATTATAGAAGTCTGCTATTATGGCCCTTATAGGGAGGATTTCTGCATGCTCTTGGACTTCTCCAGTTCTCTTGGCCCTAATGGGGGAGCAGAGTTAAAGAAACTGTAACACAGGAAGCTTAAAACAAGTTGTATTTCTTGAATGTCTTCAGTTTCATATTTCTGATGTCTAACTCAACAAAACAGGTGTCAGCAACTTTGCACATGATGTAGGTCATATAGGATGTGTTGCCAGTATGGCAGTGCTGTCCCAAGCAGTCTACAATCTAAATTAGACACAACGCAAGATGAGATGTCAAGTTGTCATTATAGTTAGGTTGCATCCATGGACAGGAAAAGCTTGATAATTAATGCTTAGATACCATGGCAATAAGTGATACACACATTGCCTGATCCTCCAGTTATCTGTAACTGTCTCCAAGTTGTGATCAAAAAGTATGTATTTCAGCTCTAAAAGCACCCAGAGTTTGTGCAAAATACAAAATTACAGCCAAATATAAAGTGTGTATGATTTGCACATTTCCTCTTCCCTTCCAGGAGTTTGGGGCCAGATGACACTTCTAATATCCAACTGGAATTATGTACTACTTTGGCTACTTTCTGAATTGAGCAATTCGGTTATTAAGTGTTAGTGAACTTTTTGTGAGTCTAGCGTTGTATGCTGATTTTCCTCTTTTAAAGAGGCTATGATCCTGTCTAGACCAGGCATTAGAAATGCTATGATACTTTCTGCTCACAAATAGGAATCTTAAGTATTTATTGTACCAGTTGGTTGTGATGGTTGGGCCAAAGACCTTGTTTTGAGTCCAGCTTGAATTTGTGTGGACTACAGTGGCTTTTCCTCAGTGTGAATGGGTAGCCAGAAGCTGCAACAGTTTGGTGTTTCTTAACCTGCAGGGTTACAGAGGAGGGCAAAGTTGTATGATCCTAGACTGCCTCCTTATAAAAATATACTTGAAAGCTACCTACATTCCCTTTCTGCTACTGTGGCTTACCTAATACAGATCCTGAATATGAGGTCCCAAGCTGAGGTATCGGTGCACTGCCCCAGGCTCTTGTGGCACTCTCCTGGGAAAGCACCTGTGGCAAAGAGGTGTCAATAGATGCTTCTGGTCCAAGTATCATACACTCCTCTGGTGACTGGGTACAGGGAGGCCATAGAACAAAAGAGCAAAGCTACTATAAAAAAAAATTAAGCAAAATGCAGAAAAAAGTGTGTGAATAGAAGGAAGAAATGGCAGCAAGTATGCTGGGACTTGAGAGGAAGGGGACATGGTCTCATTCTGCCAGTCCACTGCAAGAGGCAGGTTCATCAAAAAAAAAGATGAGATCCATTATCTTAACTCCATTCCACAGTGCAATTCCTCCTCAAGTTACCCCGAACCTGTGTTTCAGGTGTGTGCTGTGCCTTTGGTATTCCTGGAGTGCACTGGTCTGGCTAGGTAAGGCATTGTGCGGATGTGCTAAAGTGATCACCCAAAAAAGTGCCATTAGGATATGCTGTCAAGGGCAAGACACCAAATGGGACAGTAATGACAGGAAACTTCAGTGTTCCTCACTTGTAGGCAGTCCCTTTAGTAAGAAGAAATTTAGAAGTTAGAAATTTAGAAAGTAAGAAATTCAGCCCAGCATCACTGGGACACGTATATAAGACTTCTTGTTTTTTTTTAATGCAGAAACTGTGGAAACACATCAAGCACAAGTATGAGACACAAGAAGAGTGAAGTGAGAGCTGCAGGAGTCATGCGGGGGTGCCTGTACCCCATGTGCAACTCTTCAGTTGCCTGATACCAGTTACCAAGAATGAGAATGGGCTTCTGACTGAAGAAATCTGAGCCAGAGTACATCACCAACTTCATAAAGATTTCTGCCACAGATGGACTTAGGGATTTACTCCTGCTGTGTTAAAACATTCTGTTAAACTAATAAACTCACTAACCAATACCTTTTGTGCTTACATGTTCAGTGAACTTCCCCTGTGCTCCATATGTAAATAAGGGGTTATTGTTAACCACAGGATGTTGGGCTCTAAATTAATGTGGCATATAAAGCCTTATTTCTGTGGCACTAGTATGGAAAATCATAAGGAGTTTGTTTTTGTGTATCCTAAAAAGTGGAAGCACAGATACAGCTGAAGGCCTTTGTCAATATTTATTGCTTCTGCCTGGTAAATGTTCCAATTTATAACTCAGACCAATGTACAGGCAGGAGCAATAGCCTTTAATAGGCAGGCAATAGTTGGCCAGTATCTCTAACCATAAATGGTCTCGCCAAATATTCTTAACAGCACTTTATTTAAAAAATAAATTCCTCCAGCATTCAAACACATCTTTCACTTTGCTCTTGGTTATATGCAACACTTTATTCTCTTTATTTAAACCTCTTGTTTTCTACAGTAATTAGTATATCAACGCACCCAGTTTTGGTTCTGGAGCTGTATCTTTGTTACATCTCAGACAAACCATCTAGCCTGATATGCACTTGTTCAGCAAGATGGCTGCCTCAGTAGTATTGATTTTAATTAAAATCTTAACTTTCAAATATCCTTCACTCATCAGTGGGAAGTGCTGCTTTGCTTTCAGAGAGCTGGCCTGAGCTGCACATAAAAAAACAAAGCCCAACACAGGAAGGAAGGGCTAAAACAAAGGGGTTGTAAATAGGATGTAGAGGTGGTGTATCCTAATGACATCTGAGAGCCCTATGAGCTCTTGAAAAGTGACTAACTCATTTTAAATTTAGTACAGGTCTGGAGCTTTGTATTACCATGCTGGGAGGGCTGTACTGATCTGTCTTGAGCGTTCTGTTCAGCCTTTTCCCCATGCAGTAGGGCCTGGTCTACACTGGGGCAGGGGGGTTGATGTAAGAAATGCAATTTCAGCTACGGGAATAGCATAGCTGAAGTTGATGTATCTTATTTCAACTTACCTCCTGTCCTCACGGCACGGGATCAACAGCATGGCTCTCCCTCTCGACTCCGCTACTGCCACTTGCCCTGGTGGAGTTCTGGAGTTGACAGGCATGTGTTCAGGGATCGATTGCTATCCAGGGGGTAGTCTGGACGTACCCTGTGAGTATGCTGAAGTGGTGGTGCAGGTTTTGCTGTTTATGACACAGTACATAAGGTGCTAAACAGCGAGTGCCTGCCCTGGGAGCATAAAGCTAAATATATAGGCATGGGGGAAAGTGGTAAAAAGCACGCAATGGGAAGGGATATGGCAATACTATAGTGAGATTGTAGCTCTGTCTATACAGCAGCAGGCATGGTGTTTCCCAGAATAGGTAGAGTACCATGTTAGCTGTGCCTCAGCCTGTAGCAGAGATGTTGGGGGGGATTGTATGCAAGCAGCTAGCCCAAGCTGCAATGCTTGGTTTTGTGTCATGGTGCTATTAGCCTGCTAGGTGGAGCGGTGCTAGTGCCTGCCTGTCTGTAGTGGGAAACACCTTTAAGTCTCTCATCTGAACTGACAGCAATGCCATCAGTTCCCATGCCCCCTTGCTGCCTATTGCCAGAAACTGTCTGCACAGGCCAGGACGTAAGGAAGTTAAAGCATTATCTAACTAGCTGATTCCTTTAAAAGTTGTCCAATGGGAATCTGTTTTTAGTGCATGGGGATGATGGAAACCAGCTAATTCTTGCCTGTCCAGTCCAGTACTGTACAAACCAAGCTGGCTGCCAGTCCTACACACCTTACACTTGAACTGTCTCTGCTTGTTACACTTCCACTAATAACATGCAATTGGAGTTTTGCTGACAGATGACTCTTGAGGTGGAAGGGAGCTTGCTACAGCAGTAGCATGACCTGGAGAAAAGCTTTATGGATAGTGAAAATACATTAACCACAATGGGTGCCATTTTCACTAGGTGGGTAAGGAGGATTTGCCAATATTTTGTTTGAGAAAAAATGGCTGATGTAGACTCCTAGCAGCCTTAAACTGCTTTTCTAGAGGCACCCTAGGGGGTAGGAGTTAGGTTATGAGATTAGCCCAGCAAGGCCTAACCAAAAAGCCCACCTTTGCTTCCAGTGTAAGTTTACCTGCAGTACTGCTTGCTTTGTGCTATGCTGAACTAGTGATGATGGTTTCAGCAGCCTTGAAGCTAGAGTTACCTAGCAATGAATACATATTAGATAGGGAGATGTGGTAGCAAGTCTGGCAAAAAGCAAATTATTAGGCAAAAGGGGATAACAATGAAAGTACAAGGGGTAAGTAGTTTCCCATAACAATGGCTTTTGGGAAAACGCAAGTGTTAAATTAATTCCTTTTACCCCATGTCCTAGTGGGCTGTTGAATAGTACAGAAAATTTTATCCTGTGAACATTCAGGGCTTTATCCTATCTGCATAATGGTGACAGCCATTTCCATTCTTTCTGAAAGCAGCCCCAGTGTTCTAGCACTAATCACATAGCTGTACAATCTCCTCCCCCTGCGTATAACTTGGCAGTGAGGGATGTGCATACAAAGCTTAACACAAAAGCCTTCATTTTGCAGCATGTGGAGAAAAGCAACATGTACTACACACACTGCAACAAGGGCTAGAATGCCGGGAGCTTGGAATTCAGTGCATTTTAAGTAGCAGCAATACACCAAAAATAAATTGCTCTAGTCTTTCTTTGGAACAGGTTCATCTACCACAACTCATTTGTCATCTGTTTATGTAGGGAGCTGATGTACTCATCCTGCATTTGAAAATAAATACTACAAGTCTATATGCTGGTGAGCAGAATGTGTTTTAAATGTGCAGATATTTAATGACAACTTACTGACATTTGTATCACAGACAGCTAGTACCATCTCCAATGTCTGTCTAGGCTCTTGTGAGGTAGCCCTCACCATGGTATCTGAGTACCTTACAAAAAGATTAAAGTGACCTCAGGAATGGTCTCATTCTGTAGAAGTGACTTTTTGTATGACAAGATTGTTTCTTTTGAGACCTCTTTCAGCAGGCAGAGATTGCTATTACTTGCTCATAGCGTTCCCCATGACAGGTATGATCTGAGCTGCTCTGCTTAATGAGTGGTGACAAGTAGCTACTGGGAAAGCAACTCTATGGACTGTGAGCGCAGAGGCAAATCACTGCATGCCTTCTCACCTAATTTGCATATTGCAAACATCGAGCTTTAGATGCCTTGATAGCAACTGCATTTCAAAGGGCTTTGGTCCATGCATATCCCCTGCACACCTCACTTCATTAAACAAGCTCCTAACTGCAGACATATGATAGTTCACTCCTAACAAACAGATAAGAGACAGATGAAATTAGATAGGGTTCACTGACAGAAACTGCATAAAACACCAAGCTGAAAGATTCAAATTCTTTATCTGCATGTTTTTATCCACATTTCTCGCTCGAGGGAGAGGAATTTAAAGTACATCACACAGCTGAACTCCTAGGGTTTTGTCAGCAACAGGAATGGCCTGTTGTGCATTTGTTTCTATACATGCCATGAATCTACTGCAGGATAAGGCACCGTGTGTGGAGTGGGCAGCTGTAGCTAACAGTGTAGGCAAATCTCACTGTCAGCTGTAGTGCTCATTCTAAGTGCTCTTAGCTGTGCTGACTGGATGCCCCAGGCAGTTGTGGGGGCAGGGGGGATGTTTCTTATATGAAAATAAGTTCTCACAGAATTGTTACAAATAGTTTTTAAAAAAAACTGAATGGCTGTTGCAGCCTGTCCTATGCATCTGAGAGACCTGCTGCTGCATTGACAACTAGCACAGCAGCAAGCCTGCCTGATAGGCAGTTCCTATTGACAAATGGAAAGCCCTCCCAAGGGCTGGGTGATCCCAGTTAAAATTGAAGGGCTAGGTATTGCACCATAACCTGAAGATCAGAAGGCCCTCAGAAGTGAAGGCCTGAATGCAATGCAATGCCTTGGGCTAAGAGTCCCTCCCTCAGGAAGGGATCATGCCTTTGTTCCGTTTCCTGTCAGCCATGACTCGGCGGTTATGATTAGCTCTTGCCCCTTTGTTGGCTTCCTTCTTCCTTCGGTCTTGGACTGTATCCCGGCTCTGTCCATGCCCCTTGGCGTTCCCTACAACAGCTGAGGTGTTGTCATGCTTGTACCTGAAGTATAGATAAAAATGGGAATCACCACAAGTTCTGCACAAGGCACACTGAGGATCACAAATCTAATTTCTTTCTAAGACAAAGGATCCTGAGAAAAGATCAGATGTGGAGAGAGCACACCTGGGGGGAGTCCATCTACCCAGCCATCTCCCCTGACGAGTGAGTTGTGCAGCACTTCTATAGTATCTGAACATTATCCATCAGCCATGTGATGCCAGCTCACTCTTCCTGCTTTTAGCATGCCAGCAGCCAGCCAGATGTTGCACTGAACCTTGTACTGTCCAGGCATCCCCTATGGTAGTTACTGAGGATCTGGGAAGCTCCTGTACACCAAAATCTACTAATCTTATGCAGGTTCCTGCTCTCCCTTCCCCCATATAACTGCAGAAGTAGCATTGCTGTGCCAGCGAAGGGACTTGCCAGGCATCCCTGCCACTTGGTGTAGCTGCACTCTAGGCAGCGAAGTGGAAGCTGAGTAAGGTGTTGGAAATAGTGTCACTCCCAACAACTCTCGAAAGATGGGCTGTCAGTTCTGAAAGCCAACCTGAAGCTACGTGTACACTGCCACCTTACAACGGTGCAGCTGTGCCACTACAGCACTGCCACTGTAAGGTACATAGTGTAGATGCTCTCCTGACAACCAAACAAAAGCACCCCCAACGACAGGTGGTAGCTTCGTCATCGGGAGAGCCGCCCGTTCCCACCAACAAAGCACTGTCCCCATCAGCACTTTTTGTTGTTAAAACTTTTGTTATTCAGGGTTTGTTTGTTTTTTTCACATTCTTGAGTGACAAAAGTTTTAACGATGAAAGTGCAGTGTAGACATAGCTTAAGACCTGGAGCTTCTAGTCAACTCAAGATGCAACCTACCACTGTGGCTGGAGCCCTGAGGAGACAGGAATATTCTGACCAGGTGCAACAGCATGACAGTCACCAAGGAGGAAATCCTGGCCCACTAAAGTCGGGGAGTGTCTTGGCACTGACTTCAATGGAGCCAAGATTCACCCCTGGAGAGGGATTCCATCTTACCCTTTCCTTGCAAGGTAAGTCATCCGTCTGGCTTCAGCTCTCTCCCTCAGCACTGCTGGGTCCTGCACAAAATGGTCCTGCTGTGGGATGGAGATCAAGTCTTTAATCTCATTACCGTCTTACCAGCATTCAGCACAACTCAGGGAGCTACAGAGGCCTGACTTCTTGTGGCTCCCTGGTGTGGGGAGAATCCCCTACATCCCTCAGCTGAAGTTATTCATTACAGCCAAGTAGTCCCCCAGGATCAGTGACATGAAGCGGCTGATATCAGATGCCAAACTGATCAAAGTGAACAGCATCCAAAAATTTGAATTGCAAGTGTTTTCACTGAGATTTGAAGGATTTTTTCCCCCCATCAGAGCCAAATGGTCAATTTCCATTAAATCCATGACAACCATGAAAATAATACAGCTTTAATGATCCTCCCCTCCCCCTTACACACACTGCTGACATCATATCCTTTCTTCCAGAGATACATGCACACCCCTCGAAGGAGTAAGAGTCATGTGACAAGCCTAGGTTGGGAGGCTGTGGGCAATTGTACTTGGGGAACACTTCACTGTCCAACTTGTGGCAGTTTGCCACTCTGAAAAGCAGAGCTGCCTCAATGCTATGTGAACAGATTCGTGCTTTGGAAAAGGAAACCCTTTCCACACTGTTACCGGTCAGGGCTTCAGCCAGTGGTGTATCATCACCTAGGCCAATAAGGCCTAGGCCTAGGACGGCAAATTTATAATAGCAGCATTTTTGTAATCGCGGCATCAGTGACGCCGTGATTCTACCAATCATCGCGCGTATTGAAACCACCAATGATGGCGCGACGCCATTTAGTAAACACACTCGCGAGAATCCTAAACTGCACCGGACCCCCGCTTAAACACAGGATTTTGGATCCATGCGCGGTCCTACGTTATACACAATCACGCTATACAGATGCGCGTTCAAGTGAGCGTCCGCTGTACTTGTATTTATAATAAAACTTGTAAATGTTCAATTCTTTTAATGATTTTTACATTCAATTCTGTTCAAACTAATTTGTAAAAAAACTAAAACAAGTTCATACGGGGCCGGGGGCGTCAAAAGCATTAATCCGCCACTGGTTTAAACAGGTGAAATATACAGGGCATACAACAGAATTTAGCATAATGCCAATTCCCATCAGCCTACAAATTAAGCTAGTAACCTTTGTTGTTTCCTTTTCAGGCTCTTCCACTTCCTCCTCCTCCTCCTCCTCCTCTTCCTCTTGTCCTTTGGGTCTCAGGACCTGAGGGGTGGTAAATGGCCTGGGAAATTGAGAGAGAAAGGTGAAAGATTCAGTACTATTTCAATTCTGATACTAGAATATTTTAAGGACAATTCTGATTTACAGAAGGGCAGGTCTTTCAAGAAGTGAAATCCACAGCTTTTATGGACCTGCCTAATTTGTAAAGCAAGTGGACTGAATTAGCAAATCTAGAGAGAAAGAGAGCAGCCAATGACAAATTTGCCATGTTCCAATGACTTCCAGGAGATCTGCAATTGGTGAATATTGACTAATAGGGAAAAGTTTCTTAGTGGAACATGTATCCTTGATTTCATATTTAATACTTCACCACCTGTACATTTGGTCTAGCTATAGGACCATATATATTGGGGGTCAAGTGCTGCCCTATTGCAATGCCACAGAGGTCAATGGAGATCTCCCCCAGATCACATAGGGATGCCACCTCTGATGTACAAAAAAAAATCTAGACATCCAGGATGATCCTGAGCCCATAAAACTGGCCAGCTGGCCATGTGTACTGGGCTCCCTTACAGATTTCTTGGGACAGCTACCTCAGAAAAGAGACGATCCCTGGAAAACCGGGACAGACAGCAACACTACCCCCAGGATGAATCTGGGGTTGTGTATTTGGTTTAGTTCTCCCTTTTTATATACGCACATCTTCAGTTCCCTGTGGAGTGTTCTTTTCACATCTATCAAATCTAGATTAAAAAGGGACAGTTTAAAACACTTACGATCCAGTGTCACCTTGAGGCAGGGATAGGATGGCATTTCATGCACTGGGTGAATTGCAAGGGGGAGGAGAAAGGCAGAAAAGACTTGAGACATGCAAGGGACAACAGAGCTGCACAAAAGAAAACATGCCTTTCTCTAGGAGACCACCTAGAAAGCATTTTGCAAAGAGCAATGGCATTGGATGGTTAACTCTTTCTACACCTCAGTACACAGACAGTGATGGGACTGAGGGCTGTATGTAGACATATCAATTCACCTTATGTGCACACCATATTAAAATTAGGTATCTGCTCAAAACAGTCCCCACTTTAAAACTGCTGTGATTGGTCAGAGATTGTCTCATTGATTCTCAGTTGCACCCACTATGCTGGCTTTGCTGGGGAGTCTTTCACACAGGAGAAAATCCATCAGCTTTAGGGCCCCTTTGCACACCTCGAGCAGTGCAAAGGGCCTGGAGCAAGGAAGAAAAAAACTATCCCTTTATTTCTGGCTCTAACGCAGTTCTTCTAAAGGATTCCATTTGACTTTAAATCTGTGCTTGTGTCACCAAGGAAATTAAAACTTAGAACCAAAAGTACAACAGCCTTAGTTTTATATCAGATGCCCAGGCCTGATCTTCAGAAGTGCTGAGCGCCCTCAGATCTCCCAGAAAAGCCAGTGGGAAGGATGAGTGCTCACAACTTCTGAAGATCAAGCCCCAATGTGTTACAGGTGAACTGTAAAAGTTTTTATTCAGGTCTCTAGAACTCTTTAGGAAGATTCCAAAAGAAGAAAAAAGTAGAGAAGAGAAATATTTTGTTTTAAATGGGGTTATCACTGCCTGTTAACGTGGTACAATTCCTGCTTCCTGAAAATGCTGTTAGGGCTGGAAAATTACTCTATAAATCACAAGAGAAATGTTAAGCTTATAGCTTCCAAAATATGGAGAAAAAGAGAGAAAGAGTGGGTGTGCATACTTGATGGTCTGTAAAATCTCATTCTTTTTCCTAACATACCTCTAGCCGTGCTCTTAGAAATAATGTTTTGCAGTTGCAACTCTCAGCTAACCCTCACACCCCTGGGAGCCAACTTAGCATTAGCTCTATTTTGCAGATGGTGAGACTGTGGCAGGGAGAGGTGATGGTGACATGCCAAGGCAGTGGACTGGAGCCCAGAACTCTGTTGCATGCTCTAGTCACTAGATCACAGAAGAGTCTGTGCCCAGGATGCAGGGAGAGACTTGCCAAACAAGCAAGGACAGAGGTCAGCTTTTTCTTACTGTTTGCCCAGTGGCTTTTCTGCATTGGGATGGGGGAAGAAACAAGCATAAGAGGCCAATTCCCACCCTCTGTCCCCAATGACCAGCGTTCCCCTCTGTGTGCAGAGTGAAGTGCTGCCTTGGTACAAGCTTAACCTCTCTGAGCAAAGCCTCCTGCTTGGGTTTTAAAACTGAGCTCAGGCAGCATTTGGTTCCACACATAGAGAAAGGAAAGGAGGTACAGGAGGAAGGGGGGGCATGACGACTCCCTGTTCGCATGGCTGGGAGAAGCTCCCTGGCTAGCAGGGGAAAGGGGAGACCCAGAAACCCCTCCTCCAGGCTGGGAGCAGAAAGAGCAGAGAGGTGTCTCCAAGCCCCTCTGTCTGGGATGACAGCAGAAGCATGGGCAGTGGAGATCTGTGTGCAGGACAAGCATTTTCACCTGGGCTCTGTGCTAGCTTGCAGACACGTGGCTTACAGGACACACCAACCATCCTCCTCCTGCTGGCCAAAGATGCTGTACCCACCTCCTACTGATCAGCTCATCGTCTGAGTCAGCATCGTTCGCCCCCACCTGGTTGCCGTCATAGGTGTCGTCGTATTCATCTTCATAGTCAACCCTATAAAACTGGGCTTCCCCCTCCTGCTCAGGGACCTCCTCTACAATCACGCTGTACTGGCTGTAGCGTTCCTTCTGCTCAGCTATCAGGCGCTTGTCATTCAGTAAACTCTGTGTCGTATCCTTGTCCTTCCTGCACATCAGTGGAGGGGATAGAAAGAAAGAAAGGCAGTTTAGAGTTGCTCTTTACAGTTGGATTTTTTAAATAAATGGAAATTTAAGCACCATCTGGTGACTACATTTTATTCATCCTGCTCTAGCACCTTTCATCTCAAAGAAGCTCACAAACATAAGCCTCACTGCCTTCCCTCCTGAGGTAAGTAATGGAGATGCAAAAGGATCATTTGACCCACTAATGAAAACAGCCACTTCTGGTTTGGAACACAACAGCTGTTTAACAGCACCCAGCAAGATTGTGCAACAGGTCAGAACAGGAATGGAGATGGCCACGTCCGGTGGAAACTGCCGAGGAGATTTTAAGAACAGCCAAATGCAATTACTCAACCAGGACCAAACTCTCCCCAAAAGTACCATAGACCGTGAATAATGACAAGTGGTCAGGGCCTGGAACTTGTCTCAGCTGAGGGGCAGCATGTCCAGGTGCACAGTGCCCTTTAACACCAGGCTGCAGCTGTACTGGTTCATGGGGGTTAAGTATCTGTATTGCAGTACTAGCACCTAAAGGCACAAATCAGGGCTCAGCGCTTCATTGTACTAGGTGCTGTATGCCTCCCCCCAAGTCAAAGAGCTTCCAACCTACGCGGAGGATGAGAGAACGCAGCTGAACACACACAGACAGATGAGGAGAGCACGAGGTAACAGTATCAGAGGGGTAGCCGTGTTAGTCTGGATCTGTAAAAGCAGCAAAGAATCCTGTGGCACCTTATAGACTAACAGAAGTTTTGGAGCATGAGCTTTCGTGGGTGAATACCCACTTCCTCAGATGCATGTAGTGGAAATTTCCAGGGGCAGGTATATATATGCAGGCAAGCTAGAGATAATGAGGTTAGTTCAATCAAGGAGGATGAGGCCCTGTTCTAGCACGGTAACAGTGAGATGAGTATGAGTATTGCACTACGCAGGGGCTAGAAAAGCAGGATTCAGAAGGGAAAAGACAGCAGAACAAAACACCAAGCAGGGAGATCTGCCCCAGTCAGGAAATCAGAGCCCCACAATAACACCACTTTGCATTCCTGTTGCACTTTATCTATACATCTCAAATCACTTAAACACCCATCAATTAAGCCTCATCCGACCCCTGTGAGGCAAGTAATATTAGACCCACATTATAGATAAGGAAATCAGACACAGGGGGTACAGCCAATATTCAGATACAGCCACTGATTTAGCATTCCTCAGTTGCACAGGGACCTGATTTTCAGACATGCTGAGCACCCACTGGTCCTGTACAGTGATCAAGACCTTGTGATGCTGAGGTTGTAAACCACGTATGAGAACTTGCTGCAGACTTACGGGGAAATCCCTTTCTGAGTCTACTTGGGACAACCTGCCGCTCCCAAAGCCTGAGGAGGAATTCACACCTGAATCCAGAATTCATTCAGAATCTGCATAGCCTCTTCATATTACTAGTGGAGGAACCCGTCAGATGAACAGGTATATCAAGAATTGCCAGGTTCCTGTGACATTCTTGCAAATATAGGGAAAACCATCCTCCGCCCTGCCCATTAATTCCATTCCTATTCAGAACCCCCACATTAGATCATGTCTGCTTCCCCTTACTCCACGAATCACTGCTTCTGTTGCTTCTACCACTGTTTCTGTTGCTGTGCTTAAAGTTAATTGCAATCAATTCTAAATGACTCTGCAAATGTTTTGCTTTACTCACGTGTGCTGCCCAGGCTGGCCTAAGAGCTCCTGCTGGTATTCAGCAATGAGGCTGACTAAGCATTTGATAATTGTTTCCTGTTGAGACAAAGCCTTATGTACTTCAGCGCAGCTGTGTCTGCACTACGCAGACTATACTAGCATAGCTATGTCAGCATCTCTATACTGGCATGACACCATAGCGTAGATGCAATGTACACCAACAGAAGGGGGTTTTCCCTCAGTGCAGGAATGTCACCTCCCCGAACCAAGTTTGCTACATCAACATATCCATTCTTCCAGCAACAGAGCTGTGTTTACCTGGGGGTTAGACTGGCATAGCTGTATCGGGCAGGGGGTGGTTTTTTCACACCCCTGACCAAGATAGCTATGTTGACCTAACTTTTAAATGTAGACCATGCCTAACATAGGTCAACTTACAACCACTTCAGTAATTACTGTGGTGGTTTATGTCCACACTGCCCCCCTTCTGTCGTGCACGTCCTCACCAGGAGTGTTTCCATCGACTTAAGAAGGGCAGTGTGGGGGGCTGAGAGCCTTGGCTCTCAACTCCACAAGCAGCTGCCTGCTGGGACCCCAGCTGTCCCCCTGGGCTCACAGGTCTCCATTCCCCACTGGGACCCTAGCTGCCCCTCAGGCTCTCGATTCCCTGCTCCTTACCAGGAACCTGGCTCCCCCGCCCACCCCCAGGATCTCAGCTCCCTGCCAGGAGCCCAGCTGCACCTCCCCTCCGCCAGGCTCTCAGTTCCCCGCTGGGAGTAAGGTAGCCTCATGAGCTCCGTGCCTGGAGCCAAGACGGCTGCCAGTTTCCCAGCAGGGAACGAAGAGCAGGGAGCTGGGCGGGCACAGCCCGTCCGGAAGCAGGGAGCCAGGAGCCCAGGGGGAAGCCTGGCGTGACCTGGAAGCCCGCATCCACCCTGGGGTGACAGCCTGAGCTGCTAGCACCTTTCTTGTCAACAGCAACAGCCAATACAAATAAGACACTGCAACACCCTAACGACACCGACATAAGCCTCTCGTGGCAGTGGAGTTCTTATATCGGTGCAGTAGGGCACTTGCATCCGCAGGAGCAAGGCTGCAGTGTAGACACTGACATAACTGTGTCGACATAAGCTGCCTTATGTTGACCTAACACTGTGGTGTAAACCAGACCTTAGACACTGATTCTAGAAAGACCTTGGGATTGTTCTTCTATCCCACAGAGTTCAAGAACATAACTGAGACAACATACTTGGACTCCAGGGGACAGGGTCAGCTAGTTATTACAGCTGGGCCGGGGGAGAGCTGTGATCACTACAACTGATTGGCTAAGAATTGTGCACATCCTATTATATTTGTTACCCCGCCCCACCCTGCTGGGTTGTCTCATCCACCTGTTATGTCTGGTCTTCTACATCAACAGTTCCTGCCCCTACATGTTTAAATGTATTATACATTTGTCCAGCAACTAGTACAGGGGTGGGCAAACTACGGCCCGCGAGCCATTTTAAGCCAGCCTGTGAGCCACACCATGCAGCTCGGCCCTGCTACAGCCAGGGCGCTGGATCGGGGCCGTACCATGCGGCTCGGCCCTGCTTCGGCCAGGGCGCTGGGTTGAGGTCGCACCACATGGCTCCCAGAAGCAGCAGCATGGCCCCAGTCCAGCTCCTATGCACTCCAATGGGAGCTACAGAGGCGATGCCTGCAGATGGGGCAGCATGCAGAGCCACCTGGCCGTACCTCCGCAAAGGAGCCAGAGAATGAATATGCCACTGCTTCTGGGAGCCGCTTGAGGTAAGTGCCGCTTGGAGCCTGCACCCCTGAGCCTCTCCCCATGCCCTAACCCCCTACCCCAGCCCCGATACCCCTCCCGCTTTCCAAACCCCTCAATCTCAGCCCGACGCACCCTCCTGCACTCCAAACCTCTCATCCCCAGCCCTGCCCCAGAGCCCACTCCTCCAGCTGGAACCTGCACCCCTTCCCGCACCCCTGCCCCAGCCCTGATCCCCCTCCGAACCCCTTGGTCACAGCCCAGAGCACCTTCCAACACCTTAAACTCCTCGTCCCCAGCTCCACCCCAGAGCCTGCACCCCCTCCCACACTCCAACCCCAATTTTGTGAGCATTCATGGCCCACCATACAATTTCTATTCCCTGATGTGGCTCTTGGGCTATAAATTTTCCGCCCTGAACTAGTACAATGGGGCCCAGCCCAGGTTATGGTCTTCAGCAGCAGCAGCAGAACTCTAATAAGATAAAGAGCAAGCACCACAATTACATCGCTCTGGTTTTAAGGTGGGAGGCAAAAAGAGTAGAGATCATTGAGACCTAAATCAGGTCTTAGATGAGGCTGGAGAAAACGCTACTGTCCAGAAGCCTGGGCAAGTATCAAGTTTTCTGCCTGCTACCCAAGGACAACAGGGGAGACACAAACTGTCTCAGCACTGCCCAGAGGATTCAGGGGGCCTGGGGCAAAGCAATTTCGGGGGCCCCTTCCATTAAAAAAAGTTGCAATACTATAGAATACTGCAGGGCCCGGGGCCTAGGGCATATTGCCCCACTTGCTCCCCCCTCTGGGTGGCCCTGGGCTGTCTTCACCACAAAACAGCTGTTTCGATGTAAAACCATACCTATCTCGATGTAAATTCCTAGTGAAAACAAGGCGTTGTAGTTTTTACCTTGATGTACCAAGTCAAGGTCAATCCTAAGTGGAGGGTATATGGGTGATCCCAACTAGCTACCAAAGGCTACCTTCACTTGGATTTTCCATCAAAAGAGCTATAACTAAGGCTACGTTTTAGTCATGGGTATTTTTAGTAAAAAAAGTCAAGCACAGGTCACAGGCAGTAAACAAAAATTCATGGCCCGTGATCTGTCCATGACTTTTACTAAAAACACCAGTGAAAAAAATTGGGGGGGGGAGGGGGGAAGGCTGCCCAGGGGAAGGTGGTCCAGCTTTTTGGGGGTGAGAAGTGAGTGGCAGCATGTGGCCCGGGACCTCGGCTGCTGCTCGGGGGGAGGGCTTGGCGGGGCCAGGAGGCTCCCTACCTGGCTCTGCGCCTCTCCCCCCAAGTAGCAGCAGAGTTTGGGTGTGGGAGAGGGCAAGGGGTTGGGGAACCACATCCAATGGGAGCTGTGAAGCCATTGCTCTGAGCGGAGGCAGCACACAGAGCTACCTGGCCACGCCTCCACCTACCAGCTGAGTGAGGCGGATATCGCTGCTTCTGGGGAGCCCCCCATGTAAGCGCTGCCCAGCACCTGCCTCACCCTGTCCCGTGCCCCAACCCCCTGCCCCTCCCACACCAAAACTCAGCTGCAGGGATGAGGTTGGGGGCACAGGGGCCTAAGCCTGCCCCAGCAGCAGCCAGTGCACCTGGCACAGGAGCTGCCTAAGCTGACCCTGAGCCAGGCACACCAACTGCTGCAGAAGTCACAGAATCTGTGGCAAACTCGCAGCCTTAGCTATAACTGATCTAAACAATACACCTATTTTGCAGTGAAGACATAGCCAGGAGGGCAGAGTGACAGACACGCCAACATGGGGAACTAAAGGAGCAGCAGAGCACAAGAGCTCTGACCTGTCTCAGAAAGGTGGAGGGTGAAGGGGCTAAGGTGAGCAACAGACATGTGCTGACAGACAGATGAGAAAAGAATGGGTCTAGCTAGTGGTCTCTAAACTTTTTACACCTAAGATCACTCTTTGAATTTAAGGGCAACCCAGGATCTACCCCACCTCTTCCCCAAAGTCATACCACACTCACTCCATCCCGCCTCTCTCCGTCACTCGCTCTCCCCAATCCTTACTCACTTGCACCACGCTGGGGTAGGGGTTTGGGAGCGGCGCAGGCTCTGGGCTGGGGCTGAGGGGTTTGCAGTGTGGGAGGTGGTTCTGTCCTGAGCCTGGGGCAGGAAGTTGGGGTGCAGGAGGGGGTGAGGGTTGCAAGCTCTGGGAGGGAGTTTGGGTGCAGGAGGGGACTCCGGGCTGGGGCAGAGCGTTGGGGTGAAGGAGGGGGTGCAGGCTCTGGGAGGGAGTTTAGGTGCAGGAGGGGACTCCTGACTGGGTCAGAGTGTTGGAGTGCAAGAGGGAGTACAGGGTGCTGGTTCTGGGATGGGGGTCAGGGCTGGGGCTTCCCCTCTCTACAAGCACTGCCCCCGCAGCTCCCATTGTCCACAGCTCCCCATTCCCAGCCAATGGGAGCTGCGGGACAGTGCTTGCAGGCAGGAGCAGTGCGCAGAGAGACCCCTTGCCCTCCCCGCCCCCAGGGCTGCACTGCTGCTGTCACTTCCAGGAGTGGTGTGGGGCTGGGGTGGGCAGGGACCCTGCCTTAGCAGCAGCCCCACTGCACCACCGGGCTGGGGAGGCAGGAGTCTCCGTCCTCACGCTGCTCCTGCCTGCAGGCACCACCCCCGCAGCTCCCATTGGCCAGGAACGGGGAGCTGTGGCCAATGGGAGCTGCGGGGGCAGTGCATGTAGAGAGGGAAAGTGCGCGGAGCCATGTGCCCCTCCCGCCCAGGGGCTGCAGGGGTGTGCTGGCCCTTCCAGGAGCGGCGTGGGGCTGGGGTAGGCAGGGACCCTGTCTTAGCGGCAGCCCTGCTGCACCACCAGAGATCATGATCGTCTGGTTGGTGACCACTGGCCTAGCTGATATCAGCCAGCAAGGAATGGTTTGGGAGGAGACATAGAGCAATGCTGGGTCTCACATGCACGTGATGTATGCTGGTGCTTTGAGCGAATGGGGAGGGAGGGATGGGGGATAACCTGGGGCAAGGTCCACGCTAAGAAGTTAGGTCAACCCAGCTACATCGCCCAGGGGTGCAGTTAAGACAACCTAGCCCCTGGTGTAGCTACCGCCTCTCAGGCAGCTGAATTAACTATTGTGACAGGAAAACCCCTCCTGACTCTGTAGTGAACGTCTACACTTAAATCGCTACAGCAGTGCTGCTGTAACAGTTCTAGTGCAAACATAACCGGAGGCTGGGGATTTTCCAGCTGTAGTTAGACAGTTCAAAGGTAGGTATTTTGGCCAGCAAGGCAAACAGAATTTTGTTCGACAGCCTGTGATGCTGACAGATCAGGTGCCAACTCAGGCCAAGGTCCCAATGCTTCAGTACTGACAAATACACAGCTGGACTCACTTAGAACGTCTGTAACCCAGATTGTAGGTGATATTTGAGCATTTGCGCTATAAGCCTTGATAACTGTGTACGTCACCAGACAGGAGAGATGCAGTTGTAGTCACGTCGGTCCCAGGATATTAGAGAGACAAGACGGGTGAGAAGTTGGTTCAATATAAGGTATTCCATCACCCACCTCTTCTCAGACAGACGAGAGCTATTGATCAGTGTGAAAGGCTGCTCTCCATCAGAAGGTGAGCTGTCCTGCCCATTGACACCAGGCAGACCAGAGTGGAACATTCGAAGAGAACCAACAACGTTGTTGTTTGCTCTCCACCCCTCCCACCTCAGGAAGGTGAGTCTTGCAAGTGAATTCCTCCCATCAGCTGAGTTCATTGCTGGAAGCAGCAGCTCAAAGCAGATGGGGGAAGGGAATAAAACCCCCTAACTTCTGCTGCTGAGACTTGAGGAGGTGGCTGGGGGCAGGAAAAGATACTAGACATCAGCAAAAGATGCCCAATGCTCAGCCTGGGTTAGCCCTAAAGGACATAGAGATCTTGCTGATTATAGAAGCTTCTACAACTTTTTGAAACTTACGACTGGAACTAATTTGTGTGTACCTATGTTTACCGGCTTTAACCTTTTAAATAACTGATGTGTCCCTTTCCTAAATCTGTATATATATTATAGATCTCACACCAAAGTCAGTCCTAAGGTGTAATTGCCTGAGGTAAGCAACTGGTCCTTTGGGCCAAGGAGCAGCCTAAGGCCAGGTCTACACTGCAGATCTATGGCAGTATAACTAGGTTGTTCAGGGGTGTGAAATATCCACAGCCTGAGTAACATAGTTATACTGACTTAACGCCCCCCGCCACCATGTAGACAGTGCTATGTGAAATGGAAGAGCTTCTCCCATCAACATAGCTACCGCTTCTTGGGGAGGTGGATTAACTATGCCAATGGGAGAAGCTCTCCCATTGGTGTAGAAGCATCTTCACTTGAGTGCTGCAGTGACACAGCTGCACCGGTGCAGCTGTGCTGATGCAGCGTTTTAAGTGTGGACCTGCCCTAAATACTATTGTGATACTGGGTGCAAGGGACCATCTATTACAAAGGTAGTCTTGCCTGGTGGCAAGACCAGAGTATCCAAGGGGACTTCCTGTGATTTCATGTTCAGGCTGTTACAGAACCTGAGGAGTTTACATTTGATAATTGGTTGGTGAAATCTAAGTATAGAACTCAACCAATTTGAAGTTTGTGCCCTGGTTCTTAACTGTCTGCCCTGAGGTTGGTCCTCACTCTCTTGAGTATTAAGAGCAGATTATTATATGCAGGACAGCTTGACACAGCCAAGCCAGAGTAGAATTTGTAGTAAAAAAAAAGCTGTTATTTGACTACTTGCTGCTGCAAATCACAGTCTGATTGGACTTAAGGGGGAAACTGACTTTCCTCCATCAAAAGATATTAGCACACCCACCTTTCCTCCAATACTTTGTTACAGTCTTGGAGCTGCAAACTTAGCTGATACTGCCACTGCAGACAGATTAATTTACAAATCAATCTTTCATTTCTCAGCTATTTATATAACTAAAGACAGGTCCACATACAGGCTTGCCTGATTTAAAAGAAATGTTTGAATAATGCCTGGGACACATCAAACCACTCTGTTGGGCTTTTGAGGGGAAACCTCCCATCAACCTGAATCGGCAGACGGTAATACCAAAAGCACTGGGTTAAACAAACAAAGTATAGGACACAGCACGGCCTGCGAAGAGATGTGAGAAACAGAGGCAATGCACTTTCATAGAGACAGGAACTACTAGTGGAGGAACTAGATTACTGAGATTGTGTTATCTGAGCTAGATTTCAAAACATATGGACATTACTGATATTTGTACTTGAATTTGAAACAAATTTTACCTAGCTTCATTTCTGACTCACAAATCTCAGACTGGTGGCAGTAGTGGCCTTGCACTTTATGGAAAAAGGAAAACGAAACATAAAAAGACCAAATCAGAGTCAGATGTCAAAAGTGAGTCTGGCACAGTAGTGTCAAACAGTCCAAGCTGAGAATGAGATCACAGCCCAAAAATTGGGATAATGATGTTTTCTTGTTAAAACCAACCAAATCTCTAGCCTTAGCTGCTTGTGGACAAGTGATCAGGAAAATAACTCTACCAGTTGGCCTCAGACATACAAATATACTCTCAGAGGACTGCAATGGGATTTTCTTAATGGAATTTATTGCTCTAAGTCCATGGACATTTATATCATCCTGTCCAAAAGAACTGATTGAAGCTGTGATACGCACCTCTTGCCTTTTTGTACCCGGGACATGTCCACTGAGTCCCTGCTGAATACATCAAACTCATCATCCTGGAAGATGTTGTATCGAGAAGTCACCAGAGGGGTCGGTTCTGTCTTCACCTGCCTGATAGAAAGGAGACAGAACAGAAGCCGCTGAGATAAAGCTCAGAAGGGCCACATTCTCTCAGTGAATGTGCATCATGCCATGATCTCTATTACTCCATCAATCCCTTAACTGTACGCAGCAGCACAAAGTACAAAACTGAACAGCGTCAGATTGCAATAGCTCCGGTCATTTTCTGTTTCACAGCCCCAGTTAACATCCAGTACTATGGTGATCTAGAACAGAGGTCTCAAACCATGTGGCTGATCTTCCTGGGGAGGCTCAAACCCATTTAGGAAAAAGCAAGGGGAGAAAATCCTTCTTTTAAGAATGGACAGAACTAGAGCATTCAATACTGAAGCACGATTATGCTCAGCAGTGACTTGGTAAAGTCACCACTGTATGTATGTACTGGGCTACTTTCTGGAGGAAATCCCAATCATTTGTCACGGATGGTTTCAGAAGGTAGGTCTCCCTATGGTTTCTTATTCATTCTGTCTCAAATATTTCCAGATTACATTTGTTCAATTTATTTAAATCTTTCAATTTATTATTTCTGGTGCTATATACTCAGCCTGCAATCTGAAAAGAGTCAGCTGTGTTCTGTTCTAAGATCACCAGGAATCACAATTCTGCCTTTGACGCTTAGCTGACAGTTTTGTTGATGATGCATGAAGCAAAACAGAATCCACTCAATGTCCCATAACTGTGTTAGCTCTGCAGTGTTAACAGAAATAAAAAGTAGTTTGTGCCAGCAAAGTCAGCAGATATGATTCAAAGAGAATAAAAAGCAGATTGTTATGTACAAAACCACCATTTTGTATAGTCTCTGTTCGGATAAGATTGTATTTTTTTAAAGTGCATCACTGCTGAACAACATACCAGACACAGTCAGCTAATGCCTTTCTGGAGTATGACTGGGCATAGCATACCATTCACACCCTGAATCACAGTAGGAAACTGCTGCTTAGTGTATGCACATTCTACAGCTGCAAAGCAGCTAAAACCAAGCAGGTTCCATTGCTGATTATGATTCCTAAGCCCCCACATACAACATACAGAAAGCAGCAGAGGCCAGGCAGCTCTGTGGACTCTGATAAAAGAGGATTTGAATTGTAATTTCTCATTTCTCCTTGGTTAAAATTCAATTTCTGCACAGAGTACAATTCTAGTAACGTACAATTTAACTACTCTGCCCTGCAGGGTGAATTCCACTTGAATTAGGCCTGGTCTACACTACGATTTTAGGTCAAATTTAGCAGTGTTACCTCAATTTAAGCCTGGACCCATCCACACGACGAAGCCCTTTTTTCGACTTAAAGGGCTCTTTACTCCACCTCCAACGAGGGGATTAGCGCTGAAATCGGCCTTGCTGGGTCGAATTTAGGGTAATGCTGATGCAATTCGACAGTATTGGCCTCTGGAAGCTATCCTAGAGTGCTCCATTGTGACTGCTCTGGACAGCGCTCTCAACTCAGATGCACTGGCCAGGTAGACAGGAAAAGGACCGCAAACTTTTGAATTTCATTTCCTGTTTGGACAGCATGGTGAGCTGATCAGCACAGGTGACCATGCAGAGCTCATCAGCGTGATGTGCACATTGCCAGGTCAATTTCTTGTTTTGATCCACTTCATCTAAGCAGACGGTGCAGTACGACTGCTAGCCATCATCATCTCCTGGCTGCTCGGCAGAAAATGGGAATAACCTGGCTGAGTCACTCCCAGGTCTGCCCAGGCACCCCTGACCGACCTCACTGAGGACGGCTAAAAGAGCACCCAGGAGTACGACGACAATGGCTACCAATCGTGATGCACTGTCTGCTCCCAAAAGGCAATGAGCTGCTGTGGTGTAGCAATGCAGTCCCACATCTGCCAGCACCCAGGAGACATACGGTGACAGTGAGATGAGCGGACTCCATGCTTGCCGTGGTATGGTGTCTGCACAGGTAACCCAAGAAAAAAGGTGCGAAACGATTGTCTGCCATTGCTTTCATGAAAGGAGAGGGGGGCCTGACAACATGTACCCAGAACCACCTGCAACACTGTTTTCCATCATGCATTGGGATCTCAACCCAGAACTCCAATGGGCAGCGGAGACTGCGGGAACTGTGCGATAGCTACCCACAGCGCAACGCTCTGGAAGTTGACGCTAGCCTCGGTACCGTGGACGCAGTCCACCGACTTAATGCACTTAGAGCATTGTGTGTGGGGACACACACAATTGACTGTATAAAAACAATTTCTAAAAAACGACTTCTATAAATTCGACCTAATTTTGTAGTGCAGACATACCCTTAGCTTCTTTGAAGATACTCCCTTCATGCAGGACTGGTGGGATTTTAATCATGAAGGACCATACCATAGCCATCTGCAGCAAATTAGTAACTTTTGCAGGTAATGGATTTGGGGCTTGCTGTATAAGAGTGGTGGCACTATTGCCCAGTACAGGGCTAAGCTGTTATCCTCCATGACGTGATTTTGACAGGTCTCATTTTAGTGTCCAATGGACAATCATTTGTGTTACTTCATAACACATGACCCAGCCTCTGTTGAACAAAAACTCAGGCTGGAAAAAATCTCTGGCTTCTGCAGGGAAACAGGGGAAGAGGCAGGACTGAGGCTTGGTGGCAGACAGAAATGGGTAGCTCCCACTGCAGCTACCTGCTGAGGGAAACACAAGCTGATTCTGTTTCCCAGGCACAGAGTGGTTAGTAACCATCATGCAGAACAGTCCCTTTAACAACCCACAACTGGAAATATAACAACATCAAACATACTAAAACCTCATCCCCACCTTGGCATTGTTCGCTCCAGTTTGTCCAGGGATGGCACCAGCCTATCCTCCAGGATGTTGTTTATCACCTGCTCTACACTGTAGCTGTGCTCCTCCAGGCAGGCCAAGACGAAGCCCTCCCCTAGGTCAGGTAGCAGATCTTTAACTTGAGAGATCAAAGAATCCAACTCCACCCCCGAGACCTTGGCAGTGGGTGCTGCGGCTGCTCCAGCACACTATACATACCAAACACAAGGGGTTAATTACTGAAAAGAGATCACAATACAGAGAGGGCTTGTGTGTATGGAAACGGGGCAAAGATTTTAGGGTTATCAGAATAGAACCCAAATGGGGCACTAGGCAGAATACATCAAGTACAGAATTAGGTATTCAGCTCTTTGAATCTGAGAGAGCTGGGATATTTTACAGCCTCTTTTCCTCAATAATACTTATCAGGTATATCATAGAATCATAGAATATTAGAGTTGGAAAAGACCTGACGAGGTCATCTAGTCCAATCCCCTGCTCAAAGCAGGACCAACACCAACTCATCCCAGCCAGGACTTTGTCAAGCTGGACCTTAAAAAACATTAAGGATGGAGATTCCTCCTCCTCCGTAGGGAACCCATTCCAGTGCTTCACCACCCACCTAGTGAAATATTGTTCCTTAATATCCAACCTAGACCTCCCGCACTGCAACTTGATATCTGTGGATGAGGGGAAAGCAGTGGATGTGTTATTCCTTGACTTTAGCAAACCTTTTGATACAATCTCCCACAGTATTCTTGCCAGCAAGTTAAAGAAGTATCGGCTGGACGAATGGACTATACGGTGGATAGAAAGCTGGCTAGATCACCGGGCTCAACGGGTAGTGATCAATGGCTCCATGTCTAGTTGGCAGCCAGTATCAAATGGAGTGTCCCAATGGTCGGTCCTGGGGCTGGTTTTGTTCAGTATCTTCATTAATGATCTGGAGGATGGTGTGGACTGCACCCTCAGCAAATTTGCAGATGACACTAAACTGGGAGGAGTGGTAGATACGCTGGAGGGTAGGGATAGGATACAGAGTGACCTAGACAACTTAGAGGATTGGGCCAAAAGAAATCTGATGAGGTTCAACAAGGACAAGTGCAGAGTCCTGCACTTAGGTTGGAAGAATCTCATGCACTGGTATAGACTAGGGACCGAGTGGCTAGGCAGCAGTTCTGAAAAAATTGGAAAGAGTCCAGTGGAGGGCAACAAAAATGATTAGGGGGCTGGAACACATGACTTATGAGGAGAGGCTGAGGGAACAGATTATTTAGTTTGCAGAAGAGAAGAATGAGGGGGGATTTGATAGCTGCTTTCAACTACCTGAAAGGGGGTTCCAAAGAGGATGGATCTAGACTGTTGTCAGTGGTACCAGATGACAGAACAAGAACTAATAGTCTCAAGTAGCAGTGGGGGAGGTTTAGGTTGCATATTAGGAAAAACTTTTTCACTAGGAGGCTGGTGAAGCACTGGAATGGGTTACCTAGGGAGGTGGTGCAATCTCCTTCCTTAGAGGTTTTTAAGGCCTGGCTTGACAAAGCCCTGGCTGGGATGATTTAATTGGGGATTGGTCCTGCTTTGAGCAGGGGGTTGGACTAGATACCTCCTGAGGTCCCTTCCAACCCTGAGATTCTATGATTCTGATCATTGCTTCTTGTTCTGCCATCTGCCACCACTGAGAACTGCCTAGCTCCATCCTCTTTGGAATCCCGCTTCAGGCAGTTGAAGTCTGCTATCAAATCCCCCCTCACTCTTCTCTTCTGCAGACTAAATAATCCCAATTCCCTCAGCCTCTCCTCGTAAGTCACGTGCCCCAACCCCCTAATCATTTTCATCACCCTCTCTCCAATTTGTCCACATCCCTTCTGTAGTGAGGGGACCAAAACTGGACACAATACTCCAGGTGTGGCCTCACCAGTGTCGAATAGAGGGGAATAATCACTTCCCTTGATCTGCTGGCAATGCTCCTACTAATACAGCGCAATATGCCGTTGGCCTTCATGGCAACAAGGGCACACTGCTTACTCATATCCAGCTTCTCGTCCGCTGTAACCTGCTGAAAACCAGGTCCTTTTCTGCAGAACTGTTGCTTAGCCACTTGGTCCACACCCTGTAGAGGTGCATGGGATTCTTCCTTCCTAAGTGCAGGACTTTGCACTTGTCCTTGTTGAACCCCATCAGATTTCTTTCGGCCCAATCCTCCAATTTGTCTATGTCACTCTAGACCCTATTCCTATTCTCCAGTGTATCTACCTCTCCCCCCATCTTAGTGTCATCTGCAAACTTGCTGAGGGTGCAATTCATCCCCTCATCCAGATCATTAATAAAGATGTCACACAAAACTGGCCCCATGACCGACCCCTGGGGCACTCTGCTTGATATTAGCTGCCAATTAGACATGGAGCCATTGATCACTACCCTTGAGCACGATAATCAAGCTAGCTTTCTATCTACCTTATAGTCCATTTATCCAATCCATATTTGTTTAACTTGCTGGTAAGAATACTGTGGGAGACAGTATCAAAAGCTTTGCTAAAGTCAAGATATATCACATCCATCACCTTCCCCATATCCACAGAGCCAGTTGTCTCACCACAGAAGGCAATCAGGTTGGTCAGGCATGACTTGCCCTTGGTGAATCCATGTTGACTGTTCCTCATAGACTCATAGACTCTAGGACTGGAAGGGACCTCGAGAGGTCATCGAGTCCAGTCCCCTGCCCTCATGGCATGACCAAATACTGTCTAGACCATCCCTGATAGACATTTATCTAACCTACTCTTAAATATCTCCAGCGATGGAGATTCCACAACTTCCCTAGGCAATCTATTCCAGTGTTTAACTACCCTGACAGTTAGGAACTTTTTCCTAATGTCCAACCTAAATCTCCCTTGCTGCAGTTTAAGCCTATTGCTTCTTGTTCTGTCATTGGAGGCTAAGGTGAACAAGTTTTCTCCCTCCTCCTGATGACACCCTTTTAGATACCTGAAAACTGCTATCATGTCCCCTCTCAGTCTTCTCTTTTCCAAACTAAACAAACCCAATTCCTTCAGCCTTCCTTCATAGGTCATGTTCTCAAGACCTTTAATCATTCTTGTTGCTCTTCTCTGGACCCTCTCCAATTTCTCCACATCTTTCTTGAAATGCGGTGCCCAGAACTGGACACAATACTCCAGTTGAGGCCTAACCAGAGCAGAGTAAAGCGGAAGAATGACTTCTCGTGTCTTGTTTACAACACACCTGTTAATGCATCCCAGAATCACGTTTGCTTTTTTTGCAACAGTATCACACTGTTGACTCATATTAAGCTTGTGGTCCACTATGACCCCTAGATCTCTTTCTGCCATACTCCTTCCTAGACAGTCTCTTCCCATTCTGTATGTGTGAAATCGATTGTTCCTTCCTAAGTGGAGCACTTTGCATTTATCTTTATTGAACTTCATCCTGTTTACCTCAGACCATTTCTACAATTTGTCCAGATCATTTTGAATTTTGACCCTGTCCTCCAGAGCAGTTGCAATCCCTCCCAGTTTGGTATCGTCCGCAAACTTAATAAGCGTACTTTCTATGCCAACAACTAAATCGTTGATGAAGATATTGAACAGAACCGGTCCCAAAACAGACCCCTGCGGAACCCCACTTGTTATACCTTTCCAGCAGGATTGGGAGCCATTAACAACTACTCTCTGAGTACGGTTATCCAGCCAGTTATGCACCCACCTTATAGTAGCCCCATCTAAATTGTACTTTCCTAGCTTATCTATAAGAATATCATGTGAAACTGTATCAAATGCCTTACTAAAGTCTAGGTATATCACATCCACCGCTTCTCCCTTATCCACAAGGCTCGTTATCCTATCAAAGAACGTTATCAGATTAGTTTGACACGATTTGTTCTTTACAAATCCATGCTGGCTATTCCCTGATCACCTATTCCTGATCACCTTCTTCTCCTCAAAATGCTTTACAAACAAGTCAAGGGCTCAGACAGATCAGTGGTGGGAGCCGTATGAGTACTAGGTGGGTTACATTGATAGGAAACCCAAGGCAAAAGAAATTAAGCCATCTGTCCAAGACCAGTGACAGGGCCACAAATAGAACCCAGTTTGTCTCATTCCCAAGCTTATTCACCATGCCGCATTGAACAGGTGGCAGCAATTCAGTTTTGATTGATCCATTTGGATTTGGAATACAGTCATTGCCTAAGACCCAAGGAAACAAACAAACTTCTCACTGCACCAAGGCACAATCAGTTAAGTGGAGATGGTGGAAAAGAACCGTTACCCTCCCTGTCCACGCAGCTCCATACTCACATCATACTCCAAGTTGTACGCATCATCAAGCCCTTCTGAGTCCTTAGCAGCATTTTCCACCATTGCTGAAGCTCCATCAGATACCATTGGTGGAGGTGGGCTTTTAACGACTGGTGTTTTTCTCCTCCCCACACCTTCCCAGGCACTTTCCACTGCTTGGAGGATATATGCTGTCCGGGTGTCATCCCTACAAGGCTGCATTAAGGGCATTTCTCTGTGCTCTAGTCCAGATTTGCCTGTTCAGACACCACATGTGAGTAGTTATGTGTTCTCTGAGGACTCCAAATCTGTGTCTACACTAAGCTTTTTTCTAACAGCTTCCCTACCATTGCTGGCACTGGTGCAGCTTAATCAGAGGTAGCAAGTGTGAGAGTGCCAGTATAGACTGTCAACAGCCACTAGCTTTTTAAAAATACAGTGCAGTGTACACCTGCTGAGAGAAAAGGATACAAGGCAGAGGATGCCTGCTGAAGCAGACTCACATCATCTGCGACAGGAAACAGCTCATCATAGTCACAAAGAAACCTGAACACACAAAAGCAAGTATATCAGTCAAACTGAGGAGTGAATGAACTGCAAAACTCCCTGCTGCAATCCTTAATGCGCTGCTGCAACCTCATCAGCATGCAGTCAAGAACCCCACGACCTTGCAGACATTTCATCTCACACCCAGAAACAAACTCCAGTGTCTATTGCCAGGCCTGGTTTTGTATTCCATCATAATCCAGTCAACCTCCCCACACTGCAACAGCCATTTATAACCCTCAACATGATACTGTGACCCTCCAATGACCCAATGTCCAGCTAGAGAGGAGCAAGATTTTGTGATTAAAACACCTGACCTTGGGGAGTTAGGAAATCTGGGTTTGATTCCCAGTTCTGCCACTGACTCACTGTGTCTCCTTGGACAAGTCACTTAATCTTGTGGTTCGGTTTCCCCATCTGTAGACTGGGGATAAATAATTGTCTAACCTGACAAGGTAGCTGTGATGGTTAATTCATTAACACACATACAGCACTTTGAGAGCCCACAGTAAGAGGTGCTAAAGAAGTGCAAAGCATTATAACAGTCTCTAGCACCACACAACATCCTCTGCAACACTACAATAAAGCTTGTTATAATTCTCTCTCACAAAATGTTTCCTGACTAGACTGAAAGATTTCTAATTCCATATGCATCAAAGTCCCTTGTATACCAATGTCTTCTGCACTTTTAGTGCTGGAAACAGATACGGAAGGACAGTTATTCCTCCTTTGGGTCCCATTCTATGGATTTACCTCCTCTCCTGAAGCACGGAGGTGAAGATCTGCAGAAACTCTTCAATAAAGGGCTGAATATTCTCATAGCTGTAAGAGACAATGCCACGGAACAGTGAGAAATAGAATTCAGAGCTGTACTTTTGAGATCACCACTTTCCTCCTTCTGAACCTCCATGACCTGCCTTTCTAGCCATGTCTGTCACACGTGACGATCACACGTACATCACAGCAAATTCTACTTGTTCAACAGAGTTCATTCCAGTGGGATTTTTTGAGACTTGTAGTTTTAAAAAGCAGCAAATCGTGAAACTGAACCAGACTTCACAAGCTGAACTTGGTCTTTAGGAAATAGGACTTTTGATAGGATTGAAACCATACTGGAAGGCAAGTGAGATTGCAGTGTGTGGCCCAAAAAGAAGTGAAAACAGAGTGAGGAGGGGAGGGGGCGGGCAGGTACTTATATTCCTAATCACACTGAAATTCCTGCAAGACTGGGTTCCTTCCATATGAGGTTATAGCACAGAACCTCCCAGACAACGTGTGATCTCTCTTTTGCTCACCTGTGTGAGGGCATATGTCATAAACAGATAGCTAAGGGTTAATGTCTCTTTCACCTGAAACACCTGACCAGAGGACCAATCAGGAAACCGGATTTTTTCAACTTTGGGTGGAGGGAAGTTTGTGTCTGAGGTCTTTGTTTTCTGGCTGCCTGCTTTCTCTGAGCTTTGGAGAAGTAGTTCTGCTTTCTAATCTTTTGTTTCTAAGTGTAAGGACAAAGAGATCAGATAGTAAGTTATATGGTTTCTTTTCTTTGGTATTTGCATGAATATAAGTGCTGGAGTGCTTTGATTTGTATTCTTTTTGAATAAGGCTGTTTATTCAATATTCTTTTAAGCAATTGACCCTGTATTCATCATCTTAATACAGAGAGACCATTTGTATTTTTTCTTTTTTTTTTTATATAAAGCTTTCTTTTAAGACCTGTTGGAGTTTTTCTTTACTTCAGGGAAATTGAGTCTGTACTCACCAGGGAATTGGTGGGAGGAAGAAATCAGGGGAGATCTGTGTGTGTTGAAGTGGCTAGCCTGATTTTGCATTCCCTCTGGGTGAAGAGGAAAGTACTTTTTGTTCCAGGACTGGGAACAGAGAGGGGGAGTCACTCTGTTTGGATTCACAGAGCTTGTGTCTGTGTATCTCTCCAGGAGCACCTGGAGGGGGGAAGGGAAAAAGGATTATTTCCCTTTGTTGTGAGACTCAAGGGATTTGGGTCTTGGGGTCCCCAGGGAAGGTTTTTCAGGGGGACCAGAGTGCCCCAAAACACTCTAATTTTTTGGGTGGTGGCAGCAAGTACCAGGTCCAAGCTGGTAGCTAAGCTTGGAGGTTTTCATGCTAACCCCCATATTTTGGACGCTAAGGTCCAGATCTGGGAATAAGGTTATAACAGCATATTGCAAACAAAGACCACTTTATTGAACAGTCTCAAACTCCTCTTGGTCCCACTGCACTAGGCATCACCACAGAAGTCAAACTGATGTGATGGCTGAGAGCCACCCCTTCACAGAATGCTCCTGCCAGTGTATTGATGCTATACAGATACTCCTCTAGAAGCAGGATGTGTCAACTCCACAACAGCCCCAGCTCCTGACAGCCCAGACTACCCAGCTCTGTCATTTGCTGCTGTTGCTGCAATCTACCTAAGGCAGCGGTTCTCAAACTGTGGATCAGGACCCCAAAGTGGGTCACAACCCTGTTTTAACGGAGTCGCCAGGGCTGGCTTAGATTTGCTGAGGTCCAGGACCGAAGCCAAAGCCCAAGGACTTCAGCCCTGGGCAGTGAGACTCAGATTGGGCTTCAGTTCATTCCCCCCGCCTGAGGCAGCAGCACTCAAGCGGGCTCAGGCTTCGGTCCCTCCTCCTGGGGTCACGTCGTAATTTTTATTGTCAGAAGGGGGTCACGGTGCAGTGAAGTTTGAGAACCTCTGAATTCTAAGGTATTAATATGGCCCCCAACCATTACCACAGAACTGTATGCGAGCACTCACAATCTTCAATGCACCTATAGTCTGAGGAAAGGCAGGACTATTATCCCTGTTCTACTGATGGGAACTGAGGCACAGAGAGGCTAAGTGACTTGCCCAAGGTCACACAGGGAACTGAACCCAGCTCCACCTCCAACACTGGAGCATCATCTCCTTGGACAGATTGTACTGATGATAACTTGGGGTCAGTATTCAAGTATCAGAGGAGCTGCAGTGACATCAACAGCCCAGTGCAGGCTGTCTACAAACATTTATTCCAACAGTGTAAAGGCAGCATGGTCCAATGGAAAGGGCACTGGCCTAGAAGTCCCAGGGTCCGGATCCTTCTCGTGACTCAGCACACGTGGCCCTAGGTAAGTCACTTCACCTCAGTTTCCCCCTCTGTTAAATGGGGATACTCACCCCTCTTTGTACAGCACTTGGAGATCTAGGGATGAGGACCATAACACACTAGCTTTTCACTGGGGTGAAAATGGAATAAGGGCAAAAGCATCCATATCTAGATTTAAAGATATTCTTTTCAATGAGCTATGACACAATGTGGATTTCTATGTATTTTAGGTGTTGCTAAAGTGCTTAGCCTCATGATATCTAAGCACCAGCCTAGAAGTCACAACATAACCCATAGCCAATATAAACATGTTCACTAGGGACATGGCCTTATCCCGCTCTGGAAGGGTCAAAACAAAGCCCAATTTGTAAATGCTTTAGATCAGGGACAGTTTCAGTCTAGATCTTTGTACAGTACCCAGCACAACAGGGCTCTGATCCCAATGGGGCCTTTGGGCACTACCCCAATATAAATCATTAATAATAATTTATCAGTAAGGCTGGAAATCTCAGGATTCTTCTCTTCAACAGAGCAATTAAGCAATTGGGTTACTCCTAAAGACAGCACCCTACCAGTAGACCCTGCAGTCTCACCCATATAGATAAAGTGCCTGTACCTGCTTTCTAAGATGGGCTGGAGGCAGATCTGGTTAATGAGAATATGAAAGATTTCCACCAACTTCTTCCTGGAATGAGAAAGCCTCCTCCACAAGTCAGCCAGTAAGCTTCAGAGAGAAAGAGCATGGAGTTAGTCTCAACACAAGAAAAAAAAAACATCTCTGTGGCTTGGCCCTTGCTCACTTTAGAGAAGAATCTGTGTTAGTTGAGCCATTTTGAATGCTTAGGGCTTGTCTACACGAACAATTAGACCAGGGTGAACTGGGGTGTGAATCTACCCTGCACTAGCCTGCCACACTCTAACTGACCTTGTGCACCCTGCTGACATGTGTTAACCGTCTGTTAGAGCACTTGGAGCTAGTCCTCTTTGAAAAGAGACTAGATCAAAGCATTCTAATAAACTGTTAAACACATCAGCAGGGTACACAGACAGACTCCAGCAGGCCAGTATGGGGTAGATTCACACTCCAATTTGACAGGCTCTAAGGGGTTCTCAAACTGGGGGTCATGACCCCTCAGAGGGTTGCAAGGTTATTACACGGGGGTTGCGAGCTGTCTGCCTCCATCCCCAAACCCTGCTTCGCCTTCAGCATTGATAATAATCTTAACATAAAAAATGTGTTTTTAATTTCTAGGGGGTGGAGAGTCATATTCAGAGGCTTGCTGCATGAAAGGGGTCACCAGTACAAAAGTTTGAGAACCTGGTCTAACTGTTCATGTAAACAAGCCCCCAGTTTGTCTCTGCTGCAAGGAGCAGACAGAACCATTTCACAATCGGTTTGAATACATATTCTAAACAAAGTTGCTCTATAAACATTTTTTAAACACCGTTACCCTTGGTTCTCACTAGCTAAGCAAATGGTATTTAAACCACCTCAGGAAGAACTCCTGCTTTCAAACGCACTGGGGCAAATCTATGAATGGCATAGCTGTATGAATGGCATACTGGCTCTTTTACATGCATGCACTTTTATTACAGGTTCAGGATGCACCTACTTTGGGATAGTGCACTATGCTGTGCCTGTCCCTAGCAAGTAGAAAAGGATTTCTCATATATACTCGTTCACAAGCCGAATATTTTTGGTAAAAATGTGATGCATCAAAGAGCAGGGGTCGGCTTATAAATGGGTTTACCCCAAAATTTGATGGTTTTAAACTCTATGGAATCATTGAATTGAATATCTAATACATTGTTGTTTTGTTTACCTGGAGCGTCTGCAGGCACGGAGCCCCTCAGTTCCCAGTGTCTGCAGTTTGCCGTTGGCTAGGAGTGGCAAACCGTGGACACTGGGAGCTGAGGGGTTCCGTGCCTGTGAACGCTCCAGGTAAACAAAACATCCAGGCCTGCTAGTGGCTTACCCTAATGGGCAAGGAGCCAAAGTTTGCCAACCCCTGAAATATAGGGGCGGCTCATGAAAGGGTCACACAGTTTTTCTTATTTTTACCTAACCATCTTGGGGGGTCGGCTTATAAACAAATAGGCTAATGAGCGAGTATATATGGTAATTAAAAATCCCACCAGGTGGGAAAGAGTCTTTTTTCAAGTCAGAAAAGCTTCTTCAGGACTCATGAGAAGAAGCCAAGAAAGGCAGAGAGAGACTAAGGGCCTGGATGTGGAAGGGGAAAGAATCTTTTAATTTACTGTGGGGGTGGTTCTCTCTGAAAAGAACAGGCAAACCTTCTCTGCCACTTTTTACCTCTTATCCTCACATGTCCTTCTCTTAATTGCAGATTCCAGTTCAGGAATTGCAAGTTCATAAAATGAAGCCAGTCTGCAAAAACATGTAATAAAACAAGAACTGTCAATAGAGGTTTTTAAAAAGCTTCACTAAAAGACAAATCAAATGGGAATATTGATATATTCAGTCTCTCATTACTAGCAGTTCCAGGTCTGAGCCTCACAGTTCCAGCTCTGACCCTTGTTTCATTATAGCTTATTCCCAGAAACATAAGTAAACAGACATGAGGCTGGCAAACAGGAGCTCCCTAAGAATGTGTTCAGCACTTACACTACAGCTGCAGCCAAATGAGATGATTTCAAAGCATCCTGCTGCTAACTAGGCACACGATCTGCACTACTCCAGAGCATCCTGCTTACACATCTGCAGCCCATGGAGAGTTGACAGACTGATGCACCCAAACTGAACTCCTTTCTTACTGCTGTGAGATCTCCTCTTTCCAATACTGTAGAGATCAGAGGAGCTAGACACAGAGACTGAGACTGATGACGGACGTGCTTGTCTCATTTGCAGGGAGAGAGAACACATGCTCCTTTTGGTCTCGGGAAGGGAGGGAGTGAACAAAGGAGCCACTTTGGCCTAGTACCAGGTTCTGAGAACCAGCCAGCCCATACACACCATTTTTACCTAGAGACAAAGCATCATAGGATGCAGGTATACTTGCCCACACCAAGAAACAACTGGGTTTGCTTCATGATTTTCTAGGGGGTTACAACTGATGGTTTATAGTTCTTTGTACAGAGGCTAAGTCTGCAAAATGGTGTGCAGAGAATACACACACACTGCTCATAATTGGTCTCATATCAAGATGTCAACATGCCTCAAGGACACCAGTTTAACAACATAACAGAAACCAGTTCATACTTCTAGATCAGGAGACAGAAGATTAGCAAAAGTGACAAGAGGCTGATTTAGAAACCTTATATATTCTCAGAAAGAGACACATGCAAATCAGTATTCAACTGCCATATCCTAAAGAACCAGTGATTAGTCCAGATTGACAGTGCATTAATAAAATGCAGCTGTCCCCTTAAAAGAGGGCAGGGCCATTTTAGTGTATTTCAGACAACAACAACAGAACTAAGAACAACTGCTTTTTTCCTTTGGGTTACCAAATACCATAGTGCAGCTGTTTGGCCAGTTTAAACATTCACCACAAGTCCAACAATCTGACTACCGTGGATAACATGACCACATACAATGGGGATACCCCTCCAGCAACTTACACCTCTTAGAGCTTAAAACCTCTTATCTTACCAAATGTAATAAGCCATATTTTTAAATCGACATCATCATTAATATCCACAATCAATGCAGTTGTGGCCAAAGTGACTGACTTAGTGTGTGGCTGCCCCCATCCTTGTTAAAGGGACAGCCTGCAGAGACCACCGATCCCAGTACACAGTGCTGCCTCCACCCAGACCAAGATGGCGTGCTAAAGTCTTTATAGGACACACAGCAATATTACTGAAGAAGTGGCTGCAATCTGGTTCCTTTTATGGAAATTAGGTACAATTCAGCCTCCTGGTAAATTGCCAAGGTAATCCTCAATTGGGGAAACTCTGGGCATCTCCTGTAGTGACCTGCTTATTCACCAAAAGACTATTCTACCATCAGAATAAACTGAGCAGCCTATTCTTTTAATGATAAATGTCAAGGGAAAGGACAAAACAGCACACTCGGCATTTATACTCCATGAAACAGAGCTGTCAGGGACTAGGCACGTACCTGGAACAGAAGTCACGTTTTTGAAAGGTCTGACAGGCCAGGGGAAAGACATCAAGAAAGGCCCAAAGGGTAGTGCAAGTGTCACACAAGTACAGCACGATATCCTTCAATGCCTAGTAGAGAAAGAACTATTCATTATCCAAAGAGAGGAAAAATCACATCGAGTTGTCCTGGCAGCCTAGTATTTGGAGACTAGTGCTAACGCATTGAGTTCACGGAAAAGCTGCCATTTTGAGGGTGGTAAAAGAGTCTACACTCATGGCACAAATAAGATAGTCCACAAATATTTAGGGCAACATCTATACTAGACCTTTCCTCCCTCAGAAGGCATAATGAAAGCATCTGACTACCTATGCTCATTAAAGTTTCCAAGGCACTTTTGTTAACTTGGGGGGGCCCTGGCCAAATCCCATTTTGCATAATGGCAATTTACCTCATTAAGTCCCTCTAGAAGTCCAGCTGGATACAGTATTCTTCCCCATCTATCCCAAATGGTTGCACAGCATTAGTGTTTGCACTTCAAGAGCTGAGATGGTAAATTTTCAGTGGCAGTTGAAGTGATTTCTCTATATCAGAGGTTTCCACACTTCTTTGCTGTGCTCCCCCTTCCACCTGGGAGTCACATAACAGGCCCCCACCTCACCCCCAACGTCCACCCATGCGGAGCAGGAAGTGGCTGAGGGGAGCAGACAGCTCACACTCAGGTGGCAGCAGGAAATGGCTGGCTTCATCCCCAGAGGACACCATGGCAGCATGGTGTGGATCACACCAGGATCTCCCTTCCCCATGTCCACAGCCCCTCACTCTTGCAGGCATCAGAGGGTTTAAAAGCACATGGAGCTGTAGCCAGCCAGACATATGGGCAGGGTAGCAGTGGGGACAGCATGCAGGGAGTCCCCAGCAGTCAGAGAGGGGAGGAAGTGGCTGCTACCAGGGCAAGTTAGCGTGGTGTGAGTCTGGGGTAGACCTGCACTCCTCCACCATCACCGGGACCCCCTGTGTGCTCTCCCTGCTGTTCCCCTCTCCTGGACACTTAGCCAGCTGAAACCCCACACCCACCTTGTGTCCCTGATAATCTCATCATGCCCCTTCTGAGGAGTGCACCTCACAGTTTGAAAACTGATCCTATTCATGGTTCGTACAGTTAAAGTGCCTGGAGATTTACATTTATGTGCTTGTACAGCACCTAGCACAATGGGGCCCTTCCCTGCACCACTGCTATACATGTAATAATTTTGAAGGAAGGGGCTATATAAATGCAAGATCAACATCATAAAGCTATTTTGCAGTTATTCAGTTATTGCTTTATTTTGCAATATACCCTTTCACACTGCTTAGCAGGGGTTGGAAAGGAAAGCAGATAAAGGTCATAGCAGCATTTATGGGGGAAAGGCAACTCAAAATGAATAGAAGAACAAAGAATACAGAACTCTGAGTCACATGATAAGCACTGAAACAATGACTAGGACTCATATGCTGAATGAGACCTAAGTATCTGGAAACTCAATGCAGGGTTAACAGTCTCTGGTTGGCTTAGCAAAATAAATGATGTACACAGAGGGAAAGGTTACAGCAATAACTCCACCTGGAGAGGCATGGCACTAGGAGTCACTTTGACTCTTTCTTCCAGTTTCTGGGGCATGGCTGAGGCCCCATGACATTGCAAGCCACACTCCTGCAGAACGTTGTTGAATACCTGGATCACAAAGAGCAAACTATTATTACATCAGACAGGCAAATACACCCAGGTGTGCTCTCCCTTGTCAGTAAGACTGGCAGCTGAACAAAAGACATGGCTATTTACACACAGTGGAGAGCTGCCTAACCTGAAAGCAGGGACAAATTTACCAGTATCTTTCTCTCACAGCCTAGAACAGGGGACGGCAACCTTTGGCACGCAGCCCATCCGGGAAATCCACTGGCAGGCCAGGACAGTTTGTTTACCTGCAGCGTCCGCAGGCTCAGCTGATCGCAGCTCCCACTGGCCACGGTTCGCCATTCCAGGCCAATGGGGGCTGCAGGAAGTGGCGTGGTCCGAGGGATGTGCTGGTCACTACTTCCCACAGCCCCCATTGGCCTGGAACAGCAAACCACAGCCATTGAGAGCTGCAATTGGCTGAACCTGCAGATGCTGCAGGTAAACAAACTGTCCTGGCCTGCCAGCGGATTTCCCTGACGGGCCGCGTGCCAAAGGTTGCCAATCCCTGGCCTAGAACTTAAGAAACAACTATATTACAGTTGCATCTTTGGAGATTTGCCGGCCTCCTCCCCCGCCCCAGAGCAAGCTATAAGATGAACAGAGGGGCTACAGGCATTTTTTGAAGTTGAATACTTGGGTTTATACTGCTTTTCTTTATAATCACCAACTGTTTTTCTTTGGACTGATTAATGCGTGCAGGCAAATATACTGATGCTCTTTCTGTGTCAATGTTAACTAACAAAACATCTAACACACAGTATGCAAAGCAGAGCTCTGTAAACCCAAAGTAATTGCTTCAAGACATACACCACATACAATGGGCAGAATCTTCACTGCCCTTCGAATAACTGTTTTGAATGGATAATCTGGCATCACAGAGCACTTCCACACATGACACCATCTCTCATATGAGTGCTCCTGGACCACTGAGTTTAGCACACCCAAAGCATGATGGAGATGGAGACATTGGACTCCAAAGAGAACAGAAAGCCATCCCAGCTGTCCTGGCAAAATTACTTTTTAAAAATTATTTGTTTGAGGACTAAAACAAATTTTCCCATTGCAATGATGCCAAGGCATCTTGATGCATATTCAAATTAAATATGAGCACAGCCCAGTCAGCTTGGGAAATTCTTACTGCTCAGAGCAACGAAAGCTCAGAATGTTGGACCTGGCTAAATCTGTATAGGAACAATTTATGTATCTTGGTTCCAAAGACATTTTCATTCTCTCCTGTGAGCTTTCTGGGTGTTATCACTAGCGTAAATGTCTGTTTCTTGATTTGGGGAGGGGAAAATGGGCACTTCCTAAATGAACTATGTAGCAAAGGAAGTCCCAAGGATTCACAGCAAGAAGAGTGTCATAAACAGGTAGGATGTAAGGGGGTTAGCTGTAAGTAACCATTGTAGATAAAAGCCATCTAACATAAGTTGGTATAATTAAGGGGATCAAATACAAAGAAACACAAACACGCTGCCAGCCTCCAACTATGCCTCCTGGGACTGTGTCAGAGCCTCCCTTGGGGGCTCAGAAAACCACCCCAAGCCAGATAAAGAGGCAGTACCTGGAGGATTGTGGGCACTGTTTCATTCAAGTCACTGAAGTAACTGGATTGCTGAGTGAAGATGTTTTCTGAAAGGAGGAGGAGGAAAAATATCCATTCCAGGTTAATTCAAACGTCCAGCCCAACAAACAGCCTCACACCAACCAACATCTTTATCTACTATTTACAGCATCTTCTCTAAAAATAAGACTTGTAACCACCCAGGGTGGAACTATTGACCTATACCCACCACAAGTACAGTGCTTCTTCCGATACAGCTGACCATCTCCTAACAGTTCAGTGCAGCTGGAGAACATAAAAAAGGCCACACAGGATCAGACCAAAGAACCATCCAGCCCAGTATCCTGTTTTCCAACAGTGGCCAACGCCAGGTGCCCCACAAGGAATAAACAGAACAGGTAAGCATCAAGTGATCCATCCCCTGTCACCCACTCCCAGCTTCTGGGAAACAGAGGCTACGGACATCATCCCTGCCCATCCTAACTAATAGCCACTGATGGACCTATCCTCCATGAATTTATCTAGTTCTTTTTTGAACCCTGTTACAGTCTTGACCTTCACAACATCCTCTGGCAAAAAGTTCCATAGACTGACTGACTGCATTGTGAGAAAAAATACTTCCTTTTCTTTGTTTGAAACTTGCTGACTATTAATTTCATTTGGTGACCCCAAGTTCTTGTGTTATGAAAAGGAGTAAATAACACTTCCTTATTTAATTTCTCCACACCAGTAATGATTTTATAGATCTCTATCATATTCCCCCTTAGCTGTTTCTTTTCCCAAGCTGAAAAGTCCCAGTCTTATTAATCTCTCCTCATATGGAAACCATTCCATACTCCTAATCATTTTTGCTGCCCTTTTCTGAACGTTTCCCAATTCCAATATATCTTTTTGAGCTGGGGTGACCAGATCTGCATGCAGTATTCAAGATGTGGGCGTACCATGGATTTATATAGAGGCAATATGATATTTTCTGTTTTATTTTCTATCCCTTTCTTAATGAGTCCCAATATTCTGTTCGCTTTTTTGACTGCCGCTGCACACTGAGTGGATGTTTTCAGAGAACTATCCACAGTGACTCCAAGATCTCTATTTTGAGTGGTAACAGCTAATTTAGATCCTATCATTTTGTAAGTGTAGTTGGGATTATGTTTTCCAATGTGCATTACTTTGCATTTATCAACATTTAATTTCATCTGCCATTTTGTTGCCATAGTCACCCAGTTTTGTGAGATCCTTTTGTAGCACTTCGCAGTATGCCTGGGACTTAACTATCTTGAGTAGTTTTGTATCATCTGCAAATTTTGCCATCTCACTCTTTACTCCTTTTTCCAGATCATTTATGAATATGCTGAATAGGACTGGGCCCAGTACACATCCCTGGGGGACACCACTATTAACCTTTCTCCATTCTGAAAACTAGCCATTTATTTCTACCCTTTTTTCCTATCTTTTAACCAGTTGCCAATTCTTCAGAGGACCTTCCCTCTTATCCCATCACAGCTTACTTTGCTTAAGAGCCTCTGGAGGGCTGGTGATGAGAATGTTCATTAGAACACAGGGTCCGAGGTGCTAGATGATTCAAGCACTGCACTGTTGGTTGAGTCAGTAAATAATATCACTACATGCTCCTAGTTCCTTTATTTGACAGCTGTAGCTGAATTTTAATTGCTGATTCCATGTACGCCAGTAAATGTTCTGTAGAATATTTTTTAAAGGTAATGAGGCCTTATCTTAATAATATCAGACTAAGTATTGCTCTCATTATCTTTTCAAAATACTCTGCAGAATAGCAGAGTGCTGTAAAATCTTAACTGAATAGTGGAGAGACATTGATTGCCCTTTTTCCGTGAATTACCAGACATGCTGTGCAGATTACCATGGTTCCACCACAAGGACAAACCTCTTGAAGAGTTTACACAGGTGTGTAAGACCTATGAAACAGGTTTCACGGAGAAGAATAAGGACAGAAAAATCTGATTTTTTGCATTTGCACACCTGAATTGCACATGTAGATACCGTGATTGCACACACAAACAGCCAGGCAGACATGTCACAGGATATCTGTGTGCACAATTACTGCTGTTGCACAAGCAATCACAGTAGTTGCATGTACCATTTAGACTAGGTTTTTGAAACCTAGACTTTAAAAAACATACATTTTGACAAGAGGAGAAAGATCAGCATTCATAAGTTAAAGTGTTTAGGCCTAGAAATTTGAAAAAAATTTTGTTTGAATGGCCTGTCTCACAAGATTTCTTGTACTTCCAATTTTAACTTGGATTGGATTAGAAATCCAACAATAGCCATCTTTCAAAGGAAGGAAAAAAGTTAAATTATTCAAACTTCAGAACAGTCTGGTTTTGAATTTTAGATGAAGGATTCTACATCTTATTGTATCCAAAACTACATGCTCAGGTGGAAGATAAGAATTGCAGATGGTCCCTTGTGAAAAGAATAGGGACAAATGCAGTGTCCAGACCAACTCATCCTCTGACCATAAAACAGGTCCTAATGTCCAAGGCTGAGTTGTTGCTAAATATACAATTGCTGCTGCGTTTGCTGACACAGGTAGTGCAGTGATGATTGCAGTTGGTAAAGTGCTTTGAGATACTTTGCAGCTAGCAGGTACTCTATGAAAATCAAGTTCTATTTTTCCAGTTAAAGCTCTCTGTAGTCACAGAACAATCGCATTGTGTGTTTTGTCTCGCTGCCAGCTACAGGAGCAAAAGGCCCAATCTTAGCAGTCAGACTGCTCCCCTTCCCTCATCCTGCAAAGAATAAGGCTTTTCGGACTTTCTCCTCACCCCCAGGATCTTCCATGTTCATCAAGGAAGCACAGAGTCCCTTTATGGTCTCAGAGCTGCATTTTAACTAGCCAGAGGAGTTACTGTTGAGCAATAAAGAGATCCTGTAGCAAATCTAACCGAGGAAGCAAGACGGGCTATGAAACAAACTTAGTTCTCCCAAACAGCAAAGTGTAATCCCCTCCCTATATCACCCATAAATAAAGATGGTTCACAAGAAAGTAAAAGAAAACCCATCTTATTCAGAAATCAAAACTTATTATTTTATAAGGAAGAGTTTGTTCTGAGGTTGCTACACTCAGTAGCAACCCCACCCCCTTCAATGCCTGCCTTTCAGAGAACAATTAGAAAGCTACAAGCTGCTCCTAGCTTTGACTAACCAATCATCTTCTGAAGTAAGGTGCCATTTCCTTTCCCAAAGAGCACACACAGATCCAGAATCTTAGGGATGTCAAACAGGAAGTTATTGTAAAGAATTTCTCCAAAAACAGAGGGTGTGATGAAGTGTTCCTATTAAAAACAAGAGAAAACACATTAAAAAAAAAAAAGACAAAATAATCTTCTAACAACTTGAAAGAGAATCAATATTCTACTCGGCATAGGGTTACCATATTTCAGGTTCCCATAAAGAGGACACCGTGGGGGGGGAGTTGGGGGGAGTGGAAGGGGGTATTTAGAGGATGCTGGGGGTCGGAGTGTACTGGGAGGGTGTGTGTGTGTGTGTGTGTGTGTGTACACTAGAAGAGAGGGATGCTGCAGGGGTTGCTGTGACTGCAAGGAAGTGACCAATCAGCTGCAGCTGCAGGGACCAATCATGGCATGGAGACAGCGCTTTCCGAGCTGCAACATCACCTAGTTAGCTCACAAAAATCCAGACATTGCCTCTTATTTGAAAAATCCACTCAGACAGACGGTGGAGGATCAAAAAAGAAAAAACGTCCAGATGTATGGTAACCCTAACTCTGCAAGGATTACACCATTTACAGTAATAATACTACTTACACATTCTCTAACATCTTTAACCCAAGTACCTCAAAGCACTTCAAAACTACCACCCCTGTGAGGTAGGCAAGCATTTTACAGATTTGGAAGCCAAGGCACTGAGGAATTAAGTTCCTTACCTAAGATCATCGTCAGTGGCACAGACAGGAACAGAACCCAGGACTTCTGATTTACATCACCATGCTCTAAACCCCTACACCAACTCCATCTTGTAGATATAACTCATGTAACTAACATGTTAGGCTGGAAATGTTTTTGAAATTCTAAATGACAAAGGTCTTCAAACTAAAATTCTCATTGCTCCTGAAATGGAGAAGTATCCAATTTAAAGAATAATAGTGGAAACAATGATTAATAAAAGAAAGATTTACTTATGATGGCAAACATTATCCATCCAAAGTGAATGGTAGAGTGTGTGCTGCATATGTTCTCCCAGTTAATACAGAGGACAAGGAGTTAGGATTCCTGGGTTCTATTTCTAGCACTCTCACTAATTTGCTATGTGGCAACAGGCAAACCATTGACTTCAATTTACCCAAATACTTAGCTACCTTAATGGAGCTGTGAGGTTTAATCGATTAACGTCTGTACAGTATGCCGGCTCAGATGAAAGGCTCTGCAGAAGTGTGGAGTACTTTTATTGAAGTGACGCTAACTACAGGTACAGCACTTCTTTCACCTATTCTCTTCCCACTCCTCCAACACCCACACTGAGATCTTTTCTCAAAACAGACTGAAATTGACCATCATGACAATGCGTATTCTTAAAATAAACCAAGGAGGGTTTCAGGTCAGTAATTATTAAACCCTGAGGACAGAACGAGTTTCCTTAAGGCCCTTCTGAAACGTTCACCTCTAGTAATGGGCACTGCACTCACACACCCTTCATTCTGACGCAAAGAAAAGTGTAATTAGATGCAACTTTACCTCAACCATAGGGAGAGGAAGAAATTTGGGGAAAGTGCAATGAGAGACAAGTCCCAGTCTGGGCTGCATGACTTAATGCCTGGACCAGGGCAGCAGGTGGTATGAGAATGGTCACCAACACATGGCTACAGGAGCCTCCGACGCCTCTCACATCTTTTATGCAGCCCTGCAAAGGCTAGCTTTAGATTCTCTTACACTACCCATTTATAATGCCACACCTCGCTAACTTATCATTAAAAGTAGCATTTTCCTTTATGAAAAAGATTCATGCAATCATTACACACTTGAGATAGTTCTGTCCTTTGCTGACTGGTGACTATCTTTGTGGAAACTATTGGAATGAGAAAAATAGGGGCTAAAAAAGGAAGGCAGCTGAATAGGAAACAGTCTGTTTCTCAAAATGTCTATCAATTTTTGCAAGCCACACAGCGTGCAGTGAGGATAAGAAGAAGTATTTACTTTGGACTCCTTGTGAGTGGACATTCTGAGGAAGGTTAGGAAGACACTCTGATGAAGGCATTTCTGCATGTCATTCACCTCCGGAGGGAAATCAAATGATGCATCAAACTTGCGAGGGGCGTGGCACAGGTATGAATCGAGGCATTTCTGAAGTGTCTCATCAAATATGACCTAATACAACAGAACAAAGGCAAATGGGGAGAAGGAAAGATGAAGCATGCACAGTGGTACACCACATAACACATATGCAGCGCATGGTGTTTAAATTCAACAGTGAGCCAAAGAGATCAAAGGTGTTCAGTGGTGTCCATGGTCCATTGATTCCAAATTAGCAGTTTTTAAATTCATTAAAAATAATCAAAAATCAAAAATCTTTAAGAAAATATTACACTCTTAATGTCACACAATCCAAAATTAAGATGTTTGGGTACTAGCAACAAAAGGGAATTATGAGCCTTCATCAGACACATAAATTAAACCTACTTATTTTTCTAAGCACTCATATACACAGGTTTTTATTTATTATCTATTCAATAACATTACCTGGCACCAAAATTTATCATGAGGCAAAGCCAAAAGCCAGTTCAAATCATCTGCAATGAACTTTGCTCGTTCCAAGAACTCCTCCACTAGAGCAGGATCTCTGACTTTAGGGGGTGGTTTATATAGCACAAAAGACCGATCAGCTTTCATTTCTGGATGCTACAGAAAGCAAAAAGACAATATGTTAACAAACCAGGGACCAAGCAACAAGAATTCCTCTTAACCATTTATGCAGCCAGGGAAATCTCTCATATTTTTAGGAAACTGGTGTGTGGTTATCAGAAATCCTTCCCCTTATGTTCACTCGCAGTTCTCCTTGTTCTTTAATCTTTAAAACACTGCAAATCAGTGTGGTTCTGCATCATCCTTATTTTTCAATAACATTTTCAGAATCCTGCAGTTCAGTACATGTTGCTCCTTGTATCCCATTCAGATAAATAGCTGACAAGCAACTCCCACACCTCCAAAACAAACAGCAGCAGCTCAAAGTCATTCCTTTGAAATGTTTCTTCCTTTCAATACTGATGCTTGAGCACCTCCCAGAGTCAAGCTGATTGGACTATCCAGTACAGAAATCAAACAGGTTATCATCCTTTAGCGCAGCTTGCATTGCACTGAGATCTGACTTCAGCCTGTGGTTGCAAATCCACATGGGCAAGCACACACAATGTGGTGACACAGAGGAACCAACACTGATTCTCCACCTCAGAGTTAAACTTCTAAACTGAGTTTCAAATATTTCTCCACTACACGAATATCAACCCTACCAATCAAGCAACTCTCGGAATGAAGACTATGTTTATAATAAACTTGGATACACCATTGAGCCCCAAATAGTTTCAATGCACTATTGGGGGGAGGGATAGCTCAACAGTTTGAGCACTGGCCTGCTAAAGCCAGGATTGTGAGCTCAGTCCTTGAGGGGGCCATTATAGGGATCTGGGGCAAAAATCTATCTGGGGACTGGTCCTGCTTTGAGCAGGGGGTTGGACTAAATCACCTCCTGAGGTCCCTTCCAACCCTAATAATCTACAGACTTCAAATAAAGCCTCCTCCTATAGGGAAGCTGTTTGGGTTTCACTGTATTTTTGTTCCAGAGCCAGTTTTGCTAAAGTCACTTCTTGAAATGAGAGAACATTTGTTTCATTTCAAAAACAACACAGCTCACCAATGCTGGTAAAGTCCTCAGTTTCCCTGTCTTTGGTTCCGTCTCTGTCAGCAGGAGTTCATCCAAGGGCAATACTGGCATTGTGCGGAGATCCCTCTGTCTTTGGCAAATACCAACATAAAAGCAGTATGAGGAAATGTTTACAAAAACAATTAACCAACAACAAAACAAGACAGGTTATAGCCTTATATAAAATGCAGCCCTAGAGGCTGGAAGCACATCAATACAAAGGAAACCTTTATACCACCAAGCATCAGATTTCAGGAGATATCCAAGGATTAGGTGCATAGGCCACAGAAAAAGCACAGTGTCACGGAGTGTGGGGAGTCCGGCCCGGCACCCCTCTTCCTGGGACCCACAGTGACTCTCAGCCAGCCAGTAAAACAGAAGGTTTATTGGACAACAGGAACACAGGTTACAGCAGAGCTTGCAGGCACAGTCAGGACCCCTCCACCGAGTCCTTCTGGGCTTTCCGGGTGCTTGGATCCTAGCTAGGATACCCTGAATTCCGCCCACACAGCCCCAAGCCCAAACTCAAACTGCTTCCCTCCTGCCACTCCCTTCCTTTTTCCCCTTCCCGGGCAAAGGTGTTGACCTTTCCTCAGGTTACAGGCCCTGGCATCGTCCATCCCCTAAAGTCCTCCCCTGCTCTCCCACTCCCCACACAGACAGTCCCTACTGCATCACACGCAGCTCCCCTTGACTTATAGAGTACAGCCATATTTTCTTTACAGCATTTACACCAAGCAGTCACAAAGACATCCATAGAAGCACCAAAAAGAATTTTTGTTGGTGTAGTTTCTTTTATTAAATGACTATATACATAATATATATATTTTAAAGATGTTCAAGCTTTCACCTTTCTTCTATGCCCATTGCTTGTTTGATTCTGTACAAGCCCCTGTATTCTCACAGAAACTGTTGTTATAAAATGAGTTCTATTAAATGAAAAACCTTGCTAAGGCAATTCAAGAGAAGATGTACCATTAAAAACAACCTTAAAAATCTCAAATATTAAAAAGCTTGGAAAACACAAGCTCAACAAAGCTTTTGTTATTTAATTTCTGTGGTTTTATAAAAGTATGATCATTTATTTCAAATGCTGTTAAAAAGCTGTATTCATGTTAAAGTTTAAGATCCTGATCCTGAAGTTAGATCAATGCCTGTGGACCCTTAACCTCAGGCAGAACCACACGTATGCCATGTTCACCCACATGGATCCAAATGCAGCATCCAAGCATAAGCTGGAAATGACAGACTCCGTGGGTATATCTACACCACAGCTCTAAGTGAACCTCTGGCCCAGACAGACAAACTAGTAGGTCTCAAGATAGTGCACTAAAAATACCAAAATGGACGCTCCAGCTCAGGCTGGAGCTTAGGCACAGAAGCCTTGGGGTCTGATGGGCTTGAGAGCCTGAGGTTCCACCTGTGCCAGAACATCCACATTGCTATTTTTAGCACACTTGCTTGAGCCCAGCTAGGGTGGATCTGTGTACTCATGCTAGGAGACTTGCTCTCAGGCGCAGTGTAGACATACCCTGAAAGGCTGAGACTTTTGTCCATTTGTCATCTGAAAATTTAGATGACAAAACCTTTAATGTTTAACCTTTTAGATAAATTGATCTTATGAGGAAAGGATTTATTATAAAATCCATTTAACAACAAACATATTTCACCATGCTAATCCCAATATACAGCCACTGCAGTAATTGGGTGGGGGAAAAGGAGAACTATTTATAGGATTCTAAAAGCAATTAAAATGGTAATCTTCCCACCAGTGTTTTAAAAATATAGCTGTGTAGGAATTTTCACATTTCTATGATAAATCACTGACGCTCAAAAACACAAGGATATTGCTTTTATTGTGAAACAAATGACACTATTTTTCAGTCTTCAACACAAAATCAATTCTGGACTTACATTTCTAAAAACTGTTTTTAAAAATCTACTATACACACACCTTAAAAAAAACCAAAAAATAAAAAAAAAAACCAGCAACCCTGATTTTCGTGCTGTTAAACCCAAGAACTCCAGCTGAGGTCAGCAGCAGTTATGGATGCTCAGTACCTATGAAAGTTAGGCTGCCGACCAACAGATTGCTGAGCTAAAAATGAAAAGGAGGGTCCAAATAATCTTGAACTATGGAGCATCCCTAAGGATCAGGCAAGACTACTAACATATGCATTTTCCTGTGAGCTTTGGTCTAAGCCTTGAGGACACAACTCCCTTTGTACAGCTTTGGGGCTGCATCAGCAGATTGAACTAGCATAAAAGCCGAGCAATTGTGACAAGTGGAGACTGAATTGCTCTCAAGTGAGTGTCTTAGTCCTGTCACACTGAAGTGCTGTTTATCATCTATCTCCTGAGGGATCCCAGGGGACATACCCTTAGTGCAGAGGACAGGAGACACCTGTGGGACAAGATGTCACATTGGCCCTCATATGTCACACAAATAACACAACAGTGCTGATTAAAATGAGGGACTTGGTGGTACAGCTCCAGTGACTTGTGAAAGTGGCTGCAAACCTGCACTGATATTATACAGATCACACATATTGTTAAAGAAACACCCCCACCCCACCATTCCTGCCTCCCTCCACATGCAGACATTGCCCCCAACTCCTTCAACCGTCCCACTTCACTCAGCCATCTCCAACTCCCCCGCCAGGCACTACCCCCCGACCCACCTGGCTTCCCCCAACTGTCCCACTGCCCCCAACCGTCTCCCAGCCCAGGCACTGACCCCCGAGCCACCAGCCTGCCCCCCAACTGTCCCCCAGCCCCCCCGGCACTAACCCCCGACCAACCTCGCTGCCCCAACTGCCCCCCCCGGCACTGCCCCCAACTGCCCCCCCGGCACTGCCCCCCGACCCACCTGGCTTCCCCCAACTGTCCCACTGCCCCCAACTCCCCCGCCAGGCACTACCCCCCGACCCACCTGGCTTCCCCAACTGTCCCACTGCCCCCAACCGTCTCCCAGCCCAGGCACTGACCCCCGAGCCACCAGCCTGCCCCCCAACTGTCCCCCAGCCCCCCGCACTAACCCCCGACCCACCTCGCTACCCCAACTGCCCCCCGAGCCACCTCGCTGCCCCCAACTGTTCCCCAGTCAGCCCCACAGGCGCCGCCCCGAGCCGCCCAGGGGGTCCCCCGCAGCCGCGCACTCACCGCTCGCTCCGCTCCGTTACCGGCGAGTCCGGCTCTGACAGCTCAGCCCCGCCTCCCCCGGCCTGACACTTCCGGGGTCAAAGGGCGCTTCCGCCCCAGGCAGGAAACGCGCTCGTGGCCGGGTCCTGCTCGCTCCCTCGGGGCCGTTAGGCCGGTGGCTGGCTCCCGCCGGGACCCGGCCGCCCCTCGCTCTCCCGGGGCCTGGGTCCGGTCCCCGGGCGGGACCCAGCGGCCCTCGCGGAGGCGGCTCCTCCCGGCAGGGCCCTGTGCCGCGGGGCGGGGCGGGCCCCAATGAAGCGCCGGGTGAGGCCGCCCCACCCGAGTGCCGGGCTCTGAAGAGGGTCCACGTGTCTCGCCTGCAGCATTGGTCCTGGCTGTGCCCAGGGCTGCTGCAGACAGAGGCTTCCGGTGCCCCCGCTGTCCGGGAGCAGCCTCCGTTCGCTCTGCGGGTCACCCAGGGCAGGCGCAGCCTGTCTGTTCCTGGCCCATTGCCAGCAGGGCCCGTGGGTGAACCTTGGCCCCCCTGCTCTGCTTTACTGCTGCTGACAAGGGCACACAGCCTGGAACGCCATGGCTGCCTTTGCACCTAACTCAGCAGGGCCTTTGATGGGCACTTCGCTTCCATATAGCTCATCCCTCAGATCGTGTCAGCAGCCATAGGGTTTGGTGACATTGGTAACAGATGTCTCTCTAGAATGACATGATTAGCTGGGCTTTCAATAGCCAGTAAATCATTAAGGGGCTTGATTTGCTGCCAAGGAAAGTCAATGGGAGGCTTGTGCTTTTTCCTTGTGCACCAGGGTGGTAGCACTTTCCCAGAGCTGTACCACCTCGCTGAATGAAACAAAGTCTCCAGCACCATACTAGCTTCATGAATAATGCTACCTAACTTCAAAGGCTTAACTGCTTCACTCCTGCTGAATATGCCTGGTATGTGAGCAAAACCCATGGCTACAATTGTCCTATTGTACTAAATGCTTCATGATGTTGTGGTGTGTTTTCAGTCCCAGGTTAGAACAACAGCAAAATGTTGCAACAGGGATGTAGGAATGGAGCATCAGCTGCAAAGTAGATAAGATGTTACGTAATATAATAAAAGTAGATTTTTACAAAAAAGGATGGTAAGATTTTTTTTTTTCCTGTGGACGATGACAACGCAGCTTGTAACTTATCCTTCTGAGTCTTTTCCAGTTCACTGGCAATGGGAGGGCTCTGAGTATAGCAATAATTTGTACATGTATAGTGCGTTCCACATGAAGACCTCAAAAGTACTTTGCAAACTTGAGTAAGTTAAACTTCCCAGCCCACATGTAGTGGGAGAGGCAAGTATCACAATATGTAGAGAGAATAAATGAGGCCCAGAAAATATGTGATTTGTCTAAGTTCACACAAAAGTCCATGCCAGAGTAGGGAATACAGCCTAGAACTTCCATGTGATCTTTGTGTGTAAGAGCTTGTGTACATGGGAATGTTATACCAGTGTAAGGTAAGATGTGAATATAAACCAGTTTAGTTATACTGCTATAACCCCTTTTGTTTAATATCAGAGGGCTGCCTTTCCTTTAGCTTTTGTTGGCCAAGAAGGATTTTAAACTAAACCAAATCAAGCCACTCTTACTGTGGAATATCTGGGCATATAGGAGTGGATACTGGTATAACTATATTGGCTTAATTATGCCAGTGTAAGTATTCTGGTGTAACTGGCAAAACTTTTCTCTGTCTACAAGCCCAAAGGCAGAGAGAAACATCCAAAAGTTACTTAGCTTTCAGTTTCAGCTGTGCAGTTCTTTTGGGTGCAAAAAGCACAAGGACAATTCTGGCTGTAGCAGTGATCTGTAAAGATCTGATCCAATGCCCAATCTGAGAAATCATTTAAAAATAAAACTCCTTTCAGTTTGGCAGACAATTGGAATATGACTTTTTCTCCAAAGTCTTTGTATCGTGCAGATCAAAAGCCTGTGGCTGTGCTTAGTACATAGCAGACTTCATTTTCAAAGCACTTTTACAAACAATTAATGAAACCTTCCAACCCTATTGTGAGGGAGGTATTATTAACCCCATTTTATAGATGAATAAATAGGAACAGAGAAGTAAGTGTGGGAGCCATGAAAGTACTTTGGTGCCCAAATCCTGTTTTTAGGCATAACTGTTATGCAGAAAAGTCCCACATGACTGCCGTTTAACCCTGTGGGCTACTAAAGTTACTTTGCACCGAAGTTTTTGCAGTAAAAGTTTCCTAGGTGCCTACATTTCTACCTCTAAGCAACTACACTTGCTGCATCATTCTAGGCACCTGGGTGCTTAGCCCCTGCCTAAGCCCCAGCATGATCCAGGCACCAGGGAACGATAGGTGTTTGGTCACGTAAGTTGCATGGAGGGCCTGATCCAGTAGGTGCACTTGGAGGCCACCTAGCTCCACACAAAGAGCTGGAAAGAGGAGGTCATTCTAGCTCTTTCTCTGTCCCATTCATATTAAATTAAAGTGGAACAGTTTCAATAAGAGATTGAGGGATGCCTCCGATATCAGCATCTTCCATAGCCTAGTGGTGGCAAATCCCTTCAAATCTTTTCTCCCACTCTGGCAGAGGAGGGACTTGAAGTGGTGTCTTCTATAGCCTGAGTGAGTACCCTAACTCCCGGACTAAAGGTTACAAAGGGGGGCTACCTCTTTCCCCCCACTCATGGCTATTTCATGTGGAGTTAAGCAGCTGCTGATGGACACACACACAACTTGGTTGAGTGGCAGAATGCTTCTCTTCTCCAGGTTCATGAGTCACAAGCAGGGCCAGCTTTAGGCCGATTCCTGTGAATCGGGCCCCACAGTGTCCGGAAGGGGGCCCTGCAAGGTAAGGCCCCGGAAGACAACTGCTGCCGAGGAAGGACTCTCCGCTGAAATGCCATGGGAAACAGCGGCAACCAATTGAGCTGCCGCCGAATTGCTGCCGCTATCTTCGGCGGCAGCTCAATCGCTGCTGCTGTCTTTGGTGGCATTTTGGCAGCAGCTCTTTCAAATCAGGCCCCGCAAGTCCTAAAGCGAGGTTCCTCTTTGAAACCTGGATTTAGATGCCCAACTCAGAGAGGGGTGGGACTTTGGGGGTGGGAGAAAGAACTCTGGAGCTCCCAGCCACTATGGGTAGCAGGAGGAACCCCACAGCTCCTCGCCACTGTGGGCGCCAGAGGGCTCTGACCAGCCAGGAGCAACGGGAACTCCACAGCTCCTTGCTGGTGGCTGCTGTTCCTGGCCTCTGGCAGTGAAGGACCCCACAGCCCAGGGCTGTGAGGGAGCGGGAATCTGGAGCTCCCAGCCAGGCACCAGCGGCTCCCCTTTTGTGATGGATCTCTTTGTCACAGGCAGGTCATGGGCAATAAAGAAAAATTCACCCAAGCTGGTGACCTGTCCGTGACTTTTACTAAAAAGATCCGTGAAAAAATCTTAGCCTTAAGTATGACCCGTGTTTATAAAAATTATAAATATGGAAACAATAAACATACAGAATTGCATATTAAATACAATAACAGTGTTTCATTCATGTTACAAAACATGTAGCACACAGTGCTTGGTGGCTAATGCTGTGGCTATCACAGGTTGGTATAGTCATGGTTCTCTTTGTTTTCCCCTGGCATGGAGGGGTAGGGAGCAATGACCTAGGAGTCTTCTATGGATTGGAAAGGCTGCTATGTCCAGAATCTTTGGGCATGTTGCTCAGTAATGTCCCTGATCTGATCCAGATTGAACTTTGGGGTGGTAAACAAGGTCGTTCCAGCAGATTTCATGTGCCTTAGTAAGTGACACGAGGCAAAAGACAGATACAGAGAAGTTAAGTGACATGCCCAAAATCACTCAGCCAGTCAGTGGCAGGGTGAGACTAGAACTGAAAGGTTCTGGCTTCCAGGCCCTAATTCCAGACCACTAGACAATACTACCCATGAGAGTTGAGAAACACACTGACTGCCTTCTACCCTTAAGTAAATTAAGACCCTGAGGTCACTAGACTACTGGTCTCAAATTTGTTTTCCTCAGTGTACAGTGTACACGTTCTGTGTGCCTCCATTGTGTCAGCATAGGAAGGAGAGGATGGTGTATGATTAAATATCTTCATGATTTGTGTTACCACATTAGGAAAAGCTGATAGTTTTATTAGCATTTGTAATGTTTCCATATTCAATATTTAATTATTAACATGCCAACATTTTCTTCCTGGAAAGTGTGGCTAGAGTAAACTCTTGGAAGGTTCAGTCGACTTCCCCTTGAAATAATGTGATAGGTTGTTTGGAAAGCTGCAATCTTAGCAGCACTTCTGTCATGTCCGTTAAATTATGAATTTTAAGACATGAATTATTAATGTTTAATTTTATTTGGCAAACACCACGTACACAAGCAAAAAATAAGTTCAGGCCATCTCAGGCTCGGCTTCCTCCGCTACCGTAACTTAAGAGGGTTGTCATATCTGGAGTCTAGTGAATTAATATGCAGGAATCAAAATGTGGTTAAGATTTTGAAGATTAAGCTAATATCTGGCAACTGCAATATGATTCTTTGCAGCAACTTCTGTTTGTCAGAGCCTGTTCCAGACCCCACTGAAGTCAATGGAATGTCTGCTGTTAACTCTGGGTTTTAGAGGAGGCCCAGAAGGCATGTCCACACTGCAATTAAAAACCGATGTCTGGCCTGTGTTGTTTAACTGCGGTGTAGAAATTTGTGCTCGGGCTGGGCCCAGAATCTAGGACATTGAATGGTGGGAAGGTCCCAGAGCTTGCAAGCTCAAATGTCTACACCACAATTAAACAGCCCTTTAGCCTGAGCCCTGTGAGCCTGAGTCAGTTGGCACGGGCCAGCTGGAGGTGTCCAGTTGCACTGTAGACATACCCTTAGTGTCCATTTTGATTCAATATGCTTTTTTTTCTTATCTGGTCATCTCTGTGTTACGTGTTTGTCTTTTGATGGTGTTATGAATGATGAAGCTTTCCTTCAAAGGCATATGAATATTATAAGTAAATATATAAATGTACGAGTTCTGCTAAATTAATTTAATTTTACAAATGAATAGAATTCAAGCAATTCTACAAAAAGAAACATTTATTTTCTTTGGTTTTTAATGCCTGATAATGTTGAAGCCATAGATCAAATCTAAGACATTATTGCCTATCTAGGGAAAAATCACCTTTCCAGTGATATAAGACAACCCTTAAATCCTGACAGTTCAGGGTGAATCTATGTGCAATCTGGCCCCAGTTTGTCTGTCTGTCTATCTATGATAAAACATTAAAAACAGTTAACGGACTGCTGAGGTCCACAGAAAAATTCCTTTTTAAGGGACTGACCCAAAGCCCGCTGAAGTCATTGGGAACAGTGGAGTTTGGCTCAGACCCTAAGCGGAGAACTTCGAATTATTGAACTTTGGAAAAAAAGGTTTTTATCAAAAGGGATCTTTCTTCTGAGATGATTCATAGGTGGATGGAAATTATTCAGGACTGAATGTAATCATTGAGATTATCAAGATGTCACAAGTCAAAGCCTGGGAAGAGTGCCCTGGTTTCAGTAGCACAGTTAGGTTTTTGACAGATATATACCACTAATCTCCTAGACTCCAACTGAGCATTAGAAACACTCCTGGCTTGGCTGGTGATAAGGCACAAAAGCAGCATTTTCATTCCAAGAAATGTGACAAGGTCCAAGAAGAGGCTTGAAATGTGGACCTTCCCCAGGAATGCAACTACTTGAGGTCAGTCTCTTTCTGTCTCTGGCTTGTCTACATCACAAAGTTGCAGCGCTGGTGAGGGGGTTACAGCGCTGCAACTTAGGAGGTGTACACATCTGCAGGGCATCACCAGCTGCAACTCCCTGTTTGCAGCGCTGGCCGTACTCCCGTTTTGTTTCGGGTGTAGAGGATCCAGCGCTGGTGATCCAGCGCTGGTAATCAAGTGTAGACACTTACCAGCGCTTTTCTTGACCTCCGTGGAATAAGCAGGTATCCCAGCAAACCTGAGGATACCTCTCTGGTAATCAAGCAGGTCTCCTTCCCCGCGGTTTGCTCTCGCGTTCCCCGAACCCCCCTGCAAGCAGGTCTCCTTCCCCGCGGTTTGCTCTCGCGTTCCCCGAACCCCCGTGCAAGCAGGTCTCCTTCCCCGCGGTGTGCTCTCGCGTTCCCCGAACCCCCGTGCAAGCAAATCTCCTTCCCCGCGGTTTGCTCTCGCGTTCCCCAAACCCCCGTGCAAGCAGGTCTCCTTCCCCGCGGTTTGCTCTCGCGTTCCCCGAACCCTCGTGCAAGCAGGTCTCCTTCCCCGCGGTTTGCAGGGGGGTTCGGGGAATGCGAGAGCACACCGCGGGGAAGGAGACCTGCTTGCACGGGGGTTCGGGGAACACTGGAGCAACCCGGGGAAGGAGACCTGCTTCTCCGCGGTTTGCTCTCGCGTTCCCCGAACCCCCCTTGAAGCCGCCCAACAGCGCTGCAGTGTGGCCACATCTAACACCACTCTCTCTCATGCGAGTCACAGTATGATGTTCCCTTTCTTGAAAGGAATTAAGATTTCCAAAGTTTCTGCTCTATCTCAAAGTCCTTCTGAAGCCCCTAAATGACAACACTGGTGCTGTTTAAAAGACAAGCCTCATTTACTGTAGGTTCCCTGAAGAGATCTGCTAAATGTGCTTTTCCTTAACTCACACTATCTTTAGTTGTGGGCCATGTGACCTTCCTCCTTGCATGTAAACAAGGCAACTGTGTACTTGTCATCCCCTCATTTTCAAAGGGAAACAATGGAATGTTTGCAGAACTCTGCTGGACTTGCGCTGGTTATGGCTAGGTCAGAGAACCTAGGGAGTAGGAGACAGTTGTTAGGTATAAACAAACTGAAAATGTAGCATATAAATGAGTAAAACTCAAGAGTTATAAAATGACTAAAGGAAAATTGTAGTGTAATCTCAAAAAAGATTCTAACCCTGACATTAAATTACAAAGTAGTGAGAACTGGTCATCAAATTTTTTAAGCAGATGAAACATAATGATAATAATTATAACAAATCATTGCAACCCAAGGGCTCACAATTTTTAACCTCCGCCCTACTTTTTCCTTTTTGGTCTTTATGTTAATGGGACATTTCTAAATTGTTTATAAAGGGTTAATAGATATTACAAGATGGTACAGTTTTGAGTACAGTAATATGTTATTGATTGTTATAAGCACATTGGTAGAAGGTGGTGTAACTGGGTGCCTGGGTGGGCTACACTAAGGGTATGTCTACACTACGGGATTATTCCGATTTTACAGAAACCGGTTTTGTAAAAGAGATTGTATAAAGTCAAGTGCACGCGGCCACACTAAGGGTATGTCTACACTATGGGATTATTCCGATTTCACATAAACCTGTTTTGTAAAACAGATTGTATAAAGTCGAGTGCACGCAGCCACACTAAGCACATTAATTCGATGGTGTGCGTCCATGTACCAAGGCTGACGTCGATTTCCGGAGCGTTGCACTGTGGGTAGCTATCCCGTAGCTATCCCATAGTTCCAGCAGTCTCCCCCGCCCCTTGGAATTCTGGGTTGAGATCCCAGTGCCTGATGGGGCAAAAAACATTGTCGCAGGTGGTTCTGGGTATAGCCTCACCCCTTCCTCCGTGAAAGCAGCAGACAACCGTTTTTCACCTTTTTTCCTATGTGAACTGTGCAAATGCCATAGCACAGCAAGCATGGACCCTGCTGAGCTCAAAACTGCAATCATGGACGTTGTAAACACCTTGCGCATTCTCATGCAGTCTGTGCTGAACCAGGACCTGCAATACCAGGCAAGGAAGAGGCGGCTACGGCAGAGTGGCGATGAGACATGGACACAGAATTCTCTCAAACCGCGGGCCCCTGCGCTTTGGAGATCCTGCTGGTAATGGGGCAGATTCTAGCCATTGAACGCTGATTTTGGGCCCGGGAAACAAGCACAGACTGGTGGGACCGCATAGTTTTGTAGGTTTGGGACGATTCGCAAAGTGGCTGTGAAACTTTCACATGCATAAGGGCACTTTCATGGAACTTTCTGACTTGCTTTCCCCTGCCCTGAAACACCAGAATACCAAGATGAGAGCAGCCCTCACAGTTGAGAAGCGAGTGGCAATAGCCCTCTGGAAGCTTGGAACGACAGACAGCTACTAGTCAGTCGGGAATCAATTTGGAATGGGAAAATCTACTGTGGGGACTGCTGTGATGCAAGTAGCCAAAGCAATCATTAAGCTGCTGCTACGAAAGGTTGTGACTCTGGGAAACGTGCAGGTCATAGTGGATGGCTTTGCTGCAATGGGATTCCCTAACTGTGGTGGGGTGATAGATGGAACCCATATCCCTATCTTGGCACTGGAGCACCAGGGTACCCAGTAGTAAATCGCAAGGGGTACTTTTCAATGGTGCTGCAAGCACTGGTGGATCACAAGGGACGTTCCACGAACATCCACGTGGGATGGCCAGGAAGGGTTCATGACGCTCACGTCTTCAGGAACACTACTCTGTTTAAATGGCTGCAGCAAGGGAATTTCTTCCCAGACCAGAAAATAACAGTTGGGGATGTTGAAATGCCTGTAGTTATCCTGGGTGACCCAGTCTACCCCTTGATGCCATGGCTCATGAAGCCATACACAGGCAGTCTGGACAGTAGTCCGGAGTTGTTCAACTACAGGCTGAGCGAGTGCAGAATGGTGGTAGAATCTGCATTTGGCCGTTTAAAGGTGCGCTGGCGCACATTACTGACTCGCACAGACCTCAGCCAAACCAATGTCCCCATTGTTATTGCTGCTTGCTGTGTGCTCCACAATCTCTGTGAGAGTAAGGAGGAGACCTTTATGGTGGGGTGGGAGGCTGAGGCATATCACCTGGCCACTGATTACGCACAGCCAGATACCAGGGCGATTAGAAGAGCACACTACGAAGCGGTGCGCATCAGAGAAGCTTTGAAAATGAGATTCATCATGGGCCAGGGTAAGGTGTGACTGTTGTGTTTGTTTCCCCTTGATGAACCCCCAACTTTGATTGACTCATTCCCTGTAAGCAACCCACCCTCCCCCTTCGATTACAGCTGGCCTAAGGAAATAAGGTCACTATCATTTAAAAATCATGTATTCTTCATTAAAAAGTCATTATAAAAAGAGGGAGAGAACTGACAAGGTAGCCCGGGTGTGGCTTGGGAGGAGGATAGGAGGGAAGGAAAAGGCCACTAAAAAAATTTCAAAGTAATGACAGCCTTTTGGTTGGGCTGTCCACGGGGGTGGAGTGGGCGGGTGCACGAAGCCTTCCCCCACGCGTTCTTACACGTCTGGGTGAGGAAGACATGGAACATGGTGAATGGTGAGGGTGGTTACACAGGGGCTGCAGCGGCACTCTGTGACCCTGCTGCTCTTCCTGAAGCTCCACCAGATGTCGGAGGATATCAGTTTGATCACGCAGCAGCCCCAGGGTTGCATCCCGCTACCGCTGATCTTCCTGCCTATACCTCTGATCTTTCTGCCGTCACCTCTCATCTTGAGCGTCTCTCCTCTCCTCACGTTTGTCCCTCCTGTCCTCACAGTCACTGGCATCTTTCCTGTAATTTGATACCACGTCCTTCCACTCATCCAGATGAGCTCTTTCATTGTGGGTCACTTCCATGATTTCCGAGAACATTTCATCTCACATTCTTTTTTTCCGCTGCCTTATTTGAGATAGCCTTCGGGATGGAGTACGGAGGCTTGAAAAATGTGCAGCTGCATGAGGGAGGGAAAAAAGGAAGAGAAGTATTTTAAAAGATACATTTTACAGGACAATGCTTATACTCTTTCACGGTGAACAACACTATTCACCTTACATAGCACATGTGATTTCACTACAAGGTCGCATTTTGCATCTTAATATTGAGTGCCTGCGGCTCTGGTGTTAGAGATCTCACAGACGCAGGTCCGGACAGCAGAATTCAGCTTGCTTGCGGCCATGGTAAGCCATTGTCTTTCGGCTTCTGCAGCCTTCATATACACAGTGCCCTCCTTTCCCAAATACCAAGCAAATCCCGTTCAGTGCTGCTTCTTTCCTGTTAACATGCAGCAGCAGAAACCATCCAATTCTCTGGAATGATCGCTTTACCCCTCCTCCCACCGTGTGGCTGGTATCATGGAAGATCACTTCTAAACACCCCCCTTCCCACCCCCACCTCATGGCTGGTAGCAGGGAAGAACCCTGCTACCTAAACGTGAGAAAGCTCAGTGCCATTCCACCCCCCTCCCCTCCCCTCCCCTCCCCTCCCCTCCTCTCCCCCTGCTTGGTTACCTGCAAGGAAGGATTTCTTTTAAGCAACAGGCAAACAGCCCAGTAGGAATGGCCATCTTTGTCCCCTTAATTAAATTCCTGAATTTCAACCACGTTACAATGAACGATATCACTCTCCTGAGGATAACACAGCGAGATAAAGAAAGGATGTTGCTTGAATGCCAGCAATCACTGGGACCATACACAGCTAGGCTTTGTCATACAATGATACCAGATTACTTGCTACATGCATGGCATGGTCAAGTGTCCTACCATGGTGGACAGAATAAGGCTGCCCTGCCCAGAAACCTTCTGCAAAGGCTTTTGGAGTACCTCCAGGAGAGCTTCATGGAGATGTCCCTGGAGGATTTCCGCTCCATCCCCAGACATGTTAACAGACTTTTCCAATAACTGTACTGGCCGCGAATGCATCCCAAGTCCTCAGGGCAAATCAATCATTAAAAAACGCTTGCTTTTAAACCATGTTTTATATTTACAAAGGTACACTCACCAGAGGTCGCTTCCATGGCTTCATGGTCTGGGCTAGTGGCTTGGGAGGGCTGGGAGATAATTCCGTCTGGGTGAGAAAAAAGCTCCTGGCTGTTGAGGAGAACGGAGTGCTGTGTGCTCTCTGCAAGCTCGTCCTCCTCTTCCTCCTCCTCATCTTCCCCATCCGCAGAATCCTCAGCCATGGCTGAGATTACCACTCCCACCTCGGAATCCACAGACGGGGTGGGGAACTGGTGGTGGACCTCGAGAGAATTGCATGCAGCTCAGCATAGAAGCGGCATGTTTTTGGCCCTGCCCCAGACCTTCCGTTTGCTTCTTTGGTTTTCTGGTAGGCTTGTCTCAGCTCCATAACTCTCACGTGGCACTGTACTGAGTCCCTGGTGTGGCCTTTCTCCATCATAGCCTTGGAAATTTTTTAAAATGTTTTTTCATTTCGTCGTTTGGAAAGGAGTTCTGTTAGCACAGAACCCTCTCCCCATACAGTGATCAGATCCAGTACCTCCTGTGCGGTCCATGCTGGAGCTCTTTTTCGATTTTCAGGAGACTGCATTGTTACCTGTCCTGATGAGCTCTGCATGGTCACCTGTGCTGGTGAGCTCTCCTCGCTGGCCAAACAGGAAATGAAATTCAAAAGTTCGTGGGGCTTTTCCTGTCTACCTGGCCAGTACATCCGAGTTCAGATTGCTTTCCAGAGCGGTCACAGTGGTGCACTGTGGGATACCGCCCAGAGGCCAATACTGTCGATTTGCAGCCACACTAACCCTAATCCGACATGGAAATACTGATTTCAGCGCTACTCCTCTCGTCGGGGAGGAGTAGAGAAACCGGTTTAAAGAGCCCTTTATATCGATATAAAGGGCCTCGTTGTGTGAACGGGTGCAGGGTTAAATCGGTTTAACGTGGCTAAAGTCAGTTTAAACGCGTAGTGTAGACCAGGCCTAAGAATGCCACACTCAGATCAGACAGCAAAAAACAAGGCAGGCAATCTCCCAAAACTGGTGGTTTATTCTGTAATTACAGTCACCAAACTAGTGTCAAAAGAGCTTCTGTACTACCACATCAGTTAAAAAGTAGACACACACAGTCCCCTTTAGGCATTCCAATCCTTAGCTCCTATATAGGCAAAAAGGCCTAATATAGTCAGAGGTTATTGAAAAACAAATTCACCACATGAGAGGTTCATTCATCCCAAAGGATCACACACTTATCCCCAGGTCTGTATGTGTCACAGTTCTTATCCAAATATCACATTGGTATATAGCACTGACCCACCACTTGGTAAGGCAACTCCCATCTTTTCATGTGCTGTGTATTTATACCTGCCTCTGTATTTTCCACTCCATGCATCTGATAAAGTGGGTTTTAGCCCATAAAATCTTATGCCCAAATTAATTTGTTAGTCTCTAAGGTGCCAGGAGGACTCCTCATTGTTTTTGTTGATACAGACTAACACAGCTACCACTATTGAATGGTTACAAGATTATATACCTTGCAAGGTCCTTATATCAGATTTGTAGCAGTGATGGATCAGTCTGCAAGCTTGCAAAAGTCTCTCTGCAATCATCCCAAAAGGTTAGAATCCAAATGCAGTTTAGATATAAAGCCTTATGGAGTCTTTCCATGTGTTTTCCAGGGTATTCCAAATTAATAACTACTTGGAAGATCTCAGTGCCACAGCTTAAGCTTTCCCTATTTAAACGGAATAATAAATAGAGATACACCTATCTCCTAGAACTTGAAGGGACCTTGGGTCAATGAAGTCCAGTCCCCTGCCTTCACTAGCAGGAACATGTACTGATTTTTGCCCCAGATCCCTAAGTGGCCCCATCAAGGACTGAGTTTACAACCTTGGGTTTAGCAGGCCAGTTACACAAAGCACTGAGCTATCCCTCCCAGACTAGAGCTGTAGGATCAGGCCTGAGGTTTCACTTTTACAGGCTGTTAAAGAGTTTTAAGAACAGCCTGTAACTCAGGATTCTCCTTTGTTGAGTGCACACTGACTCCCCACTTTGAAGTTAACATTCAATTTCCTACGAATACACAGGTAATCTAGTTATACTGTAAAACAACAGCCAGGTATTCATTATAATAGAGACAGATAAGATGAAGACAATGTAGATAATAATATTAGTTTCCTGGAGTATCTCACACTTTTTATCTTAAGGTTAACTGTACACAGGCACATACATAATATAAGACAATTAAGACATGAAAATAATTGAGCACGTAAAAGGTCATTTGGTTATATTAGTAAACTTCTAACAGGATACAGGTACACAACCAAACACATTTAGCATCTATCCTTACCTTCTATTACTACAAATTAATGAGTTAATGATTGCTGCTCTAATACATCTCTTTGAAGTCCACATACAAGTTAATTGTCCGGATACAATTGTAATGCCTCTGGTTAAGTTGTTCTGGGTCATACACAGGTTGGCTGATCTGCTACTGTCACAGGTGTTATAGGTGATAACATTTTCATCATTTTGTTATGAGGTATGGGGGTGCATATATGCCTACAGCACTTTGGGATTCTCAAGCAGAAGGTTCTATAGAAGGTCTAAAGAAGTATAATTGAACCTCAGTTTTACAAACTTTAGTCTTATGAATGACAGGTTATATGAACCAACGGGAAAAAATAAATCACATAACAAAACATAACACTTCACAGTGATTTCAAAGACACATAGAAAGTGATACAATGCAACTTATACAGCACGCTGACTGTAATTTTGAGATATTAAATTTTACCAACTTTTTTTTTTGTGACTTCCTTAATCCTCAATTAGTTCATAAAATAGGGTTCTATTGTGTTATTAAAGCAAATAAGTTGGTTTATTTTTCTTATTATTATTACATTAATTTGTCAAATGGTCAGCTGATCTGGGACTCTAGAAGCCCTGGGATCCCCAACTTGGGGCAGTGTGCATGGCAGAGCTGCAGATTCTGGGAGCCAGTCCTAGGACTTACAGGCGCCAAACTCTATGGCAGGGACCCTGGAAATCTTTCAGGTTCTGTCTTGAGTGGAGAGCCTAACAGCCTGGAGAAGCCCCGCTTTAGCCATGGCTCAGCTTCTCTGGACTGGGGAACCTAACAGTTCAGAGAGACCTAAGAGAGACCTGGCTCCAGCTGGGACTCCTCAGGCTGACAGGAACCCTTCCACAGAGGGGAAGACCTGGAACCCCACTAGATTTCCAATTAAACTTGCCTGTGTTTTTGCAAAAGTTTTGTCAAATCTGTAACAAAGTCAGCAAAACATTTTGCTTCAACTAGTTGGAATTTTCTGACATAATTTAATTTAGTCACAGGGTCCTGAAGAGATGAACTGCAGCCACGTGGACCTGTTGGGGTAACAGTATTTCCAACCTCAAATGTTAAAAAATCATGAGTCAGGCTCACCAAAAATCATGAGATAGGCTTTCCAATCATGAGATCACATAAAAATAATAGATTTGGTGTTCTTTTTATTTGTCGTCTACTTTTTGAGTCTTTAGAATGCACTGGGGTCACATTTTGAAGCTTTCTCCACAGCCATGAGGGCTAGAAACTTACTTTTTCTTTAAGAATGAAGGCTTAAATCATCACATACCCATTTGATTCCAGGAGCTGGGGCTTTAGGGAAAACAAAAATGATCATGAGAGTTGACAACACTGGGATAAGCACAGTTGGTGCACAGGATACTGTAACTCAGGTCCCTGTCTACGAGTGGGAGAATCATGGGGATTCCATCCCAGAGAGGGAAGAGAAAGAGGCCCAATACTTGTAGGGGAGCACTCGGAGAGACCAGGGAAGGGGTCAGAGATGCAGTTACCCCTGTAACCATGACACTCATGGCTTTTAATTATGCCTTTATTGATCTGGGTGGCATTTCATAGGGTATGTCTACACAGCCAATGTTAAAGCGCTGCTGTGGCAGCACTGCCACGGCAGCGCTCTAAGATGTCTGTGTAGTCACGGCTCCAACACTGGGAGAGAACTCTCCCAGCACGGTAATAAAACCACCTCCGCAAGGGAAATAGCTATCAGCACTGGGAGCACTGCTCCCAGCACCGTAGCACTCGATCTTAGCCACGAGGCCGTCTACACTGCCACTTTACAGCACTGAAACTTGCATCACTTGCGGGGGTGTTTTCAGGGCTGCCCAGAGGATTCAGGGGGTCTGGGGGCACTGCGGTGGGGGGTCCTTCCACCCCGCCACCGCAGGTCTTCAGGGCACTTTGGTGGTGGGTTCTGGAGCAGAAGGACCCCCCGCCACTGAATTGCTATGGAAGATGCTCCAGGGGCCCGGGGCCCGTGAGAGTTTTCCAGGGCCTTCGGAGTGAGTGAAGGACCCCAGGGCAAATTGCCCCTCTTGCCCCCTCCCCCTGGGCGGCTCTGGGTGTTTTTTCACACCTTCAGCGAAGAAAGTTTCAGCGTTCTAAGTGACAGTGTAGACAAGGCCTAAGGTCGCAGCCTCAACCAAGTCCTCCAGAATAGGTATTTCATTCAAGGATAAACTCAGTGATTTTACCTAGAACAACTCAAGACTTTAAAGCGCTAGTATAAACAGTGCTCCCAGCGCTCAGAGCTAATCCCCTCATGGAGGTGGATTACCAGGAGCGTTGGGAAAGCTCTCTCCCAGTGCTCGCATGGGACCACACTCGCACTTCAAAGCGTTGCCATGGGAGCGTTCCTGCACAGCGAAGTTTCCAGTGTAGCCATGCCCAAATGCATTTAATCTTGTCAACAATTAAGCTAGATAGAGACAATCTGTGCTATCACCTCTCTCCCCCAGTGTCACACTGCCACAGCTGCAGTCAGAAGAGATGCCTTGGCTGGTTCCCCTTCGATATAAAAGAGAGGTGGCAGCTGTAATGCTCTGGAAGACCCTACACTCTCATGTTCATCCTTATAATATGATTGTGTGGTATCCAATGCAAAGTTTGTCATGTTGGGTGTCTTCAGAAGGCTCATGATGCACTGACCATGGTTGTTATAGTGATGTTATAGTAATTGTTACAGTAATACTATAGTTTACAATTTCATTTATATAGTTATGAGGCTGAAAATGTATCCTCATGGCTTAAAGCAAGCCCAGGCAAAAACTCTCCAAAGACAGAGAGGCAGTTCACACCTCATCAGGGCAGGGATGGGACAAACCCACACCAGCCTCACAAGAACAAAGGACGCTGGCCTAGGCAATAACAAAGGAGCTGTTAGACTCTGAGTGAGTCACCCCACTTTCTTTGGTCATCTTGGGATTGCAATGAGGTAATGCTCACCTCACTCTGAAGGGGTGGGGGGACAAAGCCAAGAGGTAAGAAAGGACACGATAAAAGGGAGAGATGTTTGATATGCTCTTCATCTCTTTTCCACCTACATCTACAGACACCACACCAAGCGCCTGACACGCTGATCAAAGGGGAGAGCCTGGCTGAAGAGCAACCAGCCAGCCTGTGGCGAGAAGCATCTAAGTTTGTAAGGATGTTGAAAGTCTTAAAATCAGCTTAGAATGTGTTTTGCCTTTATTTCCTTTGACCAAATCTGACTTGTTATGTTTTGACTTATAACCACTTAAAATCTATCTTTATAGTTAATAAATCTGTTTGTTCATTCTACCTGAAGCAGTGCGTTTGGTTGGAAGCATATCAGAGACTCCCCTTGGGATAACAAGCCTGGTACATATCAATTCTTTGTTAAATTGACAAACTCATATAAGCTTGCAGAGTCCAGAGGGCATAACTGGACACTGCAAGACAGATGTTCCTAGGGTTGTATCTGGGCCTGGAGATATTGGCTAGTGTCATTCGGTTGCACAAACCAAAGAGCAGCTTACATGCCAGAGGCTGTGTGTGAACAGTGGGGGTTCTCACAGCAGAGCTGGGTAAGGCTGGCTCACAGAGTCAAGGACTCGAGTGAACTAGCAGATCAGTGGTCCAGATAACACCAGAGGAGAACATCACAGTGGTGGACAGGGTGATCTCTGCAAAGGCTCTAGCACTTGCTCCCCTCCTTGGTCTGACATAGCCCAAATTTGGTGGTCTTCCAACCACACATCAAAAGATACCTGTTTGATGGGGTTTTTGGAGACAGTTTGAGGTTTCAAGTATCAGAGGGGTAGCGGTGTTAGTCTGGATCTGTAAAAAGCGACAAAGAGTCCTGTGGCACCTTATAGACTAACAGATGTATTGGAGCATAAGCTTTCATGGAACTTATGCTCCAATACTTCTGTTAGTCTATAAAGTGCCACAGGACTCTTTGTAGCTTAGGGTTTTTAATTTTCACTCCATGCATCTGAATAAGTGTTTTTTTTTTACCCACAAAAGCTTATGCCCAAATAAATCTGTTAGTCTTTAAGGTGCCACTGGACTCCTTGTTTATTTTAGTTTAGGGTATGCCTCCCAAAATGATGAAATGGGAGAAGGAATTTTTTAATAGGTGGCCTACTGGCTGAATTCTTGTTTGAGCAATCATTTTCATGCTGTTGGGATTATGTAGTTTTACTAATTATGTGATAGGGTGCCTAAAGTATTTAAATATAAATACTTCCTGGGTAGCCTATGAATGAGACAGCCTTGTCCCAGCAGGTACCTGTCACCTTTCTTCCTCTCTCATCCTCCCTCCCAGCCCTGTTCTCATTTTCACGTTTCTTTGATGCAGCTGACTTATTATCATTCCAAACTCCTTCCCCACTCCCACACAGAGTGATGCATACAGGTATCTCTGCAGCAGAGGATATTATAATTTTCCTTTTCATGCCCTGTCCATTGCTATTTTTTTTAAGTCACTCACTTGGGATTGCAATGAGGTAATGCTCAGGTTTAAGAGGCTGTTTTTTCCACCGGCTACCTGTGTTCCTTTGAAAGTATATGGCTGACTTACAAATAACATTTGCATTCCCCACTCTCTAGACAATGGTTTGTTGTTGGAAGAATCCCTTTAAAGATGCTAATTAACCTCCTTTCCAATCTTTACTATGCCTGAGCAAAGGCCCTAACCTAGAAAACCACTCACTGCATGCCCTGCATCCCAGTTCATAGATTCCAAGGCCAGAAAGGACCATTGTGATTGAGGTTCTCAAACTTCATTGCACTGCATACCCCCTCTGACAACAAAAAATTACTACATGACCTGCAGAAGGGGCGCTGGAGCTTGAGCCCTGTTGCCCCAGGCTGAAGTCCTCAGGCTTTGGCTTTAGCACAGGCGTGTGCAGCACATTTCATTAGGGTGTGCACCCAGGGAATTTTATTATTATTTTTTAAAGGCGAACATCATGAAGGTTGGGGTGTGGGAGGGAGTGCGGGCTGTGGGAGGGGGTGCGGTGTGCAGGAAGGGGCTCAGGGCAAGGGATTGGGGCAGAGGAGAGGTATGGAGTGTATGACGGGGCTCAGGGCAGGGGGTTGGGGTGCAGAAGGGATGCAGAGTGCAGGAGGGAGCTCAGGGCAGGGGGTTAGGGTGCAAGGGGGTACAGGGTGTGGCAGGGGGCTCTGGGCAGGGAGTTGGGGGAAGGGGTGCAGGAGGGGGCTCAGGGCAGGGGGTTGAGGTGTGATGTGCAGGCAGGGGGCTCAGGGCAGGGAGTTGGGGTGCAGAAGGGGTGCAGGGTGCAGGCAGGGGGCTCAGGGCTCAGAGTTGGGGTGCAGGAGGGGTGTGGGGTGCATCAAGGGGTTCAGGGCAGGGAGTTGGGGGGTGCAGGAGGGGGCTCAGGGCAGGGGGTTGGGGTGCAAGATGCAGGCAGGGGGCTCAGGGCAGGGGGTTGGAGTGCAGGAGGAGTGTGGGGTGCAGGCAGGCAGCTTAGGGCAGGGAGTTGGGGTTCAGGAGGGATGCAGCAGAGGGCACAAGACAGGGAGTTGGGGTGCAACAGGGGGCTCAGGACAGGAAGTTGGGGTGCAGGAGGGGTGCAGCAGGGGGCTCAGGGCAGAGAGTTGGGGGGCAGGCAGGCAGCTTAGGGCAGGGTGTTGGGGTTCAGGAGGGATGCAGCCGGGAGCTCAGGGCAGGGAGTTGTGGTGCAGGATGGGTGCAGCAGGGGGTTCAGAGCAGAGAGTTGGGGGGCCTGGTGCAGGAGGGGTTTGGGCTCCAGCCCAGCGCTGATTACCTGCGTCAGTTCGGGGTGGCAGTGGTGTGCTCCCTATCTGCCTGCCCTGGCCCCACACCACACTGCTCACCACATCCCTGTGCGGCCCCTTGGGGCCACGGGGCTCCACGCGCTGGCCTTGCCTTGCCTCCAGGTACCTCCCCCATAGCTCCCATTGGCCACGGTTCCCTGTTCTCAGCCAATGGGAGCTGCGGGGGGCAGTGTCTGGAGCAACTCACGGAGCCCTCTCCTTCCCACCCCCGGGGCCCCAGGCTGCTTCTGACAGCGGCGTGGGGCCTGCGGCACCATGGAGGGGCAAGTCCCACGGGCCGGATCCAAAGCCCTGAGGCACACCCGGCACACCCCGTGCACACGTCTATGGGCTTTAGCCTCTGGCCCCAGCAAGTCTAACACTGGCCCTGGCGACCCCATGAAAAGGGAGTCCCAACCCACAGTTTGAGAACTGCTGTTCTTCTGACCTCCTGTATCACATAGGCTGTAACATTTCTCCAAAATAATTCTTAGAACCAGATCTTTTAGAAAAACATCCAATCTTGTTTTTAAAATTGTCAGTGATGGAGAATCCACCAGGACCCTCGGTAAGTTGTTCCAATGGTTAATTATCATCACGGTTAAAAATTTACATCTTATTTCCTGTCTGAATTTGTCCAGCTTTAACTTCCATCCATTAGCTCTTCTCTGCTACATTAAAGGATCCATAGTGACCCAGATTTTTGGAAAGGGTCTCCTGTCCTTTGCAAACAACTCTCATCTCAGACCTGACAAACTCACTACACCAAACACGTCTTACATGACATTTATCTGTAAAGAGTAATATGTAAGGTATCTACAGAAAGCTCATAATTTGTCAAGATTCATAATCATTGTGATATGTATATATGGGTAGTATTTAAGGAATAATGTATTTATATTGAAAGTAGGCTTAGAGACTGTCTGGGAGTAAAAACTAGTGACCAGGGGATAATGTGTCTCGATGATGGCCCATTCAGGCAGGATTGAATTGTCACCTGGCCCTATTTACCAAGTAATGCAATGCAAGCCTCAGTTTTTAAACCTTTCTCAATCCCCAGATTTTCAATGGAAAACCAGAGACAACTGCAAACAGTTGAAACCCCTTGAAGGTACCAAAGAAGCTTTATAACAAGGTGGGGGTTCACTTTGTCTACGAATAGAAACAAAAATCTGTTTCAGTGTAAGAGAGGAGGGAGAAAGATCCTCTCCATGGAATGAGGTGTTAAAAATTGCATCCTGGTTAAGTACAGTGCTGCAGCGCTTCTGATGAAGACGTTCTATGCTGACAGGAGAGAAGCTCTCCTGCCAACATAGTGTGCACATGTGCACTTATGTCAGAGTAACTTATGTCGCTCAGGGGGGTGGTTTATTCACACCCTTGGGTGACATAAATTGTGTCGACATAGGCTGTAGTGTAGAGATAGCCTAACTGAGCTTTTGGGAGGAAATCTACTTTATTTGTCAGGAAAGGGAATGATTGATAAGTATAGATCCAGGTTTGCATTTGATCATTTTGTTTTGCATTGTAGCCATTTATTTCCATTACTCTCTCTTGTTTCTAGTACTTCTTTCTTAAATAAACCTACTTTTGTTTTATTATAAGTGCTCACAGGTGCTGTGTTATTTACAGAAGTGCTGGTTTAAGGGAAAACTGGTACCTTAGCCTGACTCTGACATCTACACAGAAATCAAACAGTCCCCTAGCCTGAGTCCTGTGAGCCTGAGTCAGCTGATATGGGCCAGCTTTGGGTGTTTAATTGCAGTGTAGATGTACCCTTAGTGTCACCTCATAGATCAGAAAATACTGCATTAAAACCATCTTCTGGAAAGAGTTCTGTGACAGGATACCTTACTTATCTGTAACCTAGTAGCAGCAGATCCTGTGTACACAAATAAATTGGCCAGCATAGCTATTCCAAAATAAGACATTCAGGAGTAGCTATTCTATTCTGGGAATAGAGTGTTCACATGGGGAGCTATTGGAGTAATTTATTCTGGAAGATTTATGCTGGTCAATTTCCCCATGTAGACAAGGCCTGTGATTCTGTTCTGGGAGGCAAGGATTAATAAGCAAAGATCAAAATCAGCTGGAGTCCATTAACCTTCCAGGAGACCAGCCTGGTGGTTATAAAAGGAGGAAGAGCAAATTAATTGCTTGGCTAGTGAATGACTGGAGAGTCAAACAGCTACTGTGATGGGGAAAGAGTCTCTAAAGCAACTGCATCATTTGTTCATTTTAATCCCAGAGGAAAGGGACTCTGGAATTTTGGAGCGTTAATCCTGAAGAAAGGATGAATACAAGTCTTCCCTGCCCCAAGGAAAGGGGGGAGGGTGTTAGGATTTGCTTTGTTTAGTTTGCCTGAACCACTTTCATAGAGGAAAAGTGATTTTGAAATTGCTTGTCTGATCCTGGAAGAGGGAATGTTAGAAGTGTTTCCCACCATCCTAAGAAGAACCTGTTTATTTTAGTTCCAGAGGTTGCCTGGGATTCATTTTGGTTGAAGGACTTTTTGCAAACAGGCTCAGAAGATGACTATATGGTATGTGTGGTATAAGAACCTTTGTTGGGGACTTAATGGCTTGGGGATCAATACTAGCCTCAGTCTGGAGTTTTAACAGAGTGCTAATTCAAATCTGGTTTAATTGTCTGAAGGCCATTATGTTAATTATTTATCATCATCTGTGAAAGGTGGGTCTCAGTTTATATCTTGGATAGGTGTCCATATTACAAAACCACAAACACAAATAACCTTTTGAGAATTCTGTAGAGAAGGAAAGGCTTGGACTAAACTGTGGAAACAGGACCCCTCTTTCTACCTTGGAGGGGTGAGGACTAAATAGGGCAAGTTGAGGGAAGGCCATGCTTTGCAGACCACTGTCTATTGCATAGACAGGCTCCAAAGCTCTTGGTCCAGCACCTTCCACTAGCAAGCAGTTAACTTTGTATTTAGAAATATATAGTTAACTTTATTTTATTTGCATCCATATCTTACAGATTGTTCAGAGGCAAGGATTTTGTTTAATATGTAGGGGAAATTGATAAACTCCCTAGCCTGTTCTCATAAGGGCTATCGCTTATTTGTAAAGCCCATTGTCCTAGGCACTTATACAAACATAAGACACTCTGTCTACCCTGAACCACTTGTGTAAAATAGCAGGCAGCGACCAGAAAGCACTGAGCTAATACTGGTCAGCATGATGAGTAGTAGTTAGCCAACTGGTGTGCTGTAACCATTAGTTATTGAGGAGTTTTTAACTAGTTTGTAATTGTGTGTCCTGTGATGGTGGAAAGTTATGGAGACAGAATGATAGGACTGTTGCTTTATGGAATACGTTAAAGTTTGGAGAAGAGACCACTGACTTGTCTTGCACAATTATAGTGGCTCTTGGTTTCTCCCATTCACAGATGTAACACCTCAAGGATTTGGGGTCACATATAACCAGGACAATAGATGTCACTTGTGATACCATTTGGATGAGGGACTACAGCTATCCCTTTGCATTCAATTCCCTTTGGGGTTGCTGTGTAATTTCTTATGCAGGAAGAATGTCTGTGGCCAACCACAGACCTAGACATTTAAATCTCTCTGGCAGACTGAAATTGCTCTGACAAATGGATCATTGTTTCTCCAAAGCTGGGGCTGTGGATTTAGTTACAGTGATTTTTAAGCTTAGAGAAGGGCTGAAACCCACTCAGGAAGCTTTGCTGGTGCAGGAAGCGGCGGTTCCCAGGCTTCAGGAGTGCAAACGGAAGGCTGTTCCCTGCTCCAGGGGCCTGCCGGGCTATGGGGGAGACTGGCCTTTGTCCCCCGAGGCTGCCTAACACGTGCCTTCCCCTCCGCTCACACAGCTTAAGAATCCCAAAGCTCCAGCTGGGCCTATGGCCCCGGCGAGGCGGGGGGCTCCGGAAGGAGCGCTGCCGGGGCCGGCGGGCAGGGAAGGCAGAGGGAAGCGCGCGGCGAACCAACAGGCACGGGGCCGCGCGCCGCCGCCGCCGGGCCCGCCCCTCTGCCTGGCGCCCGTGCCCGCGCGCTGAGCGGCCGCCATGTTGTTGTGGTGGTGAGGAGGCGGTGGCAGCGGAGAGCGGCCTGGCGACCCCGACCCAGGCAGGAGGCCGTGCCCGGGGCGCTCCGCGCCATGCCCCGCCGCACGGTAAGGAGACACTCGGCTGGGACCGCAGCGCGGCCTCCGCCGCCTGGCGCCCGTCGGGCCCAGGCCCGGCAGGGGAGGGAGCTGCTCGGGCTGTCAGCGGCGGCGGCCGGGAGCTGCAGACCAGGCACGGGGCCGTCCGCGCTCTCGTCCGCCCCCCCCCCCCCGCGGGGACCTAGGCTCCCTCCCTCCTCCCTCTCGGGCCCGGAGCCCGCTGTGCGGGCCAGGCTGCCGCCCGCCCTGGGACGGGCACGCCCCTCCCCACGTCTCAGCTCTGCAAGGGGCTTGGGCTTCCTCTCCGCGCCCCGGGGGGCACGGGGCTGCATCTCCCCTGCCGCTCCCCGCCCCGCCCCGCCCCGGGCGGGGGAGAGATTCTGCCTGGGGCCCCCGAGAGCCCCATGTAAAGGGAGGCTGGCTGCGCTCTCGCGTGGGGTACTGAGGCAGGGGCTGCCCGCCCGCCGGCTACATCCCTTCCTGCAGCAGCGACCCTGGCGTCCATCCGCCGGGGTTCTCAGCACCTGGCTTTCCCCTCGCTCCTGCAAGTTGCTCCATCGTGTGTCTGCGCGTGCGCTGGGGTCATAGGGCTTCTCCTTCCCCCTAGGTGCAGAGGTGGGTGGTGTCCAGGCTTCCTTCCCTCCCTCCCTCCCCTGTGGCAGAGACGCTCCCATGCCTCCTCTACAGCAGTCTCTCTCAACCTTTCCAGAGTACTCTACCTGGAGTCTGATTTGTCTTGCCTACCCCTAAGTTTCACCTCACTGAAAAAACCTACTTGCTTACAAAATCAGACCTAAAAACACAGAAGTGTCACGGCACACTGTTACTGAACATTTGCTTGCTTCCTTATTTAATCATATAATTATAAAATAAATTGAATGCTCATATTGTAGCTACAATTCAGTGTATAGTATAATATAGAGCAGTATAAACACATTATTGTATGAGATTTTAGTTTGTACTGACTTTGCTAGTGTTTTTTTACGCAGCCTGTTGTAAAACTATGCAAATATCTAGATGAGTTGATGTACCCCCAGAAAACCTTTGCATAGCCCCAGGGGTACATGTATCCCTGGCTGAAAACCACTGCTGTAGAGGGAGACTGGCGTGTGCCTCTTTGTGTTGGGCCTGCATTGTCCCCCCTCTACCTTCTTTGCTTCCCCACCATACCAAAGATCCTGGCTCAAGTGGGAGTCGCTCAGGATTTTATTGCTTACTGTGTGTGGAGCCTTGACTGCCTCTCCCACTCCCCTGAACAAAGGTAACTGTCCTCATGTGTCAGGGGAATCTAAGCAGGCACTCCCTGCACTCTGGGGAGCCTGGTTGAGCTGTGGAGTCTGAGCTTCTCTTGTATAAGAGAGCTCTTCTCCCATCCTCTTCCTAGAGGGAGCCAGGGCTTGGCTTCTTCTCTCTCCCCCTCCCCTCCCATACTTTTCCATCAAATGTCCAAGTACACCACATGGTAGATACCACTCCAGTGAGAGGAGAAGTCAGATTCCTCAACCCTTTCCCTTAAGGCAGAGACATCATCTTTGTGTCTATTTGCCACTTAAAAATTAAAAAAAACAACAAAAAAAAACTTCCAGACAAGACACACTTTCCCTTCATTCCTTCCACTCCACCTGTGCAGAAATCCCTCTTTTCCCCTTGTGCATGGATCACAGGTTTACCACACGTGGTAGGGATGCTGGTTTTGGTTCAGAAGCAAGAATGGGGCCCCTGCCTTCCTGAATCAGATCAAGGAGTGTTGATGTGAAGGGCCGTGTGGCACAGCTTGGCTCTGATGGTGTAGATGAGGGAATGTGTAGAAGTGGCTGGGAAAGACTATTAGCAGAGTACAGGAATGTGAGTGCAGAATTATGCTATTTTATGGGGTGCTATTGTGAGGGGCCCCTTGGGGTGGAAAGGGGAGAATGCTTCTAGAATTTGATATGTGGCACAGGATTGTGCCCCACTGATTGTTCCTGAGGCAAGTACTAGATTACTGTGGTTTTTGGAATGGCAGTGTTGTGCTTTCGAGAGAGGTTGGGTTTGAAAGGGAACACTTCAAGATTGAGGGCTTGTCTACATCAGAAAGTTGCAGCGCTGGTGAGGGAGTTACAGCGCTGCAACTTTGAGAGTGTCCACATCTGCAGGGCATCACCAGCGCTGCAACTCCCTGTTTGCAGCGCTGGCCGTACTCCCGTTTTGTCTCGGGTGTAGAGGATCCAGCGCTGGTGATCCAGCGCTGGTAATGCAATGTAGACACTCACCAGCGCTTTTCTTGACCTCCGTGGAAGGAGGAAGCCTCTGGTAATCAAGCTGGTTTCCTTTCCCGGTTTGCTCTCTCGGTCCCGGAGCCAGCCAGCAAACCGCGGGGAAGGAGACCTGCTTGCTCGGGTTCCGGGACCGAGAGAGCAAACCGGGAACGCCGCGGTTTGCTCTCTCGGTCCCGGAGCCAGCCAGCAAACCGCGGGGAAGGAGACCTGCTTGCTCGGGGTTCCGGGACCGAGAGAGCAAACCGGGAACGCCGCGGTTTGCTCTCTCGGTCCCGGAGCCAGCCAGCAAACCGCGGGGAAGGAGACCTGCTTGCTCGGGGTTCCGGGACCGAGAGAGCAAACCGCGGCGAAGCTGGTTTCCTTTCCCGGTTTGCTCTCTCGGTCCCGGAACCCCCCTTGAAGCCGCCCAACAGCGCTGCAGTGTGGCCACATCTAACACCACTTGCAGCGCTGGTTGCTGTAAGTGTGGCCACTCTGCAGCGCTGGCCCTATACAGCTGTACTAATACAGCTGTAACAACCAGCGCTGCAAAATTTTAGATGTAGACATGGCCTGAGTCTTGAGAGGTAACTGTGGCATCTCAGTGGTGAGAGTATCATCTGATCCACATGGATTTTGGGAGAGGCAGTAAGGGAGAGGTTGGCTTCAAATTATAAACATTGGGGCCTCCTGAAGATTATTCTTAGTCCAGGTAATAGAGAAGATGGGGGGTGGGGAGGAAGTCTCTCTAAAATAGCTCATGTCATATATTACAATATGTGTCATGTTGGTTTAGCATTTTAACATAATGCTCTAGTATTTCTGTATGTTTAGGAGTTTCTCTAGGATTTAGCTATGCAGGTCCCCCTTCCTAAATTCTCTAAAGGGATTTAGATCTTGAGCTTGCTTATTGTTCCTGAAAACATAAGCCTGGATATTTTTTTTTCTCTCTCTCAAGTGTTGTATGATCCTACCCTGGAGCTCCATCAGAACTACCCATCTTCATTGTTGCACTGCTTTAAAGATTCAAAGACCAGTGTTTAAGTGGTTTCTCCTTATGCAGGGAATTATGTTGTGCAGACTAGGAATGATGTGTAGTATAACTCATGGATTGTATTTTCTATATGGACAACCAACCTAATCCTCAAATTACTGAGGGACAATCTCCACTCGATTAATATACACCTCTACCCCGATATAACGTGACCCGATATAACATGAATTCGGATATAATGTGCTTGGTGGGGGGCGGCTGCACACTCCAGTGGATCAAAGCAAGTTCAATATGACCTGGTTTCACCTATAACGCGGTAAGATTTTTTTGGCTCCTGAGGACAGCATTATAGCGAGGTTGAGGTGTATTTTGCTTTGCACAAACAAATCTCTGGACAACTTTTCATGAGTCATGTACCTGAGTATTTGGATTCTAACTTCTAAATTGTATTGTTAAATCTGTTCACCTAAATTTGGGTTATTGCTGATTATGTACTCTGTGTAACGTATGATATTTAAAAAACTTTGTGGATAATCTAAGCACTGTATCCAGATGTACAGACACTCTTCTCCCAACCTACATGCTATATAATTTTTGTAAACATTAGCTTTAATATTTTTAAATTTGTTGATGGTGGTTGCAGCTTGAGAGAAGTTGCCCATTTATATGGGTTTGAAAATGGCAGTATCTCATAGCAGAAGATATAGGGGAGAGGTAGCTCCAAGTTGCTGAAAGTAGAGGTAAAATGCCAGATTATCACAGTATCAAAAGATGTCATCCACTTACATGTCATTGAGGGTGGTGGAGAGGCACTTCTCCAAGAGTCTAAGGAGCCTGGAAGGAACAGTTCTGTGTGGTGTTTTGCGAAGGGGGAAGTGAAATGTCATGGTGCTCCTATTGCTGTGTTACCAGAGTTAGAGAAGATCGGTAAGTGCTGTGCCATTTCATGTGGTGATAAACAAGGTATTTTCTGTTACTAGAGGGATGGAAAGGATGGAGCATTTTTAAAAAGTTTTACTGGCTGTATAGGGAAGGATGCAAAGTTGAGGAGGAACTCAAAACTGGTACTATTGTGTTTTCAGAGCAAAATTATGGTTAGGCTTATGGGATCACCTTATTAGGTATGAAGAAGAGACATGACGCCTCTTGCTAATTTAAATTGCAGAACTATATTCCAGTGCATGTAAGTCCAATTGGTACAGTATTGCTGATTATATCAGAAGAGGTGGTATTTTAAGCTAGAGCTAAAGGTTCTTATAAGTCCTTGTAGATATGCACTGATTCCTTCTTAATTTTGTCTGTAGTTAGCTTAGTTAATAGTGTTACTTTGGTTCAGAAACAAACTTTGATTTAAGTATCCATGTTTATATCGCCCAGATGTTCTTTACTATACTTGTGTACACTTATTAAAAACAAGTTATAAAAATTCAGCATTTGAATTTTATTTTGTGCCAAACATTTATACTTTGCTAGCTTCTTTGTTTAGATGGTGTGAAGAGTTGGAGGCTGACAAGTATTTATTTCAGAAAGCAGTTTTTTGTTTGAGAGTCAGCTGTAGCTTTACCCCTTTAGAAAATAGCCTGACCAGTGATCCCCAGAAAACTGTGAATATAACTTTGTATTACTCTGGAAATGGCACTAGGGAGGTATGCATTGCACTGAGGAAATATGCTTCTATCTCTAATTCCCTGTGTAGTGAAATCAAGTACTATTAGTTACTGAGATCTTTAGTGTGATGCCACAAAATTGCTGGTAGGTTGAGGGTAATTGCCAATAGACACAAGGGTGGTTTTGTGCCAAGTTAATTTTTCAAGTGTTCGAATTAGCAGTGAAAGGCTTTTAATGGCAGGTATGGGTCTGAAGGTATCAGAATTCAAGCTTTAACTTCTTTGGGGTGAGGTGGGAAATTTCCTGCTCTTATGCTGGCAAAATATCCCTTCCAAATGCAAACTGAATGTAGAGTGACACTGTGATCTTTCTGAGACTGCAGAAAGCCTCTGCTTGTAGTTCTGGCAAAGAACAGTAAAGCAAGACTAGACTTCTATTCATACTGGTGTGGGTAGCAGCTGGGAAACTGTCAAGAATATATTTTTTTGTGCGCTCCAGCTGCTCAGGAAAGCTATGAGTAGCACAGCCCTTGGCAATGGAGGAAGTGTAGAGTAGCAAAGATTTTTCCTTTTACTGTTGATGGGGGTGTAGGTGTAGAGTAGTGGAGACTCATGTAGCAGTCAGGGAATTTCTGCAAGTAAATAACTCATTTTCCTTTCCAGCTGCTGAGCTAGGGATGTGGAGGCCTTAAAATGTCCCGTGGCCAGCTGAGATGAAAAGCAAAGCCACCTAACTAGTATCCAGGGACAGTAACTTGATTGGAATCCCTCCTCATCCTTCACCTTAGTCTCTGGGAGAAATCTGCACTCTTTTCTTGCCATTTCTCGGCAAGCTGCTTTTGTGCTGGGACCTGGAATCATCATTTTGGAAGCTATGGTGTTGGGGAGAGCAGGGCTAGACCTTAGTTAGCCCTTTTGAGTCTTAATTAGTTTTTGTTGCTCGGTTTCCTTAGTTGGCTCTTTTAGAAGGCTAACATTTCACTGTTCCAAGAACAGAGCTGTTCCTTTCATTTTTATTTCTGTTCTATTAAAAGCATAATTTGTCTGTAACTAAATGTAATCCAGTATACAAAATCTAATGTATAGATGTCACATCAGTTCTGGGAAAAAGGTACTTCAAAATCTGTGACCTACAGAATTTGAGGTTGGCACGCAGGTCTAGCAACAGTGGGTCAGGTTGTTGACTGGAACCATATACATCCTGCTTCAGTGTTCTCTCAAAATTAATATTTATTTGGATAACAATACAATATCTCATTTAATGAGCAATATCTCATTTAAACAAATCCTGTTTTATCAAACATGCACAAGTTAACAAAGTTAGCACAGAACCCGGCTTTGGCACTCTGATAGTCTCTAAAGATTCAGTGAACATGTATATGTACTTTAATGAGACTCAAACTATGCTATCACTAACCTCATATTTATAATAGATAATATAGCATTCAGTTTGTGGATTAATTCAAACTGTTTGACAAGAGATTCTTTGAACATGATTTAGTTTTATAGAACTTCTTGGAAGAGGGTGGGCAGGCAGAACCAGACCACAAATGACTATTAACGAATTGCCTCTGTTTAAAGCTGTACAGTTGAGTTTTTGAATTTAAATTTGATACAGTCTGGGATTGATGAGTATAATAACAGGATACTTCAAACTGAAAAAAGTTGACATGGTGGTTGTCGGAGTTTGTCAAAGTATTAGTCATTAATGGAACTGAGAATAGAGAAATTTGTGTGCAGTATGTGTTTAGGGTTGGCCTTTTTACACAGGAGTAGGGGAGTAAAATATAGAAGGAAAAATATAGTTGTAAAACACTCTGAGTTCAGAGGCAAAGGACGGTACCTCAGACTACTCAACTAATCTTTTATTTACATTGATATGTCCTTAAGTGGTAATGAAACATGCCTCTGAAATCAGAGGGGTAGCCGTGTTAGTCTGGGTCTGTAAAAGCAGCAAAGAGTTCTGTTGCACCTTATAGACTAACAAATGTATTGGAGCATGAGCTTTCATGGGTGAATGCGTGCATCCGACGAAGTGGGTATTCACCCACGAAAGCTCATGTTCCAATATGTTTGTTAGTATATAAGGTGCCACAGAATTCCATGCCTCTGAAAAGAGATTTCACTGTGACACTTTGTACCTCAGGGGAGCACCCTGCACCCCCATGTTCATCCTTATAATATGATTGTATGGTATCCAATGAAAAATTTGTCATGTTGTATGTCTTTGGAGTGCTCCTGAAGCACTGAGCATTGTTACAGTAATGTTATAGGTTGTAATTTCATGTATATAGTTAGAAGGCTGAAAATGTGTCCTTATGGCTTAAAACAAGCGCAGGCAAAAACTCTCCAGGAGCAGAGAGGCAGGTCACACCTCATCAGGGCATGTATGGGACAAAGCCAGCCCAGCTTCACAGGAACAAAGGATGCTGGCCTAGGCAACAACAAAAGGATCTGTTAGGGCTTGGCTACATTGGAGAGTTGCAACGCTAGTGGTGGCTTTACAGCGCTGCAACTCACTCACCGTCCACACTTGCAAGGCACATCCAGTGCTGTATCTCCCTGGCTACAGCGTTGCATATACTCCACCTCAGCCTGGGGAATAACGACTGCAGCGCTGGTGATGCAGTGCTGCTCCGTCCGTGTGGCCACCAAAAGTGCTGTTGTTGGCCTCCAGAGGTATTCGGAGGTATCCTAGAATGCCTGTTCAGCCACTCTGATGCCCTGGCTTCAGGTGACCCCACCTTTTAAATGCCCCGGGAATTTTAAAAATCCCCTTCCTGTTTGCTCAGCCAGGTGTGGAGTGCAATCAGTGAATCTTTCCAGGTGACCATGCCTCCATGCACCAAACGAGCCCCAGGATGGAGTAATGGCGAGTTGCTGGACCTCATCAGTGTTTGCAGGGCGGAAGCTCTGCAGTCCCAGCTGCACTTCAGCTGTAGGAATTACAGTACCTTTGGGCAGGTATCAAAGGCCATGCTGGAAAGGGGCCATGACTGGGATGCGCTGCAGTGCAGGGTTAAAGTGAAGGAGCTGCGGAGTGCCTGTTGCAAAGCCCGCGAGGGAAACAGCCTCTCCAGTGCTGCCCCACCACCTGCCGTTTTTAAAAAGAGCTGGACAAGAAACTTGGGGGGTGACCCCACTGCCAATCCGAGGACCACGATGGACATACGGGGGGGGAGGGGAAAGGAAACCAAGAGTGAGGGTACCGGGGTAGGGGGGAGACACCTCAGAGTCCCTGGAGGCATGCAGCCAGGAGCTCTTCTGAAGCCAGGAGGAAGGTAGCCAGTCGCAGCAGCTGGTACTTGCTGGAGGACAAACAGAGGAGCAGGTTCCTGGTAAGCAGTTTTTATTTTCAGGATGGAAATTTTTCGGGAGAGGAGGGAGGGTTCTGCATACATGCATGCCTAGATGTGGAATAGTGCATTGATGTGGTCTATCACATCGCGGTATTCAGCCTCGGTAATCTCTTCAAAAGTTTCAGCCAGAGCATGGGCAATGCACTTGCGCAAGTTTATTGGGAGATCCACCGTGGTCCTTGTCCTAGTCAGGCTAATGCGTCCGTACTACTTTGCTGTGAGGGGAAGGGGGAGGAGAACCATTGCTGCACACAGGCAAGCTGCATAGGGGTCAGGGCAGAATCAGCATTGCTGTAGAAGACCCTCCTGCTCTTCCCAGGTGACTCGCAGCAGCGAGATATCTTCCAGGATCAACTCCTGTGGAAAATGTTGGGAGAGTGTTCAGTGTAGGTGCCCCCTACAGCTATTTGCTTTCTCTAATGCACAGAAACTCCAGTACAGCCCTGAAGCAATCAGTCCCCTTTACTCACCATTTCGAGGCTCCTGTGGGTTATGTGCACTCTCTTTGGTATGGGAAAATTATGCTATTGTTAGGATGTTACTCCTTCACTGTTTGTTTATCTCAGACAGTTATTTCCAATGCTGCCTCTGTTAAGTGTTGCCTTTTTTGCCTTTCCACAAGCAACCTTGAGTTCTTGGCTGCCCGTGTTATCAACAGCTCAAAGACTCCAAAACCTCTGAAAGAAGCCACGAAAAAAGCAAAGAAGACCTGCTGCAAGCACTTATGGATCACTCTGCCACAGAGATTCAAAACGTGCAGGACTGGAGGGAAAGGGAAAGCAGGATCCGCCAGAGAAATGCAGCAGCCATGAAGAAAAGCACAAAGCAGCTGATGAGAATCCTGGCGCACCAAGTGGACTCTATCCAGACGCTCGTAGCCATGCAGGCAGAGCACTACTGCACCGGCCACCACCCCATCCCAAAGCTCTTCCCCTTGTGCCCCAATGTCAGCTCCAAACCTCCTTCCCCAGCATCCAGGTTCTTACCACCACCAGCTGCCTCTAACACCTGTACGTTCACCAACCAGCCCTGAGAACTACGACCCTTACCCTCTGCGCTCAACCCCCATCACCATGCAGTATAGGCATCCTGAAGTGCAGCAGTCATTGCACAGCACTCTAAACAGGACATATTCAAACCTGTGACTGTAAAATTCCCCACCCCACCTCCCTGCCCTTTTAGGTTCCCAGAATGTTGTGTCTGTGTCAATAAAGTTATTTTCTTTTCAATAAATGAATTCTTGCTTTGTAAACAGTCTTCATTATTGGAGAAAGTCGAAGATACCTTAGCCCAGGAAAGAAACAGGCACTGCAAATCAGCTTAGGAAAAACAGATTCCTATTAATATTGTAACCACTGCACTTCATTCCCGTGCAAGGCACCAAACATTACTGCTGGTTTTCAGCCTCAAATTCCTCCCTCAAGGCATCCCTAATCCTTGAAGCCCTGTGCTGGGCTTCTCTAGTAGCCCTGCTCTCTGGCTGTGCAAATTCAGCCTCCAGGCATTGAACCTCAGAGGTCCATGCCTGACTGAATCTTTCACCCTTTCCTTCACAAATATTATGGAGAGTACAGCATGTGCATATAACCGCAGGGATGCTGCTTTCCCCAAGTCTAGCTTCCCATACAGAGATCGCCAGCACCCCTTTAAATGGCCAAAAGCACACTCCAGTCATTAGGCACCGGCTCAGCCTGTAGTTGAACCAGTCCTTGCTCCTGTCAAGCTTCCCTGTATATGGTTTCATGAGTCAAGGCATTAACGGGTAAGCAGGGTCTCCAAGGATAACAATGGGCATTTCAACGTCCCCTACTGTGATCTTCCCGTCTGGGAAAAAGGTCCCTGCCTGCAGCTTTCTGAACAGGCCAGTGTTCCGAAAGATGCATGCATCATGCACCTTTCCAGGCCAGCCTGTGTTAATGTCAATGAAACGCCCATGGTGATCCACAAGCGCTGGGAGAACCATAGAGAAATACCCCTTCCGATTTATGTATTTGGATGCTAGGTGGGATGGTGCCAGAATAGGAATATGCGTCCCATCTATCACCCCTCCACAGTTAGGGAAGCCTATTTGTGCAAGGCATTGTGGATGGCTTTGCACATTCCCCAGAGTCACGGTTCTTCTTAGCAGGATGCGATTAATGGTCCTGCAAACTTGCATCAACACAATTCCAACGGTCGACTTTCCCACTCCAAACTGGTTCCCAACCGATCGGTAGCTGTCTGGAGTTGCCAGCTTCCAGATGGGGCAATAGCCACCTGCTTCTCTACTGTCAGGGCAGCTCTCAATCTCGTGTCCTTGCGCCGCAGGGTGGGGGCGAGCTCAGCACACAGTCCCATGAAAGTTGCTTTTCTCATCCGAAAGTTCTGCAGCCACTGCTCGTCATCCCAGACTTCCATGACGATGTGATCCCACCACTCAGTGCTTGTTTCCCGAGCCCAAAAGCGGCTTTCCACAGTGCTGAGCATTTAAGTGAATGCCAGAAGCAATTTATTGTCATATGCGTCAGGTGACTCGCTATCAGCGTCAGACTCCTCATCACTTTAGATCTTAAGAAATAGCTCAACTGCCAAACGTGATGTGCTGGTGAGATTCGTCAGTATACTCCTCAGCAGTTCGGGCTCCATTTCGCACAGAAATCACGCTGCACAGAAACCGTTGAGAGAGTCAAGATGGCACCAAACATGGATGGAAAAACAGGGATTGCTGCGATGTGAAGTGATGCATCATGGGGTGTTGGGACAGGAAGCAGAATGACCTGCCCCCTTCCCACAGTGCCAAAATGGGATATGGTGCTCTGTGGATAGCTGCTCGTAATTCACCACTCCCAACACTGCTGCAAATGTGGCCACACTGCAGTGCTGTTAGCTGTCATTGTGGCCACACTCCAGCGCTTTCCCCACACAGCTGTACGAAGACAGCTGTAACTCCCAGTACTGCACACCTGCAAGTGTAGCCAAACCCTTAGTCTCTGAGTGAGTCACCCCTCCTCCCCCTTCCTTTGGTCAGTTTGGGATTGCAATGAGGTAACTAAACTTGTAAGGACACTGAAAGTGTTAAGATCAGCGTTGAATACATTTTGCTTTTATTTCTTTTGACCAAATCTGACTTCTTGTACTTTGACTTAGATTAAGTGATTTGTAGTTAATTTGTTTGTTCTATCTGAAGCTATGTGTTTGGTTGGAAGCATGTCAGAGACTTCCCTTGGGATAACAAGCCTGATACATATCAATTTCTTTGTTAAATTGGCAGACTCATAAGCTTGCAGTGTCCAGCGGGCATAACTGGACACTGCAAAATGGAGGTTCTTAAGGTTGTGTCTGGGATTGGCGATATTGGTTAGTGTCATTCAGTTGCACAATCCAAGCAGTGGCTGGCCAAAAGTGCTCACTCATATAGTTGGGAGCAGCTTACATGCCAGAGGCTGTGCATGAATAGCCCAGGAGATGGGGTTCTCACAGCAGAGCAGGGTAAGGCTGGCTCGCAGAGTCGAGGACTGGAGTGACCTAGCAGATCTTCGGTCCGTATAACACCAGGGGAACATCACAATCACTGAGCAATAAAAAGAAACGTATAGTGTTGTCTTGACTCAAAATCAAATGAAATTGTTATAGGGTAAAATAGACTTCTGGTTTCAATTTCTACTTTAAAATGTAAACATCAATTAAACTGTTTTGTGAGCTTGCTTTTATGATGCCAATTGAAATCTTCACAGGTACCCAAAAATACCTGTAAAATTATAACTAGAAAGCAGTAAGGAAACATGAGGTCAGGGGACCTAGATCTAAAGTAGACTTGCAGGCTCTAGTACAGAAACAATCAGCTGGTAAATTTGGAAGAAAATATCTAATTTGGCTTTCTTGCTTGTACATCATGTCTTGCTGTGGTTTTCAGTGTTCTCTCCCACCTTTTTAAAAAAAAATAATTTCACTGTCATTACTAACTTCTGTAACTCTGCAGACTGCCTTGTGCTATCTTTATCTTTAAAACTGTGTGAGTAGTCATGAACTTCCTTACTGGTGATGCTGGCTTAGTCTTCCTGTTTCTTCTGTGATATTTTCTTCAGATTGTCTTCCGATGTATATGAATAGTGCGATAGTGGCTTGTTGGGGATGTGTATCAAATTCTGTTTAGAGGGTTTAGGAGACTAGTCTCAAAACACAAGCTTTAGTGTAACTTTTTGTCAAGTAAAAGTAGTTCTAGCAGCACTTTGCCTCTAAACTGAAGTAGGAACGGAGATCCATGTTCATATAGTTCTAGATTGTTTTGGACCATCACTGGGGACAGAACTGGAAAATTAGTTTGTATTTTTTGATTTGGGGAACTGGTATGAAGAATTAAGTAAACATCTGAAATTATTCACACGGATGTGTGAATGCTACTTTGAGATCAGAAAATAATCCCCGATTTTGTAGAAGCAGATTCTAGTTTGGGGGCTTACTGTACTTCTGCCCTTGTTCCTCTGTTCTGTTGCCACAACTTTATTGTTGACTAAATGATTAACATATAAGAAATGAAGCTATTCACTGATTTGTCTGAATTCAGTCTTCTCTACTTCTCCTTAAACAAATCCTTAACTTTTTTCATACACATCCATTTTTTGTAGTGGCTTGGACTTTTTATTCATTTAGAAATGAATAAAAATACATAAAGAAACCTGTTTCTAACCTTTCTCTCCAAATGTTTGAGAAACCATTACGCCAGAAATCAGATGTATCTTAGAATTTTAATTAGCCATCCAGTGAATCAGCGTACATATTAACTGCTACAGGAAAATGCTTGTCTCAAAGAAATATCATTAATGAGCTGTGTACAACAGCTTCTGAATTTGTAAGCAGACTATGTACCAGAATACTCATGCTTTGTTGCAGCAAAGTTTTCTTGGTGAAGCTTTGTGAGTAATCTGTACATCATACAGTGCCATCAGCAGGGCTTGAAATTTTTTTACCCAGTACTTACTGGATAGAGGGTACAAACTGTCCTCCTGTTTACAATTTTATTATTTTAAATTGCATACATTCAGATTTTAAGTTCTCATTTCTTGCTGTGGATCATTACCAAAATCCCCCCCCTTTTCTCGCTCCCTGCTGCATAACTTTGTCCATGCTGTCTCTAGCTTTATTTCTATTGAAGTAGCACCTAGGGACCCCAATGACACCAGGGTCCTACTGTGCTAAGCACTTTACAAACGAAAGATTGTCAGATCCTCTGAACATGAACTATCTAAGCTTAAATGCCACTACGAGACTTCTCGCTCCCTCCTCCAGATTTTTTCCATCCCATCAATCTGTATCCTTCCAAAAGCTTCTAGCATCCATTGAGTTAAGTTCAAGTTCCTGGTCTTCCCCTCCAAGGTCCTACATAATGTTGACCATGTGTACGTATGACCTCTTCTCTCCCATATTTTTGCCTTTGCCTCTTGTATTGTACAATCACATTCACCTTGAACAGCGTCTTCTGTTGAAATCCTTCTGCCCTGATCTTGTTTATGACTGTTCCACGTTCTCCCCCTACCTCAGTGCTATCTTTCTCTGTCTCAAAGAATTATTTGAAGACCTTTTCTCCTTTGTAAGGCTTGCATAACTTACACTATAATAGGAAAAAACTGATTTTTCAGTTTATGTATAGATATATTATTTTGGTTTGGGGATTCCAACTATCTTCCAAGCCTATTTGTAACTTAGCTAATAACAGACAGTGTAGCGTTTGGCCCTTTTTGTGGGCTGTGTACCCTGGGAGTGAGAGAGCCTAGTGTCAGACTAATTAATACTCAAGATTCCTTTGTGAATGTAGTGAAAAGCTTGAATCTTTCCGTCTTTTGTACATTGGTGAAGTAATCGCAATTCATAATGGTGAGGGAAAACTAATGAACCCCTGTCTTGAAATAATGGAGAATAATAATAATTAATAACCTAGGCCAGAAGAGATTGATGTAAAAAGGCTAACAAAATCATTTGTCACAATGGAAGGCCTGCTAGGCATCTCTTCTTATCCAGCTGATTCTGAGATGAAACCTGGAGTTGTGTACACGCATTTGGGCATGTTAGAGAGGATATCAAAGTGGAACAGTAACAGAAAAGGGCAATGAGTATAATAGCTGCAGCAACTCTAACTGGGAGGTTGGAAAATCAGATGTATGTTAGTGGCATTAATTTTATACTTAAGTGGGATTGCAACATTTTAGGAAGGAATAAAAATATTCCCTCTTCTGTGTCTATCAAGGAAGATTGGACCCTTGGCCTCTAAATGCTTTTCCTTTCCCCAGTTGGTATTCAACAGCTCCCTCTACCACTGTTTATGATCTTAGTCATAGAAGTGCTTCATGCCAGCCACATAGGGAGGACAGAACTGTCTTGCAGAGAAGTGGGGGGCAGAACTTAAAACTAAAGACTCTGTAATATTGAGTTATGGAGGGGAATGAGGTAAGCAATAGTTTTCTAAGCTATCCTTGTAGAGTGGAAGGGAGGGATGAAGGTCACCATGCAGCACACTGGAGTCCCTCTTATGTGACCCTAGTACCTAAGCTGCGTGAGGCTGTGTCTTAAATTCCTCCTCAGAGTTCCAGGCAGCAGAGAGTTCACGAGCTGAGTAGTGGTAGAGCTCAGCTCCCAGCAAAAACTGTCTGCTGGTTTAGCCTTGTCTGCCCTGCCCTCCAAACTGAGATTCTTTCCTGGGGCTTCTGCACAACTGCACGCAGAGCTCCAAAATGTCACTTTCCTCACAATCATGCACTCACTTAAAAACCACAATAGGAAAAGAGGAGATCAAAACCTTAATGACTGAGGTGTTCATCAAGTGGCTGTTATGAAATTATTCAAAAGGGTAATATGAACAAAACTAAGAGCATGAACTGACAATAGAGTAACAAAGGACAGGGCATGAAGGGAGTTTAAGAGCAGTTTACTTGCACAGAAGGTAATTGTGTATGTGATGGGGCAAAGCCAGATGGCTACAGTAAAGTAGCAAGGAACAGGTATGGTAGCCCCAGGCTAAACAAATCCCTGGTACCATGGTAACCAAATGGCAGTTGCTCCAGGTTAATCAAGACACCTGGGACCAATTAAGATAGCTTCATTGATTGGAACACTTGAAGCCAATCAAGGGCTGGCTGGAACTAGTTAAAAGCCTTCCAGTTAGTCAGTGAGGTGTGCATGTGAGGGGCTGGGAGCAAGAGGCGCGAGGAGCTGAGAATGAGCTGCTGGAGGATTGAGGACACCAGGAGGAAGGTCCTGTGGTGAGGATAAAGAAGGAGGAGGCCATGGGGAAGTAGCCCAGGGAGTTGTAGCTGTCATGCAGCTGTTACAGGAGGCACTATAGACAGCTGCAATCCACAGGGCCCTGGACTGGAACCCGGAGTAGAGGGCAGGCCCGGGTTCCCCCCAGACCTCCCAACTCCTGATCAGACACAGGAGGAATTGACCTGGACTATGGCTTCTACCAGAGGGGAAGGTCTCTGGGCTGTTTCCTGACCCACAGGGTAAATCTGTGAGGCGAGCAAATCCACCAATAAGCGCAGGACCCACCAAGGTAGAGGAGGAACTTTGTCACAACTAGTGTAAGGGGTGGGATTTTGGTGTGCACAGCGTGGTGGAAAGAGGGTGATGTGTGTTTAAAAAAAAAAAAAAAAAAAAAAGCGGGGGAGAGGGTTTTTTTTTTTTTTTTTAACCAGAATGGATGACGTAGTGCGGGCACTGGTACAAGCTACTGTGGCCCAGCAGAAGGCTACCGATGTCCAGGCGGCCACCCAACAGGAAGCAGTGCGGCTGCAGCAAGAGATTATTCACCTGCTGATGGACCAGGCTGCTCAAGACCGATCTATGTTGCGGGAACTGGTAAGCCAGGTAAAGACCCTTACAGAGCTGAACCGTGGCCATGATGGGACGCCACTCATACGGGCCAGCCATTGGCTGCAGAAAATGACGCGGGAGGATGATGTAGAGGCATACCTTCTGGCCTTTGAGAGGACAGCCCTACGGGAGACCTGGCCTCGAGATCAGTGTTCTGGCATCCTTGCCCCATTCCTGTGTGGGGAGGCGCAGAAGGCCTACCATGATCTGCCTGAAGAGGTCGCAGCAGACTACCCCCAGCTGATAGCAGAGTTCTTGGCCAGATCTGGGGTAGTGACCTCAGTGCAGGCCCAGCTGTATCACGAGTGGCGGTAACAGGAAGACAGAACCTCGCGGTCCCAATTGTATGACCTCATCCATCTTGCATGCAAGTAGTCACAAACAGAGTCCCTCCCGGAGTCCGGAAGAGATACTGGAGGTTCTGGTCATTGACTGATACGTGAGGACACTGCTACCAGATCTCCGCAAATGGGTAGGCCAGAACGATCCGTCCACCTATGATGAGATGATCATGCTGGTAGAAAGACGCATGACAGCCAGGGAATTGACCCGACTACCCAAGGAAAGCCCCTTTCGTAGCAAACACCCAACCCCAACCCTGGAAGGTGGGACAGCCAAACCCCTGGGGAGTCCTCGGTGGAGGAAGAGGGGGACTGAAAACCAGCAGAGACCCCAGAAGGAAGGGATTGGCCTGAGTGGGGGGAACCCTGGGATTAAACCCGCTAACCCACATGATAGGGGAATGATTAGAAACAATTATAGATGTTATGCATGTGGGGAGTGGGGACACATAGCAGCACAGTGTCCCAGCACCTAGGAACCTGTGCAATGCAGCTTGGGGGATTGGGAGGTCCTGTGCTCCCTTATCCACCTTGCGGGCATCACATTAGCCCCACATAACTACACCAGGCTGGTGAACATAAATGGAGCAGAGACTACAGCGCTTGTGGACTTGGGGAGTTCTGTCACCTTTATATTGGGTAAACTGGTAAAAAGTAGCCAGCTGCTGCAAGCCAAACGCGTAGCAGTGACGTATGTGCATGGGGCCGTGAGCCATTACCCCACCATCCCAGTGGAGATAGAGGTTCAAGGTAACCCCATTGAGGTGACAGTGGGCGTAGTTCCTAAACTCCCATATCCTGTAGTCATTGGGAGGGACCCAGTTTGCCAGGGTTTAATAATTTATTCCCCCCGGAGAGGCTGGAGGGAGGTGGGGACCCTGTCGGCAACGACTCATCTTTGGGGGAATGTCAACCCCCAGTGTTTCCTGAGTTTTCTCAGGATCTATTCACAGCCCCCTAAAAGGCCCGGAAGACAAAAAAAGAAAGAGAGGCCGCGAAGGCCTTGGGAACCCGGATCCTGACCCAGGGACAGAAGACCACACTAGTAGGTAGGTGGACACGAGCAGCCATCAGAGAAACTACCAACATGGAAGGTGAGCCTGAGGCTGGCCCCAGCCATGATGGTGACAAGCTGTTGGAAGAAGCAGAAGCCGGCCCCTGGGAGCTCAGGCAGGTTAGTGCTGGGAGAGAGACTTTCGGGCAGGACCAGGCAGAGGACCTTAGTTACGATAACGTCAGGAAAGAGGTGGCTGAGATAGATGGGAAGGTCCAGGGTCCAGGACCCTACTTTATAGTGAAGAAAGATCTCCTGTACTGTTTGGTGCAAATGCAGGAGCAGGAGATGCATCAACTTATGGCTTTTTGATTTTTTCGTGGCACCAGATTGAGCCTCGCCCACAGTCACCTGTTTGGAGGACACCTTGGGGTAGAGAAAACCCAGGCCAGGATACTGCGGGGGTTCTTCTGGCCAAGAGTACATAAAGATGTCTGGCGATACTGCACCTCTTGTCCTGAGTGTCAGCTATGTAGCCCTCGCTCACGCTTCCGGGCCCCTTTGATATCTCTTCCAAGAATAGAGGTACCATTTGAACACATAGCCATGGGTCTGATTGGGCCCCTAGAAAAGACAGCTCAGGGCCACCAACATGTGATGGTTGTACTAGACTATGCAACCCAATACCCGGAAGCCATCCCCCTACACAACACAGTTTCCAAGACAATAGCTAAGGAGCTAGTACAGATCTTTTCCCGAGTTGGGCTCCCAAGGAGATACTGACTGAACAAGGGACACCCTTTGTGTCCAAGTTGATGAAAGATCTCTGTTCATTGCTCCATGTACAAGCCCTGCGGCCCTCTGTATCCCACCCACAAACAGACAGCCTTGTGGAAAGTTTCAGTAGGACCCTCAAGGCCATAATCAGGAAAGTGGTGAGCTGGGATGGGAAAGACTGGGATACCCCATTGCCTTACCTCATGTTCGCCATCCGGGAAGTCCCACAAGCCTCCACAGGTTTCTCTCCATTCGAACTACTATATGGGCGCCACCCCCGGGGCATATTGGATATAGCCAGAGAAGCCTGGGAAGAGGAGCCAAATCTCAGAAGGAACATAGTTGAGCATGTACTACAGATGAGGGATCGGATAGCCCGAGTTACACCCATTGTATGGAACACTTGGAGAAAGCACAAGAGACCTAACAAACCCATTGTAACCACCACGCAAAGCTTCGACGGTTCCAACCAGAGAATTGAGTAATGGTCCTGGTGCCCACAGCAGAGAGCAAGCTGTTGGCCCACTGGCAGGGACCCTATGAAGTGAATGAAGCCATGGGAGAGGTAAACTATAAGGTGTGGCAGCCAGGCCACAGGATACTGGAGCAAATTTACCGCATCAATCTTCTAAAATCTTGGCATGATCGAGAGGCATGCTTAGTCACCCAGGAGACCCTTCCCCAGGAGGATAACTTACATGAGCAAGTGAGGATATCACCCGACTTGGCCCCAATCCAAAAGATCGAGGCAGCCGACATGATTTATCGCAACCGAGATGTGTTCTCTACAAAACCAGGGTGGACGACTGAGACCTATCACCATATCTGCACGACCCCTGGAGCCAAGGTAACGCTGAGACCCTACCGAATCCCAGCAGCCAAAAGAGAAGAAATCAAGGTCGAAGTAAAGAAAATGTTAGAATTAGGCATTATTGAAGAATCCTACAGTCAGTGGTGCAGTCTAATTGTTCTAGTGCCTAAAGCTGACGGTACCACGAGATTCTGTATTGACTTTTGCCGACTGAATGAAGTGTCTCAATTTGATGCATACCCCATACCATGCATCGACGAACTGGTTGACTGACTGGGTAGTGCCCGATTCTTGACTACACTGGATCTGACAAAAGGGTTTTGTCAGATTCCCCTAACCAAAGAAGCTAAAGAAAAGACAGCGTTCTCCACCCTGGACGGGCTATTCCAGTACACTGTCCTCCCTTTTGGGCTACATGGGGCCCCAACCACATTCCAGTGCTTCATGGATAAGCTTCTGCGCCCCCATACTAGTTATGCAGCTGCATACCTAGATGTCATCATCCATACACCAGACTGGGGAACCCACCTGGAGAAAGTTGAGGCAGTACTACGCACCTTAAGGCGGGCTGGCCTCACCTCTAATCCTGCTAAATGTGCCATAGGACTAGCAGAGGCTAGGTACCCGGGATATGTTGTAGGAAGGGGTATAGTGAAGCCCCAAATTAATAAGCTAGAGGCTATTCAAAACTGGCCCTGGCCGACCTGAAAGAAGCAGGTCCATGCGTTCCTAGGCATGGTAGGCTACTACCGATTTTTTTTTTTTATTCCCCACTTTGCCAGTAGGGCAAGTCCTCTAACGGACCTGGTGAAAGCCCGAGGTCCAGACATGGTGAAGTAGACCGACGCAGCAGAGGGGACGACCCCATGCTCATAGCCCCGGACTTTTCCAAGAAATTTATTTTACAAACAGATGCTTCTGAGGTGGTATTGGGGGCGGTTCTGTTGCAAATGATTGGAGAAGTGGAACACTCGGTGCTCTACCTAAGCAGAAAGCTGCTCCCAAGAGAACAGAAGTATGCAGTAGTCAAGAGAGAATGCTTTGCTGTCAAATGGGCCATGGAGACACTGCGTTATTACCTCTTAGGCCGGCGATTTACTCTTGTGACAGACCATGCGCCCCTCCAGTGGATGCAGAGAAGTAAGGAAAAGAATGTAAGAGTCACCAGGTGGTTCTTATCCCTCCAACCATTCCAGTTCTGCATATGGCACAGGGCTGGATCCCACCGCGGCAACGCTGATGGTCTATCACGAGCACACTGCCTGGCGTCCCAAGTTGCCCAACCCTATGGTGTTGAGCAGGGGCCGGGATATGTGATGGGGCAAGGCCAGATGGCTACAGTAAAGTAGTGAGGAACAGGTATGTTAGCCCCAGGCTAAACAATTCCTTGGTACCATGGTAACCAAATGGCAGTTGCTCCAGGTTAATCAAGACACCTGGGGCCAATTAAGATCTTTCTAGAAGGTAGTGGAGATAGCTACATTGATTGGGACACCTGAAGCCAATCAAGGGCTGGCTGGAACTAGTTAAAAGCCTTCCAGTTAGTCAGTGAGGTGCACGTGTGAGGAGCTGGGAGCAAGAGGCACAAGGAGCTGAGAGTGAGCCACCGGAGAATTGAGGAGTACAAGCATTATCAGACACCAGGAGGAAGGTCCTGTGGTGAGAATAAAGAAGGTGTTTGGAGGAGGCCATGGGGAAGTAGCCCAGGGAGTTGTAGCTGTCATGCATCTGTTACAGGAGGCACTATAGACAGCTGTGATCCACAGGGCCCTGGACTGGAACCTGGAGTAGAGGGCGGGCCCTTGTTCCCTCCAAACTTCCCAACTCCTGATCAGACACAGGAGGAATTGACCTGGACTGTGTCTTCTACCAGAGGGGAAGGTCTCTGGGCTGTTTCCTGACCCACAGGGTAAATCTGTGAGGCGAGCAAATCCACCAATAAGCGCAGGACCCACCAAGGTAGAGGAGGAACCTTGTCACATGCGGAACAAACTATTCATGATTGCAGTTCCTATTGTGGCCATTAATATATTTAAAAAACAGACAAATATAGGTTCATCTGCACAGTACATAGATGGGCTGATAGTTCCATTTTTATCCTCAGATACTGATATTAAATTAACAGTAACTTTTTTCAGATTTTGGTTTTGGATGCCCAGAGGGAGAAAGCAACTGCCTTCACCAATTGATCCGTTGTCCAAATGACTTAATTTGATGGGTAACAGTTGCTTTTTAGCACTTTAACTTGAGCGTTGAACTGGGGCCCAGTTGTGGCACCCTCCAGCTTTGGTAGCAAAGCCTGTAGAAGACTCCAAGTAGTTGTTTTTTCTCTAGGGTATGCTTGTGGGTGGGGACCAGGAGCCACACTTCCAGCAGTCTTCCTCATGCTCTCAGAAGTGGTTGCTGGAAGGAGAGGCCCATAGCAGCTTGATCACTTCCTTCAATTCCTTGTGGCAGCACTGGATCTAGGAGTGTGTGCCATTGAATTTGAATTGGCAAATATGTTGCTACTCATTGAAACTTATACCAGAAATAGATGTGGGATGCCACATATCTTTGCCAGCCTGGTTATAAAAAAATATTTAGGGCATTTATCTAGTAAAGCATATGATGATTGAAACCTCTGCATCCACATATAGTTAACACTGATTTGTTATAACTAATAACATTAGCTACAGTGTAGTATATCTAGCGCACATGCTGTTCTTTTGAATACTTTCAATGCCATTACATGTTTAATCTGAGAATCTTCAAAATAGCCTATTTAAAGTTTATAAGGAGGACTAGAAGTGACTTTCATGAAAATCCATTGCTCCAAAAGTGGAGACTACTGGGTTCAGCTGCACCCACTGGGTCCCAAAGGCAGCTTTGCTGAAAAGTTCTTCCTTGACCTGTATCAGAAGCAATAGCAGGGTTTCTTGGCTGAGCAATAGAGCTAAAACAGAGCAGGACTGTTATACTACTTGAAACCTTGTCTCTCTAGTACTTAGGGCTTGTCTACATCACAAAGTTGCAGCGCTGGTGAGGGGGTTACAGTGCTGCAACTTAGGAGGTGTACACATCTGCAGGGCATCGCCAGCGCTGCAACTCCCTGTTTGCAGCGCTGGCCGTACTCCCGTTTTGTGTCGGGTGTAGAGGATCTAGCGCTGGTGATCCAGCGCTGGTAATCAAGTGTAGACACTTACCAGCACTTTTCTTGACCTCCGTGGAATAAGCAGGTATCCCAGCATACCTGAGGAAGCCTCTCTGGTAATCAAGCAGGTCTCCTTCCCCGGTTTGCTCTCGCGTTCCCCGAACCGCCGTGCAAGCAGGTCTCCTTCCCTGCGGTTTGCAGGGGGGTTCGGGGAACGCGAGAGCAAACCGCGGGGAAGCTGGTCTCCTTCCCCGGTTTGCTCTCGCGTTCCCCGAACCCCAGTGCAAGCAGGTCTCCTTCCCTGCGGTTTGCTCTCGCGTTCCCCGAACCCCCTAGCAAGCAGGTCTCCTTCCCTGCGGTTTGCAGGGGGGTTCGGGGAATGCGAGAGCAAACCGCGGGGAAGCTGGTCTCCTTCCCCGGTTTGCTCTCGCGTTCCCCAAACCCCCTAGCAAGCAGGTCTCCTTCCCTGCGGTTTGCAGGGGGGTTGGGGGAACGCGAGAGCAAACCGCGGGGAAGCTGGTCTCCTTCCCCGGTTTGCTCTCGCGTTCCCCGAACCCCCGAGCAAGCAGGTCTCCTTCCCTGTGGTTTGCAGGAGGGTTGGGGGAACGCGAGAACAAACCGCGGGGAAGCTGGTCTCCTTCCCTGGTTTGCTCTCGCGTTCCCCGAACCCCCCTTGAAGCCGCCCAACATCGCTGCAGTGTGGCCACATCTAACACCACTTGCAGCGCTGGTTGCTGTAAGTGTGGCCACTCTGCAGCGCTGGCCCTATACAGCTGTACTAATAAAGCTGTAACAACCAGCGCTGCAAAATTGTAGATGTAGACATACCCTTAGACAAGTAATTTAACTCTATTAAACTGGCTGAACCTGTTGTATTTAAAATGTTTTGATTTACATCCCCACCACATGTGAAGGTAAACAATCATGTGCCCTTGTTGGATGTTAAGTGAAGGTATTGATCTGTAGCTGCAGCATTTTTGGCTTTTTTTCATTGTTCCCATGTAAATATTAAACAGCCTTTTTGCATTTCCTTAAGAATGGATGAATCTAACTACGCTATATGAATGAGTATTCCATATAATAATCAGGAAGGCAAACTTTCTGAAATCTGAGCATATAGAGTTTTTGTTTTTCAATTATATGGTGAAATGTGGACCTGTTAGTTGTGAGTCTAAGCAAATAGCATATTTGGGGACAGTTAAAGTACTGAATTTTCTCAGACACCACTGCTGTTCATACTGCTGGTGACAGCAAATTCCAGTCAATAGGTCATTACATTCTGGTTGGATACCCATTATAATTAAATCATCCTCTTTGTCTATATTCAGTGAACCTTCTTTATTAGACTAACTCTCACAGGAAGATAATGTACGTTTTCATTTTGGAGAGAGTCCTAGTGGTGTTTCTTTGGAAGGGGCAAGGTAAACATTTTAATGTCTGTGTTCTGGCCACTGACATTGCTTGTAGGTTTTGGTTTGTCGATTATTGTTTGGGTACATGGTACTGCATTGTAGAGTACAGTAGTTTTTGTGAGAGGGTGTGGTGGTTTTTTGCTTTGGACTGGCATTTTGATTAATCCCTTCGTATTCCAGTGAGAGCATCGTATGATTTGGAGGTGTTTAGTTCACACAGTGCTGCAGAACTTCTCCTTTTCTTCCAGGTTTGATCTACTGTGTTGGAAAAAACTCAAAATCTGGGAATCTTCTGTCATGGAAATATACACATCTGTTGAATTCTTAATAAGTTGCTTTGGGTTTTCCCTCATGTTTGATATCTCTCTGGTTTGTAAAAACCTGCATTTTATACAATTGTTTGTGATACTAACTTTCTTAGCACTGCAGAACTAGTCTCCTCAGTAAAAAACATCTAAACTGAATTTAGAGTGGAAATCTAATTGAAGTCTGGCTCCATTCATGTGTCACAAATTTGTAATTTTTTACTGTTCAAAAAAATTTCCCTTTTCCAGAAAAAGCAGCAGATCTTCCAGGTGAAAGGAACCTTTTTAAAAAAAATGTAGTCAAGACGTGTGATAAATATTATGTTGTCCTCAGTGACACTTTTAAAATCCTATTGCAATGAGTAGGTTTTCACAGATGTAACTGAGTGAAACTTCGTAAACAAGTATGATGCATAACAGAATACAATCCAGCTCTTCTGTTGGCTCTGGAGTTCTAACAGGATAAGGCCATGTAGCGAGCTTACACAGCTGTATGCTGTAAGATCGCTTGTGTAGCCACTCTGTGCTGATGGGGGAGAGGAGAGAGCTCTCCTGTCAATATAATAAAACCACCTCAATGAGCAGCAGTAGCGATGTCAGTGGAAGAAGCTCTCCCACCAACAACGCTGTGCACACTACCACTTATGCTGGTAAAACTTGTGTTGCTCGGGGTATGTGTCTTTTCACACCTCTGGGTGACATAAGTTTTGCCAACATAAGTGGTAGTGTAGACATAGCCTTACTTTGCTTGGAGTACCTTCAATAATGGGCTCCATTCCTAGGACATCTCTGAACACTGAGGCTGCTTTTTTCCTGTTTTCATGTGTGTTTAAAGTGTAATTAGAGTATGACTCTTAAACTGAAGTAAATGCAGATCTTGGTGGGTGACTCCAGTCAGTAACATGCTTTGTACCTTGCTTGCTATGCCAACTGGAGAATCTCTTGCCTTTCCAACCAATGTTTCATTACAGGGCAGTTTGAATTGTTTAGCTTTCAACAACTGCCATTCTGAGTGCCCTCCATTGTTCGCGTTATTGTATGGGTAATTTTTGTATGAGCAGTTGGGAAGGTTTACAATAGAGAACTGTTCTCTGCAGTCCATGCATTGGTCATGAGCTGGGGTTACTTTCTTCCATCCATTCACCCACAACCCCCAAAAAGGCACCATTCCAAAACTCTGAGCTTTGCTTACTCTGTCATAATGGTATTTGTAGTAACAGGCTGATCCTGAAACTCCTGTTAGCCTGGTTAATTATGTTGCTGTCTGTCTTCTCTCTGAGCCTTGCATTAAGGAAATGCCTAAGTTGATATTTTAAACTGAATAAAATTTTTCTATAGACTCCTGAATCTCTCTTTAAATAGTTCATATTCTACAACTAGAAATCTTGTTTTGCTGAAGACTTTTGGCTCTGCTCAACATGTTTATCCTTCTTTTTTCTATATCTTTAATGACGGCATGATTTTCTGACACGGACTCTAGTGTTTTCTGCACTTCGTTTTCAATGTGGGTTTAACCCTCTTTTTGTGTCTCTTGGTTTAATATGTATTATTGTTGAGGTACAGATGGAAATTCATGTATTGGTGGTGTGACAGAGTTCCTCCTACCTTGGTGGATCCTGCACTTATTGGCAGATTTGCTCACCTCAGTGATCTTCCCCACAGTCTGGGTCAAGTCCTCCTGTGTCTGATCAAGAGTTGAGAGGTTTAGGGGGAACCCGGGCCCCTCCACTCCGGGTTCCAGCCCAGGGCCCTGTGGATTGCAGCTGTCTATAGTGCCTCCTGTAACAGCTGCATGACAGCTACAACTCCCTGAGCTCCTTCCCCATGGCCTCCTCCAAATACCTTCTTTATCCTCACCATAGGACCTTCCTCCTGGTGTCTGATAATGCTTGTACTCCTTAGTCCTCCAGCAGCACAGCCTCTCAGTCTCAGCTCCTTGTGCCTCTTGCTCCCAGCTCCTCATATGCACTTCCTCTCCTCTGGCTCCCCCATCCCTAACTCTGAAGTGAGCTCCTTTTTAAACCCAGGTGCTGTGATTAGCCTGCCTTGATGGCTGCAAGTGTTCTAATCAGCCTGTCTGCCTTAACTGGTCTAGCAGGTTCCTGATTACTCTAGTGCAGCCCCTGTTCTGGTCACTCAGGGAACAGAAAACTACTTATCCAGTGGCCAGTATATTTGCCCTCTACCAGACTCCTGTACCCCACTGGCCTGGGTCTGTCACCGTGGGCATAATAGTAGTGTTCTTCCACCAGCTTCTGACACTGCCAAGATGTGGTCTACACACCAATTTTGTGGTGATGCAACTATTTCTATTGGTGGTCTTGTTTTTATATTTATATGTATGTATGGCAATATAACTACAGTCCTTAGTGTGCGGTTATGCTGGTGTAAAGATACCTTAAATCATTATAGTGTGTTCCCCTTTTTTGTACAATAATAGCCATACTGGTATAAAGCACCTTTTAAAATGATATAACTGCATCCACACTGGGAGGATGATTGTGTTGTGCTATACTGGTATAATTAAAATTGTGCAAATTGTGCATCAAGAGACCTAAAATTAGAGTAGTCATGTAGAACAAAGAACAAATTAGTTGCCTGGGACTGAAAATACTAGAAATATGCGAAGTGAAGTAGGTGACAAAATACATCAGCTGCAGAAGTTGATGGGACAGCAAAGAATACATAATTACTGTGTCAGTTCACTTACAACATTCAGATGTCCAAAAATGCTGGTATGTTAGCAGCAAATTTGAACAAAAATCAACTTGTTTTGACATGTAAATGTGTCTAACAGCATTCCAAATGCCTTTTGCTTCACATGCTTATGTGAAAACTGCTCTCATGAGAGGCAGATAAGGAACTAAATAGCCTAGTAGAGTTAAGTCTCTCTTGATTTTGGGCTTCATGGTGTGTTATCTGCTTTTTGGACAACTCATTTGAAGGCATTTGTCCTCTAGTGTCATAGCCTCTAACCACAGTGATTTCGGTGTCTAAACAGCTCTGAATCCAAATGAATACATGTTTCTGAATGAGAGAGGTTTTACTCCCTGGTAATGTCCTTGGCATCATGTGAAACAAAGTCTAAAGGTAAAGATGCATGCTCTTTAGGGATGTATACACTTATATCAGTTGTAAAGTGCAAGTTGACAAACATAGTCATGGAGAAAAGTATTTTCAGATCTTATGAGAGTGCGAGTTTTGCAGAGTTGTGACTACTAACATCTCCTTTTTTAAATAGAAGAGATTGGGATTCATTGCATGGGTTACAGTCTGAATTGCATTGAAACCTCTATAGTAAATGAGTATACTTTAGTATGTACATGTTTGGAGTCATGGTCTGAGGGGCACCCCCCCTCCAAAAAAAAAAAAAAAGCCCGATCACTTACTTTTTTGACAAGTTTGGCTAATGCTGCCATATGAGAACAATGGAAGCATATTTCTCACTTTGTTTCAGGATAGCTTTTTAATAAGTTGTTGGTATATCTTGCAAAACTTAATCTGTGTTCCTCCCTAATTGCTTGGGGTGATACTTGGGATGGGATCACCTGAGAGCTTTCACTCAAAACTGAATAATGGTCTTGCGTCCTTCCTCAGATTGTTGCTGTTCTCATTTAGTACTCAGTCATTGTGAAAAATTTACCTGATGCCTACTAGTCTGAGAACTACATTTACTAGTTATGATTAAGGCTACAATTTAGTCACGGGAATTTTTAGTAAAAGTCATGAACAGGTCACAGGCAGTAAACAGGCCTGTTTACTATCTATGACATACTATATATACCCCTGACTAAATGGGGGAGGTGGCACCCCAGGGGGCTGTTGCTGTGGGGGAAAGTGCAGCTGCTGCTCTGGCTGCGATGGGGATGGCTGCTGGAGCAGCGGCTGCTTGGGTGGTCTCTGGGGCCAGCCGCAAGAGCCACTGCTTGAGTGGTGCTGGGGCCAACAACCCTGGCAGCTGCAGAAGTCACGGAGGTCAGGGAAAGTCATGGCTTCTGAGACCTCCATGACAAGACACGGAGGCCTAGTTATGATGGGAGAGGAAATGAAATAACTTGTTATCAGGCCACCTAAATACACACCACGTGCAGTCTAAAGGAATAAGTTGTGTACTGTTGTGCCCTGTATTTAACTGTAACACATTTCCTAGCTTTCTAATATCTTAAAAATGCTATGCTATTCTAGCCTATCCCAGCAGCTTGTACGTGTGACTTTGCCACTAGATTCATGGTACCCCGTGCTGTTAACAGGTGCTTCCCCAGACCCAACACCTCCTAATAATCACGATAGTCTCCTTCCTTGAGGTAAAGCTATTGGACAAAGCAGAAGTTGAAGCTACAGATAGCGGTCCCAGTCTCAAAACACAATTCAATTCCTACTATAAAAGCAGGCATTCCTTTCAAAACTACCTTCCTTCCACTTTGAGATATCCACTGTAACAGAGAGCAAAGCAACAGATCTAGGGGCATTGGATAGCTACAGTGTAGCCCAGAGGTCCTGGCCAGCGATAGAGCATCCACCGAAATGCCGCTAAATTTTGGTGGCATTTCGGCAGTGATGCCTCTGGATGACGCAGCTTGCTGCCGACAAGTGACGTCATCCAGAGGCGGCAGCTGCATTTCGGCGGATACTCAACCGCCACCACAGTCCTTCGTCTGGCACCTCCATTTTATCCAAATAAATAGCAGTCATGGCTTTGCTGGGCCTTGTGTACCTGAACATGTCAGGATCCCAAAAGTTAAGATGACAGTCCTGAAGTTCACTTGTTTAACTTTCTTCAGGTCTGTCTCAGTCTTTCACGAGGTTGATCAGTTTTCACTCTTGCTTTGGTACACTCAAGAAATTCCTCATGTTTTCCCATGGTCAAAATTACTCCCAGTATGCAGCTCCAGCTTTCAGCCTCATTAAATCAAACAATAAATAAAATTTTAGCTGCTGTATTTGTTGCTCTCAGAGAGGGATCCATGTTCACCCATTATTTAGTGATTTTTTTTCTTAAGATTACTTTTGTGGATACAGATAATCTCAGACTTTTTTCCTATTTCCTCCCCCCCCCCCCCCACTATGGATTCTTGATCAGTTTTCAAGTTATCTTACTTGTTTTCAAATAATTTAGCACCCTAGTTATCAGACATTAGGTTGCATAGGATGCTTATCTTGGGGAGACGTCTCAAGATACTGTCAACAATTCATCAGCTATGCTTCCAACAATGATCCACAGTAAAATCCTAGAATCTCCTTTCCCCAGCTTTTTGGGCTCAGCTCTCCTTCAGACTGTCAACTGCTTCCTGCCCTTAGCTCATGTAACACAAAATAATTTTTGTGGCCAGCTGCCCCATCAAGCCTTTGAAAACCTCACTGTTGTGGATGAAAGTCTGAGGACATATGTCCGTGTAGTCCAGAAACCATTGTCACCCTAGAGAAGACTTCAGGAATCTCAGTTGCTAATGTGCTGAGCAAGGAGATTCTGTGTGCAGAGGTACCACCACACTAATCATGGTGAATACTATGATGGCATTGTGGATCACCAGATATGACTGCCTTATATAAGATAAGAAGCAACTCCTTTTTAGTTGAAGAGAAGCCACTCCTATGGCTGATCAGCCAGCCAGCTCTGGTGGACGAAGAGTGTATGGAGCATTTTTTGATTTATGAAAGCAAGCAAGACTAAGAAATTTTGATATCTAAAATTTGTTCCTGTCCCTCCTTACACAAGAGCTAGGTATATTGGCTCAGCAGTTGACTGAATTCATTTTCTCTTGTCGCATTCTGGGAGGGGGAGGAGGAGGAGGATGGGTGTCTGGGCAAGTTTCTAGCATGAAAGTTCACAAAATCAAGCCCTTTCCAAAACATTAATGTAAACAGAAGATGGTTGCTTGAATGTTTGTTCATGTGGGGCAAAATTTACACTAGTATAAAATGTTCAGATGGAATTGCAATTCAGGCGTAACTAACCAGCTCATGAATAAACTTTTCACTATTTTTCCATCTCCACTTTAGAGGCTGGGCTACGTTTTATATAACAGCCTAGTAAAAACAACCTTGAGTAGAAAAAGAGGTAGTTTGGGACAGTAGTATGCTCATTTATATTATTTTTACTGCACTTGAAACCACTCTTTTGAGGCTTACTTTAGTAAAATATAATGTTTAGATTCTGTCATGCTTATTGAAAATATGCTATCTGAACATTTTGTCTATTTGTCAATGTTAAATGTGAAATGGACAAGCCGTGCTTGCATTTTTTAGTTACTGCTTACACAAATGAAGAGTAAAACTTAATGTCCACAGACCCTATATTAACGGTATAAGTGAATGTTTATTGATGGACAACATGCAGGGACTTTTGTGATTGCATTCACACTCTTACAGTTTGAGGTGAAACCCTGTCCCACAACTAGGAAATGTAACTAAGGATCACCATCTAATATCTGGGCATAATAGGGTACCAAAATAAGGTTACCCTGCCCTATCTGTTCTGTTAAGGGTTCCAAGTCCTATTTATAACAGCTGTGAATCTCTATGCTAATGGTTTCTGTATAAATTATTTTTTATTCTGTTTGAGGCCATTTAGCAGTACTTATAGATTTGGCCTGCTAAGAGAGAAGGCTATCACACTGTTCTCTTGATATCTTGGAAGGGACTTGAGTATGCTTTTTGGCCTCTCTTCAGAAACATGCTACAGAGCATAGGCAATGAATGCTAAGTATTGATAATCCAAACTTGTTTCCTTAAGCAGTGGCGAAAGTCACCAGGCCTAAGAAAATCCGGTCTGAGCCAGTCTTGTGAGACTCTTAACACAGTTTCTTTTTCTTCTGGTGTTTATAGTAACAGTTCTGCTACTGTCAGTCCTATTTTGTAAGAGAGAGCATGCAGTAGAAATGTCACGCCAAGCCACTGCCTTCCTATTGTACTACTCTTTGTGGTTCCTCAGGCCTAGTCTACACTATGCGTTTAAATTGATTTTAGCAGCGTTAAACCGATTTAACGCTGTACCCGTCCACACAATGAGGCCCTTTATATCAATATAAAGGGCTCTTTAAATGGGTTTCTGTACTCCTCCCCAACGAGAGGAGTAGCGCTAAAATCGGTATTACCATATCAGATTAGGGTTAGTGTGGCTGCAAATCGACAGTATTGGCCTCTGGGCGGTATTCCACAGTGCTCCACTGTGACCGCTCTGGACAGCAAACTGAACTCGGATGCAGTGGCCAGGTATACAAGAAAAGTCCTGCAAACTTTTTAATTTCATTTCCTGTTTGTCCAGCATGGAGCTCTGATCAGCACGGGTGGCGATGCAGTCCCAAATCCAAAAAGAGCTCCAGCATGGACTATACGGGAGATACTGGATCTGATCACTGTATGGGGAGACAAATCTGTTCTATCACAGCTCCGTTCCAGAAGACGAAATGCCGAAGCATTTGAAAAAAATCTCCAGGCTATGATACAGAGTCCATAGCACAGTGCTGTGTGACATGCGTAACGGACAGCCAGAGAATCAAATGGATGCTCATGGAGGGAGGGACGGGGTACCGAGGACTCCAGCTATCCCACAGTCCCCGCAGTTTCCGAAAAGTATTTGCATTCTTGGCTGAGCTCCCAATGCCTGTAGGGTCAAACACATTGTCCGGGGTGATTCAGGGTCTGTCTTGTCAGTTTAAACCTCCCCCCCCCCCGTGATAGAAAAGGGGAAAAAATCATTTCTTGACTTTTTTTATGTCAACCTATGTATACTTCATGCTGCTGGACATGGTGCTGCACCAGTAAACGGTAGCATCCTCTGTCCTCCCCTCCCCGGTGGCAGACGGTACAGTGCAGTAGGACTGATAGCTCATGACAGTCCTCATCATGAGCCTGTGAGTGCTCCTGGCTGGCCTCAAGTGAGGCCGGCCGGGGGCCCCTGAGTAAAAATAGGAATGATTCCCAGTACATGGTACAGAACGGCTGGTAACTGTCCTCATCATAGCAACTGGGGGCTGAGCTCCATCAGCCCCCTCCCTTTCATGTGTAAAGAAAAGATTCTGTACTGCCTGGACTATCATAGCAGTAGAATGCTGGGCTCCTCTCCCCCACACTGCTTAATGTCCTGCCTGGACTATCATAGCACCAGGAGGCTGCCTCCCCCTCATTTTATCTCACGAACAAATCAGTGTTTCTTATTCCTGCATTCTTTATTACTTCATCACACAAATGTGGGGGACACTGCCACGGTAGCCCAGGAAGTTTGGGGGAGGAGGGAAGCAATGGGTGGGGTTGTTACAGGGGCACCCCCCATGAATGGCATGCAGCTCATCATTTCTACGGGATCTGACACAGAGCTGCTCTGTGGTTCTCTGGTACACTGGTTCTTTAGTACACTTGCCCCATATTCTAGGCAGGACTGACTCTATTTTTAGATTCCATAAAGAAGGGATTGACTCAGGGAGTCATTCCCATTTTTGTCTTTGTGCCCCGGCTAGCGTCAGTCAGGGGCACCCATGACGGCAGCAGACGGTACAGAACAACAGATAACCGTCTCTGCTATCATGCAAAGGCAAATGAATGCTGCTGTGTAGCGCTGCAGTATCGCTTCTGTCAGCGGCATCCAGTACACATATGGTGACAGTGACAAAAGGCAAAACAGGCTCCATGGTTGCCATGCTATGGCATCTGCCAGGGCAATCCAGGAGAAAAGAGTGCGAAATGATTGTCTGCCGTTGCTTTCCCGGAGGAAGGAATGACTGACGACATTTACCCAGAACACCCGCGACAATGATTTTTGGCCCATCAGGCACTGGGATCTCAACCCAGAATTCCAAGGGGCAGGGGAGACTGCGGGAACTATGGGATAGCTACCCACAGTGCAACGCTCCAGAAATCGACGCTAGCCTCGGACCATGGATGCACACCGCAAAATTAATGTGCTTAGTATGGCCGCGTGCACTCGACTTTATACAATTTGTTTTACAAAACCAGTTTCTGTAAAATCGGAATAATCCTGTAGTGTAGACGTACCCTTAGTCTCTAAGGAGTTTTGCTGTGTTGTCCAGTACAATGCTGTGAAAAGAGATCCTGTCCAGTTTAAGTCTGTCTTATCTATCTTCATTTTTTGTAGGCAACAGTGAAAATGGATTAGTTAGTTCTAAGGTCAGTCAAGATATAATTAAATCCCAGTCTTTTCCTCTTATTGCTATTGGCATAATCATCTTCAAGGTTTTAAAAACCACCAACAAAAAAACCATCTGATGGTAGCCAGAGGTAGACCTGAAAGACGGGATAGGGCAGGTGCACTCAGCTGCACAACAGGATCACTCTACATTCAGTTCACATTTGGAAGGCTTCTTTCATAACCCAAAGAGATGGAAACCTAAACTTAAAAAAACCCAAACCAAAACAAACAAACAAAAAAAACCCCAAGCGAGTCTTAATTCTTAAAATTATAGATCAGAGTTAGAAGGGACCTCAGGAGGTTATCTAGTCCAACTCCCTGCTCAATGGCTCCCCCATGGTTTGGGCTCACAACCCTGGCTTTAGCAGACCAATGTTCAAACCACTGAGCTATCCCTATTCATCTGGGAACTGATAGTTTAGCACCCAGTATGGAATGTTTCCCTCTGACTGCTGGTGAGTGTCTTTTTTTTTTTTTTTTTTTTTTTCCCCCAAACCTAGTTCTTTACATGTGATTTCTTTTTGTTTATATGTAACTTGGATGCTGGCAGGCTTTTTCCAGTAAATATCTTCCACAGAAAAAGCAGCAAAGAGTCCTGTGGCACCTTATAGACTAACAGATGTATTGGAGCATGAGCATTCGTGGGTGAATGCCCACTTTGTCAGATGCATGTGGGTATTCACCCACGAAGGTCATGCTCCAATATGTCTGTTAGTCTATAAGGTGCCACAGGACTCTGCCGCTTTTACAGATCCAGACTGATATGGCTACCCCTCTGATACTTTCCACAGAAAAGGCTGCATCAGAAAAAACATTGCTGTTAATACTCAGCTTCTGTTTGGACTAGCTTTGCAAAAGGTATATCTTCAGAATTGAAACAGATATAAAAGCAAGAATATACGGTAGCTGTAAAACACTTTACAATTTAATATAAAAGAATGTTTAGCAAGAATGTCATAACCCAGTCCGACAAATAGGAAGAGTCAACTTCAAGAACAAAGTATGGTAGACCGAAGCTTCACACCAGGAACAGGAATTGCCTTCTATGAGGAGATAACTGGTTCTGTGGATGAGGGGAAAGCAGTGGATGTGTTATTCCTCGACTTTAGCAAAGCTTTTGATACGGTCTCCCCCAGTATTCTTGCCGGCAAGTTAAAGTAGTATGGGCTCGATGACTGCACTATAAGGTGGATAGAAAGCTGGCTAGATCATCAGGCTCAATGGGTAGTGATCAATGGCTCCATGTCTAGTTGGCAGCCGATATCAAGCGGAGTGCCCCAGGGGTCAGTCTTGGGGCCGGTTTTGTTCAATATCTTAATTAATGATCTGGAGGATGGCATGACCTGCACTCTTCGCAAGTTTGCATATGACACTAAACGGGGAGGAGTGGTAGATACGCTGGAGGGCAGGGATAGGATACAGGGGGACCTAGACAACTTAGAGGATTGGGCCAAAAGAAATTTGATGAGGTTCAACGAGGGCAAGTGCAGAGTCCTGCATTTAGGACGGAAGAATCTCATGCACTGCTAGACTGAGTGGCTAGGCAGCAGTTCTGCAGAAAAGGACCTAGGGATTACAGTGGATAAGAAGCTAGATATGAGTCAACAGTGTGCCCTTGTTGCCAAGGAGGCCAATGGCATTTTGGGCTGTATAAGTAGGGGCATTGCCAGCAGATCGAGGGACGTGATCATTCCCCTCTATTTGACATTGATGAGGCCTCATGTGGAGTTCTGTGTCCATTTTTGGACCCCACACTACAAGAAGGATGTGGACAAACTGGAGAGAGTCCAGCGGAGGGCAACAAAAATGATTAGGGGGCTGGAGCACATGACTTATGAGGAGAGGGTGAGGGAACTGGGCTTATTTAGTCTGCAGAAGAGAAGAATGAGGGGGGATTTGATAGCTGCTTTCAGCTGCCTGAAAGGGGGTTCCAAAGAGGATGGATCTAGACTGTTCTCGGTGGTAGCAGATGAGAGAACAAGGAGTAATGGTCTCAAGTTGCAGTAGGGGAGGTTTAGGTTGGATATTAGGAAAAACTTTTTCATTAAGAGGGAAGGGATAGCTCAGTGGTTTGAGCATTGGCCTGCTAAACACAGCGTTGTGAGTTCAATCCTTGAGGGAGCCACTTAAGGATATATACCAAAAATCTGTTTGGGGACTGGTCCTGCTTTGAGCAGCAGGTTGGACTAGATGACCTTCTGAGGTCTCTTCCATCCCTGATATTCTATTTTTTTTCTATGGTAAAGCACTGGAATGGGTTACCTAGGGAGGTGGTGGGATATCCTTCCTTAGAGGTTTTTAAGGTCAGGCTTGACAAAGCCTTGGCTGGGATGATTTAGTTGGGAATTGGTCCTGCTTTGAGCAGAGGGTTGGACTAGATGACCTCCTGAGGTCCCTTTCAACCCTGGTATTCTATGATTCAACGAACACAAGTTAAGGGAATTCTTTCAGGTAACTTAAGTCCCCCAGATTTAGCTTTTGGAAACAAACTTACAAAACTTAAACTATTTATTTAAAAATAGTGAATTAAATGTTTACATTCTAAACACTGCAGCAGAGTTTTATGTCACATGAGCATCCGAAAGTGAAATTTACTAGTCTTTTCATCCAAGCTCAGGGGGAATACAAAAAATATAAAGAGCATAATCAGCAAAATAAGTTAAAAGTTTAAAGCTTTCAGTTTTAACTGGGAATTGTGAACATCTGTGGCTTAATGGGAACGTTTTGCTTCACACTGTCCTTTTAAATGTTTATCTTTTAAAATACTTTTACAACTCATAATACACACAATAAATTCTGATCAGTTTCTCAAAACCTGTAACTGTTTAAAAAGTTAGCTTTTTTTGCTCTTCTGTTTGTGGATCTCAAAGCACTGCAGCTCTGGTGAGGTAGGTAAGCACTGATACTCTGTCCAAAATCTGTCAGTCTGTGGCAGATCTGGGAATAAGAACCAAATCTCTCAGCTTTAATCGTGATCCATCCTTCCTTCCTTCCTCTTCACTACTTGCATTTTGTTCCTGCTTGCTATTTCACTTTTTTCTCACCCCTCTCAATTTTGTCCATTTATGTTTTTGAGACCTGTTCAGGTATCTATGGTATGGTTTGGTGGTCATTCTTTCTTCAGATGGGTTGATAACTGTGAACAATCCAGGATATTCCTTCAATGTCTCCTAGGGTGGCCAGATGACAAAGATTAAATATTGGGGGGTGGGCAGAGGGAAAAAAAGAATACCGGCAGCGGAGGAAGAGAGAGAGAAGGTGGGGAAAAAAAAAAGCTGCTGAAGTTCCTCTCTTCCCCTGCTGCCGCCAGGCGGCACAGCCCCATCTCCACCCGACTCTATAGTGTCCGCAATAGCTGAGTGCGCCCCGTCCCAGAGCTGCCAAGTCCACGTGCTGCTCACCGCTAGATCCCTGGGGCAACTGGGCTGCTTCCCAGCCACCCTCCTCGCTCGGGCTGGGCCAGGCTGCTCCGTGAGCCATGGGCGCAGTGTAGGAGGCCTAGGCCTGCCTCGCCTTCTATCGGGGGCTCGGGTGGAGGGAGCCACTGCGGGATCTCTGCCTGGCCAGGCTTACCTTCCTGGAGAAGCTGGACTGGAGCAGTTCACAGGGTGAGTGCTGGGGGCCACCCCTTCCCTCCAGGCTTGCGCCACCATACAGCTGCGTGCATGCTTGGGGAAGAGGCGGGGGGATTTGGGGAGGGATCCAATGGGGCAATGAGGGGGTGGGGCTGGGGGTGGGGCCAGGGCAGAGCTTGGGGAGGGAACCAATGGGGGGAGAAGGGGGCGGTGCTGGGGGGGCCAGAGCCCCTCCGGGCTCTGCCTGTGCTGGAGTGGAGGGCAGAATTGCTTGTTTGTCCAGTGTCCTGACCGAACATCAGTCGGAACACTGGATAAACAAGCAAATATTGGGACAGTCCCGATAAAATCGAGACGTCTGGTCATCCTAATGTCTCCAACAAGTTAGACGGACAGAGTGCCACTTCTCATCTTCTCTGCTTAAACATCTGTTTAAATTCCAAGCTGTATTTCTGACTTCAATTTGTTGAGCAGTTTTGCTTCCACCTAGGGTTACCTGTGAAACTTCCTTGTCCAACTGAAAAATAGTGGATTTTTTTTGGTATGAAGTGGGAACAACTGGAAAAAGGTTTTTAAAGGTGAATCACATTTGATTGAACTTTGAATATATTTTTTCAGACATAAAGATACACTCAGTCCAAAATGAAAACCTTGCAATTCTGAAACAAGAGAATACCCATGGTTAGTCTCCCATAAGCAATATAGGCCTACTTATCTTTTCCCCACTTTAGATAAGTATGCATTTTAGCAACTTGCTTGATTTCCCCCCATGGCTATTACAAAATCTTGTCTGGAGTAAACTTTTTTGGAAAAGTGACTTAAGTCACTTTTGAACATGGGACATACTAACCTAAGTTAAGCATGATCCGCACTACAAATTTAGGTCAATGGGAGCTGCCTTATGTGAACCTAATAATGTATGCATCTATACTACCAGGGTCCTTCCGCCAACCTAACTTGCCGTAACGTCAACTTAATTACTCCACCTCCGTGAAAGGTGTAGCACTTAATTCAATGTTGGTGAGTCGACAAGCAGTGTAGACGCAGTGTTGTGTAAGTAATCTAAATTGGCCACCAGGAGGTGTCTCACAATGCTCTGCTGTGACCACTCTGGAGATTTTTTTCAACTCTGTTGCACCATAGCCAGGTACATGGGGAAACAGCCCCTTCCCTATTAAAGCCCAGGGAACTTTTGAATTCCCATATCCTGGTCGATCAGTGTAGAGAGCTTGCTGCCCCGCTTGATCCTGGCAACTCGACACCCCAAATGTGCTCCATTCTAGAGTACACAAGAGATGATGGGCCTTCTTGGCCTGGGGGGATAAGAATCTGTGCAGACACAACTCTGATCCAGCAGAAGAAACGTAGACATCTAAGAAAAGGTTGAGCAGGGCATAGGGGAGAAGGGCTACAGCAGGGACATGCAGTAGGGCTGTGTGAAAATCAAAACACCAGCAAGAGTACCAGAAGACAAGCAAGGCGAGCAGTCAATCTGGTTCTGTACTACAGACCTGCCGCTTCTACAATGAGCTGCATGCAATTCTCAAGAATGAGCCCACCACTATCCCCAAATGCAGCATGGATACATCCCAGGAGTCTGAGTCCCAGGCCGCCTCATGCAACAATGATGAGGACATTCTGGAGGAGGAGGAGAATGGGGGACAGGCAAGCAGTGGATCTATTCTGCCCAAGAGCCAGGAGCTATTTTTAACCCCGCACATCAGCAGGTCGCAGGACAGCGTGGTGACTGAGCATGATTCTGGGGAAGGCACCTCTGATGAGCATGCCATTTCAATTAAACTGTAGGGATTATGTGCATTTATATTTTGTTTAATCTTAATAATAAGTGAAGTGCAGTGGGTATCTGCTTCCCAGTGGCTCCAACTATGCATAGGGTGCCCCCTGGAAAAGGTTGTTTATCTGCACAGGGATGGCCATGGAATCATCCATGGAGATCTCTAGGAAACTTTCATGGAGGTACTCTGCAATCCCTTGTAGAAGGTTTCTGGGGAGGGCTGCCTTTTTTCTTCCACCACGGTAGGACACTTTCCCATGCTACTCCAGTATTAACTCTGCTGGCATCATTGTGTTGCACAGCATAGCGGCATAAAGACCAGATCATATACAGAGGCATGCAGCATCTACTCCCTTGGTGCCTCTGTTACCCTCAGGAGGTCGATATCACATAGGGTCACCTAGGAGAAATGGAGGAAACTTTCATTACAAGTGCTTGTACTGCAAACAATAGAGCATGTGATTCACTGCCCATGGTGAGTTTCAGGACCTGCAGCCACACTTTCCCTAACATGCTGGTGATTTGGTTGGCAGGGATCGGCGTTTACCTCAGATTCTGCAAGTCCAGGGTGACTACTACCAGCAGCATTAATGAGTTAGGGGATGTGCTTCCTGTGTTCTCTTGTGGCCGCAGTCCTCCTGGAGTTGCTCTGACAAAGACAGCAGCTTGGGAGGCTTAATGCTGGTCCCTGGTCTCAAAGCAACATCCATGTTGCTAGGCGGAGGGAGCACTGTCCGCCTGTAGTCCTGACATGGGTTTGCTACAAGTTGCAGCACAAGGTCCGTCGCCCATGTCGCAGGGCCATAGTCACAATGGCTGGAACAGCAAACCTGTTTACTGAATAGCTAGAGATTCTGCAAATGTTCAGTTTGCACTTCAGTGTAATAAGAGGTGTGGTGTGGTTTGATTTATTTATTTATTTTAAATGACTAGCAACCTTGGGCTAGACTTGGCCTTTAGTGCATCCTCCACACTGGTGGATAGGCTTTTGCAGATTAGAAGGTGGAAAAAGAGCACATCTGGTGAATTGTTCAGCGAGATAATGAATGCCTCTGGGACAGCTGAGACAGAGCTCAGAGCCTGGAGGATTTCATTGTCTGAAAACTGGATGTCGAGAGCATCCTAGGAGCAGGAGCATGCCACGCACGATGAGATGCTGTGAATTATGAAGGACCAATCAGACCTATTGAGGCATCTGGCTGAGCTTCAAGAAAAGTAGCTTAAGGCTAGACTCTGTCTGCAGCCCCTGCAGAACTGCTTGCAAGCATCACCCTGTTCCCAATCCCACTCCCCCAAATTTTCTGGGAGGAGCGTTCAGTGTCCCTTTCACTCAGTACTGTGAGAGGATACCGAGAACAAAGGGCGGACATTCAATGATGTTTGATGGTAAAGACAGTAGTACTTTCACAGGCAAGCTGCCTTGGTTTCTCCTCTCCTAATTTTATTACACTCTTTTCCCAAGATTAAATTATTTTCCTGTTTTCAGTTTGTGTGGGTGTGTGTGTGTGTGCGCAATAGAAGTAAATGTTTTGAGAATTAAATGCTCTTTATTCCAATCATGGGACTTAGTGGGAGGTACAGGGAAACTGATGCAATGGAAGAGATGGTATGGGAAGGCAGATCCCCAGTGCACATTACTGTGGTTCATTACTGAAACAGGTTTTCATTTTCTTCCAGAGATGCAGAGCTCCTTGCTGGGCTCTTCTTATTGCCCTGGTATCAGGTTGGCAGCTAATTTTGAGCAGCCAATCTGCCTCTGCACCCCACCCTTGTGGAAGCTTCTCTCCCTTTGCCTCACAGATAGTACGGAATGTGCAGAGATAACAATGGGAATATTGCTTTCACTGAGGTCTAACCTAATAAGAAACTCTGCCAGTGACCCTTTAAACATCCAAAAACATTTTCTATCGCCATTCTGCACTTACTCAGCCTGTTGAACCGCTCCTTACTGCTGTCCAGGTGGCCAATTTACGGCTTCATGAGCCATGGGAGCAAGGGCTATCCTGAGCCTCCCAGGATCACTGCAGGCATTTCAACATCATCAATGGTTATTTTGCGATCTGGAAAGAAAGTCCATGATTGCCGCTTTCTTAACAGATGTGTGGTTCTAAAGATACACATGCACCTTTCCTGGCTATTCCATGGTGATGCTGAAACTCACCCTGTGATCCACCAGCACTTGCAAAAGCATTGAAAAGTATCCCTTATGGTTTGCATACTCTTTTGCCAGATGGTCTGGTGCCAAGATAGGGATATTACATGCCTTCTATCGCCCCAATGCAGTTAGGGAACCCCATTGTGGCAAAACCTTCCACTGTCCTGCATGTTGCCCAAAGTTGCTACCCTTTTAAGCAGAAGTTGATTAATGGTCCTGCATACTTGGATCACAACAGCTCCCACTGTGGATTTACCAACTCTGAATTGATTTTCCACTGACCAGTACCAGTCTGGTGTTGTACGCTTCCACAGAGTGATTTGCCACTTGTTTCTCTACTGTCAGAGCAGCTCTCACTTTAGTGTTGCTGTTCTTCAGGGCTGGAGAAAACTCTGCACAACGTTCCTGGAAAGTGGCCTGCATTCAAAAGTTCTGCAGTCTGGTTTCAGTGTATATATCCTGAAATACATTTTTAGGAAGGATGGATTTTCAAAATCAGTATGAAATTATCAGTGACTGTTCTTTTAGAAAACTTTTAAAATTCTGATCTAGTTGAAAAACCTTGCTTGTCTCCCAAGACAAAACTGTTTCTGAGTATCTGCATACCAAGCTCAATCCTGGAAGTGAATGTTGTGCCTAAATCAAAACCCCCATGACATCCAGAGGTAGCTGTTAGGGGCCTTATTCCTTCGCCTCACTTCCCTGGTCCTTCTCGCATGAACAGAGCAACAATACCCAAAGTCCAAAGGTGCAAACAATTGGATGTTTATTGGGGTGAACTTCCAGCAAGCATGATTCCAGTTTCCTTCCTCAGTGTCCCCCTTCCCAGCTTTGACACCACGGAGTCTTGACTGTGTCCCTGTTTCTGTTCCCATCATCTGTTCCCATTTCCCCCTTTAGCAAAACATTATCCCAATTCCCCCATCCCCAGTCCCTGTTCCCAATTCCCCCCCCCCACTTCCTGATTGACTGCAGACTATATAGTAAAACTTGAATTCTGTTTAGCTATACCATAACCAATTATGTTACTGAAATTTAATTAACCAATCCTAACATATTGTAACATGGTTATTTAACCAATTATATCCCACCACCTTAATTAGTTTACACCCAGCAAAGTTAATTATACAGCAGACAGAAACCGTTACAGAACCAGAGACCATGCAAATAAACATACAAAATAATACAGAAGTGAGGATTTTACAATTACATCTATTCAGACATAAGGGTTTTCCAGCTGTGTCTGTTGATAAGTGAGTCCTTACCAGACAGGATGCTATCAAACTAAGTTTCCTTTTATATCTTCTAGGCTTTTTCCTTTCTCTGGAGGTGATAGATCGGATCATCTTTCTAACAGCCCCAGATTGCCTAATTTCAATATGACTAAACAGGGCTCAGACTGTCACAGTAAGAGAAGGCCATTACAAAGACAGACAGTGATTTCTGATTTTCTTTTATATCTCTATAATTAGCTAAGTGATAAGAATACACCTAAATTCTTAAAGTATAGGCCTTAACAGTAGCTATGAAACAAGATCTAGACATGATTATCCATCAGTAGATGAATGGGTTATATCTCAAATACTCACGTGTTTCCATGCTGCCTGTCTGTTTTTTTCTTGTTTTCTAATTAACCTTTAAAAAAAAAAGAAAACAAACAAAAAAACCCTCTGCTTTCTCAGCTAGGTGGGTCTGAGACACAAGTCAGTAGTTCATGGTGGTATCCTGGTTACTAGTCCTTTGCTGAAAGCATGAGTACTTAGCCTAAAGTAGCTATCAGGTAGCCGCCACAATTGTTTTAACTGTTACTCTGAAAGTCTTTCACCAAAGTGAGATGAACTGAAAAGTCATAATACTACGGTCATGCTTTTTAAAAAAGAAAAAGTTCTTGGTACAATAGTTAGGGTTTTTTTCCTGAAAGTTCACCAGCTGGAAAGGAACAGTATTTCATTCTGCAGGTCCAACAACCTGACAGTGAGAGATGGAACTTGCATGTGGATATTTGTGTCAGTATCATTTTTAAGGGAAAAGTAGCAGTTCATGTATCCAGAATAAATGATCCCATTTGTTCTAAGTTTATTTTTACATAAACCGAATGGTATTACACTGAATAAATACAACATGAAATTTACACATTTAGCCAAAAGACATCACTAGTTAGTGGGAGTCAGATCACCCACCCTCTTGCAAGGACTGGATCAGAGTTTTGCAACAGATACTTCGTATACATAAAACTACCTACAGATTGGGAGGGCAGATTAGAAGAATTCAATTTACTCTGGGATCTCTTCATTGTATTAATAACTATTGTTAAAAGGTAAACCTGACTCTCTCATGACTGACCTGCAACTTTGAAGAAAAACTGGCTAGTTTCATTCTTTTGAACTTAAAGCATTGGAATTTCATACTTAGTGTGCCCGCTGTGGAATTGCTATGTATTAATTTATGAATTCTGATATAATTTTGTGAACATTGTATGTGACCTGGTCAGTGAGGTACAATTACTGTATAACTGTGGTGGATTATTGGAATTTCCTACATGAATGTATTGATCTGTCTTAATTGGGGTCTGTGCGAAGAGGAAGGGAACACAGTAGATCTAGATAAGGACACCCCAGCACACACTTGAAAAACAATGGGGCAAACTGTTAGCTTCAAGGTGCCAGTGTCCATCAAGATGCATGCCTCGTTTGCTGAAGCTGGGAGCCTGGAGATCAAAAGAAAACACTTATAAAGTCCTTCACAGAGCAGAGAGGGTGGCATTTGCCAGAAGCTGTCTAGGGAGATAAGCTGCGAGAGTGAGAGAGAAAGCGAGAGACTCTGCGGAGGGAGTCTAAGGGAGTCTAAAGCAATTGGGCCTTCCTGGATCCAGGGAATGGTAACCCTTAGGGCAGGGGGGTGAGCAAACTTTTTGGCCTGAGGGCTGCATCGGGTTTCTGAAATTGTATGGAGGGCCGGTTAGGGGAGGCTGTCCCTCCCCAAACAGCCAGGCATGGCCTGGCCCCCATGTCCCGCTTCTCGCCCCCGATGACCCCCCTAGGGCTCCTGCCCCATCCACTCCCCCCTGTCCCCTGACTGCCCTGGGACCCCTCTGTTTTACGCCCTCTCACTGCCCCAATCCCTATCCACACCCCCGCCCCCTGACCACCTCCCCAAACTCCCCTCTATCCACACCCCTCCCCCCTGCGCTGCCTGGAGCACCGGTGGCTGGTGGCGCTACAGCCATGCTGCCCGGAGCACTGGGTCAGGCTGCAGCTGTGCTGCCCCTGGAGCTTGCAGTCCTGCTGCCCAGAGCATTGCGCCAGCGGCATAGTGAGCTGAGGCTGCAGGGGAGGGAGCAAGCCTCCCGGGCCAGGAGCTCAAGGGCTGGGCAGGAGCGTTCTATGGGCTGGATGTGGCCTACAGGCCGTAGTTTGCCCACTTCTGCCTTAGGGGAAAGCTAGATATGTTTTATTGTTTTGAGTTCTTTTTCTCTGAACTGTTTTTGTTCTAAACAAATACTGTACTTTAAGGTGGCTGCCTGGTCACTGTATAAACCACTGACAAGAATTTCAGGGTATCAGCTTGTTAGGCGTGCTAAAGAGATTACAGATTAGCAGGACCGGCGCTAGTGTTTTTAGCGCCCTAGGCGCACGGCCATTTCGCCACACCCGCGCTGGTCCGCGGCTCTGGTGCAGCTGCCGCAGACATTCCTGTGGAGGGTCCACTGGTCCGTGGCTCCAGTGGAGCTGCCGCAGCCGTGCCTGCGGGAGGTCCACCGGAGCCGCGGGAGCAGCGGACCATCCGCAGGAATGTCTGTGGCAGCTCCACTGGAGCCGCGGGAGCAGGGGACCCTCCGCAGGCACAACTGTGGCAGGTCCACTGGAGCCACCTGTCGCCCCCCACCGACAAAATGCTGCCCCCCAATAATCCTGGCGCCCTAGGCGATTGCCTAGGCCGCCTAAATGGAAGTGCCAGCCCTGCAGATTAGTACCAGGGTGGGCAGCCACCTTAAAGTACAGCCACAAGTACTCCTGTTCTTTTTGCAGATACAGACTAACACGGCTGTTACTCTGAAAGAAATCCTGCAACTCTTGTTTTGTTTTTGAAATAAAGGAGTGTAATGCTGCATTCAAGTGAACAATAACTTTGTGTGTATGTGTTTGTGAGAGAGGAGGGGAAGTCAATAAGAAAACAAGTTATTTAAAAAAGATTACTTGGTGTTAGGACTACAGTGGGTGCTTTTATAAAATAAAACATTAACATGCTTCAGTGGACTGCTTTGTAAACCCTTTAAGCTTTCATAAATACCAAGTAATTGGGCTACATGCAGAAAAGAGGGTGGTTTGAGATCATTCACATTCCGCCACAAGAGTATAAGATATGCGTGTTAAGATTGGTTTAGTGATTACAGACAGTGTGTGATCTAGTTAGATGAAGATTCCTGTGCCTGCCCCCAGACTCTTCACACTAGCCTATGTGGGTATACAGCCACACCCCTTTTTCGTAGCCATGCAATCTGCTGCTCCCCCATACATCCCCAGTCCAGGCTTTAAGCAGTACGAAGGGCCTTCACCTAGTCTTTTGCACCACAAGTGAATTTTAGGGTATGACCAGACTACCCGCCAGATCAGTGGGTAGCGATCGATCTGTTGGGGATTGATGTATCGTGTCTCGTCTAGAAGCAATATATCGATCCCTGAACATGCTCCCATCGACCCCAAAACTACACCAGAGTGAGCGGCGGAAGCGGAGTTGACGGGGGAGCCATGGCCGTTGATCCCGTGCCGTGAGGACGAGAGCTAAGTCGAAATAAGATATATCGACTTCAGCTACACTATTCCTGTAGCTGAAATTGCGTATCTTACATCGACACCCCCTGCCCCCAGTGTAGACCTGGCCTTAGCTGTGGAGAAATTTAAAATACCTTAATAGTATCTGTATTAAAAAAACTAGTTTTTAATCCAGTAAATGTTTGTCATTGAAATGTAGTATATGATTTAATACCTGTACTGTTCTTGAGACATGTGAGTAATAAGAATGTAGTTTGCCATAGTTGTCCTGGATGTTAATCCTTGTTTATTTTAGAGCTTGTGTATGTGGTGTGGCAATGTGCACTAAAAATTCCGCCCTGTGTTAATGTAGCAATAGACAAGCTGTCATTAAATGACTGTCAAAAATCTTATGTATGTTCATCCCCCTAAAGTGTCATTCATGGTCTTCTTAGAAGCCACTGAATGAAATGCAAGTTAATGAATAACACAGTAGAAATTGTTTCATTATACCCATGATGGAAAAGAGCCATCTAATTCTTGGATGTGATGTCAGACTTGAGAGTCAGCCAATTAGAAACTTACTCATGCTTCCTCTGCTCAAACAGCTGCCACTCTGGTGGCATTCCCAGGGCAAGCTGCTCAGGCTGCCAGAGTTTTAGCACAAAGCTGCTCTGGTGTCAGTTTTAAGAAGAATTAAGAGGAATACACAGAAGTATTGTTCAGAAGCTTGAAGGAAGTTGGCATCAAAGAGAGAAGGGAGCCGTCTGTAGTGCAACAGGGAGGGTTGTATAAGCAGGTCATGTCTGTCAAAGTTTTAACATGGATCAAGCAAGAATAATGCCACTTTTTTCAATTATTAGTTATTCCATCATGATTTTTATAGTGTTAGGAGGCAAAGATAAAAAGCTATCCCCCAAATCCACCCTCAAAATGTCCTATCTTTTTCATAATAGTACGACCTGTCTACAGTCTTTTTTCACCAGTCGTCGAAGATAGACATTTTTATCTCAAATTAGTTTTTAAAAAGGTGAGAAGCTTGAAGTATGCACATCTTTTTCTCAGCAGACTCTGACTTGAAACAGATATTATAGGTGGATTCAGTAACAGTATATATTGTTAAGGCTGGCTGACATTTTCCATTAAAAGACTTTGTTTTCACTTGCTTACAACTTGTCAGAAATTGAGTTGTTCAGGCTGCAATTTTCAAAGTAGGGTGACTGCCTCAGGTGGATTATATAAAAAATAAGGGTTGAACAAATGTGGTCTAGCCATTCTGAGAATGAAGTGAGGAAAAAATGTTACAAAATTGTTACAATTGTGTTGAGACACTCTAGTCTAGTGCCCCTGTGCTTGGGAGCAGAGATTCAGAATTTGGCAGAGAAACACCTTTTGTCATTCCTGAGAAAATCCACCCAAATTTGTCTGAATTGTTAGCCTCTGAAAATTTTCATTTGCATGTGCTCAGTATAAGTTTTAGAGACTAGCAGCAAAACTATCCAAATATTCCCTCTTCACTGAGCATGTTTCACCCCCAAAGAGGTTACTGGACATGCCCCAGCCTGGGCTGAGCAGAACATTTTCTGCAAATGCTCAACCTAGATGAGGGGGTACACTGTACTGCCAGGCACCAGAACTGAGAGCAAGGAGACTGTATCTCCTGTCCTGTCAGTACTTCCTTAGCTAGTGCTCGTGCAATATTTGAGGAGAAGAAGGATGCTGCCTGATTGTCGTGCAGGAGTGGAGAGGGGACAGATTGGTCGTGGGAATAAAGATGGGGACAGGAGCAGAAACAGAACAAATCTGGCTGGAGAAATAGAAGCAAAGGAGGATAGACACAAGGGAGAGGGAGGTAGGAACAGACGGGACATGAAGGGGCGAGAGGGTTTATATAAACACTCTTCTCCAGAATCTGGAATAGAACTCAGGATTTTTGAGTCTCAGTATTCCTCTGCTGTTAGCAAATATTTGTGAAACCCACTGTCAGTGTATGTCTCATCTTCCTTTAGTGGCTGACCCACAAGAAGGATATCAACCTCTTCCTTCTCCTATGGCTTATGTGTTAGTGGCCTGTGGTGTAAATCTGAAGGTTTTTACCATACTGATGACTTGTGTGGGGTCATTGTGGTTCCATATGATATGGTTTTGTTTAAAAAAAAAAAGAAAAGAAAAAAAATAAATTCATTTTTAAAAACTACATTAAAAGAATATTAAAATTGCAAAATCGAGCATTCAAAAATTAGGAATGCCAGAATTGTAGTTGCTCTACAGATTTAATTTCAGCCCTCTTATGTGTTTGCATTGTAATACAGCCATTAATTACATGATTGATTTTCCACAGGACCTTTGCCTTTTTGAGTGCATAGGATGGGTTGTCTTCAGGGATTGAATCCGGGTCATGTAGTGAATGAGACTGTCGTCTGTAGGACCACTGCCGTATTTGTTGTGGAAACAGGAAATTATGAAGTGATGGGGAGAGGGTTGGTCTTGGCTCATGGCTGAAGCATGTGATTGTCATCCTGGAGAACTGGAATCTATCCTTGCCTCTGCCATAAAGTTCCTGTATGATGCTGGCCTAGTCATTTACATAAAAATTTTCCACAGATGACCACTGTGTGTTCCTCATTTTCTGGGTGCCCAGCTAGAGACACCTGAGCATGATTTGCAGAAGTACTGAGCATTCAGATCTCTGGGAGCTGTGCTTTTAACAGTAAAGTGTTGCAAAAATGTTAAGTACTCTGAAAAAGCTAAATAGGTTGATTTGGGCACCCAAAATTAGTGGACAGTTGAGACAATTATTCTCTATATCTTAATTTCCTATCTTTAAAATGGGGATAATACTATCATTTTACCTCACAGAGATGTTGCAAAGATAAATTCATTAACATTTTTGAAGCACAATGGGGCTAAGGTGGTGATTATCTATGAAGCCCATGAGGAAATATCTGTATTCAGTGCAGAGTTTGAATAGTGTGAAGTAATTAAGACATGGGTTCACACATTGAATGATGAAGATAGAAAGAAATAGCTTCCGGTTCAGTTGAGCACTGTGCATCCAGTGCAGTGAGTGAGGCAGGGGTCCTGTGGGAAAAATGGTATGAGATCATTAAATATTTTAGGCATACATACAAGATGGCTGAATTAAAAGTTGTATAGGCAACCTTAATTTCTGGCATTCCTAACTTTTTGAGAGCTTGACTTCATAACTTTAGTATTCTTTAAATTTTTTTTAACGTACATAAAACAGAAATTGAATTAATCTGGAGATGTGTATTATGGTGAGTCGTTTCAGTCTCATTAATATACAGATCTCATAGACTTCTCATGCAGTCAGCTTTGTGCCTCCCTCCATGTATATTTGCTTCTATTGTGATAGTACCCATAACAACACCAATTTGCTGTCCAAAAATGCATCACAAAATCATGTCCACCCAACTCCGGATCCTTTCTTGTGCAGCAGGTTCTACATGTTAGTGTTCAGATTTGTTGAGCCTGCTGTCTATCAGGAAGTGAAATCTGGAAGCAGTGAGTAGGCCTCTGTGTCATATCTTTCCCAGTAGATCTGATATCCTTGGTGCTGAAATGGTAGCTGGAAGAAATGAATACATTGTTTACTAATTGTAATGCTATATTGAGATTGAACATAAAAATTGCTGGTAGCAGAAGTGCTAATCTATGATTTAAACCAGGGGTCTCAAACTCAGTTTACCTTAGGGCCAGTGCCAGTGCTGAAAGCCTCTCAATGGGCCAATAATGTCACTGAAGATGGTGTTCATGCCACCTCCCGGCCCATTTCCCACCCTTTTCCCTTGCTCCCTTGGCCTCATACCACCCCTGCTGACTCTGCCTGGCGACTAGTGACGCTGCCTCCATGGCTGCCTCTCCCCAGCAACTAGTGATTGTATCTTTGTCTCTCGCCCCCAGCCAATGGGAGCTGTAGGGGGCCGTGCATGGCTGCATGGGTCTCTCCTCCGCAGCTCCGCCAGCAGCAGCAGGGATAGAGAACCGCCTGCAGAGAGCCAAGCTGCGCAAGGTTAATGACTCGTGCCAAGTGCAACCCCTGGGAGGGTTCCAGGAGCAGCAGGATGGAGCAACGTTAGGAGGAGGGCCATGTGAATCTCTCCTGCCTGCCCCTCCCCCCCCCCTTCGCCAGCTTCCGTGACGATGAAAGAACTTTTTAGAAAGTTTCTGCGGGCTACAGTGGGGAGGTTCTTGAGCTGCAGATGGCCCACGGGCCAGGACTTTGAGACCCCTGATTTAAACAAATATACTAATGGAGGTTGTGTTTTGAGAGAAAATGACAAGATTGTGGAAAAATGCAGTTGCACAGGTATCACAATTTCAGATCCAGTTGACACAAGTGTACTTCTAGGTGAATGGAAAAGAGATACAGTCCATAATGGAAAAGACAAGCAGTCCATGTGGTATTTTAGGGAGCTAATCTGTTCATTGATTCTAATTTAGTTTACCATCTACTTAGAAGATTTTTCATCCAGGACCATTCTTTGGCATGCTTTAGAACAGCGGTTCTCAGACTGTGGGTTGGGATCCCAGAGTGCGTCTCGAGTCCATTTTAATGGGGTCACCAGGGCCAGGGTTAGACTCACTAGAACCTGGGACTGAACCTGAAGCCTCATTTCTTTAGCCCAGGGCAGTGAGGCTTGGGCTTGGGCTCTACCTGCGCCACCTCCCTGCAGTAAGTAATTGTTGTTGTCAGAGGTTTGAGAACTGGTACTTTAGAATAGATTTGGGTGGTAGATTGTTCCCAGGGCAATACTGTACAAGCATTTTTGGTTTCTGATGTAGATCCAGAAACAAGTGTAATAAATTTATATAGAAAAATGTAAAACCAGGGCTAAGTAATTAAGTAATCCTTTTAGTGTATTATTGGATGTGTGATGATGTTTCTGCAGTGCTGTTTTGCTTATGTATAATAGAATTTTAAGAAACATTGCTTCTGATAATACTATATGTTTCAGAGGGTAGCCGTGTTAGTCTGTGTCAGTACACCCTAATTGAATTGGCCCTGTTAGCACGGACCCACCACTTGGTAAGGCAACTCCCATCTTTTCATGTGCTATATATTTATTCCTGCTTACTGAATTTTCCACTCAATGCATTTGATGAAGTGGGTTATATCCCACGAAAGCTTATGCCCAAATAAATTTGTTAGTCTCTAAGGTGCCACAAGGACTTCCTATTGTTTTTACTGATATACTGTACTTCCTCTGGAACCCGCTGGATTAATTTCACTTAGAGATGGGTCTGCAAGTTCTTATGCCAATCAAAATAAAAGGCTGTTGGAGTATGCAGTCTGAGTTCCTATTCTTATTTATTCTTCATTTGTGTCAATGGAATTTGAAGGATTCCTTGTAAGTCAGATAAGATCCTAACAAGTTACTTAGAAAACCCTAGTTCTGTGTCTTTCTTTTCTGCTTTTTGTCTGTGGATTTACAGGAGAGGAGGTTGATGGTTTTAATAACTGGTTGCTGCAATGTAATCCTACAATCTGCCATAGGCAAAATAATAGAGTCTGGTTTTCAGTTTAAACCAGTTTTCACCAGAAAATATATACCATACACTTGGAAGTAAAGGCAGCCATTTTGTAAATAAAAACCTTTCTCAAAACAGTGCAGGATGCCCTTTTTTAATGTGGAGTGGCCTGTGTCATCTCCTAATGCTGATCTCCTAATGCAGGGGTTTGGCAGCCTTTCAGAAGCAGTGTGCCGAGTCTTCATTTATTCACTCTAATGTAAGGTTTTGTGTGCCAGTAACACATTTTAACGCTTTTAGAAGGTCTCTTTCTATAAGTCTATAATAAACTATTGTTTTATGTAAAGTAAATAAGGTTTTAAAAATGCTTAAGAAACTTCATTTAAAATTAAATTATAATGCAGAGCCCCCCCCCTCCCCCGGACCAGTGGCCAGGACCCGGGCAGTGTGAGTGCCACTGAAAATCAGCTCGCGTGCCGCCTTCGGCACATGTGCCATAGGTTGCCTACCCCTATCTTAATGCAAAGTTGTGGCAATGTCTCACTGTATGATCTTCAAACAGGGACTTTTTGTCCTCATTATTTCATATAAACAGAGTCTGAATTTGGTTTCCAGTGCCATGTCCATATCATTCAATAGCCAGGATGAAATACAACAAGATGTCACATTGCAAATGCATATAAAACATAAGACCAAATGCTGCTGACTGAGGGTCTTATGCTGCCACCAGTGAAGTCAGTAGTTTGCTGTAGTCTTCACCAGCAGCAAACCATTAATTGTATTACCATTTTTTGTCAGTTTTACCCAAAAATGGAATAAAATTGATGAACATTGGTAGGATGGCTGTAAATGTTTAATCTGTAGCTTTAATATATAGAAAATTCTCATTTTGAGTTCTCTTATGATGAAATCCAGAAGCATGATGAGTGCCTGCCAGAAACGAGGTAGAGGCTATGTATTCTGCCCTAAAGAGTGGTCTCTGTTGGACTAGTGAGGGAATTTGATTCCATAGTTGAGGATCTTCCACTTACAAAGCTTTGCCTTGATTCTCAGATTCTTAAATCTAAGCATTTTAAAGTTATCCTAGACTAATTTTAGCTGCCATGATAATACATGGTGGGGTGAAGTGGAGAGGTCATTTCTCAGATAGTTGTGACTTAAATCATAGTTCTGCAGATAAAAAACAGAGCCTTGATTGCACCCTAAGTGAATAAGAATCCACTTATTAAGAATAAGAATCCAGTCTTAGGAGCTGGAGGATTCATGTAATACGCTGTACATAACAAGCAGCCACATTCTGCACTTTAAATTAATGTTTTATGAGAAAAATAAACCTTACTGTTTCTTGATCCATGTTAATCTTTAAAATGTACACAGTCAATTTAAATTTGTATCAGAATTTCTTTGGTTTAATAAAAAAATCCAATAGAAATATTTTCAATTAAAAAAATAGACATATTTTCTTGCAATGTTGGTAACAAACATTGAAGCACTAACAACCTGAGAGTTAAATTCACTGTGAACAATGAAACTGACTTTATTGATTTTCATTGTCCAAAGTGAGTGGCAAAAGTACACAAAGAACATAAATAGGGAAAAGTAAATGGGATTTTAAAAATTTGTTCACTTTTAATTATCTGATGTGTTGCATAGGCAAATAAATTGTTTTACAATATATGATGTTTAAATTGACAGTGCCCCTTTAAAGTGACCTTCAGTATAAGCTTGGCATTTTTGCCAGACGTGCACTATTTTGCTGGTATTCTGTTCCATCTAGCTAATACTGGTTTCCACAGCTTCGTTCTAAAATAATATACACATTAATTAAAATACTACTAGCCACGGGTCAAGAGGCATATGAAGGGTGAATCCCTACCAGTGAGGACCAGAGACTGTCCTCATGAGATGTCGTGGTGGGCGTGTGCTATGTATAGACCACCGGATCAGAAGGATGAGGTGACAAAGCTTTCTTCAGTCAACTAACTGAAGTTTCCAGATCACAGGCTCTGGTTCTAATGAGGGACTTCAGTCACCCTGACATCTGCTGGGAGAGCAATACAGCAGTGCACTGACAATCCAGGAAATTTCTGGAGAGTGTTGGGGACAACTTCCTGGTACAAGTGCTGGAGGAACTGACTAGGGGCCTTGCTCCTCTTGACCTGCTGCTTACAAACAAGGAAGAATTGGTAGAGAAAGTAGAAGTGGGTGGAGACCTAGGCAGCAGTGACCATGAGATGGTTGAGTTCGGGATCCTGACAAAAGGAAGAAAGGAGAGTAGCAAAATACAGGCCCTGGACTTCAGAAAAGCAGACTTTGACTCCCTTGGGGAACTGATGGGCAGGATCCCCTGGGAGGCTAATACAAGGGGGAAAGGAGTCCAGGAGAGCTGGCTGTATTTTAAAAAAGCCTTATTGAGGGTGCAGGAACAAACCATCCTGATGTCCAGAAAGAATAGCAAATATGGCAGGTGACCAGCTTGGCTTAAGAGTGAAATCTTCAGTAAGCTTAAACTCAAAAAGGAAGCTTACAAGAGGTGGAAATTTGGACAGATGACTAAGGAGGAATATAAAAATATTGCTAGAGCTTGCAGGGGTGTAATCAGGAAGGCCAAGGCACAATTGGAGTTGCAGCTAGCAAGGGATGTGAAGAGAAACAAGAAGGATTTCTACAGGTATGTTAGCAACAAGAAGGTCAGGGAAAGTGTGGGACCCTTACTGAATGGAGGAGGCAGATGATGTGGAAAAAGCTGAAGTACTTAATGCTTTTTTTGCCTCGATCTTCACAGACAAAGTCAGCTCCCAGATTGCTGCACTAGGCAACACAGTATGGGTAGGAGGTGACCACCCTCAGCGGTGAAAGAACAGGCTAAGGACTATTTAGAAAAGCTGGACATGCGCAAGTCCATGGGCCTAGATCTAATTCATCCAAGGGTGCTGAGCGAGTTGTCTGATATGATTGCTGAGCCATTGACCATTATCTTTGAAAACTAGTGGCGATCGGGGGAGGTCCCAGATGAATGGAAAAAGGCAAATATAGTGCCCATATTTAAAAAGGGAAGAAATAGAACCCAGGGAAATACAGACTGGTCAGCCTCACTTCAGTCCCCAGCAAAATCCTGGAGCAAGTCCTCATGGAATCAATTTTGAAGCACTTGGAGGAGAGGAAAGTGATCAGGACCAGTCAGCATAGATTCACCAAGGGCAAGACATGCCTGACCAACCTGATTGCCTTCTATGATGAGATAACTGGCTCTATGGATATTGGGAAAATGGTGAATGTGATATATCTTGACTTTAGCAAAGCTTTTGATATGGTCTCCCACAGTATTCTTGCCAGCAAGTTAAAAAAGTATGGATTGGGTGAATGGACTATAAGGTGGATAGAAAGCTGGCTAGATTGTTGGGCTCAACAGGCAATGATCAACAGCTTGATGTCTAGTTGGCAGCCGGTATCAAGCGGGGTACCCAGGGGGTTGGTCCTGGGGCTGGTTTTGTTCAACATCTTCATTAATGATCTGGATGATGGGATGAATTGCACCCTCAGCAATTTTGCAGATGACACAAAGCTGCGGGGAGAGGTAGATACGCTGGAGGATAGGGATAGGGTCCAGAGTGACTTAGACAAATTGGAGGATAGGGCCAAAGGAAATCTGATGAGGTTCAACAAGGAGAAGTGCAAAGTCCTACACTTAAAAAGGAAGAATCCCATGCACCACTACAGGCTGGGGACCGACTCGCTAAGCAGCAGTTCTGCAGAAAAGGACCTGGGGATTACAGTGGACGAGAATCATAGAATATCAGGGTTGGAAGGGACCTCAGGAGATCATCTAGACCAACCCTCTGCCCAAAGCAGGATCAATTCCCAACTAAGAGAAGCTGGATATGAATCAGAAGTGTGCCCTTGTTGCCATGAAGGCCAGCTGCATATTGGGCTGTATTAGTAGGAGCATTGCCAACAGATCGAGGGAAGTGATTATTCCTCTTTATTTGGCACTGGTGAGGGCACACCTGAGTATTGTGTCCAGTTTTGGTCCCCCCACGACAGAAGGGATGTGGACAAATTGGAGAGAATCCACTGGAGGGCAATGAAAATGATTAGGGGGCTGGGGCACATGACTTATGAGGAGAGGCTGAGGGAACTGGGATTATTTACTCTGCAGAAGGGAAGTGTGAGGAGGGATTTGATAGTAGCCTTCAACAACGTGAAAGGGGGGTTCCATAGAGGATGGATCTTGGCTGTTCTTACTGGTGGCAGATGACATCACAAGAAACAGTGGTCTCAAGTTGCAATGGGGGAGGTCTAGGTTGGGCATTAGGAAATACTATTTCACTAGTATTGTGGTGAAGCACTGGAATGAGTTACCTAGGGAGGTGGAATCTGCTTCCTTAGAGGTTTTTAAGGCCCGGCTTGATAAAGCCTTGGCTGGGATGATTTAGTTGGTGTTGGTCTTGCTTTGAGCAGGGGATTGGACTAGATGACCTCCTGAGGTCTCTTCTATGATTCTCTGAGAAGCCACCTCCACAGACTCAGCTGCTGTGGTGAGCAGTGGGATTCTTACCAGAAGGGCTTGTAAAATTTATCAGATACTTACAAACTGAGAGATACAAAATACAAAAATGGGGATGGATGCAGTGCTTCAGTAACAAGATTCAGCATTTGACCCTGTAGTGAATATCCCAGTTACCCTGCCACCATCTACTGGGAAATGGGAAAGGGGCTAGGATTTCTACTGTGATTCTGTCCCTGGACCCTAACTGTGGACTCTTTCATATAACCCCTTGGCTGGTAAACATCATAGATCTAAGTCTTCCCTCCCTCCTCACTTTCCTTTTTTCTGCCAACTCAGGTAGACAAGATGGCATTGGCCACATTCAACTCATATTTGTGAAGTGTTCTTCACAACCCTCAGGGTTAGAAGCTTCATTTTTGTTTTGAATGAAGTGATAAATTCTAAACAAATAGATAACAAGGTATTGGTCGTAGACTTGGAATTTCCATACCAGCCTTTTGCTGGTAGGTGTCTGAAATTTGAGGTCCTCTTTCCACCCAACTCCTCCTGGCTGATGGAATAGAGAATGTATTTTTTTTTCTTAAACTCCCTCCTCCTTCCCACACACTCCAGAGTTTCCTGACGTATAGGGGAGAGGGTCTTCTGCTAGTCTAGCTCTTCATTTTTGAATTGTCCTCAACAGGAAAATACTGAAAAACATGCTGTACCTAAATAGGCTGGCCTGAATATGCATTATATGTCCATTATTGGCCAGCCAACCATATTTACTCAAAGTTATAGCTCCATCAAGGGTAGCATCCTTACCTAGTCAACCCCAATGAAGTGCTAAGGTCATTTATATTAAGAAACCAGAAACATAGAGGTGAATTATTCAACTTCTTTTTGCCTCTATATCAAAAATGGTTTTGACTCATTTTTTTAGTTAAACATATGCAGTTATGTAGGGAAAGTAAAAATGGACAAATGTTTCCTTAGCTATCATTTGCTGGACTTCTGCAATTCATATTTCCTGTAAATTTCATAGTAACGTTTAAGTACACATGTAGCACATTCCCTAAATTCAGAATTGCATGTTAGACTAAATCATGGTTCTTAACCAGTGGGTTGAGACACCAAGGATGACTATGAGTAGATTTCGGGGTGTCACGACCACCCTTCCTTTCTTTATTCCTAGGTGAGAGGGGAGTCCCAAAACATATGGAAGGGAGGGAGGTTCCAGATCTTTTCTGTTGTAACATGAGGGTCACAAAATGGGTAAAGTTGGGACCCACTGGACTTAATGTTCCTCAAAAAGCTAATTTGATTTATTGCATAGGGCTGTAAGAGCACTTGAGAATATTTAATTGATAAATATTACAGTTTATCAAAGTTAAATAATCCAGTTAGCACCTTTTAAAAAAAGTCTCTAAATACGTATTTACTTAGCCCTAATTGCTTAAGTAAATAATGAGTCTTCAAGAATCACTTAAACTGAATCCACATATGTAAATTTGAGTACATAAATAGCATTTTACAAAGGTGTCCTAAACACACTTTTTAAAAGTACCATTGGAAGGTTTGGAAATTTACCTTAATTCCATTCCCACAGAAATGGAACACATACACAAACTGTTTAAATATTAAAGGTTTGATTATTAAGATTTCTGAATCCAGAAAATTTAGATTATACACTGATACTCTGTTCAGTCTAAATTCCTGACTTGGTTAATTTAGCTCAGTTTACAGATGTTTGTATATTGTTATAGGTACAAATGTTTTCCCCTTTCTGCCTACTGTTGTCATTTATAGGGTCCCTTGTATGTTTAAATTGTTGACTGCTGATAACTATTTTGTTTTTTACCTGCAGTACCTACTGAATGTGTATTTTGGTTGAAGAATTCTACATCCAGAATTGTTGTTTAAAAATGATATAGTCAGTTTGTGATGCTTGCATCTGAAAATGTTGTAGTTTTTCCTATTGCAAGTAAACTCTAAGATTACTGTAAATAAAAGAGATGGGAAAGAAAAAAACCCCACTTATTTTTCCTTTTTCAGTTTCCTTCCATTGTGCATTTTGTGTGTAGTAAGTTTAACTAGTGATGGAGCATGCCTTTCTTTCAGCCTGCAAGAGGGAGTGTTTACTAGTGATAGCAGCAGCAGAGTTTAAACTGAAGCTGTAGTGACAAGTAAGCAGCAGGCAGCTTTGTGCACAGAGAGAAAAGAAAACTGGTTAGCCCTAGCACAATTAACCTGAGCTGATGTTGCTCTCAGGTCTGCCTCAAAGATCTTTCAAACACAAGCAGAGGAGCAGAAAAACTCCTGTGTGTGTGTATGTGTGTGTGTATGTGTAACAGGGTTAGAAAATAATCAGGACAATGTTTAAAGAGTGTTATATCAGAAAAGAAAAACAGAAGTTGACAGTGTCTTAATGAAAAACTTTTCCTTGTATGCTTATATATGACAAGGTCACATGCATACATTTCTGTTTAAAGGAGATCAGATACTTCTCGTTAAAAGAAACGTTCCTGCAGGGCATTTAAAAATTGGAGCAGGTCAAGCAACTGATGGTGGGCTCTTGGCCTTTTTATCGTAAGGGTGGATGACACTATGGAACAGGTATTTGGACTGATTTCTAGCAAATAGAATGGTTTAGGGATCGTAATAGAACCAGCCTGTTGCTTGGTTAATTTCCAAAATGCAAAATTTAACTACTAAGTTAATCAGAATGGTAGATGCTCATGTGATTTCACACTTACTGGCTGTTTGTACTAACTTTTTCCCTGTGAAAGTGACTCTTAACTAATGCAAGGGAAGAGAGAATTTTAGTTTTAAAATTTTATTAAAAGAGAATCCAAATTTTTTTTTTTAATTTGTTAGCTTTTGAGTGCTTTTCATCCAGCTTTCTTGTCTGTGTATTGTGATTGTGACTAAAACAGTGTAAATGCACAGTACTGTGTAAATACTTCGTAGTGGCTTTGGCCAGGCCAAGCCTACTTTTTCATCTATGCTTACATACAGTGACAACCTTTTTCTTTCTGTTATGGTCCTTGCTCCAGTCAGATGATGCCTTTGTCATCTCCAAGTTGCATCACTGAAATGTGCTGTTGATGGGACTGGCTATACCTGAAGACAACTTAGAAGATTTTGCTGGTGCAAAAGACAGCTCTGTACTTTCTTAACAGTTCCATGCAGGGAGCAGGAGGTGTATGGATTGTACTGGCATCCTGTTTGTTTCCGAGTGTAATTCAGGATGTTGATTTTGAACTATAAATCCTGCTATGATTTGGGTATTGAGATGCAGATCCTCTGCTGGTATAAGTGGATTTACACCAGCTGAGTATCTGCACCGGGTACCTGAAACACTACCCTTGTTTTATCTTGACATTTTATAGCAGTTGTCATACTCAAACTACCTGTCCCCAGATTTGTACTGCAGAGTGATAGGGCAGGACATTCTCCGTAGTGGACCTTCAATTGTGGAACTTCTTTCACTAAGCAGCACCACAGTCTGATACAGCCAGCTCAGTTTTCAGGTCATGCTCATCTGTTTGTTCAAGCTTGTTCAGAGAAGTGTTGAGAAAGTATTCTTTAATTTGATTTATGGTACAGGTTTTCACAGAAGTCCAATGAGAAAATTAATTAGAAAAATAGTAAGGAAAATACTACACTAGGAAAGTGCAGTAATGAATTTCATTATCCTAAAAAATATTTTTACAATATTTCTTCGCATGTCTGAATATTTAAAGACTAGCTGTATTAGCTCCCACTTTAAAAAGAGATCAGAATATATGCAGCTCATCATAGAGGTAGCATGTCTGGGGCTCTGCCCTGGAGCGGCCATTTGCCTCTCTGGTTTTTTGGTAGGCTTGCCTCAGGTCCTTTGGTTTCATGCGGCACTGCTGCGGGTCCCTGTTATGGCCTCTGTCCTTCATGCCCTTTGAGATTTTTTTCAAATATTCCAGCAGTTCGTCTTTTGGAACGGAGTTCTGATAGCATGGATTCGTCTCCCTATACAGTGATCAGATCCAGTACCTCCCATTCGGTCCATGTTGGAGCTCTTTTGCGATTCTGGGACTGCATGGTCACCTGTGTTGATGAGCTCTGCATGGTCACCTGTGCTGATCAGCTCTCCACATTGGGCAAACAGAAAATGAAATTCAAAAGTTTGCGGGGCTTTTCCTGTCTGCCTGGCCAGTGCATTGGAGTTGAGAGTGCTGTCCAGAGTGGTCACAGTGGAACACTCTGGGATAGCTCCCGGAGGCCAATACTGTCGAATTGCGTCCACACTACCCCAAATTTGACCCAGCAAAGTCGATTTCAGCGCTAATCCCCTTGTCGGGTAGGAGTACCAAAATCAATTTTTAAGAGCCCTTTAAGTCAGCAGAAATTACTGCATTGTGTGGATGGGTGCAGAGTAAAATTGATCTAACGCTGCTAAATTAGACCTAAACTCATAATGTAGACCAGGGCTTTGTCTCTTAATTGTTTCTGTCAGTCCTCCCTGCCCCCTACTGATTGCCAATTGACTTAATTTGCCGCAACTAACCCATCCTGTCCTTTTCCCAAACCCCTTCAGTTCCCTCCAACCTAATCACCATCTGCTTAAAAACATCCCCCAATATATATACCTATACGCTAAGATCAGATCCCCTCTTCTCCTGTCTACAGCTCAGAGCTACCCATGCAGCTCTGAACCTTTTCCTACCTGACATCCCCAGGCTCAGAATGCCAACACAGTGTGAAGGAAGCAGAGAGGGAGAACACAGAATAGAGGACGAGAGAAAAGGAGAAACAACAGAATAGATTAATAAAGAGTAAATTAGACCTCCAGTGCCCAGTGGATCTGCAGTGCGTGTCAGGGAAATTTTATCCCACTTTGTACACAGCTGCTCACATTTACAATACAATATTCTGTTGGCTTCTAAAGTATTGAATGAATGAAAACAACAAGTCAGAAGAGAGGACGTGAAATTTCACAGGGGAAGTGAAAGATTCTTCCATTTTTCTGCCGTAATGGAAGCTTGAAGCTGTTGGAGTGTTTTCCCCGGTGCTGAGGCGGATGCAGGAGAATCCTGGTACACGGGGTCTTAACTCCAAATAGAGATTTTCTCTAATAAAGTATCAAAGAAAAGAGGATTTTAGTGTAATCCCATTTAAGGTTGAAATAATTGTTTAACATATGATTATTTGCAGCAGATTATAAATCTGGAAAAAATATAGATACTTTATAATGAAGGATTCTGCCTTTGCTCTCCCTTTCCATTGCAATGATAAATTTCAAACTGCTTCTGGCTGTTAGATAATATGACAGTAGTGGTCTGGGCCGTGCTTTTATCTGACTCTTCTCTCATTTGAATCTTTGCTTGCTGCCTGAAACTTCAGAATTTTCTACTTTGGCAGTTACTTCTGAGTTCCATTTCTTATGGAGATGTGAGAGGTAATCTCAAATTTCAACCAGAGTGCAAAGATAAATCAAGATAAGCATATTAATCAAATGACATTTTTTAAAATGTGGATTAATGCCCAACCCTAACTAGGGATTGTGGAGAGTGAAGAAAACTATCATATCCCCATTTTCACAGAGTTCTACAGAGAGCCAAATCAGTCACCACTTATGCTCTGAGATTAGCAATGCCTGGATTTAATCTTGAGTAGCTGTTTAGAGAGGCTTCACCAAAACAAAACCTTGTAAAAGTTCTTGAATTTGTAGACATAAAATATATTTTTTTCTTGATGAAGCTGGTCATCTAGGAAATTGTGTAGACAGACAGGAATCCAAGTGAAGTAAAAGGCTCATTAGGTAGCATCTGAGTTACAGAAATTGCCTAAAACTTGAGTTTGGAGGAAGGAAATTCAGTGTGGCTGAATGCTCTTTGTTCATTCTCTGTCACCCCATTTGTTCAAGTGTATATGTCTAGCTACTGGCCCATTCTAAATTCTATATATTCTAAACTGGGAAACCAACTCCCTAACTAATCCAGGGAGGTATATCACAGAGAAGAACAGTGCTGGAATAAAACAGTAACTATTTCCTGGAAAGTCTCCTGCTTTCCCTCCCTATTTATGTGTTTTAGGATTTTCTTTAGATATCAGCCTCAATATATCCAGTTGCAGGAGACACTCTTGGGTATAGGCCTGCAGATTCAAGGGTCTCTTATCTGCTGCTGTGGTTTTCAGCTCAGTCACAAGACCACATGGTGCCCAATTCCACAGTTTTCACCATTCCAATGAATATGTAACCTTCTGATGTTTTGAGAACTTGGAATAAGAAGCTGTGAGGGGAATAGGAGTAAAAGGAAACAAGAGCAGGGGAGAAATAAACAGAAAAGAAGTAAAGTTGAGAGTAAGGAAAACAAAGTGGACAAACAAAGGAGAGAAAGTGACAGGTGTGCCATTATGTGGTCAAAAAATAAAGTGGAGAGGTGTCCATTTACCAAACTGCCAAGGGGTATGTGTGTGAGCCACTCCATTAAAGTATTTAAAAATAAGAACAAAATAAGGAACTTCTTATATGAAACCATATTTACATAACATTAGGTTGCGACATAACATGGCACAATCAAAGCAGAAATGCTATACTTGAGCAAGCAAAAAAAAACCCAAACCCTTTTTAAAAGGTGATTGTCAAAGAAAGAAACAAAATTGTGCATCTTCTTTTCTGCTTCTTCATGATGAAGGCTAAACAAGATTTGGGTGGTTTTTTTTTTCTTTCCAAAAGCTCTTCCCCTCACTTTGTCTTGCCTTGTAAATATTAGGAATGGAAAATCTTGCCTTTCAAGTTTTTGCTGGAAGTTTCTTTGGAGGTTCAGAGAAGTGGATTGGGAGCTTCCCAGGGCATAAATTGACAGGGCAGATGTAGGGTTACCAGATAGAAACTGTGAAAAACGGGACAGGGGAGGGGAGTAATAGGCACTGTGACAAAGTTCCTCCTCTACCTTGGTGGGTCCTGCACTTATTGGCAGATTTGCTCACCTCAGTGATCTTCCCCACAGTCTGGGTCAACTCCTCCTGTGTCTGATCAGGAGTTGGGAGGTTTGGGGGGAACTCAGGCCTGCCCTCTACTCCGGGTTCGAGCCCAGGGCCCTGTGGATTGCAGCTGTCTATAGTGCCTCCTGTAACAGCTGCATGACAGCTACAACTCCCTGGGCTACTTCCTCATGGCCTCCTCCAAACAGCTTCTTTATCCTCACCACAGGACCTTCCTCCTGGTGTCTGATAACGCTTGTACTCCTTAGTCCTCCAGCAGCACAGCCTCTCACTCTCAGCTCCTTGTGCCTCTTGCTCCCAGCTCCTCACACGCACTTCCTCTCCTCTGGCTCCTCCTCATCTGACTGAAGTGAGCTCCTTTTTAAACCCAGGTGCTGTGATTAGCCTGCCTTGATGGCTGCAGGTGTTCTAATCAGCCTGTCTGCCTTAATTGGTTCTAGCAGGTTCCTGATTACTCTAGTGCAGCCCCTGCTCTGGTCACTTAGGGAACAGAAAACTACTCGTCCAGTGACCAGTATATTTGCCCTCTACCAGACTCCTGTATCCCACTGGCCTGGGTCTATCACAGCACCTATATAAGAAAAAAATCCCCCAAAATGGGACTGTCTCTTTCAAAACAGTACATCTGGTCACCCTAGGCAGATGGGTTAAATTTTTAACTAAGATAGCTTTTCTCCCAACAGTTTGCCAGAATTTGAATTAAATAGATGTTAACAAAGGAAAGATTAACTAAAAATACCATCTGTTCATAGTTCACTGCCATGGTATTTGTGATGTCATAACGCTACTATTTCTTCAGTTCTCCATAGAGTCTTCTAGGAAAAACGAGATAAACAAGACCTAAATTCCTAAATGTAATAAACAACTAGAATAAAACAGTTTGGTGGGTGGGTGAGGGTGAGTCTTTTATAACTTCTTTATATATTTGAAAAGAAGAAAAACAAAGAGAGAGACACAAACTTACTTACTTTCCTTTACATGTCATCTTTAACTTCTTAGGACTCAATCCTACAGACTCTTACTCATATGAAGAATCCCACTGAAGCTAAAGACAGTACTTGTTGAAGTTGGACTTCTGCAGGTGAATAAGGTTTTGTACAGTCATGCCCGTTTTTATGCACTTAATTGTGCCTGTGTTTTGCAGATACTATCTCTGAAGTTTTAGACTCATGATAATTAAATTAATCGTATTTTAAGTACGTCATCACCTGACCACAGCGTGTGTGTGGGAAATTAACACATCCCCATTGTTAACATTGTTAAGCCATGTCAGTGCATACCAGTGTTATAGACTAGAGTATCAAATGAGATGTGGCTTTCTTTATGCTACTCAGGTGGGGCAAAAAGGCCAGAATCTGAACACAAATGGCCAGCAGGAAATTCTCTTGGTGGCATGAAGCAGACCCAGATGGCTCCTGTGCCATCAGCCCTCTGTCCCACCGTAGGGGCATATCATAGATATGATCAGCATCAGGGGAGGGTAAGTAGTGGACTTATGCCTATTCTCCACTGCTGTAGTGTCCTTAAAGGTATAACTTAAAGCAGCCATGTAGATGCTCTGACTCTCGTCGGGGTGGGACCAGCACAGACTGGCCTTTGGAATTTGGGAGCTGTAACTAGTTTTCTGGCCCTTTCATCTCTTGGGTCAAATGCAGTCTGTCAGTACACGTCTACCCCAATATAACATGGCCTGATATAACGCAGTAAAGCAGCGCTCCGGGGATGTGGGGCTGCACACTGGCGGATCAAAGCGGTTTCACCTATAATGCAGTAAGATTTTTGGCTCCCAGGGACAGTATTATATCGGGGTAGAGGTGTATTAATTTCAAATGTGACATTATTTAAATTTTATTATGTTAAAAATAAATCACCAGCTGTAAGAATACTGGATAGCCAATCACTCTCCTACATCAGAAACTGAGACTGTTATCCTCTCTGCTGGTTGGTACTTGTAAGATGATAGCTTAATTCAGCGTGGTGTTTCTTGGTATAGCCCAGAGGTGGGCCACATCTGGGCTGCGGGACCCTCTTGCCTGGCCCCTGAGCTCCTGGCCCTGGAGGCTAGCCCCCGGCCCCTCACCCACTGTTCTTCCTCCCCTGCAGCCTCAGCTCACTGCGCTGCTGGTGCAATGCTCTGGATGGCGGGGCTGTGAGCTCCTGGGGTAGTGCAGCTGCAGAACCCGGCCTGACCTGGTGCTCTGTGCTGTGCCGTGGCGTGGCTGGCTCCCACCGGGCGGCATGGCTGCCTGTCCTGGTGCTCTGGGTAGCACGCCTGTAGCACTGCCAGCCACCGGTGTGACGGGTTGGATCACAGAACCCCTCCTAGGAGCTGCCACCCGATGTGCCAAGACTGCTTCTGTTCCTGACTTCCCTGCCAGTTTGGAGCCCCAGCGCCCTGTCCTGCTGAGCCAGACACTCTCGTCTGCTCCAACACAGACCCAGGGTCTGAATTACTTGCCCCAAAGCTGCAGGTGTACCTGAAAGCAGCTCACAGAAGTGTTTCTGTCTTTAACACTCAGATGCCCAACTCCCAGTGGAGTCTAAACCCAAATAAATCAGTTTTCCCCTGTATAGAGTATGACAAAGTTCCTCCTCTACCTTGGTGGGTCCTGCAATTATTGGCAGATTTGCTGACCTCAGTGATCTCCCCCACAGTCTGGATCAGCTCCTCCTGTTTCTGATCAGGAGTTGAGAGGTTTGGGGGGAACCCAGGCCTGCCCTCTACTCCGGGTTCCAGCCCGGGGCCCTATGGATTTGTAGCTGTCTGTAGTGCCTCTTGTAACAGCTGTGTGACAGCTACACCTCCCTGGGCTACTTCCCCATGGCCTCCTCCAAACACCTTCTTTATCCTCACCACCTTCTTCCTGGTGTCTGATAACGCTTGTACTCCTTAGTCCTCCAGCAGCACACCCTCTCAGTCTCAGCTCCTTGTGTCTCTTGCTCCCAGCTCCTCACACGCACTTCCTCTCCTCTGGCTCCTCCCCATCTAACTGGAGAGAGCTCCTTTTAAAACCCAGGTGCCCTGATTAGCCTGCCTTGATTGGCTGCAGGTGTTCTAATCAGCCTGTCTGCCTTAATTGGTTCTAGCAAGTTCCTGACTACTCTAGTGCAGCCCCTGCTCTGGTCACTCAGGGAACAGAAAACTACTCGTCCAGTGACCAGTATATTTGCCTTCTACCAGACTCCTGTACCCCACTGGCCTGGGTCTGTCACAAGAGCTTATACAGGGTAAACTCGTAAATTGTTTGCCCTCTATAACACAGGAAGGGGGGTTGGATGGAGCAGCAGGGGGCAGTCAGGGGACAGGGAACAGGGTGGTGGTGGATGGGGCAGGAGTCCCAGAGGGGCTGTCGGGGCGAGAAGCGCGGGGGAGGGTGTCAGATAGGGGCGGGGACCGGGCCACGCCTGGTTGTTTGGGGAAGCAGAGCCTCCCCTAACCGGCCCTCCATACAATTTCGGAAACCAGATGTAGCCTTCAGGCCAAAAAGTTTCCCCACCCCTGGCATAGCTTGTTGTTTTTTGGCCCAAGTTTCTGACTTAGGAAGTGATAACATTTTAGCTGCTTATCTATGACCAGCAGCTTTACAGAGGAATGCTAATGAATCTGTCCTGAAGTAGTTTCCAAATACTGCCAGAAATAAACTTCTGTAATGTCTTGCTTGTTCTCCATGTCAAACCAAGTTTTGTGCAACTGAGCAACTGTAAAACGGAGCTTTGTGCAGTAAGCTTGGTTTGAGATTAAGATTGAGACTGTAAATTTAAGATTACTTAATAATCAGGCCGTGTTCTTTCTGCTTCATATGTCACTGCTAACCATCATCAATCATAAAGACTCTGGAATTGGAAATTAACCTGCAGTTTTGCTCAATTGTGCAAGGCATAATAAAATACAGTTTCTCTGTATCCTACTTTTTTAGCCTCTTTGTTTTAGTAATTGTGATTATTGTGGCACATTTATACTTTCTTGTATCTATCAAGATAAAACATTGATAGTGCAAATTTTTTTATTGTAGCTGAAAGTTAATGTGAGTCTGTGTTCTTCTCTAAAGTGTATTGTTTTACTGTTTTGAGTACTGTTTTAAAACTCCTTGTGCTTGATAGACTTTGCTCCTATGTTTGTGTTTTTATTTTTCAGTTCTCTCCTCCAAGCACCTCAGACCTAAAATTAGATATCCCTGTTTTTTGTGTATTGGAAGTATTATTTTCTTTTTTTAGTCTTTCCTGTTGTAAAGCGCTAACTAATTTAGACAATGCATATGTAAGAAAATAGAGATTTTTAACTAGAATCTGATTAAGGGGTATATCTCCATTGATAGATGTCACATTAGTAGACTATTACCATTGGTAGAATGGTATTTCTGTTTAATTTAGATTTTCCTGGCTCATATGCCTCTGGCATGCCATTAGGGTGGTTTAAAAGTTATTGTAAAGAACAACACAAGTAGTTTACTGGGTGTGTGGAAGTGGTATTCCATCTGTTTGGTTACTTGCATACTTCTAGAAATGGCTGGTTTCAGACAGGAGTTTTAATTTTGGGGTTCTGGTATTCGATTTAGCATACAGTTTTTTAGCCTCGTGATTTCATTTGTCAGAGTAATCATAAATGTGATGAAAGATGCCTGTGGATCCTAGGTGAAGTCATTGCATAGGAACGAGGCAGATTAGACATTTCACCCCATAGAGGCTGGGCTTTTGCATAGTTGGGGCAAAAATATTTTACATTAATATTTTCAAAGGTATCTGTTTGCATAATTTTAGGTAACTTAAAAAAATTGGGATTAGGAAGAAATTTTTTATGTGGAGATAATTGTCCACTTGGGTTTTTTTACACTCTCTGTAATGCATCTGGTACTAAGGATGGTCAAAGAGAAGATAACAGATTAGATGGCCACTGATCTGATGCAGTACGTCTGCTCCCATTAATGGTTTTGTTTGTTCAATTTGACTTTTTTTGCAGGGGGCGGGGGGAATAAAAAGCCAAATCTATTGCAAGTCTGGTGTAGATACTAGCTTTCTCAAACTCTGTTGCTGAATAATATCTTCTAATACTTCCCTGTTGGGAAGAGGGTTGAAAACCAGTTGCGATACCTTATGGGCAACTTTTCTGACCCATTCCCTTCTAAGAGTCAGACTTTAACTGGAACCCTATGTGCTTCATAAATCTGTATGACCCCTTCAAAGCCTGTTGCTTTCACCAATAGAAGTTGGTCCAGTAAAAGATATTACCTCACCCACCTTCAGGTATACTGAGATGTGGCTAATTATGAGGTCTCATGCCGTAGCCAGCAGTTGTTGACTTTTCGTTTTTAAACTGGGAAGAGTTGTGTGGCAATTGAGTTTAATATCCTGTTTTTGAAAAAAAAGAAATGCTTTTCTGATTGAAGACTTTTAAAGTACAGTCTTTGATTTTGCAGCTCTCAATGTGAGGTGTCAGAAAAGCAACATCTGAAACTTGCTGGGACAAAGAAGACTCATTTGTTACCTATCACTATTTGGTAAGTTTATAGATTTTATCTAGACAAGTTTTGCTGCTGGTTTCCAGAGCTATGATTGATTAGCCTGTTCATGAAGTAAGAGGCAAACTAAGGTCAACACCCTCTCAAAAATACTTTCAAGTCATCTCTACCCTCATGGTGGAGGGTAAAAGATTTATCCTCTACCCAGTGTCAGCTGTCTCACCTGACTCTCAGGCCGTGTCTACACTACCACTTATGTCGGCAAAATGTATGTCGATCATCGGCATGGAAAACTCCCCCATCCCCCTGAGTGACATAAGTTTCGCTGGCATAAGGGGTAGTGTGCACAGCGCTATGTCGGCAGGAGAGATTTTCACTGATACAGCTGTGCCATTGTAAGCTTGCTAGTGTAGACATGACATTAGATAAAAAAAACCCAAACCATCTCCTGGAGTGCTTAATGCCCCCATCTTGCCACCTTTTTTAATCGAAACCTTCCATTTCCTACCTGCAACTTCTACAGTGCACTTAAGGGTTGTTAGAACAAAAATCTGTATCACACTGGACATTTTGGGGGCAGTACAAAATCTATGTTAATACCAAAATAAGGAAATTCAAGTGCTGGGAAAGGAAGGAAGGGAAAGAGTATTAAATACTGGGGTCTCTCTCTCTCTCTCTTTCCCTTTTTCTTTCTCTCCTACTTTACTTTGTTCTCAGCACTAAGCAGATATCTTTACATATCTTTAAATGTGAGATTATAAACTTTACTAGGCATCTTGCTCTTTCAGCCAGGACATGTGGATGGAGAGGGTAACAGGAGAAACATAAACACCTTAGTTCGTCAGAAATTAACAGAAATAGAGTGACAATAGAAAGGATAGCCCCATACTTTGAAAACTTTATAGCAGAACTGGTAAGCCACAGAATGAAGTTTTATTTTTAAGAACAAAGATTACTAGCAACCAGCTGTCTAGGAATACAGATTTGAACTTGAGAGTCAGGTTTTCTTGAACAGTCAGGACCTAAACTGTATTTCAGAATTTTCATTTGATTTGGGGAAAATGTTATTAACCCGCAGTAAACCACTGGAGATTTGCTAGCTGTAGTTAAACCAGATTGGATCTTTTACTCCATTCAGCTACTGATCAGGGAAGATTAACTCCGGTCCTATTTGAGAGGTGGTCTTGAGAATGGATTTCTTTGGATAGTTTGTGCTAATCTCATTTTGTACTGAATTGCCTTGGAATGTGGTATGATGTGTGGATTGACATCAGTGAAATCGAACAAAGCTGTTTGTTAAGAAAAAACTGAAGTTCACAGAAACAAGGTTTCATTTTCAGAGTATTGCTGATAATGTTTGCAGCCAGATCTTTGTCAGCTATTTATTTTACAGTTCAGGATCCTACTTCTAGTCTATAAGAAATATGTTGCTTGTTTCCAGGCATATGACACCTTATTTGAAAACCTGCTCACTCTTTAATTCATCTGAGCTTTAGCAGTGAGAACTGCTAAATCAATTCTGATCATAGTGATTTTCTGATCTTAGTGATTGAACACCGAAATGGGTTTCTGTAGCCCAGATCTGTAAACAAGTTGTGTTCAGATTCTTCAGCCAAGTTTTTTCTGGTGATTCACCTAATGTGAAGGCATTCCCAGAGGGTTTTATGCCCGCATATTTGTTTCCCTCTTTGTCTCTTGGGGACTGTCGCAGGGCAGATGTGCCCCATCTTCTTTTGGGATAGGGTAAGAGTTGTTGCCCCGCAGCTAAGTCTGCGTGATCACTCTGGGTCTCGGGGTAGTGTGACCTAATGACCAAAGTGAATATGGTTGCCCTCTTCTTCCGGGCAGTGTGATCCAATGGCCAAAGTCTTAGATGGTTGCCGTGAGGTGCGGGCTGCGTGGCCTAATGGCCAGAGTCTATATATAAGGCTACAGTTTAGTCATGGGTATTTTTAGTAAAAGTCATGGACAGGTCATGGGCAATAAACAAAAGTTCACAGCCCGTGACCTGTCCATGACTTATACAAGGAATACCTGTGATTAAATCTTGGGCCTGGGTTACCTGGGGCCAGTGGCACCAGCTTCTGGGGATTGTGGACAACAGTTGCTCCAGCCACCCGGGAACCACTGCCGAGGCCAGCCTCCCTACTGGGATAGGGTGGCGTTCTCACTGGAGTCAACATCTCTTTGTGGCCTAGCAGCCAAAGTCAATATGGCTGCCCACTTCAGCAGGGTTGAGTGGCCTAGTGCCCTGTTAGGGGAGTGGGCCACCACTTGGGGGGTGGTGGTGGCTAGGGTAGGGGGATCTGGGCCCTCTCTGCTCCACTGGGTCCAAGCTCAGGGCCATGGCAGCGGGGAATATGACCAAAGCATGCTGACGCCACCTGGCACAATGACTAGTCCCCCTGAGCTACTTCCTACCTTGTCCCTGGTGCAGTGATCCAGATGTTGCCAGGGTCTGTGGGCTCCTCAGCCTGTGCAGCTCTCAGCAACTCTGACACTCTTTGGGCATCCGCCTGGGTTTTGGCACCTCTGGCATCTGCGGCCAGGAGCCTCGGCAGTTTTTGTGTTGTAGCCTGCAATGTGCATCCTCTATTCTCAGCAGTCCACCTGGAATAAGCTGGACAGCTCCCTTTTATGCCTAGTCTCCAGCTGGAGCATGCCCAGCATGGCCACCTTGTCCCAAATGGAGGAGTTAACCCCTGCAGTACCAGTGAGGGGCAGGCATGCTCTGTCACAGGGACCATAGCCAGCTGTTATAAATTAGACCCCAGGCTGCTCTGACGTGCCAGAACTGAGGCAAAAAGTCAGGATGTTTGTCAGTGTCTCTTCTTCTCTTTCCGTGTGCTGCCATGCTAACTGTAGTTTGTGTTGGGAAGGCAGAACCATCCTTTGCTAGTAGCTCCCATAGGATGAGTCAGAACTATCCTGCTCTCTCTGGGACACTCACAGATTGGCAAGAATTAGGCAATGGAACGCCAGACCTACTCTCCTGCAGTGCAGCTGGTGGCCTTCAGGGAAGCTGATGAGCAGCTGCTGCAGGGCAGGAACAACAGTCTCCAGTGCTTTCAACTCACATGCACCAGAGCTGCTGTTGGGGTTATATGGGAAGCAGTGAGAGGCAGTTAAGGAGATAGTGCCATCATCCTCTCCGTAGAGGCTGATTCAAACACTGTAGTTCAAAAATCACAGGACACAGCTCAGTTGCTTTCAAATACATATTTTTCTTCTGAACTTCTTCTGGGTAACAATTTAGAGTTGCGAGGGCCACATGTAGGACACCACTACTGTTGACTACATGATGACTAATTGCCTTCTGAGAAGAGATAACTGGCTCTGTGAATGAGGGGAAAGCACTGGACATGTTATTCCTTGTCTTTAGCAAAGCTTTTGATACCGCCTTCCACAGTATTCTTGCCAGCAAGTTAAAAATGAATGGACTATAAGGTGGATAGAACGCTGGCTAGATCATTGGCCTCAGTGGGTAGTGATCAATGCCTCCATGTCTAGCTGGCAGCCGGTATCAAGCGGAGTGCCCGAAGGGTCGGTCCTGGGGCCGGTTTTGTTCGATATCTTCATTAATGATCTGGAGGATGGTGTGGATTGCACCCTCAGCAAGTTTGCAGATGACACTAAACTGGTAGGAGTGGTAGATACGCCAGAGGGTAGGGATAAGATACAAAATAACCTAGACAAATTGGAGGATTGGGCCAAAAGAAAACTGATGAGGTTCAACAAGGACAAGTGCAGAATCCTGCGCTTAGGATGGAAGAATCCCATGCACTGCTACAGACTGGGGACCGAATGGCTAGGCAGCAGTTCTGCAGAAAAGGACCTAGGGGTTACAGTAGACGAGAAGCTGGATATGAGTCAACAGTGTGCCCTTGTTGCCAAGAAGGCTAATGGGATTTTGGGCTGTATAAATAGGAGCATTGCCAACAGATCGAGGGACGTGATCATTCCCCTCTATTTGAAATTGGCGAGGCCTCATGTGGAGTACTGTGTCCAGTTTTGGGCCCCACACTACATGGATGTGGAAAAATTGGAAAGAGTCCAGCGAAGGGCAACAAAAATGATTAGGGGGCTGGAGCACATGACTTATGAAGAGAGGCTGAGAGAACTGGGATTGTTTAGTCTGCAGAAGAGAAGAGTGAGGTCTGTGGATTTGATAGCTGCTTTCAGCTAACTGAAACGGGGTTCCAAAGAGGATGGATCTTGACTGTTCTCAATAGTAGCAGATGAGAGAACAAGGAGTAATTAATGGTCTCAAGTTGCAGTGAGAGAGGTTTAGGTTGGATATTAGGAAACACTATTTCAGTAGGAGGATGGTGAATCATTGGAATGAGTTACCTAGGGCGGTGGTGGAACCTCCTTCCTTAGAGGTTTTTAAGGTCAGGCTTGACAAAGGCCTGGCTGGGATGATTTAGATGGGAATTTGTCCTGCTTTGAGCAGGGGCTTGGACTAGATCGCCTCCTGAGGTTCCTTCCAAGCCTGATATTCTATTATTCTATACCAAGGCTCAGCAGCCCTCTAGGTGTATAATTTTGAAAAACCATCTTAGATTAGCCAAGAGGATCAGCATCCCTTCCACTTAATGCAACGGTTAAAGGAAATCTCAAAAGAAGAATAAATTCCTTAGCCAGCGACAATTCTTTAAGGGAATAAAACAGGCACACTGTTTTTGAAGTAAATAAATATACAAGATCAGGACAGGACCACTACAGAAATGTTAACCATTCATTAATACATTAACAAATCTACTCTTACAGCCCCTGTGTGAGGAAAGTAAATATTAGCACTGTTTAAGATTTTCAGAGTGCTGAGCATGGGCTGAGCTCTACTCCCATTGAAATATTTGGGGGTTTTACTATTGGCTTTAATGGTAGTAGGGTTAGAGCAGTGCTGAGTGCTTTTGAAAATTCACTCGGAGAGCTTAAGTGCCTGCTCTAGAGGCTTCGGGGTGTAAGGGACTAGGCATGGGTCTGTAGATGTACACTCTTCAGGGCAGGGATCATCTTTGTGTTCTCTGTTTGGACAGTGCCTACGACAATGGGGGCCGGGGTGGCCTTTGAGCAAGTCACTTAGCATGTATGAGCCTCTTTTTCCTCATGTGTAAGATAGAGGTAATGCTGTTTGCCTGTTCCTTAGGATTGTTGGGCTTGGCACTTGCAGGTGTGCAGCGCTGGGAGTTACAGCTGTCTTCGTACAGCTGTGTAGGGAAAGCGCTGGAGTGTGGTCACACTGACAGCTACCAGCGCTGCCGTGTGGCCACATTTGCAGCATTTGCAGCACTGTTGGGAGTGGTGCATTATGGGCAGCTATCCCACAGAGCACCTCGTCCCATTTTGGTGCCGTGGGTTGTGGGAAGGGGGCGGAGGGTGCGGGTCATTCTGCTTCCTATCGCAACGCCCCGTGATGCATTGCTTCACATCCCAGCAATCCCTGTTTTTCCGTCCACGTTTGGCGCCATCTTGACTCTCTCAACGGTTTCTATGCAGCGCGATTTCGGTGGGAAATGGAGCCCGAACTGCTGAGGAATATGCTGATGAGTCTCGCGAGCACATCATGTTTGGCAATTGAGCTATTCCTTAAGATCCAAAGTGATGAGGAGTCCGACGATGATAGCGAGTCGCCTGACGCGTACGACACGAAATTGCTTCTGGCATTCACTGAAATGCTCAGCACCATGAAACGCCGCTTTTGGGCTCGGGAAACAAGCACTCAGTGGTGGGATCACATCGTCATGGAAGTCTGGGATGACGAGCAGTGGCTGCAGAACTTTCGGATGAGAAAAGCCACTTTCATGGGACTGTGTGCTGAGCTCGCCCCCCCCCCCCCTGCGGCGCAAGGACACGAGATTGAGAGCTGCCCTGCCAGTGGAGAAGCGGGTGGCTATTGCAATCTGGAAGCTGGCAACTCCAGACAGCTACCGATCGGTTGGGAACCAGTTTGGAGTGGGAAAGTCGACCGTTTGAATTGTGTTGATGCAAGTTTGCAGGGCCATTAATCGCATCCTGCTAAGAAGAACCGTGACTGTGGGGAACGTGCAGGACATTGTGGATGGCTTTGCACAAATGGGTTTCGCTAACTGTGGAGGGGCGATAGGTGGGCACATATTCCTATTCTGGCACCACCCCACCTAGCATCCGAGTACGTTAATCGGAAGGGGTATTTCTCTATGGTTCTCCAGGTGCTTGTGGATCACCGTGGGCGTTTCATTGACATTAACACAGGCTGGCCTGGAAAGGTGCATGATGCACGCATCTTTCGGAACACTGGCCTGTTCAGGAAGCTGCAGGCAGGGACTTTTTTCCGAGAGCGGAAGATCACAGTCGGGGACGTTGAAATGCCCATTGTGATCCTTGGAGACCCCGCTTACCTGCTAATGCCTTGGCTCATGAAACCGTATACAGGGAAGCTTGACAGGAGCAAGGACTGGTTCAACTACAGGCTGAGCCGGTGCCTAATGACTGTGGAGTGTGCTTTTGGCCGTTTAAAGGGGTGCTGGCGATCTCTGTATGGGAAGTTAGACTTGGGGGAAAGCAGCATCCCTGCGGTTATATCCACATGCTGTACTCTCCATAATATTTGTGAAGGGAAGGGTGAAAGATTCAGTCAGGCATGGACCTCCGAGGTTCAATGCCTGGAGGCTGAATTTGCACAGCCAGGGAGCAGGGCTACTAGAGAGGCCCAGTACAGGGCTTCAAGGATTAGGGATGCCTTGAGGGAGGAATTTGAGGCTGAAAACCAACAGTAATGTTTGGTGCCTTGCACGGGAGTGAAGTACAGTGGTTACAATGTTAGTAGGAATCTGTTTTTCCCAAGCTGATTTGCAGTGCCTGTTTCTTTCCTGGGCTAAGGTATCTTTGACTTTCTGCAATAATAAAGACTGTTTTCAAAGCAAGAATTCATTTATTGAAAAGAAAATAACTTTATTGACAGACACACAACATTTTGGGAACCTAAAAGGGCAGGGAGGTGGGGTGGGAAATTGTACAGTCACAGGTTTGAATATGTCCTGTCTGGAGTGCTGTGCAATGACTGCTGCACTTCAGGATGCCTATACTGCATGGTGATGGGGGTTGAGCGCAGAGGGTAAGGGTCGTAGTTCTCAGGGCTGGTTGGTGAACGTACAGGTGTTGGAGGCAGCTGGTGGTGGTAAGAACCTGGATGCTGGGGAAGGGGGTTTGGAGCTGACATTGGGGCACAAGGGGAAGAGCTTTGGGACGGGGGGAGCCGGCGTGGTAGTGCTCTGCCTGCATGGCTAAGAGCGCCTGGATCGAGTCCCCTTGGTGTGCCAGGATGCTCATCAGCTGCTTTGTGCTTTTCTTCCTGGCCGTTGCATTTCTCTGGCGGATCCTGCTTTCCCTTTCCCTCCAGTCCTGCACGTTTTGATTCTCTGTGGCAGAGTGATCCATAAGTGCTTGCAGCAGGTCGTCTTTGCTTTTTCGCAGCTTCTTCCAGAGGTTTTGGAGTCTTTGAGCTGTTCGTAACTCGGACAGCCGAGAACTCAAGGTTGCTTGTGGAAAGGCAAAAAAGGCAACACTTAACAGAGGCAGAATTGTTTATATCTCAGACAGTTATTCCCACACAGTGAAGGAATGTACAGTCTTCACTTTAGTATAATTTTCCCATACCAAAGAGAGCGCACATAACCCACAGGAGCCTCGAAATAGTGAGTAAGGGGGACTGATTGCTTCAGGGCTGTACTGGGGTTTCTGTGCGTTGGGGAAAGCAAACAGCTGCAGGGGGCATCTACACTGAACACTCTCCCAACATTTTCCACAGGAGTTGATCCTGGAAGATATCTCGCTTCTGCAGGTCACCTGGGAAGGGGGAATGATTGCTTCAGGACTGTACTGGGGTTTCTGTGCATTGGGGAAAGCAAACAGCTGCAGGGGGCACCTACACTGAACACTCTCCCAACATTTTCCACAGGAGTTGATCCTGGAAGATCTCTCGCTGCTGCGAGTCACCTGGGAAGAGCGGGAGGGTCTTCTACAGCAATGCGATTTCCGCCCTGGCCCCTATGCAGCTTGCCTGTGTCCAGCAATGTTCCCCCCACCCCTCGCGGCACAATGGCATGGACGCATTAGCCTGACTGGGACAAGGACCACAGTGGCTCTCCCTATAAACTTGCGCAAGCGCATTGCCCACGCTCTGGCTGAAACTTTTGAAGGGATTACCGAGGCCGATTACCGTGATGTGATTAACCACATCAATGGGCTATTCCACATCTAGGCGTGCCTGCATGCAGCCCTAACCCTCTCCTTTCCTGAAACATTTCCACCCTGAAAATAAAAGCCGCTTACCGGGAACCCGCTCCTCTGCTTGCCCCTCACCAAGTACCGGCTGCTGCGACTGGCTGCCTTCCTCCTGGCTTGAGAAGAGCTCCTGGCTGCATGCCTCCTGGGACTCCAGGATATCTCCCCCCAACCCCAGTACCCTCACTCTCAGTTTCCTCCTCCCCCCCTCCTCTTCATCCCTGCCCCCTCCCCCCGCTCTGAAGTGTCCATCGTGGTCCTCAGATTGGTGGTGGGGTCACCCCCAAGTATCGCATCCAGCTCTTTTTAAAAACTGCAGGTCGTGGGAGCAGCGCCGGAGCGGCAGTTTCCCTTGCGGGCTTTGCAATAGGCCCTCCGCAGCTCCTTCACTTTAACCCTGCACTGCAGTGCGTCCCGATCATGGCTCCTTTCCAGCATGGCCCTTGATATCTGCCCATAGGTATCCTAATTCCTACGGCTGGAGCGCAGCTGGGACTGCACAGCTTCCTCCCCCCAAACACTGATGAGGTCCAGCAACTCACCATTGCTCCATGCTGGGGCTCGTGTGCTGCATGGAGGCATGGTCACCTGGATAGATTCACTGATTGCACTCCACGCCTGGGTGAGCAAACAGAAAGGGGATTTTTAAAATTCCTGGGGCATTTAAAGGGCGGGTCACCTGAGGCCAGGGCAGTAGAGTTTGAACTGATGAGCAGAGTGTTTGACCAGGCATTCTGGGATACCTCCGAATACCTCTGGAGGCCAATAACAGCGCTTTTGGTGGCCACACTGTCGGAGCAGCTCTGCATCACCAGCACTGCAGTCGTTATTCCCCAGGCCGAGATGGAGTATATGCAACGCTGTAGCCAAGGAGATACAGCGCTGTATGTGCCTTGCAAGTGTGGACGGTGAGTGAGTTGCAGCGCTGTAAAGCCACCACCAGCACCGCAACTCTCCAGTGTAGCCAAGGCCGTTGTGAAGTGTAACTAAACAGTGCTCATGTTCTACATAAATGCAAAGTGTTAAGGCCAGTTAGTGGCATGGGGGGAGTACAGTTCGGCTACTGGCCTCTAAAAGATGCATTCTTTCTCAAAATGAGTGTCAACTCTGAGGAGGTTTGTAAACAGGTATCAGGCAGTCACAACCACCCTGTGATTTTCAGATTACAAAATGGAAGAGTGGTCCCAGGTACAGCGTTGAAGGGAGGAAGAGAAGTTGATATGGAGAAGATTGAGAACCACTTTTTCAAGTTTTCAAACTTTTTCCCTGGCGACTCAGCTGAAGAAAATTATTGATGCCCATGACCCAACAGAGCTGGGGATGAGGGGCTTGGGGTGCAGGAAGGGGCTCTGGGTTGGGGAAGGGGGCTCAGGGCTGGGCAGGGGATTGGAGTGTGAGCTTACCTCAGGCGGCTCCTGGTCAGTGGTGGGGCTAAGGCAGGCTGTGCCCTGGAAGCAGCCAGCAGCAGGTCCGGCTCCTAGGCGGAGGCATGCAAGCAGCTCTGTACACACTCTCCTGCAGGCACTGCCCCCACCCAGCTCCCAATGGCCGGGGTCGTTTGAGGACCACTGCTCTAAGGCCATTTCTACACTTAACAAGCTTACAGTGGCATAGCTGTACCAGTGCAGCTGTGCTGCTGTAAGAGCGCATGTGACAAGGTTGGGACTCACCACCACAGTGCCTCCTACTGGTTACCTCTGGGAATTAGCTCAGTCCACTGGAGCACCCTCTCCTGGTGGTGTCCCACACGTTGTCTCACCCTTGGTTTGCGTCTGAGCCCGCGTTGCTCCCCAGCTCGCTGCGTCCTCTTCCTGACCACTGCCCTGCAGCAGTGCCCCTTAGTCCATCCACACCCCCTTCCTGTGGAGTGGGGTGGGGGAACAGCAGTCTCTCTATGCCCCAGCCACCATGTCCAACCACACCCCCAAAGTCTAATCCCTCGTGTCAGGGATCTGGCGTAGTCTGTGATGGCTGCTCCCCATGTCCGATGGCTGGGTGTACTGCAAGGGGGGAAGGAGGGACCCAGGCCCGCCCTCTACTCTGGGTCCCGGCCCAGGGATCCTCTGGCGGCAGCCTCGCTGTCCTCCCTCTCTTCCGTTGTCTGTCCACTTCCCTCGGCCACTTCCCCTATGGCCCCTTGCACCCGCTAGGCCCTTCCCTTCAGGGCCTGCAGCCTGCCAGACTGTGGGCTAGAGCTCCCTTCTGCTCCCTGAGCCTGGCCAGAACTGCGCTGTCTGTGGTGCTAGTCTACCAGCTCTGGAGACTGACCTTCCCCTGTCAATGGCCTGGGACAGACTGACTCTCCTCTCCCTGAGCAGCCTTTTTATAGGGCTGAGCCTGGCCCTGAGATCGGCTATCTGATTGGCCCTGGTTGGATTTGGAGGCCAAGATGGGTGAGCGGCTGTGGAGATGGACAGGACTGCTCTGGTGTCTCTCCCTGCGAGGGAGGGCACTGGTGCTGAACCAGCTAGTCCTGTCCATGCTCTGACACCATCTCAACACCCTGAGCCCTGCCCCAGGGATCCTGGCCAGGCTCCAGAGGATGTCCCTGGAGTTCTTCTGGCTGGGGCTGCACTGGGTCCCTGCAGGAGTTTTGAGTCTTATCCTGGAGGAGGGAGGGCAGGACCTGGTCTGCCTTCGCAGCCAGGTCCATGTCTTCCACCTCCAGGCCCTGCAGAGACTCCTTTACGGTGCGAGTAGTCCGGCGTGGAGTACGTTGGCGCACACCTTCCTCCGCCGCCTCCGAGGGCTCCGATATGACCGGCAGCTGTTTTTTCCCCACCTGAGGGGTCTTCTGCGAGACCTCTCAGAGCTGCTGGTCTTCTGCCAGGACCTCCAGACCTGGAAGCTCTTTTCGGCGACCAGGTCTTTTGTGGCCACCGAGGTGGCGGACCTCCTCGCGGAGCCCCTGCTACTCAACCCCTATCTGTGTGTGCAGATGGCGGAGTCTCCCTTGGTGTGCCGGAGGTTGGTCCTGGCAGAAACCACTAGGGTGGGAGACCTCCTGGACTACGACAGCGGGGAGTGGATGGATCCCCATATGCTCGGTCTGCGCATGGGGCTCTCCACCCTTCCGACCCCCCTGTGCGTACTCCAGGAGATGAAGGCCGCCGTGTCACCCGTTTCTCTTGTCTTCCTGCAACGGACCCTGCGAGAGGGTGCTGTCTGCGCATCCTTCACGCCAGGCCCTCTGGACATTTTTATTCGGCCCCTGTTCTGCGAGCACCCCTGGCCTCCCTGTTCCCACACTTTGAGCCAGCTGCACACCCTGCAGCCAGTCTGGTTCCAAACCACATCTAGAGACCAACTGTACACGTGCTCCACACACTGCATTTCCTCGCCCTTGTGTGTGTCTCTCCACCGGCCCCCAACACCAAATGGCGGGACTATCTTCCGCCTAAAGAGGGTGAGAAGCCCCGGTGGGCTAGCCTTCATTCCACCTTGTCCCACAGCCCGCCAGGGACATCGGTTGGCGGCTCCTTCACGGAGCCATGAGCATGGGCATGTACCTGGCGCGGTTCACACCCATGCCCAAGGCCTTTCCCTTTTGCGGCATGAGGGAGAACCTGGCGCACGCCTATCTTGAATGGGCCAGATTGCAGCCCCTATTCCGGCTCCTTCAGAACCTCTTGTTGCGGTTCTGGCTGCACTTTTCCTCACACCTGGTCCTTTCTGCACACGCCATCCGTGGCCCCACGAAGTTGTGAGACCTCCTGGTCAACCTCCTCTTGGCCCTGGCCAAACTCTTCATCTACACTACCAGGAGGAGTGCACTGCGACCGTGGGGCCTATTTCCTTTCCTCCCTAGTTTCACGCTTCTGGGCAGAGTTCCACTGGGCAGCGTCCGCTGGCTCCCTTGACACCTTTGAGGAGCAGTGGGCGCTGTCCTGGGCAGTCTGCTAGGTGTCTCCATCCGGTATCCTCATTTTGAACCTATGATCTTCACCTCAATCCTTGTTTTTTTAATTTGTTGTCCCCTGTGTTCATTTGGTCCCTGGGTCCAGTGGTCCCTCTTACTAGGCTGGGGGAGGGGCCTTTAGAAGTGGGCAGGCTTGTGCCCACCCACACCCCAGGTTTCCAGTAAGACTACGGTGCTCCTGTAGCTGCATTATATTGACAGGAATCAGAGAATATCAGGGTCGGAAGGGACCTCAGGAGATCATCTAGTCCAACCGCCACTTAAATCATCCAACAGATTTTTGTCCCATATTCCTAAATGGCCCCCTCAAGGATTGAACTCACAACCCTGGGTTTAGCAGGCCACTGAGCTATTTAAGGTCTCCCATTGACATAATAAAACAAGCTCAATGAGTGGTGGTAGGTATGTCCATGGAAGAGCATCTCCCATTGACATAGTGCTGTACACATGAGTGCTTATGCCGGCAAAATTTACGTTGCTCAGGGGTGGTTTTTTTCACACCCCTAAGCAACAAAATGTTGCCGACATAAGTGCCAGTGTAGACATGGCCTAAGTACCTTTCCCAAACCTGAGGAAGAGCTCTGTGTAGCTCAAAAGCTTCTCTCTCTCACTGACACAGTTTGATCCAATAAAAGATATAACTTCACCCACAGGGATGTAATAATGGTAGTTGTTTTGTAGCCTATAGCAGTTGCTAAATTCAGCTAGTATAATTGCTACAGTCAGGCTGTGAGGGAATTTGCTTTTAATAATAGCTGAAGTAATGTCATACTAATCGCTCGCTCTTTATTTTAGGACCATAGTAGTTAAGAGATGAAAAAGAGTTATTAGATCACATTTTTCTTCATATAAATCATTTAATTTGGTAGGGTTTTAAAAATAAATATGTACTACTGATATAGAGTGCAAGAGTACAATTTTGTTACATGGTGTTTCCGAGAATTTTAGACCACATTAGCAAAATGCGTTGTTGATGAAATTTAGCATGCTTTATTCTTTGCTTTCAGTAAAGCTCTTATCTTTCTTATCTACTAGTTGGATTTGAACGCTTTCAGGTGCGGGAGACATAGAAATGTGTAAATCTGACCATTGAATGTTTTTGTTCAACTGTTTATTAGTGATCTGGATGGTGGGATGAATTGCACCCTCAGCAAATTTGCAGATGACACCAAGCTAGGGGGAGAGGTAGATACGCTGGAGTGTAGGGATAGGGTCCAGAGTGACCTAGACAAATTGGAGGATTGGGCCAAAAGAAATCTGATGAGGTTCAACGAGGACAAGTGCAAGTCCTACACTTAGGAAGAAAGAATCCCATGCACTGCTACAGGCTGGGGACCGACTGGCTAAGCCGCAGTTCTGCAGAAAAGGACCTAGGGATTACAGTGGATGAGAAGCTGGATAGGAGTCAGCAGTGTGCCCTCGTTGCCAAGAAGTCCAACGACATATTGGGCTGTATTAGTAGGAGCACTGCCAGCGGATCAAGGGAAGTGATTATTCCCCTCTATTCGACAACACCGGTGAGGCCACACCTGGAGTATTGTGTCCGGTTCTTGGTCAAGGTCCAGACTCCAGAGAAACATTTTCACACCGCAATAACAATAATGATAACAATAAGTGAATAAAAAGATTTTGCAGTCCATTCAAGAGCATCTGGCCATCCAGATTTGTACCCTGGTCTGCTTATTGAATACCTCTGGTGATGCAGAGGTGATTGAACAAGCAAGTCATTATTTAGCTAAGTGGTATTTTAGATTCAGTTGAATAAGATTTTCACTTTTGGATCTTTTATCCTTGATTTTATGTATTTAGTTAATTGTTAGCTACGTAGAGCTATTGGGATAGGCACTTACTAAATAAATAAAAATAAAGAAGTGAAGAAATAAAGGTTTTATCTTCACCTGTACTCCAAAAATGGATCTGTTGTCCAGGACCTGGAAAGATCTTGATAAAGTGGATGCTGCCAAGAAAGGCATAACAAGAACCAGTATCTGGAATGTGAAGACAGACAAATTCAAATAAGAAATAAGGTACAATTTTTTTTTAACAGTGAAGGTAAATGCCATTGGAAACTACCAAGGGAAATGGTGGATTCTCCATCTCTTGATGTCTTCAGATCAACACTGGATGCCTTTCTGAAGAAGATATGCTTTAGCCAAACACAAGTTATTAGGTTCAATACAGGCGTAACTGTGTGAAATTTAAAATCTGTAATATACAAGAGGTCAGACTAGATCGGAGTAGGCAACGTATGGCACGTGTGCCGAAGCAGCACGCAAGCTGATTTTCAGTGGTACTCACACTGCCCGGGTCCTGGCCACCGGTCAGGGGAGCTCTGCATTTTAATTTAATTTTAAATGAAGTTTCTTAAACGTTTTAAAAACCTTATTTACCTTACATACAACAATAGTTTCTTTCTATATTATAGACTTATAGAAAGAGACCTTCTAAAAACGTTAAAATGTATGACCGGCATGCGAAGCCTTGAATTAGAGTGAATAAATGAAGACTTGGCACACTACTTCTGAAAGGTTGCTGACCCCTGGTTTAGTTTATCAGTTTGTTCCAAAACATTCTCTAATGACATCTTAATCTGGGACAGTACCTCAGAATTGTCACCTAAAAAGAATGGAGACCGATGGAAATAATTCATTTAGTTTCTCTGCAATGGCCTTATCGTCCTTGAGTGCTCCTTTAGCATCTTGATTGTCCAGTAGCCCCACTAGTTGTTTAGCAGACTTCCTGCTTCTGATGTACTTAAAATGTATTTTTGCTATTACTTTTTGAATCTTTGGCTAGCTGCTCCTCAAATTCCTTTTTGGCCTTCCTAATTATATTTTTACACTTCACTTGTCAGAGTTTATGCTTCTTTCTATTTTCATCACTAGGATTTAACTTCCACATTTTAAAGGATGCCTTTTTGCCTCTCACTCCTTCTTTTACTTTTTTATTTAGCCATCGTGGCACTTTTTTGATTCTCTCACTATGTTGTTTAATTTGCGGTATACATTTAAGTTGAGCCTCTGTTATGATGTCTTTAAAAAATTTCCATGCAGCTTGCAGGGATTTCACTTTTTGCGCTGTACCTTTTAATTTCTGTTTAACCAACTTCCTCATTTTTGTGTAGTTCCTCGTTCTGAAATTAAATGCTACAGTGTTAGGCTGCTGTGGTGTTTTCCCTGCCACAGGGAAGTTAAATTTAATTATATTATGGTCACTATTACCAAGCGGTCCAGCTATATTCATCTCTTGGACCCGATCCTGCACTCCACTTAGGACTAAATCAATAATTGTCTATCCTCTTGTGGGTTCCAGGACTGGCTGCTCCAAGAAGCAGTCATTTAAGGTGTCAAGAAACTTTATCTCTGCATCCCGTCCTGAGGTGACATGTACCCAGTCAATATGTGGTTAGTTGAAATCCCCCATTATTATTGAGTTTTTTATTTTAATAGCCTCTCTAATCTCCCTGAGCATTTCACAGTCACTATGACCTTCCTGGTCAGGTGGTCAGTAATATATCCCTACTGCTATATTCTTATTCTTAGAGCATGAAATTACTATCCATGGAGATTCTGTGGTACAGTTTGGTTCATTTAAGATTTTTACTTCATTTGATTCTATGTTTTCTTTCACACATAATGCCACTCCTCCACCAGCACGACCTGTTCTGTCTTTCCGGTATATTTTGTACCCTGGTATTACTGTGTCCCATTGATTATCTTCATTCCACCAAGTTTCTGTGATGCCTATTTTATCAATATCCTTATTTAATATGAGGCACTGTAGTTCAGCCATATTATTTAGACTTTTAGCATTGGTATATAAGCACTTTAAAAACATGTCACTTTTCAGCTGTCCGCCATTACCTGATGTAATTGAATGGGACTTTTTTCATTTGACTATTTTTATCAGTTTCTACCTATATTTTATCGTCTTCCATCCTCTTCTCCCTACTAGGACATACAGAATCTCCATTAATAGATCCTCCTCCTAAGGAATGTCTCTGTCCGAACCACATGCTTATCCACACTGGGAGAGGGATAGCTCAGTGGTTTGAGCACTGGCCTGCTAAACCCAGGGTTGTGACCTCAATCCTTGAGGGGGCCATTTAGGAATCTGGGGCAAAAATCTGTCTGGGGATTGATCCCACTTTGAGCAGGGAGTTGGACTAGATAACTTCCTGAGGTCTCTTCCAACCCTGATATTCTTAAAAAAAAAAAAAAAACTTGTTAGCTTTCCTCCAGCCCTTAATTTAGAAACTGCTCTACAACCTTTCTGATTTTAAGTGCCAGCAACAGGGTGGATTTATGATTTAAATCACTAGTCAGGAAGACTCAATTTAATCATGGTTTTCTAGATAAAAGTGCATTCTTGTTGGTTGTTATATCCTTAATACATATTCTTCGAGTGATTACTCATGTGTATTCCACAGTAGATGTGCATGTTCACCACATGCACTGGTGCCGGAAGCTTTCCCCCTAGCAGTACCCGTGGGGAGTGTGCGCCCCTGGAGTTGCACATGCCTGGCACGGTGTAAGGGGAGCTGTGCACTCCCCCGACCCTCAGTTCCTTCTTCTCGCCAGCGAAGGTGCATTGGGACTGCTCTGCTCCAGCTTCGATGTAGCTCGGCCCAGAACTGTTCGTACTTTTAGTATCTGTAGTTAGTTAGCTGTTTAGTCAGTCAGTGAGCCTGGGCTGGGGCATGCCTCAAGCCCCGGGATTTAAGGTGTGCGGTTCTTGTCAGTGTCCTTTGCCAAGTAGTGACCCGCACACAGACTTTGCACTGTTTGGGAGAGACCCACATTAGTGAAAGGTGCAAAATATGCAAATTATTTAGGCCCTGGACCAAAAGGGAAAGAGACATTAGGCTCTGGGCCAGTCTGATGGAGTTGGCCCTGACCCCAACCCCAGGACGCTGCTCTGGGCTGGTACCAGGGACTGCAGTGTCGGTATGCGGTGATCAGCCGTTGCCTTCGACCCTGGAAAAGTCATGGAGCAGGTCCTCAAGGAATCAATTCTGAAGCACTTAGAGGAGAGGAAAGTGATCAGGAACAGTCAGCATGGATTCACCAATGCAAGTCATGCCTGAGTAACCTAATTGGCTTCTATGAGGAGATAACTGGGTCTGCAGATGAGGGGAAAGCAGTGGACATGTTATTCCTTGACTTTAGCAAAGCTTTTGATATGGTCTCCCACAGTATTCTTGCCAGCAAGTTAAAGAAGTATGGGCTGGATGAATGGAGTATAAGGTGGATAGAAAGCTGGCTAGATCATCGGGCTCAGTGGGTAGTGATCAACGGCTCCATGTCTAGTTGGCAGTCGGTATCAAGCGGAGAGTGCCAAGGATTGGTCCTGGGGCCGGTTTTGTTCAATATCTTCATTAATGATCTGGAGGATGGCGTGGACTGCACCCTCAGCGAGTTTGCAGATGACACTAAACTGGGAGGAGTGGTAGATACGCTGAAGGGTAGGGATAGGATACAGAGGAACCTAGACAAATTAGAGGATTGGGCCAAACGAAGTCTGATGAGGTTCAGCAAGGACAAGTGCAGCGTCCTGCACTTAGGACAGAAGAATCCCATGCACTGCTACAGACTAGGGACCGAATGGCTAGGCAGGAGTTCCGCAGAAAAGGACCTAGGGGTTACAGTAGACGAGAAGCTGGATATGAGTCGACAGTGTGCCCTTGTTGCCAAGAAGGCTAATGACATTTTGGGCTGTATAAGTAGGAGCATTGCCAGCAGATCGGGGGACGTGATCATTTCCTTCTATTTGACATTGATGAGGCCTCATGTGGAGTATTGTGTCCAGTTTTGGGCCCCACACTACAAGAAGGATGTGGAAAAATTGGAAAGAGTCCAGTGAAGGGCAACAAAAATGATTAGGGGGCTGGAGCACATGACTTATGAGGAGAGGCTGAGGGAACTGGGATTATTTAGTCTGCAGAAGAGAAGAATGAGGGAGGATTAGCAGATGAAAGAAAAGGGAGTAATGGTCTCAAGTTGCAGTGGGGGGGGTTAGATTGGATATTACAAAAAACTTTTTAACTAGGAGAGTGGTGAATCACCTAGGGAGGTGATGGAATCTCCTTCCTTAGAGCTTTTTAAGGTCAGGCTTGACAAAGGCCTGGCTGGGATGATTTAGTTGGGGATTGGACCTGCTTTGAGCAGTGGATTGAACTAGATGACCTCCTGAGGTCCCTTGCAACCCTGATGTTCTGATTCTATGTTGCAAGGGTCCAGGCTGAGTTTCATGGTGGGGTTGAAATTGTTGAAATCCTGGTGGAATTTGTCAAGGGCCTCCTTCCCATGAGTCCAGATAACGATGATGTCCTCAAGGTAGCGCAAATAGAGTAGGGGCGTTAGGGGACGAGAGCTGAGGAAGTGTTGTTCTAGGTCAGCCATAAAAATGTTGGCATACTGTGGGGCCATGCGGGTACCCATAGCAGTCTTGCTGATGGTGTAGATTGCATTGGCCTCATTAGTACTACTAAAGCGATTTCCTCCCCTTCTTGTCAACTGTTGAGAATAGCCCACTTTCACATTAATTGAATTGACTTGTTAGCACTGACGCCCCACACTTTGTCGGGCTCTCCCACCTTTTCATATGCTGTGTATTTATATCTCCGTACTGTATTTTCCACTCCATGCATCTGATGAAGTGGGTTTTAGCCCACAAAAGCTTATGCACAAACAAATTTGTTAGTCTCTGAGGACTCCTTGTTGTTTTTACTGATATTAATGGGACTATTTAGGTCCAACAGAGGTAGTAGATCTGGATTTTCCTTTGTCTTTGGGCATTTTTGAATACTGCTGTTTTGTTGTGTCCCGCCCCCCAGCCCCCCGGCCAATAAATATTCTGTACAATATACGGTGTGCAGTTAGTGATATTACAATGTCATTGTGTCTGTGGGCTGGTGAATTCAATATGGCTCCTTCATCACCCACAGTGCTGAAACTTCCAAATATAAATGTAAGGGCAGGTGAGCTTCAGCACTGTAGAACACTGCACATATTTTCAATGTATTTTACTTGTATCCTTTTGTGTGATTTGGGAGGAAGATCCATACTATATTTATATAAAAAATAAGAAACAGAGTCTGGGAAGAGTCTGCATCTATAAATGACTTGGGAATGTTATCAGGGCAGCCTGGAAAGCCATATGTTTAATTTAAATGATACAAACAGATTAGTATAATTGTTACGTTCAACTATTCTTCTCCTGACAGTCTGTTCACTGGTGATTATTGAGAATGCATTAAAGCAACCAGGCATGTTTCGTAATGATGTGTGCTTGTAAGGCAAATTAGTTTGTATTGACTTCATCTGTTCATTGATGTATAATTGGGGTTTTCTCCTAGCTAGAGTCTTGGTCTTTAAAATTAGCTTGCATTTAAAATAATTTATTTGTCACCAGAAGATAAAATGAATTTGTCTTCACATTTACACTTTGCCATTTTGTTTTCCAGCTTCTACTGTTACGGAAAGAAGAGCCTCAAAGTGCTGTGAGCAAAGACGAGGATTTCTCCTCCCAGCTTGGGCCTGTCATGGTAAGAACATGGGTTTTGTCAGGACTCACCAAAACAAAGCAGGCTGTAGCACAAGAAGGATGAGAGAGTTGGTACTGTATGATAATAAGAGATACTGTTCTCAGTACCTGACATACATGTCACTCCAGGCTTCTGGTTGAACTGAAAAGATAGTTTTCATTGCCTTTTTATTTATCTTTGAGCAATTTGTGTTTTAATTTTCTGATGATAATCGTCATTATTGCATGTGTACCATCTTCCAGCAGTCAGGCATATAAACTAAGGCAGTATTCTTCCATCCAAGTTCAGATTAATTAGCCATGTACTGTTTATGGCAGTGGTCCTGCCCGCAGGGGCATCTTAATGTGCCTGTGTCCTGGCCCCCGGGAGAGCACCCGCTGAAATGCCGCCGAATTTCAGCAGCATTTCGGCGGGGACACCTCTCAATGATGCCACTTGCCATCGACAAGTGACGTCATCGAGAGGCGTCACTCCCGAATTTTGGCGGGGACACCTCTCGACGGCGCTTGCCGTCGACAAGTGATGTCATCGAGAGGTGTCGCCCTCAGATTTCACCGGGGACGCCTCTCGATGACCCTGCTTGACATCGACAAGTGACGTCATCGAGAGGCATCGCTCCCGAATTTTGGCGGGGACGCCTCTCGATGACGTCGCTTGTCGACGGCAAGCGGCGTCATCGAGAGGCGTCGCCGCCGAAATGCCGCTGAAATTCAGCGGCATTTCGGCATGTGCTCCACTGTTTCATTGGTCCTTCATCTGGCACCTGTCAGACAAAAAGGTTGGGGACCACTGGTTCATGGCATTTAAGTCAGATTTATTGCAAGACTGTTTGAAATTAATTTGCTAGTGCAATTTTTCTGATACACTGTGTAGAGCAAAACTGTTTAAATTGTGCAGGAAAGGTGCAGATTTGTGTAGTATAAGGACTGAGTTAATTTCTGTAAGGCGATCATGGTTCTCTGCCTGCCTATCAGGAAGGGAGACCAAGCCCCCTTGCTGCAATGCTTCTAGAGTGACTCCGTTCAGGGGGAATTAGCCAGCAGTTAATAGGCCCTAGCCTTCAGTCCAGGCTGGGTATCAGTTGGGTCTAGTAGCCCCGACACTCAGTCGGAGTGAGGCTGCACACATATAATGGGTCTGGCCTGTAGTCGAGCCGGGTGGCAGCAAGTCTATAGCGCAGAGCCCTCACTCAGGGTGGGGCAGCAGCCAGGTAAGGGGGCTCAGACAAAGCAGCCCAACAGTCTCAGGGGAGATTAGCTGTCTGAAGGGAGAGCCAGCTAAACCATCAGCGTCCTAGTTCAGGTGGGCATCAGTCCAATGCAGGCGTCCAGGACTAAATGTGGGGCGGCTGCCACCCCTCATGGTAGGGTGGCAGGGGGTAGGGGAACGCAGGCCCACCCACTTCAGTGCATCCCAGTCCAGGGCCCTAACAGTAGCAGAGTGGTCCATTATTGGGTCAGCGGGGAAATCCAGACGCAACATAGAATTATAGAAGATTAATGTTGGAAGAGACCTCAGGAGGTCATCTAGTCCAATTCCCTGCTCAAAGCAGGGCCAACCTCAAATAAATCATCCCTGCCAGGGTTTTGTTAAGCCAGGCCTTAAAAACTTTTAAGGAAGGAGATTCCACCACCTCCCTAGGTAACCCATTCCAGTGCTTCACCACCCTCCTAGTGAAATAGTTTCCTAATATCCAACCTAGACCTCCCCTACTGCAACTAGAGACCATTGCTGTTGCTTCTGTCATTTGCCACCAATGAGAACAGCCTAGCTCCTTCCTCTTTGAACCCCCCTTCAGGTAGTTGAAAGCTGCTATCAAATCCCCCCACACTCTTCTCTTCTGCAGACTAAATAACCCTGGTTCCGTCAGCCTCTCCTCATAAGTCATGTGCCCCAGCCCCCTAATAATTTTCGTTGCCCTCTTCTGGACTCCCTTCAATTTGTCCACATCCCTTCTGTAGCGGGGGGACCAAAACTCTGGATGTGGCCTCACTGGTGCCGAATAGAGGGGAATAATCACTTCCCTCGATCTGCTGGCTGTGCTCCTACTAATACAGCCCAATATACCGTTGACCTTCTTGGCAACAAGGGCACACTGTTGCTAACCAGCTTCTCGTCCACAGTAGTCCCCAGGTCCTTTTCTACAGAACTGCTGCTTAGCGAGTCGATCCCCAGCCTGTAGCAGTGCATTGGATTCTTCTGTCCTAAGTGTTAGGACTCCGCACTTCTCCTTGTTGAACCTCATCAGATTTCTTTTGGCCCTATCCTCCAATTTGTCTAGGTCACTCTGTACACTGTCCCTACCCTCCAGCATATCTACCTCCCATCATCCAGATCATTGATAAAGATGTTGAACAAAACTGGCCCCAGGTCCACCCCCTGGGGCACTCCGCTTGATACTGGCTGCCGACTAGACATGGAGCCATTGATCACTACCCTTTGACCCTGATGATCTAGCCAGCTTTCTGTCCACCTTATAGTCCATTCATCCAATCCATTCTTTTTGAACTTGCTGGCAAGAATACTGTGGGAGACGGTATCAAAAGCTTTGCTAAAGTCAAGGTATATCACATCCACTGCTTTCCCCATAACCACAGAGCCAGTTATCTCATCATAGAAGGCAATCAGGTTGGTCAGGCATGACTTGTCCTTGGTGAATCCATGTTGACTGTTCCTGATCACCTTCCTCTCTTCCAAGTTCTTCAAAATGAATTCATTGAGGACCTGCTCCATGATTTTGCCAAGGACTGAAGCGAGGCTGGCTGGTCTGTAGTTCCCCGGGTTCTCTTTCTTCCTTTTTTTAAATGTAGGAACCATATTTGCCTTTTTCCAATCGTATGGGACCTCCGCTGATCGCCACGAATTTTCAAAGATAATAGCTACTGGCTCTGCAATCACATCAGCCAACTCCCTCAGCACCCTCAGATGCATTAGATCTGGACCCATGGACTTGCACCTGTCCAGCTTTTCTAAGTAGTCCTTAACCTGTTCTTTCACCACTGAGGGCTGCTCACCTCCTCCCCATACTGTATTGCCCCGTGCAGCAGTCTGGAGCTAAGTACTTCAGCTTTTTCCACATCATCTGCCTCCTCCATTCCGTAAGGGTCCCACACTTACCCTGATTACCTTCTTGTTGCTAACATATCTGTAGAAATGCTTCTTGTTAACCTTCACATCCCTTGCTAGCTGCAACTCCAATTGTGCCTTGGTCTTCCTAATTACACCTCTGCATGCCTAAGCAATATTTTCATATGCCTCCCTAGTGATATGTCCAGATTTCCATTTCTTGTAAGCTTCCTTTCTGAGTTTAAGTTCACTGAAGATTGCACTGTTAAGCCAAACTGGTTGCCTGCCATATTTGCTATTCTTTCTGCACTTCGGGATGGTTTGTTCCTGCGCCCTCAATAAGGCTTTTTTAAAATACAGCCAGCTTCTCCTGGACTCCTTTCCCCCTTGTATTAGCCTCCCAGGGGATCCTGCCCATCAGTTCTCTGAGGGAGTCCAAGTCTGCTTTTCTGAAGTCCAGGGCCTGTATTTTGCTACTCTCCTTTTTTCCTTTTGTGAGGATCCTGAACTCAGCCGTCTCATGGTCACTGCTGCCTATGTTTCCACCTACTTCTACTTCCCCTACCAATTCTTTCCTGTTTGTAAGCAGCAGGTCAAAAGAAGCATGGTCCCTAGTTGGTTACTCCAGCACTTGTACCAGGAAGTTGTCCCCAACACTCTCCAAAAACTACCTGGATTGTCTGTGCATTGCTGTATTGCTCTCCCAGCAGATGTCAGGGTGACTGAAGTCTCCCATTAGTACCAGGGTGAGTGATGTGGAAACTTCAGTGAGTTTTCCGAAGAAAGCCTCGTCTACCTCATGCTTCTGATCTGGTGGTCTATAGCACATGCTCACCACGACATCAGCCCTGTTGCTCTCACCCCTAAACTTAACCCAAAGACTCTCAATAGGCTTTTTGAGTTTCAAACACGCTGGCTTGCTTGCAATCAGTAACAGAGCCGAACCCTATTCGGCTTTCCTGGGCTCCTTCCTACGTTCCCAGGTTGAGGGTACCTGGGTCCTGGAGTTGTCATTGATCTTACTGGGATAAATGACGAGGTCTCTGGCACTGTAGCAGCCTCCATCAGGTCCAGGCTCCAGGGGGTACCTGCGGGGGAGAAGAGACGTCCTGCTCCTCTGGCAGCTCTGCCCCAACTGAGCTAGAGGGCCAGTCTGTTATCGTTCCGGTTCCTGTCCCACCCTCTGCTTCCAGTGGGGTGGCTGCTGATATCCCGGTTCTGCACACCAGGGAGTGGTCCTGGTTCTCTCCCCACCTGTCAGGGAGGGAGACCATGCCCCCTTGTTACAGTTTCCTAAAATTGCATTTAAAATTGAAAGGGAAATACTTTGCTTCATGTTTTTGTGTTTAACAATGGAAAGAGGTCCCAAATCTGTGTTTTACATTGCAAAGTTGTGGGCCACTAGTAATGTAAAATTGCAACTATTATGTCACTTCTGTGGGTCACTGGTAGCTGAATTCTCATAATAGTTCATCGTTCCTAAACCTTTCATTGGGGGGAACCCTTCATGCCTTCTGTCAATGGAGAGGTCTGCTGTGAATGGGTAATAGTGTTAAAATTAACTGTAGAGTTTTGTTTCTAGGATGAAGAGACTCAGCACAGCCTTGAATGCATCCAGGCTAATCAGATCTTTCCCAGGAAGCAGCTGATCCGAGAGGATGAGAATCTTCAGGTAGTCACTGGACCACTCTTTGCCTTTACTGCACTGAAAGATGTGTAGATCTGTTATTGTTCAATCTAATCAAGATCACACAGTAGAGCAGCTGAGCTGTTTGAGTTGGCCTCTGGCATAAAAGTTTCACCCAAAGTTCCATACAGTGATAGGGAAGATGATCGTTTAAGAATATAAATCTTTTCTTTTGAAGCATATCACTTTGCCAGGCAGAGAGATCATGCATTGTGATGTCCAAAGGGTTTCCTTAGAGTTCCTCAAAATTATAGCTAGTGCTGACTAAGCTTACACAAGGACTTTTCAATTATTTAGAAATTGCATTTTCTTTTCTTCCACCCAAATCTAGTAAAGGGTTTATTTCTTAATAGGAACTGTTCATGTGAAATGCTGGAATTATTTCTTTATCCATTTTTGTTATTGGTAAGACAAAAAGTCATACAATGTGTAAAGTATATTTTTCAATTCCTAAAAACTCTCAAGTGTTGTAAGGAGTTTTCATTATCAGGCTTTTAAACTGATTTAGTTAAACTGGTGGCAAGCCCCATGTAGACACTCTTATTTATTTCAGTTTAACTTAAACCTATTCCTAATATCTTTACTCTAAACTGATACAAACCATGTGTTCACACAGCCTTTTGCCCTGGCTTAACTAAGTAGATTTTATATTCATAGATTCACAGATTCCAAGGCCAGAAGGGACCATTGTTATCATCTAGTCTGACCTCCTGTATAACAAAGGCCATAGAATGTCCCCAAATTAATTCCTAGAACAGATCTTTTGGGAAAACATCTAAACTTAATTTAAAAATTATTAGTAATGGAAAATCCATCATGACCCTTGGTAATTTGTTCCAGTGGTTAACTACGCTCACCGTTAACATTTTTTGCTTTATTTTCCAGTCTGAATTTGTCTAGCTTCAACTTCCAGTCATTAGATTGTGTTATACTTTTCTCTGCTCGATTGAAAAGCCCATTATTAAATATTTGTTACCTGTACTTGTAGGCTGTAATCAAGTCACCCCTTAACTTTCTCTTTGATAAGCTAAATTGATTGAGCTCCTTGAGTCTGTCACTATAAGGCATGTTTTCTAATCCTTTAATCGTTCTTGTGACTCTTCTCTGAACCCGCTGCAATTTATCAAAATCCTCTGGAATTGTGTCTACCAGAACTGGACACAGTATTCCAGCAGCAGTCACATCGGTGCCAATTATAGAGGTAAAATAACCTCTCTACTCCTACTTGAGATTCCCCCGTTTATGCATCTAAGGATTGCATTAGCTCTTTTGGCGACAATGTCGCACTGGGACTCATGTTCAGGTGACTATCTACTACAACCCCCAAATCACACCTTTAGTTAAATGGGTTTTTTGTTATAAACCCATAAGTATAATTTTCACCAAGGCTAGGTAAAAGGAGCAAGAGCACTTGATTTTACAAGTTTACGGTGAAAAAAGGCAGACGCTTAATTTTTAAAATGAAAGTTTAGAATTTGAAGAATCTCAGGAAGTCCTGAAACCACAGGATTTGTAGTTTTATTTTTCTTACTTCCAATTTTCTGCTGTGCTTGTTAATAAGATCGTTTCTTCTTCAAGTGCTGTCCCTGTGGGTGCTCCGCTCCAGGTGATGGTGCATCCCGGTGCCGTTGATCGGAGATCTTTGGTAGCGGTGCCTGGTCGGGATGCACATGCTCAGCTGCTGTCTCATGGCTGCTTTAGGGTCTGCCTGAGCGTGCGCGTCCCACACACCCCTTAGTTCCTTCTCAACCGTCCTTGGCTGAAGATGGGACTCAGGGCAGTGCTGAACCTCTTCTCTGGTCACTGAAGGAAATAAGTAAAAAGAAATAGAAATAGTTAGATAGAAATATTCCAGTTCTCTCCCTTCCTATAGAATAGTTTGTTAGTTTAAGAAAAAACAACCAACCAAACAAAAAAACTTTTTCTCCCACCTTTGTCTCCTGTTGAGACTCCCCCCAGGTAATAATAGTTTAATGATGCCTGAGTCCCTGGGCTTTAAGAAATGCAGTTTGATGGACACTCACAGTGTATGAAATGCCTCAGCAAGACACATGTCCCTGCTAAGTGTCTCCATTGTACCAGCCTGAAAACCAGGGCTTGTCATGACAGGGACTTGCGGCTAAAAATGCTCCTGATGGAAAAATCTCTGCAGCCGCCCATGGAGAAAGACACTAGTAAACCCTCTCGCTCATTCTCGCCTGCTAGATCGGAGCCGATTAGGAGCGTGGCTTACCCTCTCAAGCAAAGAGGCAGGAAGCCCCAAGGTCTCTGCACAGAGACTTTCAAAAGGGTAAAGGGTCTCCTGCGAGATCTTTACCCTGAGTGCTGACAGCGCCAAAAGCAAGTACCTCCGACCACCACAGCACCTCAGCCATGGATCATGTGGGGCACAAAAGCAGGGACCCGACTTCCCACAGTGGGAAGCTCTCCTCAGCACCGGTCCTGTCAGCGCCGAAGATAGACCCAGTACCAGCAGTGTGTTCCACCCCGATGCCGACAAGAACGTCGGCACCAAGCCTGCCCGTCATCCCCACAGCAGACGCAGACCACCTGCAGGGTGCCAGTAAGCCACCCGTGGCACCCGTGAAAGCTGAATAGAAGTCACTGCGAGCTTCTGCTCACCCTTTGTGCCCTGCAGGACCACAGCCCATGGAGTAGCAACAATTTTTGCATCAAGTTTATATCTCCGTGGCTCCTATGCCTGACTCTCCACTCCTTGACACACAAGGCTCACTGTTTGAACAGCTGCTCTCGCCACCTGACTTGGCTACCCTCACTGACGGCGAGAACGACATGCAGCAGCAGGCAGAGTTCTCCCTGCCCGCTTCTCCTCCTCTACCAGAGCCATATATCTCTCAAGGCATGGCACCTCAAAAGAACCAGCCTCAGTTTCCCTATTTTGTCCCCCCCGTGGGCAGGACCTCACTTTTCACACCCTATGCCTTGGCCTCAGTGGTACCCTTAGTTGGCTTCTGCTGCCACTCCTTGTGGCCCTTCTACCAGCCCGCAAGCCCATTCTGCACGTCTGTCTCTAGCTCCATCTACATCTGGAGCTCCTGAACCCCCTCATGAGCAGGTGGGCTATGAACCCTTCCCTGATTCACTGCCTCCATCAGCTTCAGATGGAGCCCTCACGCCACCACCTTCACAAAATGTGGACGACTTTAAGCAATTCCAGAAACTGTTCAAGAGGGTGGCACTCAGACAGGACATCCCTTTTGGAGGAAGTCCAGGAGACACAACACTCCTCAAAATCCTCCAACCCTCTGTGCTCTCAAGGATTGCGCTACTCATAAACGAAGTCCTCCTAGAACCAGCAGATACTCTTTGGCAGACCCCTGCCTCCATCCCACCAACATGCAAAAAGGCTGAACGTAAATATTATGTTCCTGCTAAAGATATAGATTTCTTATTTTCCTACCCACAACCGAACTGATGCAGTGACACACAGGACAAAACAGCCACAATACCGGCCCACCCCACAAGACAAGGACCTCAAACAGCTTGACCTCCTGGGCTGCAAGGTTTATACCTCCTCCACTTTGCAATTTAGAATTGCAAATTACTCCACCCTCCTCACAACCTATGATTACAACTACAACAAGTGCTTTGATTTTACCTCTCATATCCCAGAGGACAGGAGAGTGGACCCTTGTTGAAGGTAAGTTGCTACAGTGCTACAAGCATCCTTGGACATGGTGGGCACAGCAGCCCACACTACTGCAACTGCGGTGGTGATGCGCAGGTCTTCCTGGCTGTCTGCACCCGCTATCCCCAAAGATCTGCAGGACAAAGTGGAGTACCTTCCCTTTGACAACGAAACTTTTTTCTTAAAAAAACAACAAAGTCCTTCACACTATGAAAGACTCTAGAGTCACTCTGCACCACTGGGCATATACCTGTCCCTCCTCAGGAGACAACAGTATTAAAATTATCAGAGGCCTTGTGCACAGAAATATCACTGGCCCCAGCCCAGGCCGTATGATATTGGGAGGAACCGCAACAGACCTTCTAGGCGCAGACAAAACCATGCGCAACCAGCTATCTTCCACCCATTGGGAAACAAACAGCAATTTTGAAGTGTTGGTTGGGGGTCTGCACAATCACCTCTTGACTCCGCCACCTATTTGGCCACTGTCTCCAAGTTTTCCACCGTGTCTGGCAACAGGTCACACAGGACCGCTGGGTCCTGGAAATAGTTCAGTCAGTTTACTCCATCACTTTCATATCCTGCCTGCTCACCCTTCCCCTTTCCCCATCCCTCTTCAGGGACTCCTCTAACGAGCACCCACTTCACGTAGAGTTGGCTCATCTTCTACAGCTAGGTGCAGTGGAACCTGTACCAATGCAACATCGGGGAAAAGGGTTCTACTCCCACTACTTTCTGATCCAAAAGAAAGGCGGGGATGGAGACCTATACTAGACCTACGCTGAGTGATGAAATTTGTACGTGTACAGAAATTGAAAATGGTTGCATTGGGCACAATATTATCCGTGCTGGAACAAGGGGACTGGTTCACAGCCCTTGACCTACAAGATGCCTGTTTTCACATATCCATTCATCCAGCATACAGATGCTTCCTGCAATTCACACTGGGACACAACCACTTTTTATACAGAGTGCTTCCATTCGGACTCTGCATAGCACCGAGAGTATTCTCCAAGACCTTAGTCATAGTCATGGCCCACCTCCGCAAACATGGGCTTATACTTTCCCCCTACCTAGGCAACTGCCTTGTCAAAGGCACCTCATATGATGAGACATTAAAAGCAATGAGTTTTACCATCACCCTCTTCCATAGTCTAGGCCTGCAAATAAAATTCCAAAAATTCACCTTTATATGCACACAGAAGATCGAGTTCATCGGAGCTTACCTGGACTCAATTAAACCAGAGCCTTGCTCCCACACAACAGATTCCTCGCTATTACACATCTTATATGCATGCTCTCCGTTAGCCCCAGAATACAGGCACAAACCTGCTTACAGCTTCTTGGTCACATGGCAGCCACCACCTTCATGGTCAAATATGCCAGACTGCACATGAGATGTCTTCAGGGGTGGCTCAACTCCAACTACATAGAAACATAGAATAATAGGGTTGATAGGGACCTCGGGAGGTCATTTAGTCCAACCCCCTGCTCAAAACAGGACCAGTTCCCAACTAAATCATCCCAGCCAGGGCTTTGTCAAGCCTGACCTTAAAAACCTCTAAGGAAGGAGATTCCACCACCTCCCTAGGTAACCCATTCCAGTGTTTCACCACCCTCCTAGTGAAGTTTTTCCTAATATCCAACCTAAACCTCCCCCACTGCAACTTGAGACCATTACTCCTTGTTCTGTCATTTGCTACCACTGAGAACAGTCTAGCTCCATCCTCTTTGGAACCCCCATTCAGGTAGTTGAAAGCAGCTATCAAATGCCCCCTCATTCTTCTCTTCTGCAGACTAAACAATCCCAGTTCCCTCAGCCACTCCTCATAAGTCATGTGCTCCAGCCCCCTAATCATTTTTGTTGCCCTCCGCTGGACTCTTTCCAATTTTTCCACATCCTTCTTGTAGTGTGGGGCCCAAAACTGGACACAGTACCCCAGATGAGACCTCACCAATGTCGAATAGAGGGGAATGATCACATCCGTCAATCTGCTGGCAATGCCCCTACTTATACAGCCCAAAATGCCATTAGCCTTCTTGGCAACAAAGGCACACTGTTGACTCATATCCAGCTTCTCGTCCACTGTAACCCCAAGGTCCTTTTCTGCAGAATTGCTTCCTAGCCATTTGGTCCTTAGTCTGTAGCAGTGAATGGGATCCTTCCATCCTAACTGCAGGACTCTGCACTTGTCCTTGTTGAACCTCATCAGGTTTCTTTTGGCCCAGTCCTCTAATTTGTCTAGGTCCATCTGTATCCTATCCCTACCCTCCAGCGTATCTACCACTCCTCCCAGTTTAGTGTCATCTGCAAACTTGCTGAGATTGTAGTCCATGCCATCCTCCAGATCATTAATGAAGATATTGAACAAAACTGGCCCCAGGACTGACCCCTGGTGCACTCCACTTGAAAATGGCTGCCAACTAGACATGGAGCCGTTGATCACTCCCGTTGAGCCCGACGATTTAGCCAGCTTTCTGTCCACCATATAGTCCAATCATCTAGCCCATACTTCTTTAACTTGCTGGCAAGAATACTGTGGGAGACCATATCAAAAGCTTTGCTAAAGTCAAGGAATAACACATCCACTGCTTTCCCCTCATCCACAGACCCAGTTATCTCCTCATAGAAGGCAATTAGATTAGTCAGGCATGACTTGCCCTTGGTGAATCCATGCTGACTGTTCCTGATCACTTTCCTCTCCTCTAAGTGCTTCAGAATGGATTCCTTGAGAACCTGCTCCATGATTTTTCCAGGGACTGAGGTGAGGCTGACTGGCCTGTAGTTCCCCGGATCCTCCTCCTTCCCTTTTTTAAAGATGGGCACTACTTTAGCCTTTCTCCAATCATTTGGGACCTTGCCCGATCGCCATGAGTTTTCAAAGATAATGGCCAATGGCTCTGCAATCACATCTGCCAACTCCTTTAGCACTCTTGGATGCAGTGCATCCAGCCCCATGGACTTGTGCTCGTCCAGCTTTTCTAAATAGTCCTGAATCACTTCTTTCTCCATAGAGGGCTGGTCACCTCCTCCCCATACTGTGCTGCCCAGTGCAGTTGTCTGAGAACTGACCTTGTTCATGAAGACAGAGGCAAAAAAAGCATTGAGTATATGAGCTTTTTCCACATCCTCTGTCACTAGGTTGCCTCCCCCATTCAGTAAGGGGTCCACACTTTGCTTGACCTTCTTGTTGTTAACATAGCTGTAGAAACCCTTGTTGTTACATCCCTTGCTAGCTGCAACTCCAAGTGTGATTTGGCCTTCCTGATTTCACTCCTGCATGCCTGAGCAATATTTTTATACTCCTCCCTGGTCATTTGTCCAATCTTCCACTTCTTGTACGCTTCTTTTTTGTGTTTAAGATCAGCAAGGATTTCACTGTTAAGCCAAGCTGGTCACCTGCCATATTTACTATTCTTTCTACACATTGGGGTGGTTTGTTCCTGCAACCTCAGTAAGGATTCTTTAAAATACAGCCAGCTCTCTTGGACTCCTTTCCCCCTCATGTTATTTTTCTAGGCGATCCTGCCCATCAGTTCCCTGAGGGAGTCAATGTCTGCTTTTCTGAAGTCCAGGGTCCATATTTTGCTGCTGTCCTTTCTTCCTTGTGTCAAGATCCTGAACTTGACCATCTCATGATCACTACCTACCAGGTTCCCATCCACTTTTGCTTCCCCTACTGATTCTTCCTTGTCTGTGAGCAGCAGGTCAAGAAGAGCTCTGCTCCTAGTTGGTTCCTCTAGCACTTGCACCAGGAAATTGTCCCCTACACTTTCCAAATACTTCCTGGGTTGTCTGTGCACTGCTGTATTGCTCTCCCAGCAGATATCGGGGTGATTGAAGTCCCCCATGGGAATCATGGCCTGTGATCTAATAACGTCTGTTAGTTGCCTGAAGAAAGCCTTGTCTACCTCATCCCCCTGGTCTGGTGCTCTGTAGCAGACTCCCACTACGACATCACCCTTATTGCACACACGTCTAAACTTCATCCAGAGACTCAGGTTTTTCTGTACAAACCCAGCAGACACAGCTTCTACATGACGCTAACTCCGCCAGCGAATGTATTGGCTTCCCTACAATGGTGGACATAACCAGAAAACCTGTGCATAGGCATCCCCTTCCATCAACATTCCCTAGTGCTCATGCTCACCACGGATGGTTCCCTGATAGGTTGGAGGAGCACACTTAGGGGAACACACGACACAGAGCTGCTTGTCACTATTAGAGATGCGTCTGCACATAAATCTTCTAGAGCTCAGAGCAGTCAGATACGCCTGCCTTCACTGTCTCCCCATCATAAGGAACAAATGCATTTGGATCCCGATGGACAATATATCATGCATGTTCTATATCAACAGGCAGGAGGGAGCCTGATTGCACTCCCTATGCACAGAAGCCATCTGGTTATGGAATTGATGCATACAACATCACATAAAAATCACCGCTTCCTACCTGCCTGTGTGTCACAACACTACTGCTGACGCACTCAGCAGACACTTCTCCGAGGAACACGAATGGGAATGGCATCCTATGATACTACGACAGCTCTTCTCCCACTGGGGCACCCCATCGATAGACCTGTTTGCCACAACTCAGAACCACAAGTGCCATCTATTTTGCTCCAGAGTGGGACTTGAGACCCCATCCCTAGTAGATGCGTTCCTCATTCTGCAGAACAAATCCGTCATGTACGCTTTTCCGCCAATCCCACTGATACACAGGGTTCTATGCAAGATCAGAGATGACAAGGCAAGGGTCATACTTATTGCCCCAGCTTGGCCCAGACACACATGGTATCCTTACCTGCTGCGCATGTCCATCTGCCCTCCAAGGACTCTCCACAACAGGCCAGATCTGCTCTCCAAGGACAACGGTCGGCTTCTCTGCAGCTCCAGAAACTCCATCTGAGGGCATGGTTCCTTCGTGGTTTCAAACCTACAAATTAGCATGTTCAGTGCAGGTCCAGTATGTCCTCCTACACAGTAGAGGAGACTCCACTCGTAAGACTTACCTGCAAAAGTGGAAATGTTTCTCCATATGTTGCTTCCACAGAAGCTTGACACCCTAGACTGCAACCCTCCCTGACATCTTAAACTACCTTTTAAAACTAAAACAGGATGGGATTTCGCTCAGTTCTATCAGAGTACACCTCGCAGCTCTCGCCCCTTCCATGATCCGCTGGATGGGTATTCATTTTTTGCTCACCCCACCATAAAACGCTTCCTCGCGGGCCTGCAAAATCTCTACCCTGAGATTCACCCACCAGCAGCCTCCTGGAATCTCAGCCTAGTTCTCAGAAGTCTTATGAAACCTCCCTTCGAGCCCCTGGCTACTTCATCCATGCTCCACATGCCTATGAAAGTAGCTTTCTTGGTTGCCATACGTCATCAAGAAGGGTCGGTGAAATAAGTGACCTGATAACTTATCCTCTCTACATGATTTTATCTAAAGACAAAGTTATAATGTCACACCACCCCAAATTCCTCCCCAAGGTGGTGTCCACTTTCCACCTCAACCAGCTAGTACACTTACCTGCATTCCATCCCAAACCTCACAAGACTCCACAGGAAGCAGCATTACATACCCTCGACATCAGATGGGCAGTTGCATTTTATCTAGATAGAACTAAGACATTCCGTAAATCCCCTTGGTTATTTGTGTCCACTACCGAGAGATCAAAGGGTGCTGCTATCTCTAAGCAACAACTCTCCAAGTGGATCTCTGACTGCATCAGATCCTGCTACCGGCCTCAGAATGCTCAGCCACTCGAGGGCGTCAGAACTCACTCTGCTTGGGTGATGTCAACATCCTTTGCATTCCTCCACAACGTACCTATTATTGACGTATGCAAGGCGCCCATGTGGATATCTGACCACACATTCGCCAAACATTATGCTATCACACAGGATACCATGGCAGACACCATAGTAGGCCACACAGTATTGTCTACCATTATCACTGCCACAGCTCTAAAATCCTACCAACCACAGTGGGTACTGCTTCACATTCACCTGGAGTGGTTAGACAGGGAGAGCACTCGAAGAAGAAGAGAAGGTTACTCACCTTGCAGTAACTGAAGTTCTTCGAGATGTGTGTCCCTGTGGGTAATCCACTACTCACCCTCCTCCCCTCTACTTTGGAGTACTATCAGACAACTCTACAGTAGAGAAGGGGTGCGGGACATGTGCGCTCAAACAGACCCTAATGACGCCATGAGACAGCAGCTGAGTGCATGCGTCTCTACCAGACACTGCTACCGAAGATCTCCGATCAATGGCACCGGGATGCACTGTCACCTGGAGTGGAGCACCCACAGGGACACACAGGGACACACATCTTGAAGAGCCTCAGTTACTGCAAGGTGAGTAACCTTCTCTTCTTTTTTGTCGGGGAGAAGGAGGGCGGGGGTTGAAAGAGTTTGCTGTGTGTTTCAATCAGAAAAATGTGTGCCAAATTTGGATATTTTAGTTCATTTATTTTTGTAGTTACTCATAAGCAAATAAATCTAACACTTTTCAGCCTCAAATGTCATTCTACTCTGAAAAGTGACTGTAAAAAAGACATTGGGGTTGTCCCATGTTTACTGTCTTATACACTCATAGACTTTAAAGTCAAAAGGGACCATTATGATCCTCTAGTCTGACCTGCTGCACAACACAGGCCACAGAATCTCACCCACCCACTCCTGTAACAAACCCCTAACCTATGTCTGAGTTATTGAAGTCCTCAAATTGTGGTTTGAGGACTTCAAGGTGCAGAGAAACCTCCAGCATGTGACCCATGCCCCATGCTGCAGAGGAAGGCGAAAAAATCCCAGGGCCTCTGCCAATCTGCCCTGGAGAAAAATTCCTTCCTGACCCCAAATATGGCAATCAGCTAAACCCTGAGCATGTGGGCAAAACTCACTCAAGAAAGAATTATCTGTAGTAATTCAGATCCCACTCCATCTAACGTCCCATTACAGACCACTGGGCATATTTACTGCTAATAATCAAAGATCAATTAATTGCCAAAATTAGGCTATCCCATCATACTGTCTTCTTCATAACCTTATCAAGCTTAGTCTTGAAGCCAGATATGTCTTGTGCCTCCACTGCTCCCCTTGGAAGGCTGTTCCAGAACGTCATTCCTTTGGTGGTTAGAAACCTTTGTCTGATTTCAAGTCTAAACTTCCTGATGGCCAGTTTATATCCATTTGTTCTTGTGTCCACATTGGTAATTATTATTCCTCTCCCTCCCTGGTATTTATCCCTCTGATGTATTTATAGAGAGCAATCATATCTCCCCTCAGCCTTCTTTTGGTTAGGCTAAACAAGCCAAGCTCTTTAAGTGTCCTTTCATAACACAGGTTTTCCATTCCTCAGATCATCCTAGTAGCCCTTCTCTGTACCTGTTTCAGTTTGAATTCATCCTACTTAAACATGGGAGACCAGAACTGCACACAATATTCCAGATGAGGTCTCACCAGTGCCTTTTATAACGGTACTAACATCTCCTTAGCTCTACTGGAAGTACCTCACCTGGTGCATCCCAGGGCCGCATTAGCTTTTTTCATGGCCATATCACATTGGCGACTCATAGTCATCCTGTAATCAATCAATACTCCGAGGTCCTTCTCCACCTCTGTTACTTCCAAGTGATGCGTCCCCCAGTTTATAACAAAAATTCTTGTTGTTAATCCCTAAATACATAATCTTGCACTTTTCACTATTAAATTTCATCCTATTACTATTACTCCAGTTTACAAGGTCATCCAGATCTTGCTGTATGACATCCCAGTCCTTTTCTGTGTTAGCAATACCTCCCAGCTTCGTGTCATTCGCAAACTTTATTAGCACATTCCCACTTTTTGTGCCAAGGTCAGTAATAAAAAGATTGGTTCCCAAACCAATCCCTGACGAACTCCACTAGTAACCTCCTTCCAGCCTGACAGTTCAACTTTCAGTATGACCCATTGTAGTCTCCCCTTTAACCAGTTCCTTATCCACCTTTCAATTTTCATATTGATCCCCATCTTTTCCAATTTAGCTAATAATTCCCCATGTGGAACTGTATCAAATGCCTTACTGAAGTTGAATTAAATTAGATCCACTCATAGAATATCAGAGTTGGAAGGGACTTCAGGAGGTCATCTAGTCCAACCACCTGCTCAAAGCAGGACTAATCCTGAGACAGATTTTTACTCTAGTTCCCTAAATGGCCCCCTCAAGGATTGAACTCACAACCTTGGGTTTAGCAGGCCAATGCTCAAACCACTGCATCTTAATGATTTGGTGAGCATATGTGTGTCATGACCCATGGGGTCTTCAGCCCAGGGCTGCAAAGTTTATGGGAGCAGCCATGTTTCAGCCCTCCATACAGCTGGCAATAGCTTACCTGAGACCCATGAAGCCCAGCCTCAGTGTGAGGCTCTGCCCTTGAGGCTCAATTGGCAGAGTCTCAGAAGGGCTGATTGGCCCAGTGGCCCTACTTAAGCCAGCAGCAGAAACAAGAAGTTGTCTGAACAGCTGGGCTTCACCCTGCTCTGAACTATGTCCTTCCTGCTCCCTTCTCCTGTCTCTGCTCCCCTGACTTGATTTCCTGGCATTCTGACCCAGTATGACTCCTGGCATCTAACTTGTGGTTTCTGACCTTCAGTTTGTCTGCTACCTTTAACCTCCTGGTATCTTGACCTAGTCTGACTCTTGTTCCTGTCTTGTGGGTATGATCTCCAGTTTCTCTCCTGCTTCTGACCTCCCGATATCCTGACCCAGCCGATTCTTGACTACTGTCATGTGACTGCAGACTCTGGTTCTGACTACTAGGTCTGGCTGCCCATGACCTATTTGTAACAATGTATGTTTGTTTTACAAGTAATAAGATTTTCTTCATCAAGAGATTTTCTGTATGTATTCCTTTTCTGGTGCACCTGTTCCCTATGCCCTTAAAAGCAGAATAGTTTTGAATAACAGTGTTCATTCTCATTGCTTTTCCCCACCAAGATACTGGTGACAGACACATCCTCTCTTGAATGGGGAGCGTATCTGGATTCTTTGGTCCCTCAAGAAGTGAATCTCTTCATAAAAGTCCTGGAACTAGGTGAACAGCTCGTAGCATGGATAGCGTTCCTATGCCTACTTTGAGGAATCACCATACAAGTACTGATTGACAATGCTACAGCAGTGTACTTCATCAACAACGAGGAGGGGCATGCTCCTTACCTCTCTGCTAGGAAGCAGTCCTCCTTTGGGACTGGTGCATCAGCCATCAAGTCACACTAGTGTCCTTTCACTGGTGTCCCTCCACCTTCTAGGCCTACAAAACTGCCTAGAAGATCAGCACATTAGATCAGAGGTTCTCAAACTTCACTGAATTGGGACCCTCTTCTGACAACGTTACTACATGACCCAGACCAGGGGGCATGGAGCCTGAGCCCTGCCACCCTAAGTAGCGGGAGAGGGGGCTGCAGCCCAAGTCCCGCCCCCCTGGGTGAGGGTGGAGCTTGGGCTTCAGCCCAGGGTCCCAGCAAGTCTAATGCTGGCCCTGGTGACCGCATTAAAATGGGGTCATGACCCACAGTTTGAGAACCGCTGCATTAGACAAATGATGAATTGTAGACCAGGAACTCCATTCTACAAGACATCTTCTGCAAGTGGAGACACTCAAGGGTAGACCTGTTTTCCACAGACCAAAACAAGAAGTGTCTGATGTTCTGCTCTGGGGTGGGGGAAACAGCTCAGGCTCTCTGTCTGATGCCTTCCTCTTCTCTTGGACACTAGAACTCATGTATGCCTACCCTGCCATTCCATTGATACTGAGGGTTCTGAGGAAACTCTGGCAGGATGCAGCTCTGTTGATAATGACAGACCTGGTCCAGGCAATTTTGGTATGTAGACCTGACGAGCCAGTCAACACAGCCTCTGTTGTGAAATCCAACATGTACCTGGGCTTCAGAGCCTGAGCCTCAACATCTACACAGCTGATTTTAGCGCTGTAGCATGAGCCTGAGTCTGTAGACCTGGACCCAAGTCTTGCTGTCATGGGTTTTAAAATACAGTATAGGCATACCCTTAGTGGCTATAACTTCAGCCAGAAGAATAGGAGCGACCCAGTCCCTCACAGGATCACCATATGGAGTATTCCATAAGGACATGGTGACTGTAAACATCACCCAAGGTTCTTGCCTAAAGTTGTCTCAGATTTTCACCTGAATCAAGTTATCCACCTGTGAGTTTTCTTTCCCATGCCTCATGCTAATCAAAGAGAAGCTAAACTACACCACTTAGTTATTGTCAGGACTCTTCTGACAACAAGATCATTCAGGAATTCTAGCCTGCTTCTGACCTTTGCTGATAGGAGGAAAGGTCAGCTTATATCCACACAAAGACTAAATGGGTTTCGTTCTGTTTTGGAAATTGCTGTATGACAGTGTGTTTGAGTTCATGTACACAGATCAGGGCCTATTCCACCAGAGCTCAAGCAGCTTCTCCAAGAGACATTCTAGTATCTGAGCTGTGTTGAGCAGCTGCCTGGAATTCAGTTCCTATTTTCTTTCACCACTGCTCCTGGGTAGAAAACTCCAGATCTGATATCTTCTTTGACAAACCTGTCTTACAGTTACTGTTTCAGTAGACTGAGTAGCCGTAATGAGGACATGCCTACTTATAAGTCACCAGAACTGGAATTCATTTAGACAATTTCTCAAAGACAAAATAACAGTTCCTTGCTCACATGCATTCTATGACCTGCCCTCCTTCCTTTTACTGTGGATTCCTGGATTCCCTGAGTTCTATTTTAGTGAACAAATTGAAAGGCAGTTGTGGCTGCCCCTTCCTTTATGCTTCCAGAGGGCATTCAGGGTGCAGGCATGGCCTCAATGGACATTGTTCTTGCAAAAGATTCCAGTCTTACCCACATGGGGTACGTGTGCAGCAGAATCATAGGACTGGAAGAGATCTTGAGAGGTCATCTCGTCCAGTCCCCTGCACTCATGGCAGGGCTAAGTGTTATCTAGACCATCCCTGACAGGTATTTGTCTAATGATGGAGATTTTACAATCTCCCTAGGCAATTTATTTCAGTGCTTAACCACCCTGACAGGAAGTTTTTCCTATTGTCCAACCTAAACTGCTCTTGCTGCAATTTAGCCCATTGCTTCTTGTTCTGTCCTCAGAGGTTAAGAAAAACAATTTTTCTCCCTCCTCCTTGTAACGACCTTTTATGAACTTGAAAACTGTTATCATGTCCCCTCTCCGTCTTCTCTTCTCCAGACTAAACAAACCCAGTTTTTTCAATCTTCCCTCATAAGTCATGTTTTTCTAGACCTTTGATAATTTTTGTTGCTCTTTTGTGGACTTTCTCCAACTTGTACACATCTTTCCTGAAAGGTGGCACCCAGAACTGGACACAATACTCCAGTTGAGGCCTAATCAGTACGAAGTAGAGCGGAAGAATTACTTCTCATGTCTTGCTTACAACATTCCTGCTAATGCATACCAGAATGATGTTCGCTTTTTTTGCAACAGTGTTACACTGTTGACTCATATTTAGGATGACGAGATATCAAGTGTGAAAAATTGGGATAGAGGGTTGGGGAATAATAGGAGCCCATATTTAAAAAAAAAAAGCCTCAAATATCAGGATTGACCCCAATTATTATGTCCTTCCAGCATGACTGTGAACCACTGACGATTACTCTCTGGGAATGATTTTCCAACCAGTTATGCACCCACCTTATAGTAGCTCCATCTAGGTTTCATTTCCCTAGTTTGTTTATGAGAAGACCATGCGAGAGAGTATCAAAAGCTTTACTAAAGTCAAGATATAACACGTCTAACACTTCCACCCATCCGCAAGGCTTTTTAGCCTATCAAATCCATGCTAACTGTTATTTATCAAGTTATTATCTGCTAGGTGTTTGCAAATTGATTTCTTAATTATTTGCTCCATTATTTTTCCGGGTAAAGAAGCTAAGCTGACTGGTCTGTAATTCCCCAGGTTGTCCTTATTTCCCTTTTTATAGATTGGCACTATATTTGTGCTTTTCCAGTCTTCTGGAACATCTCCTGTCTTCCACGACATTTCAAAAGATTGTCACTAATGGCTCAGATATCTGCTCAGTCATCTCCCTGAGTATTCTAGGAAGCATTTCATCAGCCCTGGTAACTTGAAGACATCTGACTTGTCTAAGGGTATGTCTATACAACGGGATTGTACCGATTTTATAGAAACTGTTTTTTTAAAACAGATGGTATAAAGTCGAGTGCACGCAGCCACACTAAGCACATTAATTCGGTGGTGTGCGTCCATGTACCGAGGCTGGTGTTGATTTCTGGAGCATTGCACTGTGGGTAGCTATCCCATAGCTATCCCATAGTTCCCGCAGTCTCCCCCGCCCTTGGAATTCTGGGTTGAGATCCCAGTGCCTGATGGAACAAAAAACATTGTCGCGGGTGGAGATCCTGCTGCTGATGGGGCAGGTTCTAGCCACTGAATGCCGATTTTGGGCCTGGGAAACAAGCACAGACTGGTGGGACCGCATAGTTTTGCAGGTTTGGGACGATTCGCAGTGGCTGCGAAACTTTCGCTTGCATAAGGGCACTTTAATGGAACTTTGTGACTTGCTTTCCCCTGCCCTGAAACACCAGAATACCAAGATGAGAGCAGCCCTCACAGTTGAGAAGCGAGTGGCAATAGCCCTCTGGAAGCTTGGAACACCAGACAGCTACTGGTCAGTCGGGAATCAATTTGGAATGGGAAAATCTACTGTGGGGGCTGCTGTGATGCAAGTAGCCAAAGCAATCATTAAGCTGCTACTATGAAAGGTTGTGACTCTGGGAAACGTGCAGGTCATAGTGGATGGCTTTGCTGCAATGGGATTCCCTAACTGTGGTGGGGTGATAGATGGAACCCATATCCCTATCTTGGCACCGGAGCACCAGGGCACCCAGTACGTAAACGGCAAGGGGTGGATCACAAGGGATGTTTCACCAACATCCACGTGGGATGGCCAGGAAGGGTTCATGACGCTCGCGTCTTCAGGAACACTACTCTTTTTAAATGGCTGCAGCAAGGGAATTACTTCCCAGACCAGAAAATAACAGTTGGGGATGTTGAAATGCCTGTAGTTATCCTGGGGGACCCAGCCTATCCCTTGATGCCATGACTCATGAAGCCATACACAGGCAGCCTGGACAGTAGTCCGGAGTTGTTCAACTACAGGCTGAGTAAGTGCAGAATGGTGGTAGAATGTGCATTTGGCCGTTAAAAGGCGCACTGGCGCACATTACTGACTCGCTCAGACCTCAGCCAAACCAATGTCCCCTTTGTTATTGCTGCTTGCTGTGTGCTCCACAATCTCTGTGAGAGTAAGGGGGAGACCTTTATGGCGGGTTGAGAGGCTAAGGCAAATCACCTGGCCGCTGATTATGCGCAGCCAGACACCAGGGCGATTAGAAGAGCACACCAGGAAGCGGTGCGCATCAGAGAAGCTTTGAAAACGAGTTTCATCACGGGCTAGGGTACGGTGTGACTGTTGTGTTCGTTTCCCCTTGATGAACCCCGCCCCCCTTGATAGACTCATTCCCAGTAAGCAACCCACCCTCCCCCTTCAATTACAGCTTGCTTAAGGAAATAAAGTCACTATCATTTAAAAATCATGTATTCTTTATTAAGTCATTATAAAAAGAGGGAGAGAACTGACAAGGTAGCCCTGGTGTGGTTTGGGAGTAGGATAGGAGGGAATGAAAAGGCCACTACAAAAATTTCAAAGTAATGACAGCCTTTTGGTTGGGCTGTCCACAGGGGTGGAGTGGGCGGGTGCACGGAGCCTCCCCCCACGCGTTCTTACGCATCTGGGTGAGGAGGATGTGGAACATGGTGAGGGGTGAGGGTGGTTATACAGGGGCTGCAGCGGCACTCTGTGGTCCTGCTGCTGTTCCTGAAGCTCCACCAGACGCCGGAGCATGTCAGTTTGATCACGCAGCAGCCCCAGAGTTGCATCCCGCCTCCACTGATCTTCCTGCCGCCACCTCTTATCTTGAGTGTCCCTCACGTCCTCACGTTTACTGGCATGTTTCCTGTAATTTGATATCACGTCCTTTCACTCAGTCAGATGAGCTCTTTCATTGTGGGTCACTTCCATGATTTCCGAGAACATTTCGTCTCTCGTCTTTTTTTCTACTGCCTTATCTGAGATAGCCTTCGGGATGGAGTAGGGAGGCTTGAAAAATTTGGAGCTGCATGAGGGAGGGAAAAAGGGAGAGAAGTATTTAAAAAAGATACATTTTACAGAACAATGCTTATACTCTTCACGGTGAACAACACTATTCACCTTACATAGCACATGTGATTTCACTACAAGGTTGCATTTTGCTTCTTAATATTGAGTGCCTGCAGCTCTGGTGTTAGAGATCTCACAGATGCAGGTCCGGACAGCAGAATTCAGCTTGCATGCGGCCATGGTAAGCCATTGTCTTCTGCAGCGTTCATATATCCAGCGCCCTCCTTTACCAAATAGCAAGCAAAGCCCGTTCAGTGCTGCTTCTTTCCTGTTAACATGCAGCAGCAGAAACCACCCCCCCATCCCATTCTCTGGGATGATCATTTTACCCCTCCTCCCACCACGTGACTGGTATCATGGAAGATTACTGCTAAACACCTCCCCCCCCCGCCACGTGGCTGATAGCAGGGAAGATCCCTGCTACCCAAACGCGAAAAAGCTCAGCGCCAATCACACGCTCCCCTTCCCCCTGCTTGGTTACCTGCAAGGAAGGATTTCTTTTAAGCAGCAGGCAAACAGCCCAGCAGGAATGGCCATCTCTGTCCCCTTAATTAAATTCCTGAATTACAACTAGGTTACCATGAACGATATCACTCTCCTGAGGACAACACAACAAGATAAAGAACGGATGTTGCTTGAAAGCCAGCAGTCACTGGGACCATACACAGCTAGGCTTTGTCATGCAATGATACCAGATTACTTGCTACATGCGTGGCGTGGTCAAGTGTCCTACCATGGTGGACGGAATAAGGCTGCCCTGCCCAGAAACCTTCCGCAAAGGCTTTTGGAGTACCTCCAGGAGTGCTTCATGGAGATGTCCCTGGAGGATTTCCGCTCCATCCCCAGACTTGTTAACAGACTTTTCCAGTAACTGTACCCGCCACGAATGCATCCCAAGTCCTCAGGGCAAATTAATCATTAAAAAACACTTGCTTTTAAACCATGTTTTATGTTTACAAAGGTACACTCACCAGAGGTCCCTTCCATGGCTTCATTGTCTGGGCTAGTGGCTTGGGAGGGCTGGGAGGGTAATTCCATCAGGGTGAGGAAAAGCTCCTGGCTGTTGGGGAGAACGGAGTGCTGTGTGCTCTCTGCAAGCTTGTCCTCCTCTTCTTCCTCCTCATCTTCCCCGTCCGCAGAATCTTCAGCCATGGCTGAGATTACCACCCCCATCTCGGAATACATGGACAGGGGTGGGGTAGTGGTGGCGGACCCCTCGAGAACAGCATGCAGCTCAGCGTAGAAGTGGCATGTTTTCAACCCTGTCCCGGACCTTCCTTTTGCTTCTTTGGTTTTCTGGTAGGCTTGTCTGAGCTCCTTAACTTTCACATGGCACTGTACTGAGTCCCTGGAGTGGCCTTTCTGCATCATGGCCTTGGAAATTTTTTCAAATGTTTTTTCATTTCGTCTTTTGGAACGTAGTTCTGTTAGCGCGGAATCCTCTCCCCATACAGCAATCAGATCCAGTACCTCCTGTGCGGTCCATGCTGGAGCTCTTTTTCGATTCTCAGGAGACTGCATTGTTACCTGTGCTGATGAGCTCTCCATGCTTGCCAAACAGGAAATGAAATTCAAAAGTTCGCGGGGCTTTTCCTGTCTACCTGGCCAGTGCATCCAAGCTCAGATGTCTTTCCAGAGTGGTCACAATGGTGCACTGTGGGATACCGTCCAGAGACCAATACCGTCATATTGCGGCCACACTAACCCTAATCCGACATGGCAATACCGATTTCAGTGCTCTTCCCCTCGTCAGGGAAGAGTACAGAAATCGATTTTAAGAGCCCTTTATATTGATATAAAGGGCTTTATTGTGTGGACGGGTGCAGAGTTAAATTGGTTTAACTCTGCTAAATTCGGTATAAATGCGTAGTGTAGACCAGGCTTAAGTAATTTTTAACTTGTTCTTTCCCTATTTTAGCCTTTGATCCTACTTCCTTTTCACTGGCATTCACTGTTAGAAGTGCAATCCATGTGTGGACAATGAACATCTCGAGAACCGTAGTTACTATAGGACAGCTGTTCTTTTTCTAGCTGCCAGTCCTGCAAGTTCAATTTCAGATCTGAGAATCAAGCTGAGTTTTCCTTCTTGGTTATCATCACTAATAATAAAGGTTCTTCAGGACAAATTGCATGCTACATAATCCCATTGTCTGATGGGTTTGTGCCAATGTAATTGATTGGAGCTCAGTAAACAGTGCATTTGCTGGTGTACAAGAAGGAATGAACTATTCCTTTTAGCTATATTAGTTCTGCCTGGTTAACAAGAACAAAACTTTTGTGACCCTACATAAGCTGATAGGACTGTGAATATATACAGGGAGCAGTTTCATTGAGTACTATTTTTATATTGTTTCTTTGCAGAGAAGAATTGCATCTAAAAATGATACATAGTTTTAGTTCTTTCATAACTCAGACATCTCAAGGGATTTTGCTCAAACTTCCAAAAATATTTCACCTTTGGGCTGAGATCAAACATGGACGTTTTGAGCCCCAAAGGAAATCATTATGAGACAATTGTGTACGTTAAAATAAGGCTACAATGGACATCTGCACAAAATCGTAACTCGCTTCACTGCCAGTTGTAACAACCTCAGACATACCATGCAGTGTTTCAGTCTCCCCTTAGGGAGTGTGCATGAACAGCTTGAGTGGACATTTGTAAGCAGATATACATTTGTAGCTCATGTTTTCTAAAGGGCTTCTTTCTCCTTCTCTTCTGAAGGTCCCTTTCCTTGAACTTCATGGTGAGAGCACAGAGTATGTGGGACGAGCAGAGGATGCCATCATTGCACTTTCTAATTACAGACTGCACATCAAATTCAAGGAGTCTGTTGTGAATGTAAGTTTTATTCATACTGCTGCCATGATACAGGCATTCAGAATAAACTCAGATATTGTTCACTCTGCTTATGTGTTATAACCCTTCCACTCCTGTGAATATCTTGTCTATTTAGATGGTTAGCTCTTTGGGGCAGGGGCTGTCTGCTATTCTGTGTTTGCATAATGCCTAGCACAGTGAGCCCCATTTTTGATTGATCTTTAGGCACCATCGTAATAACCATGATTAAAGCTAGAAATCTGTCACGGAGGTAATGGATTCTGTGTTTTTATGAGACCTCCACAACTGTATGCACTGCTACAGGCTGGGGACTGACTGGCTACGCAGCAGTTCTGCAGAAAAGGACCTGAGGAATACAGTAGATGAGAAACTGGATATGAGTCAACCGTGTGCCCTTTTTGCCAAGAAGGCTAACAGCATATTGGGCTGCAGAACTAGAAACATTGCCAGCAGATCGGAGGAAGTCATTATTCCTCTCTATTTGGCACTAGTGAGGCCACGTCTGGAGTATTATGTCCAGTTTTGGGCCCCCCACTACAGAAAAGATGTGGACAAATTGGAGAGAGACCAGCAGAAGGCAACAAAAAGGATTAGGGGGTTGGGGCACATGATTTATGAGGAGAGGATGAGGGAACTGGGCTTATTTAGTCTGCAGAAGAGTGAGGAGGGATTTGATAGCAGCCTTCAACTACCTGAAGCAGGGTTCCAAAGAGGATGGAGCTCGGCTGTTCTCAGTGGTGGCAGATGACAGAACTAGGAGCAATGGTCTCAGGTTGCAGTGGGGGAGGTCTATGTTGGATATTAGGAAAAACTGTTTCACTAGGAGGGTGGTGAAGCACTGGAATGGGTTACCAAGGAAGGTTATGGAAGCTCCATCCTTACAGGTTTTTAAGGCCTGGCTTGACAGAGGCCTGGCTGGGATGATTTAGTTGGTGTTGGCCCTGCTTTGAGCAGGGGGTTGGACTAGATGACCTCCTGAAGTCCCTTCCAACCCTGAGATTCTGTGATTCTATTGAAAATCCTAATAATTCAGCCCCACGTGGCTCTGGGCGGCAGAGGTTGGGCTTGAGCCCTGCGGGGCTTGGGCTTTGGCTTCAGCCCTAGGCAGCAGGGCTCGGACTTCAGTACTGATGTAGTGAATACTGCATTACTGTGTATATTTTCATGATTTATTGTTCTTTGCCCGCATCCTGTCCATGAGTTTTATTAAAAATACCTGTGCCAAAATTTTAACCTTCACCTTGATTAATAATAATATAGAAATTCAGAGTGAAGGGTACAGTGAACCTTCTCTTTAGGTTACCTGAAGGGGATAAAACAGGTTAGGATGGCAAGAGCATTCTCTACAGAGAGCAAATTCATACTTAGTTACTAAAATAAGAAGCCTAATTTTCAGAGGTGCTGAGCACTCAACAGTTTCTGTTGATGTCAGTAAAACTATAGATTCTCAACATCTTTCCAAATGCTATTTAGGAGTCTAACTTTAGACACCCATATTTGAAAATTTTCTCATGTGTGTCCAGGTTTTGACAATATAAAACGCGATTTACATGGCTTTTGTGCAATCTTTTAAGTTACTAAATATAATGCTGACAAATAATCTGTGTAGTCTAACTGGCTAAAATATCAACCATTAATTATATAGAACTACTTGGTACTTTGCACACAGTACAGAAGCATACACATTGCATACTTGTATTAAAATAGAACCAGCAAATTAAATAAAAGTATCAAAATGCTTAATTTACGAACCACCTCCCTAGGCATTTCCTGAAGATTGCCTGGCTGGAGTTAATGTCATTGACTGCTGCGAGCTAATCAGGAAATGCCCATTGTTGGGCTGGTTGTTAAACAGCATAAGCAGTAATGTTGTTATTTTAGTGCTGACAAAAAACAAAGAAATTCAAGCATGAGTTCGACAATTGTCCTCCACTCAGTTAATTGTAGTACATGTCACAAAATAATCTGTGACATCTGCTGTATTTTTTGGATACATAACTTTGGTTCTTGATGGTCTGTTAGCTTTAGTTTATGATGGTATGTCAGTCTTAACTTTGAGTGTTTCTTTAATCAGTTTGTGGCAGAGCCAATAATGTTACTTAATTTTCTTTTTATCATTTACATGAAGCTTTTTACCAATATTCTAAAACTAAAGCTTCATGCAAATATATATTATACTAGGTAGATTATAATAGCTCTAATAATGTACATGTGATTTGTGGATTTTTAAAAATTAATCCAAAGACATAATTATAATTGATCGTGTAAATTTTTTTAGTTCATGAATTGTGGACATGAGAAACTATACTGGTATATTTGTCAGACTAGTGTAACTTCCATCCATGTATTCTGTCCATGTGCTAAAAATAACAGTGTGAGGATTTCGGAGGAAAGAGTCTCTGTTTTTCTGGGTTTAGTGTATTTTTCTCACTCTAAGGGCAAAAATTTGCAATAAGGGTCAGATCTTCAGTTGCAGCTAAGGAGCATGCAAGGCAGAGATGTATGAGTGTACATGTGCACAAAGTTAGTGTAAAGTTTATTTTTTATTTTGGAGCCAATCTTTTAATGTAAATTAGGAGCAACCTTTGGAATGCTCTAAGTTGCTACAGCTGTTAATAACCCACAAGGAGCAGAATGACGGCCAGGGATCAGCAAGACATAGAAAAGCCTCAACTGCACCCCTTTTGCTTCCACCAAGTCACCCTCTTTTTTCTGTGCTGGCAGCAGAAGGGGAGGGGTGACATAGGAGCTACACTGCAGAGGATTTCCTGACACTGAATGACCCTCCTGGGGTCACGTAAGCTAGCTCTGTGGCTAGATTCTATTGGTGGTGATAGAGAATGGTTCACTGCTCCCGAGAATCTAGTCCTGTGGGTATGTCTACACTAGAAATATAAATTGACTGATATTAGTCAGCCTAATTACTACAGTGGTTCATGTCCACACTACCCTCCTTGAGTCGATGGTACGCATCCTCACCAGGGAACGCTTCCACCAACCGAAGAAGGACAGTGTAGGGGGCTGAGATCCAGGTCTCTCAGCTCTGCAGACAGCTGCCTGCTGGGAGCCTGGCTGCCTCACAGAGTCCTGGGATCCCGGCGGGCTTCCCCCCTCCTACCCTGTTCCCTGTCGGAGGTTGGGGAAACTACCCAGGGCTTTCCCCTTCCCCTTTCCACACTCAGAGCTGTGGGAAGGAAACCAGGGTCTTGCCCCCAGGAAGCAAGGTCAAGCTACCCTCATTTCCTTCCCAGCCCACTGCCCCTCAGCCAGGCAGCCTTCTCGAGCTGTGAAATTGACAAGGCTGCCCGACTCCCAGCTGAGAGCATGGTCCATTCTCCCCTGCCTCTCAACCAGGGGCAGAGAGGGATGGGCAAAGCTGCCAGGGCTTCTCGCCCTGATTCCTCGCTGGCAATAGGACTTGGGAAAGCCTCCTGTGGCTCGCTTTGTACCACCCTATTGCCTGCCTCGTGCAGGCATATTCTCAAACCTGTTTCTGTGGAGACTGGCAATCCTGGGGCCTTACAAATAACCCTCCAAATAAATTAAGGATCTCTGGCAGTCCAGGGGGCCTTGGTTCTGACTCCTCCAGATCATTCGATGTTACCAACAGTGATGCCTAAAATACTGCCTGAGGAGGAGGTGGCTCCTCTCTTTTATCAGAAGCATTTGCAGATGGACTAAGAACCTGATTTACCATCGGATGAACATGTGGGCATGGCTTGAGCCTCCTTTCCTCCTGAGGACACCATGCAATTCCATGATTTAGTGGATCATATGGTGTCCACTTTAAATCTACCTGCAGTGCCTGTATAAGAAACTTATCACCCAGTGTTTGATATCATTCGGACTACTTTGAGAAGTAGACTATCCCTACCCATTTTGGATGGGTTGCTACAGCCAGTTAAATCCATGTAGACTATGCCTGCTTCTTGCCAACCTATTTCTAAGTAAGCTGACAAGTTGTATCAGATACCCTCTGAGGGGCTCTCCTACTTTCACACCCACCCTGTCCCTTACTCAGTGGCAAATTATCAAGTAGTCGTGGCCTGTTACCATAAATTCCATTTATGGGAAAAGATGGTATTTTTACAGGACTTGCCTAATGACAGAAGAAGGTTGGGGAATGGTGTCTTAACAGAGGGCCAGGATGTAGCCGAACATGCACTCACAGCTTCTTTGACTCTGCTGCCAGAGCATTGGCGTTTGCTATGACCATCAGGAGGCACTCATGACTCAGTTCCTCCTCCCTACCTATGGACACTAGAATTAAGCCGGAGGATCTTCCTTTTGAAGAGGGAAGCCTTTTCAGTGAAAAGAAAGATGAATTGCTGGGAAAACCAAAGGACACAAGCGTTGGCTCGCTCTCTGGGTTTGATTCCCTCTGCTAGGAGGAAGCCTTCCACTTCTAGTTTCCGATACCAGAGGCAGTCTTACTCCACATTCTTTATCTTATCTCTTGACAAACCAGGATGTCAACAGTACCTGCTGCCTCCCAGGGCAACTGTAAGAAAAAACCTTTCAAATCAAAGTCCAAATCTAAACAAGTCACTTTCTCATCAGCATCACTGCCATGGAATAACAGGCCTAAATTTTGTTGGGATGATCAGGATTTGAGAACCAGCCAGTCAAGACCAATCTGTCCTCCTCTTTGGAGACCGACTGTCCCACTTCATCAATCAATGGAGGCAAATTACATTGGACCAATGGGTTCCAGAGATTGTAGAAAAGGGCTGTGATATACAGTTCAGAAGATTGTCTCCCCCCATCTCCCCTACCTCTTCCTCTTCAGGGACCCCTCTCCTGAGGCAACTCTTATCGCACCAGTAGAAAAATTGCTTCTGATAGGAGCAGTCAAGGAGGTTCCTGAATACAATAACTCCTCACTTAAAGTCATCCTGGTTAATGTTTGTTCGTTGTTAGGTTGCTGATCAGTTAGGGAACATGCTTGTTTAAAGTTGCACAGTGCTCCCTTCTAACATCATTTGGCAGCCACCTGCTTTGTCCATTGCTTGCAGGAAGAGCAGCCTGGTGGAGCTAGCTGGTGGGTGGTTGGAAACAGGGTGGAACTACAGCCCCCCATCAGCTCTTCTTATCGGCTCCCTGCTCCCCTAAGTTCCCTGTGCTGCAACTGCCCAGCAGGCTAGCAGTTGTAGCTGTCCCTCCCCCCACTGCCATGTGCTGCTCCTGCCCTGTGCCTTGGAGCTGCTCCCCAAGACTCCTGACTGCTGTGTGTGGGGAAGGAAGAGGGGGGGTTAATGTCAGGGTGTCCCCCTCCCCCTTGCTCTGGCACCCCGCTTACCCCATCTTCCATAGAGCAAGGGGGACACATGACAGAGGGAGCTGACAGAGGAAGCTTCCAGGCAGCAGCAGCTGCGATCTCAGCTTGATGATCTAATTAACAAGGCAGTGTACTTCTGACCCCACTCTTCATACTTAAAGGGGAAATGCGCATCTCTCTCTCTCTCTCACACACACACACACACACACACACACGGTGTGTGTCTCTGTCTGCCCTCCCTCCTTTCCTGCTGCCTTGTACAGTAGAGTGTGAGAGTTAACCCTTGAGGGCTCAGCAAATTGCAAGTTCATCATTTAGCAGTAAGACATTCCCTGGAAATATCCCACCCTCTGACTCCTCCACCTCAACCAAGCTTCACAATCATCATCACTGTGTACCAGTATTAAATTGTTTGTTCAAAACTTATACTGTGTGTGGGTCCTGTGCTTCTACGCGGTTATTGCTTGCCTCAGTGGCTCACTATGTCCCTCCATGTAGCCCATCTCTCTCTAGGGCCAGGGTTACAGTCTACTGAGCCCTTTTCATCACAGGCCAGCAAGGAGGTTGGTGAGAGAACTCCCACACTCTCTGTTGTCCCTAGGAGTTTATTTCAGAACAGTTTAGCCTCCTGTCCTGACAGGGGCCTGACTTCCCCTCCCAGAAGATGTTCTTGTAGTGGTGGGTTGGTGGGAACTTGGGCCCGCCCTCTACTCTGGGTTTCGGCCCAGGGACCCTAATGGTAGCAGCTGTTGGCTGCCAAGTTTTCACTGCCAGAGATGCTACATTTCCCTGAGCCACTTCCCCACAGCTATCCTGCTTCTCCCTTCTTCACCCTTACCTTAGGGCTCCCTTAACGATGGTTTGAGGGTGTCTTCATTAACCAGCCATTCAGCTGCATTTCCTCTCCCCTGGCTCTCCTCTGCCTGACTGGAGTGATCCATTTTTGTGGTATCAACAGGGCCTTAATTAGAGTCAAGTGGTCACATTAGCTTAATGGCCTCATCTGACTCTTTGCAGGTTAATTAGGGTCAAGTGTTCTCATTAGCCTGGAGCAGCCCCTGCTCTGGTCAGTCAGGGAACAGAAAACTGTTAATCCAGTGACCAGTATATCTGCCTTCTGCTATTCTGCTCTACCCAACTGGCCTGGGTCTCTCTCTCTCTCTCTCTCTCCTCTTTTATCTGATGACAAAAATTTCCCTGGAACCTAACCCCCTCATTTACATTAATTCTTATGGGGAAACTGGATTCGCTTAACATCGTTTTGCTTAAAATCACATTTTTCAGGAACATAACTACGTCAAGTGAGGAGTTACTGTACCTGAGCTGTCAGAGGTTTTAATCCCTGCTATTCTTTGGTGCAGAAAAAGGATTGGAGGGGGGTGGGAGGTTAGGCCAATACTGTATTTAAGGGATTTTAACATATATATTTAGAAATTTTGGTTCTGCATGTTTATCCTGGCCACTATAATCCCTTTGATGTTGATCATGGATTGGTTTGTGACTCTAGATCTAAAGGACATGTATTTTTATATTTCTGTTTGTCAAAATTGTCTGAAGTATCTTCGATTTGTGGTGGCTGGTTGCCAGTTCCAATACAGTGTGCTCCAGTTTGGTCTTTCCATGGCACCCAGAGATTTTACAAAATGTCTGTGGTAGTGACTGATCTGAGGAATCAGGGTATTTTTCTTTACCTCTGATTAGACAAGTGGCTACTAAAGGCTTCTATGTGCAAGGATCTGTTAAAACCAGGGTTGGAAGACAGGATACTGGGCTAGATGGACCATGAAACAAGATGAACTCCCAGACTGCTGCACTGTGCAGCACAGCATGGGGAGGAGATGACCAGCCCTCTGTGAAGAAAGAAGTGATCCAGGAGTATTTAGAAAAGTTGGATGAGCACAAGTCCATGGGGCCGGATGCGCTGCATCCAAGGGTGCTAAAGGAGCTGGTGGATGTTATTGCAGAGCCATTGGCCATTATCTTTGAAAACTCATGGCGATTGGGGGAGGTCCAGGATGACTGGAAAAAGGCTAATATAGTGTCCATATTTAAAAAGGGAAGAAGGAGGATCCAGGGAACTACAGGCCAGTCAGCCTCACTCCAGTCCCTGGAAAAATCATGGAGCAGGTCCTCAAGGAATCAATTCTGAAGCACTTAGAGGAGAGGAAAGTAATCAGGAACAGTCAGCATGGATTCACCAAGGGCAAGTCATGCCTGACTAACCTAATTGCCTTATAGGACAAGATAACTGGCTCTATGGATGAGGGGAAAGCAGTGGACATGTTATTCCTTGACTTTAGCAAAGTTTTTGATAGGGTCTCCCACAATATTCTTGCCAGCAAGTTAAAGAAATATGGGCTGGATGAATGGACTATAAGGAGGAAGAAAGCTGGCTAAATCGTCGGGCTCAGTGGGTAGTGATCAATGACTCCATGTCTAGTTGCACCCATTTTCAAGCGGAGTGCCCCAAGGGTTGGCCCTGGGGCCGGTTTTGTTCAATATCTTCATTAATGATCTGGAGGATGGCATGGACTGCACCTTCAGCAAGTTTGCAGATGACACTAAACTGGGAGGAGTGGTAGATATGCTGGAGGTAGGAATAGGATACAGAGGGATTTAGACAAATTGGAGGATTGGGCCAAAAGAAATCTGATGATGTTCAACAAGGACAAATGCAGAGTCCTGCACTTAGGATGGAAGAATCCCATGCACTGTTACAGAGTAGGGACCGAATGGCTAGGCAGCAGTTCTGCAGAAAAGGACCTAGGGGTTACAGTGGACAAGAAGCCGGATATGAGTCAACAGTGTGCCCTTGTGGCCAAAAAGGATAATGGTATTTTGGGCTGTATAAGTAGGGGCATTTCCAGGAGATCGAGAGACATGCTCATTCCCATCATAGAATCTCAGGGTTGGAAGGGATCTCAGGAGGTCATCTAGTCCAACCTCCTGCTCAAAGCAGGACCAATTCCCAACTAAATCATCCCAGCCAGGGCTTTGTCAAGCCTGACCTTAAAAACCTCTAAAGAAGGAGAGTCCACCACCTCCCTAGGGAACCCATTCCAGTGCTTCACCACCCTCCTCGTGAAAAAGTTTTTCCTAATATCCAGCCTAAACCTCCCCCAGCCAAAGAGGTACTGTGTCCAGTTTTGGGCCCCACACTACAAGAAGAATGTGGAAAAATTGGAAAGAGTCCAGTGGAGGGCAACAAAAATGATTAGGGGGCTGGAGCACATGACTTATGAGGAGAGGCTGAGGGAACTGGGATTGTTTAGTCTGCAGAAAAGAAGGGAGAGAGGCCACACTTCTTTGCTCTCACGCCCCTGGAATAAGTCTTAGGCAAGGGGGAAGTTAGCAGCCTTGGGGCTTGATCCCTTTGGCAAGGTAGAACGGTGATTGGTCCAGGAGTGCCAAGACCTCAGGCAGGGCAGACCAGTGAATAATCCAGTGACACTAGCCCTCAAGCAAAGCAGGGCACCAAACAAAGAGTCTGATGTGCTGGCAGGGGCTGAGCACCCAGCAAACAGTCTGGGGGGCCTCAGGCAGATGGTAGACTCTCACAGGCCTCCAGGGGTGGGGTGGCAGGGGTAGGGGGATGCACCAGATTCCACTGCATCCCAGCCCAGGGCCCTAGCATGCCGGAGGGTTCTGCCATTAGGTCAGATCCCAGTGGGGATCCAGCTGCAACACATTGAACTGGACTCAGGCAGCAGCCCAGCCAGACCGTAGTCAAATATCCCTGGACTACATCCTACCCTTCCTTCTGGGTGTACCTGCATCTCCGGGTTGTCCTCTGGGTTGCCCTGTCATGTCCCTCATGCTCTGGGGAGAGGGGGTATTGGGGAGGGGGACACCGTGACATCAGTCCCTCCCTCCCCCCGCTCTGTACAGCAAGCAGGAGGCTCCTGGGAGCCAGGGGCTCCAAGGCAAAGGGGCAGGAGCAGTACTGCAGTGGCGGGAGGGACACCTGAAGTGCGTGGCACTTGATAGCCTGCTGGGCAGCCGCGCAGCTTAGAGGGATCTTAGATTGTCACTATATTAAAATAAAATGGAGGGTCTCAGTGGTTTATGGGATTGATAATAGGAAGTAGATAAAGGCTTTCACCTCGAGGTCACCAGTTTAATTCTAGCATACACTGGCAGTGTCTAAAAATTATCATCTAACAGCTGTCTTGTGGCATGCAAAATTGGTGGGTGGTCTGATCATTTCCTAGCAAGCTGCTTGCTGGCCTTGTTATAAAATATGTTACCACAGCGAGACATCAATTTAGCAGCTCAGCAGAGAAGCCAAGGACTGAACCCCCTACAAACTAAGAGTTTGTCCCTAAAATTGGCCACTGGATCAGGGCATATGTAAATGCTTGCACTGCCCCTACCTCTCTGTGGATAAATACAGGTTCTTCTTCGAGTGATTGCTCATATCCATTCCAGGTAGGTGTATGCGCTGCGCGTGCACGTCTGCCGGAAACTTTTTACACTAGCAACTCCAGTGGGCCGGCAGGTCGCCCCCTAGAGTGGCGCCAGTATGGCACCAGATATATACCCCTGCCGGCCCGCCCCCTCCTCAGTTCCTTCTTACCGCTGTGTCGGTTGCTGGAACTGTGGAGTGCGACTTGCTGACCTCCACGTCCTTAGCTCTCCTGTTCTTGTTCGTCGTTTTTAGTTGTAAATAGTTCTTAGTTAAGTAGTAGATAGACTGTTAGCATAGTAGTTAGTTAGAATCTTGTAAATAGTTATCTAACATCACTTGCGGGTGGGCCGTTGCCCTCCTCGGCACCCGGCACTGGGCCCATGCCTGGCTCGCCGGGTTTCAAGCAGTGCTCGGCATGCAAGAAGCCGATGCCTACGAGCGATCCCCACGACGCGTGCCTTAAGTGCCTGGGGGAATCGCACATTAGCGACAAGTGCCGCATTTGCAAGGCTTTTAACCCTCGCACTAAGAAGGAGAGAGACCAAAGACTTCGCGCTCTCCTTATGGAAGCGGCTCTGTCTCCAGCACCAGCGACGCAGTCAGCCAGTTCTACTTCGGCACCGGACCGCACCGGCAAGACTCCCCGGCACCGACCATCTCCGGCACCGGGAGCAGACTCACGTCCCTCGGCGTCTGCAACACCATCCAGGCAGGCCCGAGTGGAGCGCCCGGCACCTACCCTAGCCGCGGCACCGCCTACAGGACTGCTGTCGACTCCGGGCCCGGAAGGTCCGTCGAGTCCAGCCCCTCCTAGCTCCCCCTTAAGATCAGGGGTCGAGCTACGGGTACCGTCTACGCCGGAGACCTTTGCCTCAGCTTGGGACTTGATCGCATTGACGGAGCCATCTCAGCCTCAGCCGGCACCCCCGGGACGGGTAACCTCCAGGGGTAAGCCGATGCTTCGAGCGCTGTCTCCCGAGTCCCGGCACCGATCACCCCGGAGGCGTGAACGCTCGCGCTCGGGGCGCTGCTCGGAGTCCTGGCACCGTTCTCCCAGGCGGTACCGGTCGTACTCGCGGCACCGATCGCCATCTGCACGGTCCCGGTCGGGCTCGTCTCACCGCCGGCACCGAGACTCTAGGAGCCGTTCACCTCGGCGTTCGGCTCCCCGGTCGACCTCCCGGCACCGCGCCGGTGGCAGGTCCCGGTCTCCGCTGCCGTCCCGGCACCGCGCTCATCGAAGGTCGCGGTCCCGCTCCCGGCACCGACATCGCTCCCGATCCCGATCTGGATCTCGGCACCGGTCATCACGCCGTTTCCGGTCCCGATCCCGGCACCGATGTGGGTCGCGGCACCGGGCCTCAGCACCGAGGGGAGCGTCGGTCTCGGCACACAGAGCTGCATACCAACCAAGCTCAGCGCCTCCGTGGCCTTCTAGGGAGCCATCGGTCTCTTCCCAGACTGACAGCGCCTATGCCATGGGACAGGACAGACACTCGGCCCTGTTCCAGGACCCTCCACCACAAGAGCGAGGGCCTCAACAGTTGGGGTTTTGGACCCCATGCGCGTATTCCCAAGCCCAGGGTCCGCAACACGTTACCCCCCGCCCTATGGGGGAACGCAGACCACCGTAGGCGACGGTATCTAGACCCCCTCACTCCCCGGAAGCAGACGGCAGGTCCAGTCACCGGGACCCAGAGCTCCCTCCAGAAACGGAGGTGCAGCCCCACACGGAACCCCCCGTGGACACTTTGTTGCCGGGGGTTTCCTCGTCCTCTTCTCCGGATGAGGCAGTGGCGGATACCTCGTCCTCCAGTCCTCCCCCACTGGATCTTAGGGCACATCAAGACCTCCTCCGCCGGGTGGCACAGAACCTGGACTTGCAAGCGGAGGAGGTGTCTGAAATTGAGGACCCGGTGGTGAGCATCCTTTCCGCCGATGCGCCCACCAGAGTGGCCCTGCCTTTTATAAAGACAATCCAGGCCAATGCCACTAACATCTGGCAGTCACCGGCCTCCATCCCTCCGACCGCTCGAGGGGTGGAACGAAAGTACATGGCCCCCTCGAAGGGCTATGAATACTTATATGTTCACCCGACACCCTGCTCGTTGGTGGTCCAGTCGGTGAACGACAGGGAGTGCCACGGACAAGAGGCCTCAGCGCCCAAGTCGAAGGAGGCAAGACGAATGGACCTCCTGGGCCGCAAAGTCTATTCGGCGGGGGCGCTACAGCTCCGGGTCTCAAACCAGCAGGCCCTCCTCAGCCGCTACTCCTTCAACTCGTGGGTAGCGGCGGGGAAGTTCGCGAAGCTCTTGCCCCAGGATGCACGCCAGAAATTTTCCACCATCCTGGACGAGGGCAAGAAAGTAGCAAGAACATCGCTACAGGCCTCCCTTGATGCTGCCGACTTGGCCGCTCGGACCCTAGCCTCGGGGCTCACGATGCGCCGAATTTCTTGGCTGCAGGTCTCTGGCCTTCCACCGGAGCTCCAACATACAATCCAGGACCTCTCCTTTGAAGGCCAGGGCCTATTTTCGGATAAAACAGACCCTAGACTAAAAGACCTCAAGGACAACAGGGTCATAATACGGTCGCTGGGCATGCATACGCCGGCGACACAGCGCAGGCCATTCCGGCAGCAGAACCAGCAGCAGCAGCGGCGGCCGTACCCTCAGTTCCGCCCGCGGCAGGACCTCTCTAGGCGCCGAGGCAGGAACAACCGCCGCAGGCAGTCTGGTGGTCAAACGGGGCAGAACCAAGGCTCCGCCAAGGCCCTTCCAGGGCCTAAGCCTTCATTTTGAAGGTGCGCCCGAGGGCGCAGTACCAGTTTCCCCTCCGGATCCCTCCCCGCAGTTTTCCAACCGCCTTTCTTTTTTCCTCCCGGCGTGGACCCGAATAACGTCGGACCGTTGGGTCTTGCGTACGGTGCAGGCCGGTTATCGCCTCCAGTTTTCTTCGCCCCCACCCTCCCACCCACCATCCCCGTCCCTCTTCAGGGACCCCTCTCACGAGCAATTTTTCCGTCAGGAGGTGCACGCACTCCTTGTCAAGGGAGCCATAGAGGCGGTTCCGCAAAACGAGAAGGGCAAGGGGTTTTATTCCCGTTACTTTCTAATCCCCAAGTCCAAGGGCGGCCTCAGGCCCATCCTCGACCTGCGGGAACTCAACAAGTATATCGTGAAGTTGAAGTTCCGCATGGTATCCCTTGGAACCATCATCCCATCCCTGGATCCCGGAGACTGGTACGCCACCCTTGATATGCAGGACGCTTACTTTCACATCTCCATTACGCCCCCAACACAAGCGTTTCCTCCGCTTTGTGGTCGACCGCCAACATTATCAATTTGCGGTCCTTCCGTTTGGCCTCTCTACGGTCCCGAGGGTGTTTACAAAATGCATGGCAGTCGTCGTCGCACACCTTCGACGTTGCCGCATTCACGTCTTCCCCTACCTGGACGACTGGCTGATCCGAGGCACATCAGAGCTGCAGGTCCGCAACCATGTCGACAGGATCAGCACCCTCTTTGCGGCCTTGGGCCTCGTCATCAATGTGGACAAGTCTACTCTGCTCCCCATGCAGCGGATAGAGTTCATCGGGGCCATTCTGGACTCTACCCTGGCCAGGGCCTTGCTACCCTTGCCCAGGTTCCAGTAGTTGTCGGCCATCATTCTACGTTTGCAGGCAGCCCCGCTGACCTCTCTACGAATATGTCTGGCCCTTCTAGGCCACATGGCAGCCTGTACGTTCGTAACGGCATATGCCCGACTCCGCACGAGGCCTCTTCAATCATGGCTCATTGCGCAGTATCGGCCGGCCAGACATTCGTTGGACACAGTCGTCACCATTCCTCAGCGGGTGCTGGACTCTCTTCACTGGTGGCTGGACCAGTCCGTAGTCTGTGCGGGGCTCCCGTTCCATCCGCCCCAACCCTCGGCATCCCTGACCACAGACGCCTCAGATCTGGGCTGGGGGGCACACTGCGGCACCCAGAGAACTCAGGGCTTGTGGACACCTCAAGAGATCAACCTCCATATCAACATACGAGAGTTGAGAGCGGTCCGCCTTGCTTGTCAAGCGTTTGTCCATCTCCTTCAAGATCGTTGTGTCGCGGTGTTCACCGACAACATGACGACCATGTTTTACATCAACAAGCAGGGTGGCACCAGGTCCTCTCCCCTGTGTCTCAAGGCCATGCGTCTCTGGGAGTTCTGCATAGCCCATTCGGTTCACCTTTCCGCCTCCTATCTCCCGGGAGTGCGGAACACTCTAGCGGATTGGCTGAGCAGATCCTTCCGTTCGCACGCGTGGTCCCTCCATCCGGACGTCGCCCTCTCACTCTTCCAGAGGTGGGGTCGTCCCCGGATGGACCTCTTCGCGTCCAGGCAGAACAGGAAGTGTCGAGCATTCTGCTCCTTCCAGGGTCGGGAACCAGGGTCTCTAGCAGATGCATTCCTGATCCCATGGACAGCCCACCTGTGTTACGCATTCCCTCCCGTTCCGCTGATGCACAGGGTTCTCCTCAAGGTGCGCAGAGATAGAGCCCGAGTGATTCTCATAGCTCCAGCATGGGCCAGACAGCATTGGTACCCCATGTTGCTGGACCTCTCAGTGGCCAATCCGGTTACCCTACCCCTTCATTGGGACCTGATCACTCAGGACCACGGCAGGCTCTGTCACCCGGACCTTCCATCTCTACACCTTACGGCATGGCTCCTGCGTGGTTGACAGGCTCCAAGTTGCGCTGTTCTACCCCGGTTCGAGAGGTTCTCATGGGCAGTAGAAAGCCTTCCACCAGGGCTACTTACTCAGCTAAGTGGAGACGTTTCTCCTGCTGGTGTTCAGAAAAAGCCCTTCGCCCTATGGAGACTCCCGTCACCACTATTTTAGACTACATCTGGTCCCTCAAGACCCAGGGTCTGGCGTTGTCCATCTCCGCGTTTCATCCTGGAATGGACGGATGTTCTGTCTTCTCCCACCCTATAGTGGTGAGATTCCTGAAGGGACTGGAGCGGCTCTATCCACAAATCCGCCCTCCGGCCCCTTCATGGGACCTCAACCTGGTCCTATCTCGGCTCATGGGCCCTCCATTCGAGCCATTAGCTACTTGCTCCCTGCTCTACCTCTCGTGGAAGACCGCCTTCCTAGTGTCAGAGCTGAGGGCCCTCACAGTGGACCCACCGTATACCGTCTTCCATAAAGACAAGGTACAGCTGAGGCCTCACCCTGCCTTTCTTCCCAAGGTGGTCTCAGCTTTCCATGTTAACCAAGAGATTTTCCTCCCAGTCTTTTTCCCAAAGCCCCATTCGTCCCGCAGGGAGCAACAGCTCCACTCACTAGATGTCCGTTGGGCGCTAGCATTTTATCTGGACAGGACCAAACCCTTCCACAAGTCCCCCCAGTTATTTGTGGCGGTAGCAGACCGGGTCAAGGGGCTGCCGATTTCCTCCCAGAGGCTATCTTCCTGGGTTACCTCCTGCATCAGGACCTGCTACGACCTGGCCCACGTTCCGATGGGCCGTGTGACTGCTCACTCCACCAGAGCACAGGCGTCATCGCTGGCTTTCCTTGCCCGCGTGCCAATCCAAGAGATTTGTAGGGCAGCGACCTGGTCATCAGTCCACACATTCGCTTCCCATTACGCCCTGGTTCAGCAGTCAGATGATGCGGCCTTTGGCTCTGCAGTACTCCAGGCCGCGACCTCTCACTCCGACCCCACCGCCTAGGTAAGGCTTGGGAATCACCTACCTGGAATGGATATGAGCAATCACTCGAAGAAGAAAAGACGGTTACTCACCTTTGTAACTGTTGTTCTTCGAGATGTGTTGCTCATATCCATTCCAGACCCGCCCTCCTTCCCCACTGTCAGAGTAGCCGGCAAGAAGGAACTGAGGAGCGGGCGGGCCGGCAGGGGTATATATCTGGTGCCATACTGGCGCCACTCTAGGGGGCGACCTGCCGGCCCACTGGAGTTGCTAGGGTAAAAAGTTTCCGGCAGACGTGCACGTATACCTACCTGGAATGGATATGAGCAACACATCTCGAAGAACAACAGTTACAAAGGTGAGTAACCATCTTATTTCATTTGCAAAGACTGTCAGTTTCACATTTTTCATGAATGCCACTACACAGTTGGCTGTCATGTGGGTTCCAAAAGCTTTGGTGGCATGATAAGATCACAAATGATGGATATAGACTGAATATTCAGTCAGACCGAGTTGAGAGTGATCCAGGTGGTGCTTGATACAATGAGACTATGCTGTTTTGGAATTTTCCTTGATGATGATGATGATGATGATGATCAGCACTGAAAGTTTGTGTTTAAACCAAAACCTCACTGTTTATGATCAGAAATGAGTTTCTAGAAAATTATGTTGGTATGTCCATATTTATTGTGCCTCAGTGACTTTCCTATCTGGTCGGTTCAGTTTATAAGTTACAACAGTTTACTGCCAGTCAAAATTGCCGACTCCACCTGATTCCTCAAGTGATGTTAGCTCTGCTTTATATATCATCATTAATCATAAGAATTCGGATGACATTTATGTTGATGATGTAAGAGAGAGACTAGAATGCTTATTCTTCTGCAACAGAATTTGATCTTCTCTGCTAACCTAGTGCTCTAGGTAGAGAGGACTTAACATGGAGGATAGAAGATAAATGCAGTGATTAGGCACCATTTTTAGTGTCATAGTTTGGGACAGTAAGCACTTCAGCTGTATCTGCACAAATGGTGCATCTATAATTTGAAAGTGTGCTGTGTACTGTTGACCCTACTTATCGCCATTCTTTCCCATTGTTTTTTTAAATCAGAATTGCTCTTTAAAGAAGAACTGGTTAACCATAGGAAGGGGCTTTTCATAACTTGGAGCTTTACTAATTTTGTAAGCTTTATTTTAATTTTGAGCATATCATACTGTCAGAGGGTGGCTGGTCCCTTAAGGCCCCAATCCTACCGGTGACAAGCTTTACTCATTTCCTCAGGATGTAGGTCATGTAACTAGTGGGTCAGGAGACCCAATCAGACCTGCAGTAGATAAGGAAGAGGCTGGGAGAGCAAAGGAGCTACAGGTGGCTGTTGGCAGATGGAGAAATATTCCTGCCATGGGGGAAGACACCAGCTCAGTATGTAACAGGGAGTGCACCTACCCTGTAGTACCACCTGTTGGCCAAGTGTGGCTCTGCAGCACTCTGCCTCTGTTTCCCCTTTACTCAGGCTCCTCAATAACTCTGCAAAGGCTTGTATCCATTCAATCCCCCTTTTCGGGGTGTCAGGTTTATTAACATAAAATAAACACAAAAATAAAGTCTTTTCTGCCCCAGTCTCAGAGAGGGTCTGTCTTTTTAAAGTTCCCTTTTTTCACCCTAGTCCCATGCTGGGTACAACCCTTCCTTCTAGAAGGTCTACCTTCTTTCTCTCCAAGCCCTTCTTAGCTGTCATTTGACACTGTCTGTCTTCTCCACAGGCCTCCTTCCTCAGCAGTGTCTCTCCTGCTGACTCAGTGCCCGGCAGCAGCCTTATTACTCCCTGCAGCATCTACAAGCATCTACCAACACCCACACACAGCCCCTTCTCTCCCCAGCCTCTTCTTTATTTACCACAGGCCTGTTTGGGTCCTCTAACCCACAAGACCTGAGGCTGAAAAGGATCCTAATGGGAGCGGGAAAGAATCCGCTGATTGTCCTCCATGTGGGAACGAATGATACGACTAGATTCTCGCTGGAATGTATCAAGGGAGACTATGCCAGACTGGGGAAGATGCTTAAGGAAATTGAGGCTCAGGTGATCTTCAGTGGGATTCTGCCGGTTCCTAGAGAAGGGCGACAAAGGTGTGACAAGATTATGGCGATCAACAGATGGCTCAGGCAGTGGTGCTATAAGGAGGGCTTTGGGATGTACGGCCACTGGGAAGCATTCATGGACAGAGGACTGTTCTCTAGGGATGGACTTCACCTGAGTAAGGAGGGAAATAGACTTCTAGGATTGAGGCTGGCACAACTTATTAAGAGAGCTTTAAACTAGGAATTTGGGATTTGTTACAGGAGTAGGTGGGTGAGATTCTGTGGCCTGCATTGTGCAGGAGGTCAGACTAGATGATCATAATGGTCCCTTCTGACCTTAAAGTCTATGAGGTGGACTGAGGCCCATCTCCCTTTAAGGGGCCACCACCTTGTGACTCATACATTCCAATTTGTGTAAGACTTCATATCCTAAATTAGATGTTGGTACTCTGAATGAGATAACAACCTTCCCACCTCACTAAAGAAAAGTACTTTTGTGTATGAGACAGGACCTCCTACAAAAGTACCTGCTTGTAGCATGTTATGTTGGATGCAGTATTCTCAAATGGAATGAATTCCCAGAGCCTGATTCCACAGCTGCTGCATGTAAGCAACTCCTACTGAAGGAAGTGCAAGTTGTTCCCATGCAGCAGCTGAAGAAGTGGCCTTCCAGCGAATGCCATGTGTGCACCAATTCTTGGACTTTTGCAAGGGGCAACTGTCTGGAGAAGATGGAATCCAGTTAAAAATACCCAAACCCAGTCTTCGGCTTTTATCTTAATCTTGGTTTTTTGTTTACAATTCAATAGACTGTCTGTCAATCTGATGCTTGTGAAATCTCAGTAAGTAGCACAATGCTTCTAGATCACTTTCTGCATCTATGCTTTGACCAGAAAAAAATTGCATTGATGATGCTCACCTTGCAATAGAGCAGAGAAAGGCAGTATGCATGAGTCCTTTCACTGGATAAATTGATAGATCAGCATAGGAATAGGAACATGGCGTTTGAAGTGGAAAAAGAAAAGGCCCAGCAGACCACATGTAAACTGATGAAACTATGACTGTCAAATGTGTTGACTTATATTCATGCAAGGGATCATTAGTAAATTCAACAATGGTACTTTGAGTGCACATCAAAACTTGAATTCCCAGGCTGCTAACTCTTGATTTAATTTTTTTTAAGGAAAGCCTGAAACTATTACTCCTGAGGGCATTCTGTGCCAAAAAATTAAAAATCCTGCTGCAAAAAAATAAAAATTCTGCACATAATATTTTAAAATTCTGCAAATGTAATTTGTCAAATAAATGTGGAGGCTCCAGCATGGTATTGGGGAGCACAGGCCACTGACTGCGCAGAGGTGAGAGATCACTGTGCAGCTTCTCCTCCCTCCTACCCCCAAGGACACGGACTCAGTGGTGAGGACCCAATCCAAGGACCACGCCTACCCCAGAAACATCCCAGCACCCTGCCTCTCCATGTCAGGTGCACCAGTATGGGCAGGCAGGTTCAGCAAGGCAGAATCCAAGTGTGGAGAGACTTAGTGGGGGGGATCCATATGTGGGTTGAGATGGTTCTGTGGGGGCAGGATCCACATGTGAGTTGAGAAGATTCTGTATGGGGCAGTCTGGGTGTGGAGGGGATCTGGATGCACAGGGGCTTGCTGGGGGATTTTGTGTGCAGTGGTAATGGGACTTTGTAGGGAGGTCTAGGTTAATGAGTTTGGGGCTCAGTGAGGGGACATGGGGGGTCCAGATGCTGGAGGAGTGGGGCTCTGTGGGGTGGGGATCCAGCTGTGGGTGGCTCATCAGTGTTGTCCAGGTGCAGAGGGAGTGGGGCTCATTGGGGGGGGGGGTTTCTGGGTGTAGGGGAGTGAGGCTCAGTTGGAGGGTCTGGGCATGAGGGGATCTGGATGCACAGGGGTTGGGCAGATGGGGGAGCAGCTCCCTGTTCAGGGATCCCACACTCTGCAGCTGAGGAGCAATGGGCGCAGGAAGCGGGGTAGTGTGAAGGAGGGAGTTTGCAGAGCTTCCTGCAGCTGGGGGAGAAATCTAGGGATGGGTCTGACCTGGCCCTGGATGCTGTGCAGGGGAAGGGGAAGTCCCGTCCTCCCCAGTCCACATTACCAGCTGAGGCCAGCACTGGATAGGAACCACCCGCCTCCTGCCCCACAGTGATTTACCTCTCTGACGGGCACCCGAAACATACTGTTGAGGAGAGTCACATGACCGCTCTTGTGGCTTCCCTGTCAGAAAGTAGTAGGACAAGAAGTAATGGGCTTAATCTGCAGCAGGGGAGATTTAGGTTAGATATTAAGAACTTTCTACCTGTAAGGATAGTTAAACACTGGAATATGCTTCCCAGGGAGCTTGTAGAATCCCCATGCCTGGCAGTTTTTGAGCCCAGGTTTGGTGAACATCTATCAGATTTAGGTTTACTAGGTCCTGCCCTGGCACAGAGGGCTGGACTTAATGGCGTATCAAGGTCCCTTTCAGCCCTACATTTCAATGATTCTATGAAGTAATAGTGGCTGAGTGGGAATTATTTTGTAGTTAATTATTTCATGAATCTCAGTTGGATCAGTTGGTGTTTTCAGAATTTCTCCATCGTATTCATGTATTCCTATTTTTTTTCCCCAGACATAATGTTGCCATTAAGCCACAGTCAGCTTCAGGAATTCAGAAATTCAGGAGAAACTTTATTTAATTTTGATAATGTTTTCCAGAGTTCTAAAGTGTTGATAATGTTTGAAGGGAGATAATGAACTATAGCAGAGACAGTTGAGAAACTAAGATACTGCAAGAGCATGATGCTGCAATACCCTCTATACTGTGACATTGTTGGACTTTGATAGCAATGCATGGCTGTTTTTTAAAAAGTTGCTTCTCTGCTGCTATATTTAGATAGAGACTATTGTGTGTTGTACTGGCTGCAAATATAACTTATGGCTCTTTGAAGAGTAGATTAACTGCACTGACTGAGTCTGATTTGCAGTGTGCTTCAGCATGAAAAAAAAGAGAGCTTGATAGAAATGAAAGGTCATCTGTGAGAAAGGATGGGAGAGTAAGGAAAGATAATTTGGCAGGCAAGAGTTTTATAGGGCAAGTAATAAAGGATGGGAAGAAGGGCTGAAGAGGAAATGAAGGTGGACAAAGACTAGAGGATGGATTGTACGGAAAGATAAGGAAATGAAATTGATATGAAGGGTTGCCTGGAAGAAAGGATGACAAATTGCTTAGAAAGAAATGTGGAAAGCTGAGTTACTAAATAAGGCTTGTCAAAAGGGAAGAGATTTGTTACTGGAGAAAAGGTGGATTGGAAGGGAGTAGAACAGATGGATGATTTTGAAAGAAAGGCAAGAAATAGTGTAGAGTAGGTCTTGGAGACTAAGGAAGGAGGAGTAATAATGAGCAGTCAGGATCTGGAGGGTAGGAAGAGGAACCAGGAAGCAATGTAAGGGGCATAGGGTATTCAGTGAGGAAGGGTTATAGACTCATAGACTCATAGGTCAGAAGGGACCAATCTGATCATCTAGTCTGACCTCCTGCACAAGGCAGGCCACAGAACCCCACCCATCCAATTTTATAACAACCCCTATCCCAGGACCGAGTTATTGAAATCCTCAAAATTGGTTTGAAGACCTCAAGCTGCAGAGAAACCACCAGCAAGCGACCCGTGCCTCACGCTGCAGGGGAAGGCGAAAAACCTCCAGGGCCACTGCCAATCCGCCCTGGAGGAAAATTCCTTCCCGACCCCAAATATGGTGATCAGCTAAACCCTGAGCATGTGGGCAAGACTCACCAGCCAGCACCCAAGAAGGAATTCTCTGCAGTAACTCAGTTCCCATTCCATCCAACATCTCCCCGCAGACCATTGAGCAGACCTATCTGGTGGTAATCCAAGATCAATTGCCCAAATTAATGATTCTATCATAACATCCCCTCCATATACTTATCAAGCTTTGTCTTAAAGCCAGGAAAGTCTTTTGCCCCCACTACTTCCCTCGGAAGGCTGTTCCAGAACTTCACTCCCCTAATGGTTAGAAACCTTCGTCTAATTTCAAGTCTAAATTTCCTAATATCCAGTTTATACCCATCTGTCCTCGTGCCTACATTAGTACTAAACTTAAATAATTCCTCTCCCTCCCTAACGTTAACCCCCCTGATATATTTATATAGAGCAAGCATATCCCCCCCGCAGCCTTCTTTTGGCCAGGCTAAACAAGCCAAGCTCTTTGAGTCTCCTTTCATAAGGCAGTTTTTCCATTCCTCGGATCATCCTTGTAGCCCGTCTCTGAACCTGTTCCAGTTTGAATTCATCCTTCTTGAACATGGGACACCAGAACTGCACACAGTATTCCAAATGGGGTCTCACCAACGCCTTGTATAACGGTACTAACACCTCCTTATCCTTGCAGGAAATACCCCGCCTGATGCATCCCAAAATCGCATTTGCTTTTTTAACAGCCGTATCACATTGGTGACTCATAGTCATCCTGCTATCAACCAGTACCCCAAGGTCCTTCTCCTCCTCCGTCGCTTCCAACTGATGCGCCCCCAACGTATATCCAAAATTCTTATTATTAATTCCTAAATGCATAACCTTGCACTTTTCACTATTGTATTTCATCCTATTTCTATTACTCCAGTTTACAAGGTGGTTCAGATCTTCCTGAATAGTATCCCTGTCCTTCTCCGTGTTAGCAATACCCCCCAGCTTTGTGTCATCCGCAAACTTTATTAGCACATTCCCGCTCTTTGTGCCAAGGTCAGTAATGAAAAGGTTAAATAAGATCGGTCCCAAAACCGATCCTTGAGGGACTCCACTAGTGACCTCCTTCCAGCCTGACAATTTACCTTTCAATACGACCCTCTGGAGTCTCCCCTTTAACCAGTTCCTTATCCACCTTACAACTTTCATATTCATTCCCATCTTTTCCAATTTGACTAACAGTTCCCCATGCGGAACCGTGTCGAACGCCTTACTGAAATCTAGATAAATTATATCTACCGCATTTCCTTTATCTAAGTAATCCGTCATCTTCTCAAAGAAGGAGATCAGATTGGTTTGACACGATCTACCTTTACTAAATCCGTGTTGCAATTCGTCCCAATTACCATTGGCCTCTATGTCCTTAACTACTTTCTCCCTTAAAATTTTTTCCAAGACCTTGCATACTACAGACGTCAAGCTAACAGGCCTATAATTACCCGGATCACTTTTATTCCCTTTCTTAAAAATAGGAACTACATTAGCAATCATACGGCACAACCCCCGAGTTTATCGATTGCTTAAAAATTCTCGCTAACGGGCTCGCAATTTTACGCGCCAGTTCCTTTAATATCCTTGGATGGAGATTGTCCGGGCCCTCCGACTTCGTCCCATTGAGCTGTTCAAGTACGGCCTCTACCTCAGTTGCGGTAATATCCACTTCCATATCCACATTCCTGTTTATCATCCCTCCATCATCGCAAGGTTCCTCACTAGTCTTATTAAAAACTGAAGCAAAGTACTTGTTTAGATGTTGGGCCATGCCTAGGTTATCCTTAACCTCCATTCCATCCTCAGTGTATAGCGGCCCCACTTCTTCTTTCTTTGTTTTCTTCTTATTTATGTGGCTGTAGAACCTTTTACTATTGGTTTTGATTCCCTTTGCAAGGTCCAGTTCAATGCGGCTTTTAGCCTTCCTCACTTTATCCCTACATGTTCTGACCTCCCCAAGGTAGCTTTCCTTACTGATCCTGCCTTTCTTCCACTCCCTGTAAGATTTCTGCTTTTGTCTAATCCCCTCTCTGAGTTGCTTGCTCATCCAGTTTGGCCTACAACTCCTGCCCATGGTTTTTTTCCCCTTTCTCGGGATGCAGGCTTCCGACAGTCTCCGCAGCTGCGACTTAAAGTAATTCCAGGCCTCCTCCGCATTTAAATCCACTAATTCCTCCGTCCAATCCACTTCCCTAACTAATTTCCTTAACTCTTTAAAATTAAGAGTTTGTGTAAGATTAGGTTTGGAAGGAGAGTGGTGAAGGAAGGGATGAACAGATACAGAGATGGTCAAATTGTCTGAAAAGGGGAAATCACTTGGATTGTAAACACTCTTTTGGAACCTAGATTGTAATCTCTTATTTGTTTATAAAACGCCATGCAGATTCATGGTGGTTTACAAATAATTCTATCTGGTTAAAAAGGGAGGACTTAGAAAAACTGCTCCAATTTAGAACGAAACAGGGTTTTCCCATCAAATATCCCCATCTCTTCATTTATTATATGTAAACTTCATGATAATCCTTCTGACTTGCATGCTAAAGTCAATGGGAGAATGATTGGCAGAGATTTATTATTTTAAAAGCAACCATGGCAGCAACATAAAACATTTGTCTGTCTATGGTACTTTTATAGTCCCCCTAGCTTTGTTATCTGAGTGACTCAGTCTTTTATGTATTTATCCTTATACCATCCATAGGGTAGAGAGATGCTATTCTCCCCATTTTACTGGTGGGGAGCTGAATCACTGAGACTAAGTGACTTTCCCAGGGTTACACAGGAAGCCCGTGGCAGGGCAGGGAGTCTCCTGAGCCCCAGACTAGCACCCATGCCTTCATATATACTCCCTATCCTTTAGTCTTCACCATGATATAACATGTGGTCTCAGCTAGTGTCATGTGGTCTTATATGGTTTCTCAGCTGAGAAAGAATGGAGTAAGGAACTATCTCATATACAGCAATACACTGCATCAGAACTATTGATTTAGTTATATTTATAGCTCTCTTTCTCCAAAAAGCCCTCTAATAAGTGGCTATGGGACATGCTGGGAAACTGCAGTGTCAGTGCGTTTTGGAATAAGGTCATTTAATCTTTTTAATTACAGGTTCCATTACAGCTTATAGAAAGTGTTGAATGCCGAGATATATTTCAACTTCATTTGACTTGCAAAGACTGCAAAGTTATCAGGTATGTACAAACTACTTTGCAGGTGGAAGGGTTGCTTCATCCAGGAAAGTATGAAATCTAAGCAAGATAGCCTTTGCGCTTCCTCATATTATGGATGGCTGCAGCATTTTAGGAGAAATTCCCTGAGGGCTTCCCCCCCCCCTTTTGTGCACATGCTTTCTCCAAAAGATTCCTTCTGTTCTTGCTGTGTACTGTAGCTGAACATTTTAGGAAGGAGGATGGTGGTTATTGGGTCTGCACTCTTATAGTACAATATATTTTTTAGTATCAGAGGGGTAGCCGTGTTAGTCTGGATCTGTAAAAGCAGCAAAGAATCCTGTGGCACCTTATAGACTAACAGACGTTTTGGAGCATGAGCTTTCGTGGGTGAATACCCACTTCTTCAGATGCATCTGAAGACGTGGGTATTCAACCACGAAAGCTCATGCTCCAAAACGTCTGTTAGTCTATAAGGTGCCACAGGATTCTTTGCTGCTTTTACATTTTTTAGAAACCTTTACTATGCTGGAAATTGATCAGCGAAATAACTTTGGTCGTAGAGATGTTCTAACCCTATGGAGCAATACCTTTTTTAAGATTATTTTGAAATTAATTTCAGTTTCATGTGGTTTTCCCCAGTGTAACAATGGTCTCAGCAAGATACAAACTAGACACAAGTCAATAAATCATACAGCTTCTTAGACAAAAACATTAGATCCTAAACTGGCTATTTGGGACTTGAGACTGCCGCACCTTTGTGCTGCTGTGCAAGGATGAGGGAAGGAGTAAGGACTGCTCCCCTTGTGTAGGCCATGTGAGAGTTAGTCACTCCAGCACTTGTGGAGATATGGGGGAGAATGGGGAAGAGAGGGTATAGGGATGAGGCAAATCCATGGCTTCACCCCCCTTCCCTCTCTCTCTCTCTCTCACACACACACACACACACACACACACACACAGGTCAGTGGAGCAAAATTGAGCTATATAATTGAAAAAGAGGTAATAAATTACTCTCACCACCACCGCCAGTGTAGCCAGGGAGCCCCAGAGACTTTGTGCTTCTCTGAGGTCTATTTCCCAGGCTTCAATAGGATAAATTAATATTGGCTTCTAAGCATTAATTAACGACAAAAGAACCTATATTTCAATTACACATTTGCTAGCAGTACTTTTTGTACAGTGGAATAGCACCAGCCCCCACATGTTGGACTCAGAAAATGTAACATGCCAACTGCTTCCTGGGCTATAGCATTGTGATGAGGACTGTTTTGATTCTGTAGGTCATAGCTGGTTGTTCAGCTTGAGTTATATATTCAACTTTCTCTTTAACCTGTAGCCCTTAATGTTTTCAGATTTAGCTTTTCTCTCTAGAGCGCATGTATTTGACTTTTCTCTCAATAGTAGAGTCAATACTAGCTATTTAGCCTGCATTAGGAAAATTAGTTTCACTCTCCCTACAAAATTCTCTTCAGAAACCATAGTTCCAAAAATGATAACTGGCTATATTTTCTTTCCTTGGACTGTTTTTGGAAAGGCTTCGAAACAAAGTTCTGAAATATGCTTTCATGCACTGAGCCAGTAGAAGGCAGTGTGCTCTGGACCTGATGTACCAACTGCATGCAAGGTTGAAAAAGGGAAGGGTTTAAAACATGCAAACTATAGTTTTCATGGGAAAAATACAGTCTTTTCACTTGTAATTATAATGTTGAAATGAAACTAGTGATGGGGTGATTAGTACCAATTTTATATGAATGTCTCTACAGAGTGCAGGACTTAGAATCTGCAGTGTCAAGACCTTAATTAATTTAGGGGACACAACTGCTGTCTTTAGCCATCAGTGCAACTGGAGTATTATCTGGATGTCATTCAGGTAAAATTGGTACTAATCACCCCACCACTAGTTTCATTTAAACATTATAATTACAAATGAAAAGACTGTTTTTCCCATGAAAAATATAGTTTGCATGTTTTAACCGTAAGAGTAAATTTTATTTATGTATTCTGGGGCCACCTGTTTATAACTGTAAACTCCTTAATAAATTTGTATACATTTGGGCAAACCCTTACTTCACCATGTTTGTTCTGAGTCTTATTCCACAGTGGACAGGTACCAATTTGGAAATGCTAAGCTACTGTTGTAATTATGGAATATTATTTTGCGAACTAGTGGCTCTTGGGGTCAAGATACTCTAATTAGTCTTCCATTGCTGTTTCTTTCTTGCTGTAATGTGAAAACAAAGCTCAAATGAAAGAAGCATTGTTTATACTTGCGCTCTGGTAAAATATTAGTAAGAGAAGAAACAGTTTAGCATTTAAGGGAGGAGGAGAGAGGTGTAGGACTACAGACACAGTGACTTGTCCACTTTGGTTTGAAGTAAGTGCATTGTTCAAATGGAATACAGTATTTACTCTGTGTTTTTGTTTGTAGGGATACACATTAATATATTGCAATTTATGTTAATGTATTTCTGTTTCGACTCCCTTTTGAGGCCCTGATTCAGCAAGATACTCAAAGTAAGGAATGTGTTTAAAGTATGTGAGTAGGCTCATTGAAGTTAATGGGACTACTCCTGAGTTTAGACATGTGCATAAGTACCTTAATGAATCAGGGCCCGAGCAACTAGGACAAGATAATATTGGTTTATTTAATAATTCCAAAATTATGCTTTTTAGACATCTGGCCCTACCAAATTCACAGCCATGAATAACATGTCACGGACCGTGAAATCTGGTCTTGTGTGCTTTTACCCGATACAAGGGGTCTGCAACCTTTCAGAAGTGGTGTGCTGAGTCATCATGTATTCACTCTAATTTAAGGTTTTGCATGCCAGTAATACATTTTAATGTTTTTAGAAGGTCTCTTTCTATAAGTCTATAATTGTGACAAAGTTCCTCCTCTTCCTTGATAGGTCCTGCGCTTATTGGCAGATTTGCTCACCTCAGTGATCTTCCCCACAGTCTAGATCAACTCCTCCTGTGTCTGATCAGAAGCTGGGAGGTTTGGGGGGAACCCAGGCCCATCCTCTACTCCGGGTTCCAGCCCAGGGCCCTGTGGATTGCAGCTGTCTATAGTGCCTCCTTTAACAGCTGCATGACAGCTACAGCTCCCTGGGCTACTTCCCCAAGACCTCCTCCAAACACCTTCTTTATCCTCACCACAGGACCTTCCTCCTGGTGTCTGATAACGCTTGTACTCCTTAGTCCTCCAGCAGCACAGCCTCTCAGTCTCAGCTCCTTGTGCCTCTTACTCCCAGCTCCTCACACACACTTCCTCTCCTCTGGCTCCTCCTCATCTGACTGAAGTGAGCTCCTTTTTAAACCCAGGTGCCCTGATTAGCCTGCCTTGATTGGCTGCAGGTGTTCCAATTAAGGCAGACAGGCTGATTAGTTCTAGCAGGTTCCTGATTACTCTAGTGCAGCCCCTGCTCTGGTCACTCAGGGAACAGAAAACTACTCATCCAGTGACCAGTATATTTTCCCTCTACCAGACTCCTGTATCCCACTGGCCTGGGTCTGTCACATAATATATAACTAAACTATTGTTGTAGTAAAATAAAAAAGGTTTTTAAAATGTTTAAGAAGCTTAATTTAAAATTAAATTAAAATGCAGAGCCCCCTGGACTGGTGGGCAGGAGCTGGGCAGTGTGAGTGCCACTGAAAATCAGCTCGCGTGTCACCTTTGGCACACGTGCCATAGGTTGCCTACCCCGCCCTATACTATACAGATTTCATGGGGGAGACCAGCATTTCTCAAATTGGGGGTCCTGACCCAAAAGGGAGTTGCAGGGGGTTCGCAAGGTTATTTTAGGGGGGTTGCGGTATTGCCACCCTTACTTTTGCACTGCCTTCTGGGCTGGGAAGTCAGAGAGCGGCAGCTGTTGGCTGGGCGCCCAGCTCTGAAGGCAATGCTCCGCCAGCAGCGGTGCAGAAGTAAGGCTGGCAATGCCATACCATGCCACCCTTACTTCTGTGCTGCTGCCTTCAGGGGTGGGCAGCCAGAGAGTGGCAGCTGCTGGCTGAAGGCCCAGCTTTGCAGGTAGCAATGCAGAAGTAAGGGTGGCAATACCATACCATGCCATGCTTACTTCTGCGCTGCTGCTGAAGGCAGCGCCACTAGCAACAGCAGCGCAGAAGTAAGGGTGGCAATACCACAACCCCCCCTCCACCTCGAAGCACTCCCCCCACCGCCCACAACTCCTTTTTGGGTCGGCCCCTACAATTACAACACTCTGAAATTTCAGAAATCATGAAATTTGCTATTTTTAAATCCTGTGACCATGAAATTGAACAAAATGGACTATGAATTTGGTAGGGCTCTATTTATACATATAGTTTAATTTGACTTCATGTTTGATATATCTTTCAGTATGATGTTAGCAAGAATCACAGACCATTTTCTTTACAATGATGATGAATTTTTCCCTGGTTATTGTCCCTGTGGAAATTCAGAGAGCCAAAGCGTAGGCAAATACAAAAGAAATATGCTTATGGGGGAAGGACAACTCCCTGGGATAATTACATTACTATCTGAATAATTATTTTTACTATCCATTACAGTTTACACAATAGCATCTGAAATAGAAAGAACAGTTTAGTCTCATCTCTGGTTTGCACAGAGGTTAATCACTCATCACATTTTATGACTTAATATCTCTGCATGAAAATTAATAAATGTATGTTTGTTTCTGGGACAGGTGTCAGTTCTCTACCTTTGAGCAATGTCAAGAGTGGCTTAAGCGACTGAACAATGCCATTCGCCCTCCTTCGAAGATAGAGGACCTTTTTTCGTTTGCATACCATGCTTGGTGTATGGAGGTGTATGCCAGTGAAAAAGAACAGCATGGAGATTTGTGCCGGCCAGGTATGCAGAAACACTTTGCCTATCCCAAGAGATGCTTTGGCCTTTAGCTGCCTGTCTGCTACCCCTTTATCTTGTGATTCCTGGAATGCAGAATTTGTGAGCTTGCAAAAAAGTGTATTGACACAGTGTGAATTCTGTGCTAATGTTACCCTTTACTTGAATACTCAGTTTTAAACAACTTCATATGAATTGTCTAACTGAAGTACTGTATTAACTTTGTGCTCTTATAACGTGACCCTTCACCAGTCCAACATTGGTATTATCATGTGTCAGACTTCCATGTGTGCAAACTCTTAACATTTGTGCTCACCAAGGCTTTAAAGATCGCACGTGCGTGCATGTGTGTGTGTGTTAGAGTTAACCAAGCAGAGCTGGTATATGGGAGTTTGTGAATTATCCTTTTGCCCCTTGAGATCCAGGTTTGAATCCTCACTCATGTCCCAATTAGAATTGAGTTTAATTTTGTTCTGGTTCCCATTTGTACCCACTAAAAACTCACAGAATTTAACACAGTTAAATGTAAATGGCAATTTCTGTTCAACTGGGGTCCAGGATATTGCCAATCAAGTTTAATATAAATTGGCACTGTAACGTAGAAAAAGCCTGCATAACTTTCTCCCATTTTCTTTCTTCAACCAGCACTGTTAGCACTTTATTTTCATGAATGCTGCACTCACCTATAGATTCAAATAGAGAAATAGCTAAATAACGAAAGAAAAATAGAGACCTCTCTTTCTTCCAAGCTGAATATCCCAGAGTAGAAACAGTGGTTCTTCTTCAAGTAGTGTCCCTATAGGTTCTCCACTGTAGGTTTGCTTGTGTCCCTGCACTGCAGATCAGGGCTGCGGATCAGAGAACTTCCATAGCAATGTCCCTTAGGCCCATGCATGCACTGTCTCCCTTCCTAACAAGCCTCGAGGCTAGTCAGTGCACTCATCCTCTTTCTCAGAGATCTCCCTATCCATTAACAAGGTCTTTCTGGTCCCGCCAAGGACCATCAAGCAGACCCCAGCACTCATGGTACCTATTTGCAAACGGGTGGACAAAAAATATTATGTCCCAGCGTGGGAGACTGAGTTCCTCATCTCCCACCTTCCACCCAACTCCATTGTGGTGGACGCTATTAATTCCCGTGGATGTCAGTGCCCGATGAGGTCCACTCCCTATAACAGAGACTGGAAATGTTAGGACCTTTTCGGAAAGAAGGTGTACTCCTCAGCCATGTTCAGTTTCGAATCACCAACTACCAAGCCCTGATGGTGAAATATGTTAATCTAAATTATTCTAAGCCGATTTTACTGAGCAGCTGCCTGAGTCACATCACAACCAGTTTAAGGCCATTATTCAGGAAGGACAGTTAATAGCAAAAACAACGCTACAATTTGCCCTCGATGCAGCCGACACAAGGGCCACGTCCATCTCCATGGCTGTTGTGATGTGACCTGTGTCATGTCTCCATCTCTTGGGCTTCCTGAGGGAGGTACAGTCAACTGTCAAAGACCTTCCCTTTGGAGATGCTAAACTCTTCGCAGAAAATGTTGCTGCCTTTCTTTACACCCTGAAGGATTCTTAAGCCACTCTTCATTTGCTGGACCATCTACACACACTAGGACAAAAGAGGAAGTTTAGTCCACAGCCCTAGCACAAATCACACATTTCCCAATATCCAGCTCAATGCTGGTACCAGCTGCAGAGGAAAAAGAATACATTTTCAAGGTGTAAACTTTCTGGCCCTCAATGTTCCTTGTCCCAGGTGTCTACGTCCAATCTCCAGTTTCGATGTGTTGGTCAAGGCATCGATAGACTCCCCACAACTGCTGTAGCCAACCACCCCTGTCCACCATTTGGCCACCGGTTGGCAGCATTCTGCAGCACCTGGGAATGTATAACATCGGGACAATGGATCCTAGAGATCGTTCACAATGGGTACTCTATCCATTTTACTTCTCTGCCCCCTCCACAAAATCATTCTCTGTATCTCTTCAGGGACCTGTCTCACGAGAGTTTACTATGACATAGTCTCATCCAGTTAGGAGCCATAGAACCAGTACCTCTACATCTACAGGGAAAGGGGTTCTGCTCTTGCTATTTCTTAGACCTCAGAGCTCTCAACAAGTTTGTCAAAGCTCAGAAATTCAAGATGATCACTCTAAGGATTATTCCCACATTGGAACAGGGAGACTGGTTTTCAGCCCTCGGCCTTCAGGATGCCTACTTTCATATTTCAGTCCTACTGACTCACAGATGATTTCTGAGATTCACTCTAGGATAAGACCATTACTAGTACAGGGTACTCTTGGGTTATTATTGGCCCCAAGAGTATTTTCCATTATTCTCTCAGCATTGGCCGCACTCTTATGCTCCCAGGGGATCATGTTTTACCCTCCTTGAAGCCTGATCTCACCAAGAGGCTCACTGAGTCACCAAAGCTGCAATGCACTTGTTTACAGACCTGGGCTTACAGATCAATGCCCAGAAATCAATCCTCATTCCAGTGCAACACCTGGAATTCATAGGGGCTGACGTCAGCTCATTACAGGTCAGAGTTCTCCTTATCTCAACACAGATTTCTCTCCCTGGCCACACCCATAGAGACTGTTTAAAATAGCCTGCAAATACTAGCCAGAGACTGTTTCCAACTCTTGGGGCATATGGCAGCAGGCACAGGAATAATACCACATGCCAGGCTTCACATGTTATGCCTCCAGATGTGGTTCAGCTCAGTTTGCAGACCAAACAGGAGCAGACTAAACCAGAGTTCCCCAAACTGTGGGGCGTGCCCCCCTAGGGGGATGCAGAGGAATGTTTGGAGCATGCAGTGGGGCCTGGACCAGTCCCTATGGGTTGTGAGCAGTGAGCGGCACCCAGTTCCTGCCCCACCTCAAGCTCTGCTCCATCCCGGTTCCGAGCCCTGGGCCTGGCCCCATCCCAAGCCTTGGCCCCGGCCACAGCTCCACTCCCAGCTGCGGGCCTGGCTTTAGCTCTGCTCCCAGCCCTGACCCTGCCCCAGCCTCAGCCCCAGGCCGCTGCTTTGTTCCCAGTCCCAACCCACTTCGGCTCCCAAACCTACCCCCAGTAGCAGCCCCTGCCTCGGCCATTTTATCCTGTCCACTTCCCTGCCCCAGCCCAGCTCGGGGGGTGGGAGTGGGGTGTGCAGACAGGAGTAAGGGGGAGTCTTGACCCTGAAAAGTTTGGGGGCCACTGGACTAGACAAACCCCATCACTACCTGTCAAAAACTATTTGGGCTGGTGGAAAGACCCAGCAAAGGGATTTCCTTCTCGCAAAACCCTGCATTGTTGCTTTCCACCCCTGATGCATTGCTCAGTGGATGAGGTGCACATCTAAACAACCTCATGACACAAGGCAAGTGGTTACCCACAGAGATATCTCTTTACATCAACCTCCTCGAGCTAAGGGCGGTCAGGAATGTCTGTGCCCACTTCCTCCCGTTGATCAAAGGATCGTACACAAGAGTCCTAACAGACTATGTAGCCTGTATATATGTCATTAATTGACACAAAGGAGCCAGGGTGCCTTCCTTCTGTGCGGAGGCAGTGAGACTATGGAACTGGTGTATTGCCCACGATGTCACATTGTCAGCAGCTTACCTCCCAGGCACACAAAACTTGATAGCAGACAGTTTCAATTGCATTTTCCCACACAATCACAAGTGGGAGCTAGACCCAGTAGCACCTCACGATCTATTCAGGCGATGGGGGATGCCAACCACAGATCTGCTTGCCATTTACCTGAGCAAGAAATGTCCACACTACAACTCCACAGTAGGGATAGGACAACACTCCCTGGGCCATGCTCTCCTCCTGCGCTGGGATGCGGATCTTCTCTGTGACTTTCCTCTCTTTTCCCTACTGTTGAAAGTCCTGCTGAAAATAAAGAGAGATGGGGACATATCATATTGACTGCTTCCGCTTGGAGGAGACAGACTTCGTACTCTTACCTGTCACAGCTCGCTACGTGCCACTTACCTGCAAAAATGGTCCAGGTTTTGGATTTGGTATACTTCCCACAAATCTCTGTGATATCTTTGACTTTTCCACATATGCACTGACCCTAAAAAATCCTAGAATATTAGGGTTGAAAGAGACCTCAGGAGGTCATCTAGTCCAATCCCCTGCTCAAAACAGGACCAGTTCCCAACTAAATCATCCCAGCCAAGGCTTTGTCAAGCCTGACCTTAAAAATCTCTAAGGAAGGGGATTCTGCCACCTCCCTAGGTAACCTATTCCAGTGCTTCACCACCCTCCTAGTGAAATAGTGTTTCTTAATATCCAGCCTAGACCTCCCGCACTGCAACTTGAGACCATTACTCCTTGTTCTGTCGTCTGCCTCCACTGAGAACAGCCAAGCTCCATCCTCTTTGGACCCCCCCTTCAGGTAGTTGAAGACTGCTCTCAAATCTCCCCTCACTTTTCTCTTCTGCAGACTAAATAAGCCCAGTTCCCTCAGCCTCTCCTCGTAAGTCATGTGCCCCAGTTCCCTAATCATTTTTGTTGCCCTCCCCTGGACTCTCTCCAATTTGTCCACATCCGTTCTGTAGTGGGAGGACCAAAACTGGACTCAGTACTCCAGGTGTGTCCTCACCAGTGCTGAATAGAGGGGAATAATCACTCCCCTTGATCTGATGGTAATGCACCTACTGATACAGCCCAATATACTGTTGGCCTTCTTGGCAACAAGGGCACATTGCTGACTCATATCCAGCTTCTCGTCCACTGTAACCCCTAGGTCCTTTTCTGCAGAACTGCTGCCTAGCCATTCGGGCCCTAGTCTGTAGCAATGCATGAGATTCTTCTGTCCTAAGTGCAGGACTCTGCTCTTGTCCTTGTTGAACCTCATCAGATTTCTTTTGACCCAATCCTCCAATTTGTTTAGGTCACTCTGGATCTTATCCCTACCCTCCAGCATATCTACCTCTCCCTCCCAGCTTAGTGTCATCTGCAAAATTGCTGAGGGTGCAATTCATCCCATCATCCAGATCATTAATATAGATGTGGAACAAAACCAGGCCCAGGACCGACCCCTGGGGCACTCCACTTGATACTGGCTGCCAACTAGACATCGAGCCGTTGATCGCTACCCATTGAGCCCAACAATCTAGCTTTCTATCCACCTTATGGTCCATTCATTCAATCCATGCTTTTTTAATTTGCTGGCAAGAATACTGTGGGAGACAGTATCAGAAGCTTTGCTAAATTCAAGATGTATCATATCCACTGGTTTCCCCATATCCACAGAGCCAATTGTCTCATCATAGAAAGCAATCAGGTTGGTCAGGCATGACTTGCCCTTGGTGAATCCATGTTGACTGTCCCTGATCACCTTCCTCTCCTCCAAGTGCTTCAAAATGGATTCCTTGAGGACCTGCGCAATGATTTTGCCACGGACTGAAGTGAGGCTGACCAGTCTGTAGTTCCCCAGGTTCTCTTGATTCCCTTTTTTAAATATGGGCACTGTATTTGCCTTTTTCCAATTGTTCGGGACTCTTAGAGTCTACCTGACAGCTATGACAGCTATAACATCCTTACACCAGCCAGTAGAGGGATAATAAGTGCTGTTCCACCAGACCAATAAAAGATTCCTCAAGGGTATAGTAAACCTCTTCCTGCAACCTCGACTTTCTGCTCCCACGTGGGACCTGAACCTGGTATTGAAAGCACTGATTAGGCCTCCCTTCGAACCCATGGTCACCTGTTCATTTACATACCTCTGAGTGAAAGGAGCCTTCCTGGTAGTGCTTATCTTGGCGAGGAGAATAGGAGAAATATCAGTTCTAATGACATGTCCTGTCTACAGGGTATTCTTTTGGTACAAGGTTACGCTCAGACCACACTCGAAATTCACTCCCAAGATAACCTCCCCATTTCACTTGAATCATTTGATTCACCTTTCAACTTTTACCCCAAGCCTCACCGAGACATCAGGGAGGCTATACTCCACACTCTAGAGGTCAGGAGAGCCCTAGCCTTCTACCTGGATGTGATGAAGGTTTTCAGGAAGTTCCCATGACTTTTCTTCTCCATTGTGGAAAGATGCAAGGGCTCAGCAATATCAGCCCAAAGACTGTCCAAGTGTGTCTCGAAGTGCATCAGACAATGTTATCAAGTTCACAATATAATCCCTCCAGATACTCTTCATACACACTCCACAAGGTTGATGTTCTCATCAGTTGCTTTGTTCAAAAATGTCCCTATCTGAGAGATCTGTAGAGTGGTGACATGGTCATCAGTCCACGCCTTCGCAGAACAGTATGTGATCCCTGGGAACTTTGCCTCTGATACCATCTTCAGCTCCCCAGTGTTGTCATCTGTAACTGACCCAAATCTGGAGTCCAAGCCCTCCAGTGGGGTTATGGCTCAGGAGTCACCTACAGTGAGGTATCCATAGGGACACTACTCAAAGAAGTTACTCAGCATGTGTAGTAATGATTGTTCCTCGAGATGTGTGTCCCTATGGGTGCTTCACAACCTATCTTCCTCCCCATCTTCAGTGTTCTTGTGTATGACCCTGCGGTAGAGAAGGAACTGAGGGGGTTAGCATGCATGTCCTGACTAGCCTCATGGTGGGGCATGAGAGCAGGCTGTGCATGTTGAGGCCTAACAGACACTGCTGCTGAAGTTCTCTGTTGCAAGCACACCTACAGTGTAGCACCCATAGGGACACGCATCTCGAAGAACCATTGTTACTGCACAAGGTGAGTAACTTCTTATTCTGCTAAATATTCTTTATCCAGGGTCATGATCTTTTCTGATCAATAATTGGAAACTGAAATAATAGAAAGTAATAGAAATGAAGACACAAAAGTAGTAGTATTTATAGAATTATAAAATCGTAGGACTGGAAGGGACTTGGAGAGGTCTTCTAGTCCAGTTCCCTGCACTCAAGGCAGGACTAAGTATTTTCTAGACCATCCCTGACAGATGTTAGTCTGTCCTGCTTTTAAAAATTTCAAATGATGGAGATTTTGCAACCTCCTTAGGCTATTTATTCCAGTGTGCTAATGTCCAATCTAAACCACCCTTGCTGCAATTTAAGCCCATTGCTTCGTGTCCTATCCTCAGAGGTTAGAGAGAATAATTTTTCTCCATCCTCCTTGTAACAACCTTTTATGTACTTGAAAACTGTTATCATGTCCCTTCTCAGTCTTCTCTTCTTCAGACTAAACAAACCCAATTTTTTCTATCTTCCTTCATAGGTCATATTTTCTAGATCTTTAAACATTTTTGTTGCTCTTTTGTGGACTTTCTCTAATTTGTCCACATCTTCTCTGAAATGTGGCATCCAGAACTGGACGCAGTATTTCAGTTGAGGCCTAATCAGTGTGGAGTAGAGCAGAATTATTACTACTTGTGTCTTGCTTATAACACTCCTGCTAATACATCCCAGAATGATAAGAAGATAAGAACGGCCATACTGGGTCAGACCAAAGGTCCATCCAGCCCAGTATCCTGTCTACTGACAGTGGCCAATGTCAGGTGCCCCAGAGAGAGTGAACCTAACAGGTAATGATGTTTGCTTTTTTTACAACAGTGTTATACTGTTAACTCATATTTATCTTGTGATCCACTATGACCCCAGGTCCCTTTTTGCAATGCTCCTTCTTAGGCAGTCATTTCTCATTTTATATATTGCAACTGATAGTTCCTTCTTTGTGTTTGTCCTTAATGAATTTCAGCCCATTTACTTCAGACCATTTCGCCAGTTTGTCCATAACATTTCAAATTTTAATCCCATCCTCCAAAGCACTTGCAGCCCTCCCAGCTTGGTATTATCTGCAAACTGTATAAGTGTATGCCCTATTCTCTATGTCATTATCTAAATCATGGATGAAGATATTAAACAGAACCAGACCCAGAACTAATCACTGTTGGATCCCACTTGATAGGCCCTTCCAGCTTGATTATGAACCACTGAAGATTTCTCTCTGGGAATGGTTTTCCAATTAGTTATGCACCAACCGTATAGTAGCCCCATCTAGGTTGCATTTCTCTAGTTTGTTTATGAGAAGGTCATACGAAACAGTATCACAAGGCTTACTGAAGTCAAGATATACCACATCTACCACTTCCCCCCTGTCCACAAGGCTTGTTACCCTGTCAAAAAAAGCTATTAGGTTGGTTTGACATGATTTGTTTTTGACAAATTCATGCTGACTGTTACCTATCACCTTATTATCTTCAAGGTGTCTGCAAATTGATTGCTTAATTATTTGCTCCATGATCTTTCCGGGTATTGAATTTCCCTAGTAGTTCTGTTCCCCGAGCAAGCATGGGTGCAGTCTACCATTAATTTAGAGTATAGCACAGCATTTACTCCTTGATTAATTTTTACTGGTCAAAACTACTTCTCCGAAAGTGTAACCTATCCATCGGAGATCACTGAATCCTATTAATTTTCTCATTTTATCCTTTGTGACAATTTTCTCTTCCCCTGGGTTTCACTTGTTACTGGTTATGGTTGTTTTTGTACTTTAAGAGTTGAATTATAGCTAGAGTGGATTAGTGGCAGACACGTACTAAGTTGGGAGTATAATGGTGGAAATTGCTTCAATACTTTATAATAATAGGAGATATACCAATCTCCTAGAACTGGAAGGGACCTTGACAGGTCATCAGGTCCAGCCCTCTACCTTCACTAGCAGGACCAGTTTTTGCCCCAGATCCCTAAGTGGCCCCCTCAAGGATTGAGCTCACAACCCTGGGTTTAGCAGGCCAATGCTCAAACCACTGAGCTATCCTTCCCTGTTTTATTTTATTTATTTATTTTTTTTATGGAGGTGCCCCAAGGTTTGGCATAATTGGTGTAAGAATGCGAAATTGCACTGAAATGTGTCCAAGTACCAGAAAACAGAAATAAAAGAAATAATAGAAAGTAGAATTCTAAAACATATTAATGCATGGAGCATTAGAATAGATTATGGCTCAAGATCAACTATAAAAATCTGAAGGGCACAGACCCATGAAATACTTGTCTTAATTGTCCCAGTCACAGGAAATATAATCTCAGTTGAGAACCAGGCATCTCAGAAAGAGTATCCTCCCATTCAGAATACAGGGAGTCCCATAGCTTGGAGCTGCATCTGAGCAGAGGAAATCACTGGATACCTTCTGACTAAAAACTAATTCTTTTGCATTATAAGGAAAAATAAGTAACTCCATGTATAGTAGTAGATACAAAATTTTCACTTCTCCACTGTCTGGGATGCTCCATTAGTTACTAAGAGGTTGTCTTCTTCTCACTCCATATCTCACACAGGTAGGAAAACAATTGTAGGCACACTAAGAAAAGTATCCACACTAGCAGGAAAGGTTTTGACACTGTCCAAACTGATGCAGCAGAAGAAAGTTGTTCTTTCCCACAAGGATCTTAAGTTTTTAAGCTAGATGGCTTCAGTCATATTTCCTATTGGCAACAGCTTGGCTATATATTTTCCACAGGTAACAGTGTTTTATGTAAGTGGTGACTGAAATATTGCTCACTATTTGAAGCGTCACCAGATCATAACCACAGACTTCGTCAGTTAAGAAAGATGAATAGCTCATATGAAACATAAAAGCATATTGAAACCAGGAAAACAATTAATGGAAATCTTCAGATCAGTGGTCTATCTAGCCCAGTACCCTGTCTTCTACCAGTGGCCAATACCAGCTGCTTCAGAAGGAGTGAACAGAACAGGTAATCATCAAATGATCCATCCTCTGTCACCCATTCCCAGCTTCTGGCAAACCGAGGCTAGGGACAATTCAGAGCATGGTTTTACACCCCTGCCTATCCTGGCTAATAGGCAGTGATGGACCTGTCCTCCATGAACTTAATCTAATTCTTTGTTGAACCCTGTTATAGTCTTGGCCTTCACAACATTCTCTGGCAAAGAGTTCCAGAAGTTGATTGTGCGTTGTGTGAAGAAATACTTCCTTTTGTTTGTTTTAACCTGCTGCCTATTAATTTCATTTGGTGATCCCACCTAGTTCTTATGTTATGAGAGAGAGTAAATAACACTTCCTTATATACTTTCTCCACACCGGTCATGATTTTCTAGACCTCTTATCATATCCCCCCTTAGTCGTCTCTTTTCCAAACTGAAAAGTCCCTGTCTTATTAATATCTCCTCATATGGAAGCCCTTCCATACCCCCAATAATTTTTGTTGCCCTTTTCTGTACCTTTTCCAGTTCAAATGTATCTTTTTGTGAGATGGGGCATGCGGTATTCAAGATGTGGATGTAACATGGGTTTATATGTAAGCAATATGATATTTTCTGTCTTAGTTATCTATCCTTTTCTTAATGATTCCCAACATTCTGTTAGCTTTTTTGACTGCCCGTGAGTGGACGTTTTCAGAGAACTATCCACAGTGACTCCAAGATCTCTTTCTTGAGTGGTAACAGCTAATTTAGACCCCATCATTTTATATGCATTATTGGGATTATGTTTTCCTATGTGCATTACTTTGCATTTATCAACATTGAATGTCATCTGCCATTTTGTTGCCCAGTCACCCAGTTTAGTGAGATCCTTTTGTAGCTCTTCGCAGTCTGCGTGGGACTTAACTTTCTTGTGTAGTTTTATATCATCTGCAGATTTTGCCACCTCCCTGTTTTACTCCTTTTTCCAGATCATTTATGAATATGTTGAACAGTACTGGTCTCAGAACAGACCCCTGAGGGACACCACTATTTATCTCTCTCCATTTTGAAAATTGTCTCTTTATTCCTACCCTTTGTTTCGTATCGTTTAACCAGTTACTGATCCATGAGAGGACCTTCCCTCGTATCCCCAGGACAGCTTACTTTGCTTATGAGTCTTTGGTGAGGGACCTTGTCAAAGACTTTTGGAAAATCTAAGTACATTATATCCCCTTGTCCACATGCATGTTGACCCCCTCAAAGAATTCTAGTACATCGGTGAGGCATGATTTCCCTTTACAAATACCATGTTGATTCTTCCCCAACAAATCGTGTTCATCTATGTGTCTGATAATTCTGGTTTTTTTTTAAAGCCAATTTGAAGTCAGGCTTATAGGCCTGTAATTGCCGGGGAGCCCTTTTTAAAAATTGGCATCACATTAGTTATCCTCCAGTCATCTGGTACAGAAGCTGATTTAAATGATAGGTTACAGACTACACTTAGTAGTACTGCAATTTCACATTTGAGTTCCTTCCGAACTCTTGGGTGAATACCGTCTGGTCCTGGTGACTTATTACTGTTTAGTTTATCAATTTGTTCCTAAAGCTCCTCTAATGACACCTCAGTTTGGGACAGTTCCTCAGATTTGTCACCTAAAAAGAATGGCTCAGGTTTGGGAATCTCCCTCACATACTCAGCCATGAAGACCGATGCAAAGAATTCATTAAATTTCTGTGAATGGCCATATCTTCCTGGGGTGCTCCTTTAGCATCTCAATCATCCAGTGGCCCCACTGGTTGTTTAGCAGGCTTTCAGTTTCAGATGTACTTGACAACTTTTTGTTGTTACTTTTTGAATCTTTGGCTAGCTGAATTCTTTTTTGGCCTTCCTAATTATATTTTTACACTTCATTTGTTAGAGTTTATGCTCCTTTCAATGTTCCTCAATAGGATTTAACTTCTACTTTTTAAAGGATGCTTTTTTGCCTCTCACTGCTTCTTTTACGTTTTTGTTCAGCCATGGTAGCACTTTTTTGGTCCTCTTACTGTATTTTTTACTTTGGTGTATACATTTAAGTTGAGCCTCTATTATGGTGTCTTAAAAAAATTTCCATGCAGCTTGCAGGGATTTCACTTTTGGTGCTGTACCATTTAATTTTTGTTTAACCAGCTTCCTCATTTTTGTGTAGTTCCCCTTTCTGAAATTAAATGCTACAGTGTTGGGCTGCTGTGGTGTTTTCCCTGCCACAGGGATGTTAAATTTTATTGTTATGGTCACTATTACCAAGCTATATTCACCTCTTGGACCAGATCCTGTGCTCCACTTAGAAGTAAATCAAGCATTGCCTCTCCTCTTGTGCATTCCAGGACTTCCAAGAAGCAGTAATTTAAGATGTCAAGTACTGTAACTTTATCTCTGCATCCCGTCCTGAGGTAACATGTACCCAGTCAATATGTGGTTAGTTGAAATCCCCCATTATCATTGAGTTTTTTATTTTTATAGTTTCTCTAATCTCCCTGAGCATTTCATAGTCACTATCACCATACAGGTCAGGTGGTTGGTAGTCTATCCCTACTGCTATATTCTTATTATTCAGGCATGAAATTACTACCCATAGAGATTCTGTGGTACAGTTTGGTTCATTTAGTATTTTTATTTCGTTTGATTCTATGCTTTCTTTCACATATGGTGCCACTCCTCCACCAATATGTTCTGTTTTTGCTTCCGATATATTTTGTACCCTGGTATTACTGTGTCCTATTGATTATCCTCATTCCATCAAGTTTCTGTGATGCCTTTTATATCAATATCCTCATTTAGTACAAGGTACTCAAATTCACCCAACTTAGTATTTAGACATCTAAGATTTGTATACAAGCACTTAAAAATATTGTCACTTTTTAGCTGTCTGCCATTATGTGATGTAATTGAATGGGACTCTCTTTCATTTGGCTGTTTCTTGTCGGATCCTACCTGTATTTTGTCATCTTCCATCCTCTCCTCTTTGGATACAGAGAATCTCCATTAATGGATCGTCCCCTAAGGAATGTTTCATTAATAAAAAATACATCATTAATAAATCAGGGACTGATAGTTTCCTGATATGGTGACAACTGACATTTATGTGGCACCTTTTGTTTGAGATCCCAAACAATTCAACAAACTGTACAAGATAATATATATATGTCAGGATCTCTTGAGCCATTACTGAAATGCAGTCACCTCTGAGGCTGTATTTAAATAACACAGCAATATGGTAGGCACTTACTGTGTGACCAACAAAATGAACATTCACCCCAGGAGAAGGATGGAATATTTAACAGTATTGCATTGCAAACAATTTGTAATTAACAGTAGTCAACATTTCAAGTAGCTGTGTGAAGTAGAGTTTGCATCAGGTTCTATAGATGGGACTTACATCACAGTATAATATATGAGCTGTTTTCAGGATAGGCATTGCCAGGGGAGATTTGTCATATGACAGTGCAGAAGGCTGAGGAACTTTATGGCCAGACCTTATCCAATACAGGGAAGGTGGGATGTTTATAGAACACTAACTTGAAAATCATTTTCCTCATCCTATTTCTAGTATTATTGTGGGTTAGAACTGATCATCTTTCACCAAAAGTGAGAAGGAAGTAGTATTACAAATAGCCTACAAATTCTGTAGTATAAGGTCTGGTCTATACAGTTTAGTTGCTGGTGTGATTTTAAACTGATTTTTGTTAAACCAATGCTAAATCCTGTGTGGACACTCTTATTTTTATTTAAACCAGGCTATATTAATTTATCTTAACCCAATTTCTCAGAATCACGAAGAAGGAGATCTTTAGGAAGGTACAGATTATCTGGATCTTTCACCACATCAACACTTTCAGAGAAACAGACAACAAAAAATTTTAAGACTAAAGATTTCATTTAAGAGGGAGAATAGAGAATCAGCAATTATATATCACACTGGCAAGTTGAAAACAACAAGAAAGAATCAACCAAAATAAAATGTTTCCATTCTCCGATCGTGGCTCCTGCCACAAGAATTACTGTAGTTTTATTAGCAGCAAAGAATCCTGTGGCACCTTATAGACTAACAGACGTTTTGGAGCATGAGCTTTCGTGGGTGAATACCCACTTCCTCAGATGCATGCATCTGAGGAAGTGGGTATTCACCCACGAAAGCTCATGCTCCAAAACGTCTGTTAGTCTATAAGGTGCCACAGGATTCTTTGCTGCTTTTACAGATCCAGACTAACACGGCTACCCCTCTGATACTTGTAGTTTTATTGGTTGCTCTAAAGGACAATTACCAGTCTGCATCTTGGGCCTGTGGCAGAACTTTTAAAATACTGATGGGTGCATCTAGCTAAAAAATTCTCATTTGTTATCCAGTCAGTCCTGCATGTGAAAACTTTGATGGCCACTTTCTCAAAGCAGCTGATAATTACGTCTGCCTTTTGTAGGGGAGGAATAGCTCAGCAGTTTGAGCATTGACCTGCTAAACCCAGGGTTGTGAGTTCAATCCTTGAGGAGGCCACTTTGGGATCTGGGGCAAAAATCAGTATTTGGTCCTGCTAATGAAGGCAGGGGGTTGGACTTGATGACCTTTCAAGATCCCTTCCAGTTCTAGCAGATAGGTGTATTTCCAGTTATTAGAGTGTGCCACATATTGAGTGTTGTAATCACTGCTCCAAAGAAGAAAGTGTTGTTAAAGTTAAGGGATGAATATGATGGAGACTGCTAGCTGGTTTGATTTCATTTACTAGTTCTCCACCTGCTGGGTTAGAAAAGGTCAAAATTGTAATGTCTGGAATAATATAAGAAATCTGCAGCACCACAGGGTTGCTGGGCTTTACTTTATATGTCAGAATTGATCCTGCTCTGCTATCTGTAATGTTAATAAGGACTTTATAACATTTATTTTCTTCACATGAAATGCAACAAACTCAGAGCATTAGTGCAAATAAAGTTCTATTGAAAGTGATGCTGGAGTCTACCGGACTTCTGCTGTTGTCCCACGTTTAGTGAAACTTCTGCACTTGCCACCGATTCAAAAGACTTTCATCATATACCTGAGCTTACACCTTGTCTGTACAATGCTGTCTTCTCAGGCTGAAACAAGGAATCGAATTGTCAATTTGGGTGAATTACACCTAGTGAAGGAATTGTGAGGAGGGCAATAAGTTAAGTTGTTTCAGGGGCTAAGGGTCCATCTGGGAAGATGAGAATAACTGTCATGGTGTTATACTTTGATCATGCTCCATTTCCTCTGACTGAGCTGTGAAGGGGAATGTGGAGTAGAGCCATTGTGCCTGCTCTGAATCACTCAGGGAAGCCCCTGATGGGATAGATTGCTGGGAGTTGGATTTGTTTGGCTTATGATGCCTGTTATGCTAGTGTAGTAGCATGAAGGAGCTGAATCACAAAGGACAATTAGGCCCAAAGTCTTTACCTTTATGCTCTTGGAAGATCAATATTCTCTAGCTATTGGAGGGCCTTTCTAAGACTTTACCTCTCCAAGGTGGAACCTAGGTAAAGTTTCCTTTTCCTTGATTTGGAAATGAGAGGGATTCTCAGTAGCCTTCGCTTAGAGTGATGCTTGTGTGTTGTCCACCTTTCAGAACAGTCCTAGGCTTGCAGAGCTTAATGTAGTCACAGTAGGCTAGATATCATCAGTCTTCTCCCAAAACCAGTACTTTTCTTTTTGGGGTAGGGGGTGGGAGAGTGCGGGGGGAGGAGATATCCTAAAAAAAATTTTTTTTAAATAACTGCTTGTTAGTTATATGTTGATTTTTTCTTTTAGTTATGACAGTAGGTATCGCCATAAGTCCTCCAGTTGAAGATCAGTTGTAGCTAATTATACACTTCCACTGTTTGTCTTTAGAAAAGAGGCTTAGAGGAAAATTAGGTGAATTTGCTGAATGTTAGTATTAATGAAAATGTAGTGAAAGGTGGACATACATTTTGCATCTGCTTCCTCCAGTACATCTCTTTGATGGCCTTTGTGTCCTTGTTATTCAAGGGCCTGATCCCTGAAGTAGGTGGAAAAACTCCCATGGATTTCAGAAGCTTTGGATCAGTCCTCTACTACTATAGCTTTCTTGATCAGAGTCTGTGTGATGGCAAGCTTTGCAGTGTTGACAAATGATCAGTAGGGACTAGACTGAGCACACGAAACTTGTTTCAATTTTGTGACCTAAAAAAGAGAAATTGCCTTATCAAAAGACCTTTGGTTCCTCTAATCATATATGCTGCCCCAGTTCTGGCTTATAGCTAATGTTTCAGAGAGAGTCAATAAGGTGCCATTATACACCCAGCTGATTTTGTAATACTGTAGTACAGGGAGAAATTTTCTTCCTGTTCCTGTCTGATATTTAGTTTATAACTTGACACATAAAATAGATATTATGGTTTTTTTAATCATAGTGTCAAGTATCAGAGGGGTAGCCGTGTTAGTCTGGATCTGTAAAAGCAGCAAAGAATCCTGTGGCACCTTATAGACTAACAGACGTTTTGGAGCATGAGCTTTCGTGGGTGAATACCCACTTCTTCAGATGCATGTGGTGGAAACCTGCCCCTGGATATTTCCACCACATGCATCTGAAGAAGTGGGTATTCACCCACGAAAGCTCATGCTCCAAAACGTCTGTTAGTCTATAAGGTGCCATAGGATTCTTTGCTGCTTTTAATCATAGTGTAACTGTAGATGTTATGCTTTGGTTGTCTTATACTTTTTTTATTCTAACTAAGCTATTTGCCATTATATTTTTAATTTTATCTACAAGTATTTACCAAGAAGATATAAAAACATAGGTTTTTAGAAGTATGTAACATTAACTTTCATTTTTACAGGTATATAACTATTTTTTCAAGTATTAATGTTTTCTGAATTGTGTAAAACTTGTAATATGTATGGCACTTAATTTTCAATTGATTTTCTCCTCTGTTAATAGATATGTTGTCCCATGATGTAGTGATACAATAATTTAAAGCGTTTGATCATTAATAGACTTTTAGATTTGTTCTGTCTAGTGATGGTCAGGCATTTATTCTATTTAATATATTTTGTAGACCTAGAAGTCTGGAAACACTCTACGAATCATCATCATCTGCACCTTGTATGAAAGGGAAGGGGACTTGTTTATGTACTGTTACCTTTTATCTATATAGACGTTTCTGGCTCTCAGATTCACTTTTTTATTGTCTTGAATTTTTTTCAACTGTATTGAGATACTTTTTCAAAAGATGTTATACAAAAATAAATTGTGAACATTCCAGTTGCCATAATGTATTGATTTAGGAATTTGTTTGGGCCTCATTACAGTAATATCTAAGAATCATAGAATATCAGGGTTGGAAGGGACCTCAGGAAGTCATCTAGTCCAACCTCCTGCTCAAAGCATGACCAGTCCTCAACTAAATTATCCCAGCCAGAATCTGACAATTGTTAATGAATTTTAACCTCAGAACACCACTGTGAGGAAGGAATAAGAAACTGAGGCTCAGGGTAAATTAAGTGACTTGTCCCAAGTTCATACAGGAATGACTGAATTGGGAATTGAGCCAAGGTCTCTTGAGTCACAGGCTAATGCCCTATTGCCTTATCCATTAGACTGGGGTTCTCAAACTTCATTGCACTGTGACCCCCTTCTGACAACAAAAATAACTACATGACCACAGGAGGGGGAACTGAAGCTTGAGCCCACCTGAGCCCCGCAGTCCCGGATGAGGGGCCAAAGCCCGGGTCTCACCATCCTAGGTGGACAGGCCAAAGCCGAAGCCCAAGAGGCTTCAGCCTTGGGTGTCGGGCCTGTAACTTGAGTCTCGCCACCTAGGGCTGAAAACCCTGGGCTTTGACTTCAGCCCCAGGTGGTGGAGCTTTTGCTTCGGCTTTGAGCCTCAGCAAGTCTAACGCCAGCCCTGGCAACCCCATTAAAACAGAGTCATGACCCACTTTGAGCTCCTGACCCACAGTTTGAGAACTGCTGCATTAGACCATCTGTTCCTTCCATCTGGGAATCAGGCAGACCAAGTTTAGTTTATTTCTCATTGATACAAAACTCTCCTGAGCTCTGGAAAGGAGACATTAATAGAGCATGTCCCTCTGTGGTAGATGGTATTCTGGACTTCATTAGAGCATACTCCTCTAAATTATACTTGTTTTTCCTGATGGGTTTGAATCTGGTCTGCTATCTGCGCTGCAGTTTGGTGTTTCCTGTATGAATCTACGGGGACTTAGACTCGATACTGTTTTAAAAAAAAAATAGTTATTCTTTACTGTGTGGAGAGTCAATTATTAAGTGTCATCAAGGGAAACAGTTGTGCTCTTGCTTGCTTGATATGAATTTTTCCAAGTAGGAGTTAAAAATGTATACAGGTGTCTTGCAGCACAGTGCCTGTTACTTTCCTGTTTCCTGAAGAGGTGCAGTGGTGTCTTTCTCAACCTGTTTTGGAAAATAGGAACCTTTCCTTGTGTTTCTGATTTATTTCCTCTGTCTGCCTTTCGTATCCAGGGGAGCATGTAACTTCGAGGTTTAAAAATGAAGTTGAACGGATGGGTTTTGATATGAACAATGCCTGGAGGATATCCAATATCAATGAGAAATACAAGTAAGTTGTATGGATCTATGTAGACTGTTGCTTCACAGCCAAGTGCCCTGTCAAAACACCAATCCTCATGTAGCAGATCACTCTAACTTCTTAAAATTCAGAAGTTCTACAATGAAAGATAATCTGCAAAAAGGGAAAAATAAGCTTATGCCCTTTGTTGATTTATGTATTTATAAAGAATGCCTTCAAGTGGCTACCAAGTATATATATATTTTAAATTAGAGATATCAGGTCTTGATTTTCTGTTCTTCTTGCTGGAAGACTCCTTGGAGGACAGGAGAACTAGAGGGACTATAACATTACAAGAGAGTGAAACCAGACCAAATGAGAAGGGAATTGATTCTTATTCAGACTACTTAAAATATTTTGCTTTTGTTAGCAACTGTTTTCCTCAGACATCTGACAAAGATGGGGAAGAAAAATTCTTTGTGGAAGATTCAAAACCCAGGCTTTTGAACTGAGACCTGAGAAAGTTCCGACTCCAGTTCTCTAGTTTCATAGGAGTCCTCCAACAAAATTAGGGAGACTAAACTAGATATTCTTGACATGTGTAAGGTTTAAAAAAAAAAAAAAAAAAAAAAAAAAGAGGCCTTTTTTATTTATACTTCATAAAGAAGCACAATGAGGAAAAACCGTGATTTTTTTTCCCCTTTGGCATTTTTAGAGTCTGAGGAGTCAATTCAGGAAAGCAGTCCTGTTCAGGAAAGCACTTATACATGTATTTAAGTGCTTTTCTGAATAGAGAGAGACTTAGGCACATGTTTACATGTTGCCCTGAATTGGGGGAAAATGCATGACTTATTTTTTGTAACTACTTCCACTTCTGTTATTGGAAGAAAATATTTTCAGTTCCTTGCAATTTATCTCAAGCTGTGGAAGACATTCTTTATGGGCTCACAATTTTTCTCCTAGAAATCTGCTTAAATTTGGGTGAGAAATGAAACACAATTTTCAAACATTAAAGTAAGGGTTCCCACGTGTTGTCTGTGTAGAGCTGGCAGCTGGCTCATCATGCTGTTTCTCCTTATCTCCTTCTGCTTCCACAGTTGTACAGGCTTTTTGTTACAGAGAAGAGTTAGGCAGCATGTAAAAGCAGCTAGAGACAAAGATGTTCCATCATTCCAGGATTCTGTTTGGTTAGAATTAGAATCTTGCTGTTATGATTCATTCTTGGAAGTTTCTTTCAACCATTGGTCAGCTTGGAGGGGGTAGGGTGAGGAGTGTTGGTATTCTTTTATACCAGGGGTAGGCAGCTGATTTTCAGTGGCACTCACACTGCCCAGGTCCTGGCCACTGATCCTGGGGGCTCTGCATTTTAATTTAATTTTAAATGAAGTTTCTTAAACCTTTTAAAAACCTTTTTTACTTTACATACAACAATAGTTTAGTTATATATTATAGACTTATAGAGACTTTTTAAAAGCATTAAAATGTATTACTGGCATGCGAAACCTTAAATTAGAATGAATAAATGAAGACTCGGCACACCACTTCTGAAAGGTTGCCAACCCCTGCCTTATACTCACTGAGATTCAGTGAGAATCCAAGCATAGTAGATTGAGCTGATCTTCAAAATATGAGTATCCTTTTTTTTGTTTGCAAGTTTGGGTTAGTGGTTAAGTAGTTACCAAAGTTGACATTTATATAAACATCAATTGGTCTAATAATTAACATACTGTAGCAATGAATGGGAACTGTTCACACTTCTCCAAGCTAATCTTAGACATTTTGTGTAATTCCAGCACACATCACTCTTTTCACTAAATTCTAGAGCACAAGATGGCAGCCTACAGGGAAAAGTACATTTCACCAGACCACCACAAATCAATGCAATCCATTTCTTACCTTCTGAAAGGGATTGATAGGTTGATGCATTGGTCCAGTTTTACACATATATCCTCTGCTGACCAACTCTGCGAGACCACAATGACTTCATTCCTAGTGGCTTTGTGATATGAGCTTATAGAAGGGAGTGGAATTACTATCTCTTTGGTATTGAAAGATGAGGAATTTCTCTTCTGTGTTTTGGTGCATTCCTGGCAGCTGGAGTTAAATAACCATTGGGTTATAATTTTCCTAAGGAAACGCTGGGTCAGATCCTCAGATGGTGAAAGCAGCACTGCTCCATTGATATAAATGGAGGTATGCAGACTTACAACTGCTAAGGTTCTGGTCCATTGTATTCTTTAATGTCTAATGAAGGGGATTGTAGCTGAATATATGACTGATCAAGAGCTCACAAAATAGTATGGGTTGTGAAATGAACGGCACTTAGATTGCTTGTATTGTCTTTTATTTTGTATTGTCAGTAGGTTATGTATCTGCTATTTGTCTGCTACATTTAACCCTTTACTTCCTCTTTCCATTCAGGCTCTGTGGTAGCTACCCACAGGAGCTCATAGTTCCCGCCTGGATCACGGACAAGGAGCTTGAGAGTGTGGCAAGCTTTCGGTCCTGGAAGCGTATTCCGGCTGTAGTGTACAGGTGAGACTCCAAGCCAGGAGCATCCACTGTCACCAAACTGAGGACTGGGGCTTTTCAGCAAATAACACCTTAGCTTACTTGGAACTGGGAATCTCAGCTAGTAATGAAACATGCTCAGGGTGTTAATGTGCCAGGGCTCAAAATGAGTGCAAGTAACTACAATGAAGGTAATGAACATTCAATAGATTCTGTAAATTGTAGGAAACACCAGAGCTACAGCAGTGCCTGGTGTCCCTAGTTTCTTAGTATGCATAATCAGAGGGGTGGTGTGGGCATGTATGAGAAGCTTTGCTGTATTTTTATTCCTTGTTACTCTGTAACTCTTCCAGCTATGAATTGCTAATACCTTCACCTCTCAACATTTGTTGTTGCAGAACTCTTACATCAGACTTCAGCGTGTAACTCACCTTGTCAGTTTTCGATTTTTCCCACCTCCTTTTGGTTTTTACACCTCCATACAATAATGGCGACACACAAGGGTTCTGGAAAGACATTAAGTGCTTGTATTGACTGACATTTTAGGCTATTTGTCTCTGGTATATTGATGATAACTTTGTAAATACTGTATGTTTTTTCCTTGTCAGTCTTCCTAGGGCTTATGCAGCATCTAATTTGAGCAGTTGATTGTGTTTGATTAGATATGTTACAGTCCTCTAAATCTCTGTAATGCTCCCTGTGTGGGGAGGAGTGGTAGATATGCTGGAGGGTAAGGATAGGAATAGTGGTAGATATGCTGGAGGGTAAGGATATGATACAGAGCAATCCCATGCCCTGCTACAGACTAGGGACCGAGTAGTTAGGCAGCAGTTCTGCAGAAAAGGACCTAGGGATTACAGTGGATGAGAAGCTGGATATGAGTCAACAGTGTGCCCTTGTTGCCAAGAAGGTTAACGGCATTTTGGGCTGCATAATTAGGGGCACTGCCAGCAGATTGAGAGATGTGATTGTTCCCCTCTATTTGGCATTGATGAGGCCCCATCTGGAGTACTGTGTCCAGTTTTGGGCCTCACTCTAGAACAAGGGTGTGGAAAAATTGGAAAAAGTCCAACAGAGGGCAACAAAAATGATTAAGAGACTGGAGCACATAACTTATGAGGAGAGGCTGAGGGAACTGGGATTGTTTCTTTTGCAGAAGAGAAGAATGACGGGGAATTGCTTTCAGCTACCTGAAAGGGGGTTCCAAAGAGGATGGATCTAGGCTGTTCTCAGTGGTAGCAGATGAGAGAACAAGGAGCAATGGTCTCAAGTTGCAGTGGGGGAGGTTTAGGTTGGATATTAGGAAAAACTTTTTCACTAGGAGGGTGGTGAAGCCCTGGAATGGGTTACCTAGGGAGGTGGTGGAATTTCCTTTCTTAGAGGTTTTTAAGGTCAGGCTTGACAAAGCCCTGGCTGGGATGATTTAGTTGGGGATTGATCCTGCTTTGAGCAGGGGGTTGGACTAGATGACCTCCTGACATCCCTTTCAGCCCTAATATTCTATGATCATTAATAAAGATGTTGAACAAAACCAGCCCCAGCACCAACCCCTGATGCTGCTAATTAGACATCAAGTCCTTGATCACTACCCATTGAGCCCAACAATCTAGCCAGCTTTCTATCCACCCTATAGTCCATTTATCCAGTGCATACTTTTGTAACTTGCTGGCAAGAATACTGTGGGAGATGGTATCAAAAGCTTTGCTGAAGTCAAGATATATCACATCCACCGCTTTTCCCATATCCACAGAGCCAGTTGTCTCATCACAGAAGGCAATCAGGTTGGTAAGGCATGACTTGCCCTTGGTGAATCCATGCTGACTGTTTCTGATTATCTTCCTCTCCTCCAAGTGCTTCAAAATGGATTCCTTGAGGATCTGCTCCATGATTTTTCCAGGGACAGAGTTGAGGCTGACTGGCCTGTAGTTCCCCGGATTCTCCTTCTTCCCTTATTTAAAGATGGACAATATATTTGCCTTTTGCCAGTCATCCGGGACTTCCCCCGTTCCCCATGAGTTTTCAAAGATAATGGCCAATGGCTCTGCAATCACATCCGCCAACTCCTTTAGCACCCTCGAATGCAGCGCATCCGGCCCCATGGACTTGTGCTTGTTCAGCTTTTCTAAATAGTCCCAAACCACTTTTTTCTCCACAGAGGGCTGGTTACCTCTTCCCCATGCTGTGCTGCCCAGTGCAGCAGTCTGGGAGCTGACCTTGTCTGTGAAAACTGAGGCAAAAAAAACATTGAGTACTTCAGCTTTTTCCTCATCATCTGTCACTAGGCTGCCTCCTTCATTTAGTAAAAGTCCCACACTTTCCCTGACCACCACCTTGTTGCTAACATACCTATAGAAACCCTTCTTGTTACCCTTCACATCTCTTGCTAGGTGCAACTCCAATTGTGCTTCCTGATTACACCCTCACATGCTTGAGCATTATTTTTATACTCCACCCTAGTCATCTGTCCAAGTTTCCACTTCTTGTAAGCTTCCTTTTGTGTTTAAGCTCACCAAAGATTTGTCCCCTACACTTTCTGAAAACTTCCTGGATTGTCTGTGCACCGCTGTATTGCTCTCCCAGCAGATATCAGAGTGATTAAAGTCCCCCATGAGAACCAGGCCCTGCGATCTAGTAACTTCTGCTAGTTGCCGGAAGAAAGCCTCATCCAACTCATCCCCCTGGTCTGGTGTTCTATAGCAGACTCCCACCACGACATCACCCTTATTGCTCACACTTCTAAACTTAATCCTGCGACTCTCAGGTTTTTCTGCAGTTTCAAACCGGAGCTCTGAGCAGTCACACAGCTCTCTTGCATACAGTGCAACTCCCTCACCTTTTCTGCCCTGCCTGTTCTTCCTGAACAGTTTATATCCATCCATGACAGTATTCCAACTCTTAACTACAGCGTTAAGTGAGGAGTTACTGTATATCAGTAAAACAGCATGCTTAACAGATACCTATGTATATTGTCGCTAGGGAAACTTAAAGTTAAACATTTTATTTTAATCACAGAAAAACCCGGATTTTTATGGTTTTTTATTAGAGAATTTGGGGTGTTTTTTATCACATAAAACTAGGATTCCTGATTATAATGGAAACGTATTTTCTCCCTGCATGTGGGTGGTACCTGTTGTAAATCTGGCTCCATTCCAATGGTCTCTCCTTTGCTTCTAGTAATAGTTGCTGTTTTTTCTTTTCAGTATATGAATGTTATTTGAACTAATTACAGAAAGTGCTGTCAAAATATAATTTGAAAGTGCAGTGTGCCTCCACTTCTCCCAGAGCATATTACAATCTTAGGATATGGCGAATGTGAAGCCTAAACAGGTTGTCAGAGTTTCTTTAAACATTTAGCATTAAGCAGCCTGTGCCAGCTACTGGTTTGGTCTAGTAGGGATACTACAGTGTTTGTTATCTGTAACAACCAGTTGACACAAATTTAATAACCCTGGGAACACATTTTAAACAAGTCCATTTAATCTGCCTGAACATGTCTCAAGGTGTGTAGTTAGACATCCATGGCCGGCCTAGTCCAGCTGACTCGGGCTCACAGGGCTTGGGCTAAGGGGCTGTTTTATTGCTGCAGCCTGAGCTCTGGGACCCTCCCACCTTGCAGTGCCCTAGAACCTGGGCTCCAGCCTGAGCCCAAGTGTCTACACCACAATTAAACAGCCCGGAATCGAAGCCCCGTGAGCCTGAGTCATCTGGCACAGCCCAGCTGCAAATTTTTAATTGCAAAGTGGACATACCCTAAGAAAGTTGAGGTCTAGGCCAGGAGTTCTCACAACAAATTTTTTTGGTGACCGCACTGACAATTTTTTCCTAAAACGCTTAATTAATTTTAGAAAAAAACAAACATGCACAGAGTCACATCCACATCATTGTAACGTGTATTTGTTGGGTTTTTGGCAGACTCAGTAACAAAAATAATGCTGCCTCCCTCTTCGGCCTCCCACCCCCCATGCAGGGCTTAGTGGGTCCTGGGGCTTGCTGTGAAAAGTGATATTTGTATATTTGTTAATATCACAGCACATTTAGTAGCTACCTGGGAGGCCAAGGAAAGTGATAAATGATATTAACAAACGTACAAGTATCACTTTTCACAGATAGCTAGTAAGTCTGCTGTGAGAAGTGATACCTGCATGTTTGCTAATATCACTTTTCTCAGCAAGCCCAGGGACCCACTAAGCCCTGGATGGTGGGGGCCAAAGAGGTTAGGCAGCAGGGGCCAGATGCAATAGTGGGATGGGTGTGGGGTAGGGGGGCCCCAGGTCAATGGGGGCATGTGGATGCAGAGCTGCAAAGGCAGCAGGAGCCCAGGGCAATGGAGCGAGGAGTGAATATGAGGCCAGGAAAGCAGCAGAGTCCTGGGAGAGGGGTGGATACAAGGCCATGGGAGGCAGCGGGGTCCAGGGGCAATGGGGGTGGATGATGAGCCCTGCTGTTGCGTGGCCAGAGCCAGGGCCTGTTGTCTGCTACCTTGCAGCCAGGGTCAGGGCTCAGTGCCCATGGCCAGAACCCAGAACTGGGGACAGGAACTGCATGGCAGAACCCAGGAATCGGAGCCTGCTGCCTTTGATGGATGGAAGTGAGAGTTTGTATCCCACTGGCAGCAATAGGATGCACCAGCACTTAGAAAATAACAAAAAGGCAAATGTCATTATATTTAAAAAAACAAAACACTTTTGAATTTTTTGTTTGTACAGGCAATGGAAGCGGTTCTCCAGAAGCTTGTTTTAAAAACATGTTTGTGGTGGTCAGATGCCTTCCCTTTATATCACAATCTTCGCTTTATTTGTAATAAAATTGAAAATTAGTTGAGACTTTAAAGTAAACTGTTGTTCATATATACAAAGATTATATAGACTTTGAGAAATTCTATTGTAAATAAACAAAACGAATTTTACTATGAGTTTGTCATTGCCCAATAAGGACCAGATAAACAGCTACTTTCAATCACTCCTTTCTTCAGTGATCTCACTGTCACATGACATCCTGTACTGATAGTGTCACCCCTTCCCTGACTTTCTAGTCCTCTGCACCATTATGAATATACAGAGCTTTTATACTATCAGAGGGGTAGCGGTGTTAGTCTGGATCTGTAAAAAGCAACAGAGAGTCCTGTGGCACCTTATAGACTAACAGACGTATTAGAGCATGAGCTTTTGCATGCGTCTGACGAAGTGGGTATTCACTCACAAAAACTTACGCTCCAATACATCTGTTAGTCTATAAGGTGCTACAGGAGTCTTTCTTGCTTTTTACAGAACTTTTATAGTTTGTCACTTGCATTTTTGAGGCAATAGAAATATCCCAATAACAAAGAGTATTTTATTCTTTAAAGTCTGCCTGATTTGACATCTGTAGCAAATTTTACTGCTGAGGTGCTTTTTTACTTACAAACTAAATCTTGCGCACATCTAGTTCTAGGATCCTGCTAACCCTTACTCACACATGCAGTCCTTACTCATGCATATACATCCACTTAGGTCAATGGAACTGCTTGAGTGAGTAAGGACTAATCACATGAGTGCAGGTGTTCAGACTGAGGCTCTTAATTTTCCATCATGACACTTTTTTTTTTTTGACTGATCTGTCCTCATGAAGCACGTGAGAAGTTTAGTTGCAACACAACAGTGCATACAGGGAAATCTTGTTTCTGCAGCACCATCACCAGCCTGGTACCAGAAGCCCCCAGATTCAGGAAATGTCTGTGTTACTTTTTGAACAACTCTTGTCATGTTGTGATCAGTGTTGAGAGGCTACGAAGGAAAACCCATCCACCTGCTGTCTGTTAGAGAAATGGTAGTATGCGTCATAAACGAATCTTGAGAAAGAGAAGTAGTCCTGTGAGAGACAGGGCAGGGAAGAATATAAGACAGAAAATTCTCTTAGTGCTTTTATAGTCTCCAATCTAGTTTCTCTTATAATTACTTAGAAGCATTTCTCTTCACTTACAGGAATGTGGAGGGTATATCTATACTGCAGTAAAACACCTGCAGCTAGCCAGTGTCAGCTGACCTGGGAGACTGAGTCAGCTCACCTGGGCCAGCCACAGGTGTTCTAATGTAATGTAGACATACCCTTAGTCAATATTTTCAAACATGGCACATATAACAAGCCTCAGAAAGAGCCAAGCTATAGATATTTAACATCCCTTGTGAAAAGATGGGAAATGAGCTATTTTCCTTTTGCCAGTGCAGTAATACTTGCAATACAGAACCATTGCAGAATCTGTATGTCTTTACAAGAACACCCAGGGCACAATGAGAGCTCATTGGCACTGTCCATTGACACTGTCCATGCACAGAAATAAGTCTTCAAGTTATGCTTAGGAATAATCATACAGCAGACACACCAAGGTCTACAGGTTCTTCTTATCAGAGGCATCATACTCCCTTCAGACCTAATAATTGGTGTGTGAAAGCCCTCCAAAACTAAATCTTGGACATCATCCCCCTTCTGAGGTCTGGAGTTTGTCTACACTGCAATTAAAAACCTGTGGCTGGCCTGTGCTAGCTGACTCGGGTCCATGGGGCTCTGGCTGCAGGGCTGTTTGATTGCAGTTTAGACGTCTGGGCTTGGAATGGTCTCAGTGCTCAGGCTGAAGCCTGAGCCTGAACATCTATACTGCAGTGAAACAGTCGTGTAGTCAGAGCCCTGTGAGTCTGAGTCAGCTGTCACAGGCTAGCTGCTGGTGTCTAACTGCACCCTGGGCACCAAAAGTGACTTATATTTGAATGTCATATTTAATCTTTTCATGTTACAGCAATTGACTCAACTATCGTACAAGCTTGAAACACATTCCGATGGAGCATCCTTGGATTATATATAAATCTGTAGGATATATGTGCCTCTAGAACACTGATATGATGTAAAACTCTGCAGCGAGCTAGTTAATTCCCAATGTTCTATGTGGTTTAGTTTCTGCTGATTCTTTTATTTAGGATGCTAATGTAATGGGTACAGTTAGCTGTTCTTACTCTTTCCTGCATAGGCACCAGTGTAATGGGGCAGTAATTTCCCGTTGTGGACAGCCCGAGGTCAGCTGGTGGGGCTGGAGAAATGCAGATGATGAACACCTTGTCCAGTCAGTGGCCAAAGCATGTGCCTCAGACTCTAGGTCAAAAAGCGGCAAATTAATGAATGGAAACTATTCCAGAGACTTCTCCAATGGAGGGGACCTCTCTGATGTGGAATTTGGTGAGTTCATCAGCTCATTCATTTCTAAAATGGCTAGAGCTTTGTATGGGAGTGTGATCTTCTGTGTATAGTATAAGATATATGGGAGTGACTGCATGTTTACAGAGTGTGTAGGAGTCCTCTGTGCACAGTGCATGCACATTGTGGTTCCTGTATGACTTTGTTGCAGATAATGTCAAAAGTATTTGTTTAATTGGTTGCCCTTTTTCTTTCCATAGATTCCTCAATTTCTAATGCTTCAGGAGCAGAAAGTTTGGCCATCCAGCCTCAGAAGCTTTTGATCTTGGATGCACGTTCTTATGCAGCTGCTGTGGCTAACAGAGCCAAAGGTGGAGGCTGTGAGTGCCCAGGTAAATAGTGTTTGCTCTCATGTCAGTTTATATATCAGCTTGACAAAGCTCTGGCTGGGATGATTTAGTTGGGGATTGATCCTGCTTTGAGCAGGTAGTTGGACTAGATGACCTCCTGAGGTTCCTTCCAACCCTGATATTCTATGATTATATGAAGTTAGTCAAAAGGACAGATACACATTTAAAGGGACATGGGGCTTGTCTACAGCAAGGGGTTTTGCACCAGGAAGTGTAGTTTCGACAGTGTTGCAAGCCTTTAGAGTCACATGGATCCAAGTCAAAACTTTTTACACTGGTGTAATGCATTGAATGAAAGTTTATATCAATATAGCTATCATGGACCATGAAAATCCAGTGTAGTCAGCCTGTACTTACTTGAAAGGGACAGAGTTAGTTGCCAGTTGATGCTGTGCTTCAAAGCGCAAGACTGAATTAGTAACAATATATAATTAACATTGAACTATGTGCAGTATGTTGAATAGTCTTCCTTCACTGAATCAAATATTTAAACTTACATGCAATATGAAAACACACTAAAGAGTAATGTATAGATTAACTATAAAAATACAAGAGAAAACCCAAAACAAAACTCAATAAACCATAGTGGGTAATAGTGTTGCAGGATTGTTATATGTGGGGAAACTTTTTTGCAGAAACACAGCACTCTTTTAATATTTCTGGAACAGCTCCCATATACAAATGTAAGTAAAATACTTATATCCTGCATTTGTGAAGTTTACCAAGGATTATTGCATTCCGTGTTCTTTGTTACCATTTGTGAATTGTGGGTAATATGAGCAGGAGTTTTTTTGATGACCATTAGTAGATGGGAATACATCCTGGTTAAATTCCATCATTGGAGAATATGGAAGAATACCGGATAGGAAAATTACAGGTAAGAAAGGCAAAGCTATTTCAGTAATATCTGAGGTGGCCCTCTGAGATCTTTGACCAGAATAGCTGCACTTTGGGGCATAGCTGCCAGTGGTGAGAGAGGGAGCTTAAATGTCCATATAGCTTCCAAAAAGTATAAAGGAACTCATGATTAATGGAATGAAATGTCTAAATGGAAAGCACAATGCAGTACAGTAACTTATCTTGAGTTTCAGGATGAGGATACTTGAACAGTTTTAGGAAATTTCCAGACAGGTATGTTAGCTTAATTAAATTTGATACCCAAATATTGGTCAAATTTTTAATAAAATACAGTTAATCCAACAGTACTCTCTGGAGACGAAGTCAGAATATTAAGTGTAACAGCCTTTGTAAGGAGCAGTTTGTTGGCCTTTCACAGACCATATGCTTCATCTTCAAATATTGATGACTTTTAAAAAACAGTTTGGATAATGTCTTCATGGCTCAGAAAGGGCCACAATATCCCTGGCTTTAGCATGGTGATTAGAGGTGGTAGAGGAAAGGTACCTTCTTCCCAGCTCTATGCAAAGGGTAGAGATTGTGCGCTCCATGCACTCATAGGATGCAATCCTTCCTAAAGAGGTCCCTGAAGAAGAGAGGCCCTCCGCACTGCCTTTGGAGCTGACAAGGCATGGCAGGGATGGCACATTCCAGAAAATTTTTCATCCTGTGCACTCTCCTGCACATCAGGGATTTTGGTGGGGAGCGGAAGATGGTGCCCCCTGGAACTCCATTTGGGGCAGTACTGCCTCACACCGTTCCCAATGTAGATCACTGGCTAAATGGCACAATCTGGTTCTAAAGTTTAGCCTGAAAGATCTGGGATGTGCATACAATATTATTTACGTTCGGATCAGCAATTAACCCTGTTGAATTTTGTGGATCTCTCTCCTCAGTTTGTAGCAGAGTAAAAGAGTATAAAGTCAAAGACTTGCATGCAATATTTACTGGCTTGCAAATTGCGCCAGGCTGTGTGGGCTAAAGGGTAGATCTCCAGGAGCTATAGGATCCAATTTATGTGGTCTATAGATGCAAGCGCAAAGTTGGAGGCATCTGTTAAAGTCTTCTATGTGTGTGTCAGATGTGCCTGTGATCCAGGAAGAAGACCATACTAATAGGCCACACCTGACAGAACTGCAGCCTGAAATTATTTAAAGTCCATTCCCTCAGGACATAGAGTGTGTTTCATATGAGGCAGTTTATTTAATCTGCTAATCAACTGGTCAGATGCATAGTACAGAAGTAAGATAAACTTAGGGATGGTCGTCTAAAGGGCACAATCCTGAAACATGCAAGCCTGAGCACTTCCTGTGAGTAGGGGGCCCTATCTGCACTGATCCTGCCAACCCATCTAGGGTGAGTAGTTTGAGTATAGACTACAGGTTTGTCCAGAGGAAGGCTTCTTAGGACTTGCACAAATAGTCCCTTCCATTCTCTGTCTACTGCAGCCTTGAGTATTTCTCATCTGAGTGACACTTGTCACTTCCACAGAGTAGATGGGGTGAGGTAAGTAACCTCTTTGGTCTTCCCAAGAGGTAAGGGGAAGTAAATCATCTTTAATTTTAAGGTTTAAGGACAATCATGAATTGAGAGTCATTTTCAGATTGCTCAGTCTTTTTAGAGCATTGTATAACTTCTAGCAGTGTAATACCACTACCCCTATGGGGAGCTGTCTGTGCACTGCTTCCTGTGGTATGAAATGGAACACTAAAAAAACACAATAGTAAAAAAACTCAACAACCTTTTGCTAATAGATGTCTCTCCAGACCTAAACACCGCTACTGTCCTGGCCCTGGCCCTGGCTCTGGCCCTCTGCTTAATAGCCATTGCCACACATACACCAAATTGTGTGCTAGTTCTGTTATGGTGTAAGTTAGTTTGGAAGCCAGTTCTGTAGAGGTGAAAAGATATTGCATTAACCTGTTGTTTCACCCAACAGCAGACAGCAAGGAAGAGTCATAAATCTGCACAGTGACTTAGATCTCCATCATAAATTCAGTAGAGAAACAAGCACAAGCATAAAGTATTTTCTTTATATTGTCACAATAGTTACCAGTACTTTCAGTTCTTCTTCGAGTGATTGCTCATATCTATTCCAGTTAGATGTGTGCACGCCGCGTGCACGTTCGTCGGAGAAACTTTTACCCTAGCAACCCTGGCGGGTCGGCTGGGCACCCCCTGGAGTGGCGCTGCTGTGGCGCCCAATATATACCCCAGCCAACCCGGCCACCCTTCAGTTCCTTCTTACCACCCGTGTCGGTCGTTGGAACTGTGGAGCGCGGCTTCGCTGACCTCCACACTCCCTAGCAGCTCATTTTCTCCTTATCGTTGTTATACCGTAGTTGTAGTTAATTTTTGTATATATATATATAGTTATACAGTCAGTTAGTTAGTTAGTGTTAATAGTGTAGTAGTTAGTTATCGTTTGAGGGGATCGGGGATCACCCGCTTCTCCAGAGCCGGAGCTCATGCCCGGCTCATCGGGTTTCAAACAGTGCTCGGCTTGTCACAAGCCTATGCCGGTTGGAGACCCCCATGACTCCTGCTTAAAGTGCCTCGGGGAGTCACACTTATCGGCTAAGTGCTCAATTTGCAAGTCTTTCAAGCCGAGAACCAAGAAGGAGCGGGACATTAGGTTAAGACAGCTCCTTATGGAAGCGGCCCTGACACCTCCGCCCTCGGCACCGAGCACAAGCCAGCCGGTAAGCAAGGGCACCGCCACGGCACCGAGCGCTGCCACCAAGGACTCACGGCACCGGCCCCTGCCGGTGCCGAAACCAGCTCCGAGCCGCTCCCTCTCCCCGAGGTCAAAGACGGCGAAGGCGCAAATCATCCCGCCAACATCCGCCTCGCAGCCAGAGCCTGCACCAAAGCCGGACCGCATGGCACCGATACCTGCCGCGGCACTGACTAAGCCAGCACCGTTGACTCCGACCCCACAAGGGCCGTCAAGTCCGGCACCTGGCGGCTCCCCGGTGCCCACCATGGTAGAGCCTGCTTCACCGTCTACCCCGGAGACGTTTGCCGCAGCGAGGGATCTGATTGCGATCACCGATGCGCCACCGCCCTTACCCCCAGCACCGCCGGTGCGGGTACTGCATTCAATGGGCAAGCCGACCCTGACCAGACCAGCTTCGGTCAGCGTAGCAGACTGGCACCGCTCCAGATCACGGTCCTGCGGACGCTCTACATCGAGACGTCGTTCACACTCTCGACGGCGATCTCGGTTTCGGCACCGGTCAGACTCACGGCACCGGCATTCACCTAGGCACCGTTCAGGCTCCCAGCACCGACCTTCATCTCGGTATCGGTCACGCTCCGGGCACCGATCAGGCTCCCGGCACCGGTCGACAGCTCGAGCGTCAACCCGGTACTCACGGTACCGCTCCAGCTCACGGCACCATGGCGGGCACTGCACCTCCAGGAGCAGGTCGAGACAGAGAGACTCGAGATCTCGGTCGACCTCCCGGCACCGAGCCAGTCGCAGGTCCCGGTCTCGCTCTCGGCACCGTCACCAGTGCCGGCACCGATCACCACAACCCAGAGGTGTAAGGTCTGTCGGAACTTCGGCTCCAACTTTTGCTGCTCCTCCATGGCCGTCCAGAGGCACGTCGGCATCCTCCCAGGCGGGTAGCTACTACGACCGGGACCAGGATCCCGAAGTACCGCTGGGAGTGTTCCAGGACCCCCGCCTGCAGGACGTGGGATCCCAACAATGGGTTTTTGGACAACCTGGGCATACCATCAGACCCAGGGTGGCCCCCTGCCCCAGACCCATTCTGCCACCTCAGAACATCGGGTACCAGAGGCCACTGTTTCCCGCCCCCCTGCGGTTGAGTCGGAAAAACAACTGCCACCAGACTCCCTGGGTCAACTGGAGCAAGAACCGGTCCAGGAGCAGGAGACCAACCAGGATGCCCTCATTCCCGGAGTATCCTCCTCCTCCTCCTCGCCAGATGAGGCCGTGGCCGGGTCTTCAACTTCAGGGCCCCCACCGATAGACCTCAGGGCCCACCAGGACCTCCTACGCAGAGTGGCCCTTAACATCAACCTACCTGTGGAGGAGGTCCCAGAGGTTGAGGACCCAGTAGTGAGCATCCTCTCTGCGGACGCTCTTACCCGAGTAGCCCTCCCGTTCATTAAGACTATCCAGTCCACCGCCGATAACCTTTGGCAATCTCCAGCCTCCATTCCACCGACAGCTAAGGGAATGGAAAGAAAGTACATGGTACCCTCTCGGGGGTACGAGTACTTGTACGTCCACCCTCCTCCCTCCTCCCTAGTTGTCCAATCTGTCAACGACAGGGAACGACATGGCCAGCAGGCACCGGCCCCCAAATCCAAAGAGGCTAGGCGGATGGACCTCATGGGTCGCACGGTGTACTCAGCTGGGGCCTTGCAACTCCGTGTGGCCAACCAACAGGCCCTATTGAGCCGATATAACTACAATATATGGGCGGAGGTGGGTAAGTTCTCCGAGCTACTACCCCAGGACTTACGCCCAGAATTCAATGCATTCCTGGAGGAGGGTAAGAAGGTGGCCAGGACCTCTCTACAGGCCTCCCTCGACACGGCCGACTCAGCAGCCAGAACCTTGGCCTCGGGAATCACCATGAGGCGCATTTCCTGGCTTCAGACCTCCACTCTACCCCCAGAACTGCAATATACCGTCCAGGTCTTACCCTTTGACGGGAAGGGTTTGTTCTCGGGCAAAACGGATTCCAAACTGCAAAACCTGAAGGACAATCGAGTCATCATACGCTCGCTGGGGATGCATACACCTTCCACCCAGCGTAGACCCTTCAGACCCCAAGCACACCGCCCATACTTCCCACCCCGCCAGAGGCAGGACTTCAGTAGACGGCGTGGCCGGGGGGGCCGCAGGTGCCAGTCCAGCTCCCAGGGAGGCCAAAACCAAGGCCCCTCCAAGGCACCACCGGGCCCCAAGTCCGGCTTTTGAAGGTGCGCCCGGGGACGGCGTACCAGCCTCAAGACAGGATCCTTCCCCTACCTTCTCCAACCGCCTCTCCCACTTCTTCCCGGTGTGGTCCCAGTTAACATCAGAGTGTTGGGTGCTGCGCACGGTGAAGCAAGGATACCACCTACAATTTGCTTCCTCACCCCCTTCCCACCCCCCTTCCCGGTCCCTCTTCAGGGACCCCTCTCACGAGCAAACCCTCCTGCAGGAGGTCCGATCTCTCCTCGCAGCAGGAGCTATAGAGGAGGTACCTCTAGACGAGAGAGGAAAAGGGTTTTACTCCCACTATTTTCTGATTCCCAAGTCCAAGGGAGGTCTCAGACCCATCCTAGACCTGCGGGGCCTCAACAAATGGATGCTCAAGTTGAAGTTTCGCATGATCTTCCTGGGAACGATTATCCCCTCACTGGATCCTGGAGACTGGTATGCCGCCCTCGACATGAAGGACGCGTACTTCCATATTGCCGTCTTTCCACCGCACAGGAAGTACCTTCGCTTCACGGTCAGACATCAGCACTTCCAATTCGCAGTCCTACCCTTCGGCCTCTCCACGGCCCCGAGGGTGTTTACCAAGTGCATGGCCGTCGTGGCCGCCCACCTCCGTCGGCGGCAAATTCACGTGTTTCCGTACCTCGACGACTGGCTCCTAAAGGGGTCCTCCCAGTCGCAGGTGCGGCAGCATGTCGAGGTGGTTACGGACCTCTTCTCCCAGTTAGGCCTGCTTCTCAATGCCGAGAAATCCACCCTGGTCCCCATGCAGAGGTTGGACTTCATAGGCGCGACCCTGGACTCTACTCAAGCCAGGCCTTCCTTACCTCAGCCCCACTTCCAGACTATCGTCTCGATCATACGGAGCTTGCAGGCCTCCACAATCACCTCAGCTCGCACCTGTCTCGCACTATTGGGGCTTATGGCCGCATGTACTTATGTGACAAAGTATGCCAGGCTCCGAATGAGACCCTTCCAAACGTGGCTTCATTTGGTATTCCACCCGGGCAAGGACCACCTAGACATATTGGTGACAGTCCCCTCCGGCCCCCTCTGCTCCCTCGACTGGTGGCTGACCCCATCCCTAGTATGCATGGGGATGCCGTTTCACCCACGGCCACCGTCGATGACTCTAACAACCGATGCATCATCCCTGGGTTGGGGGGCCCACCTAGGGCACCTACGTACCCAGGGCCTCTGGTCGTCCCAAGAGTTGTCACTCCACATAAATGTCCGGGAGTTGAGGGCAGTCCGCCTCGCCTGCCAGGCGTTCCAACAACATCTGCACGGCAGTTGTGTTTCCGTATTCACGGACAACACAACAGCCATGTACTACATCAACAAACGGGGGAACCCGCTCGTCTCCCCTATGTCAGGAAGCCATTCAACTCTGGGACTTCTGCATAGCCCAATCAATAGATCTCGTGACATCCTTCCTCCCAGGGGTCAGGAAGGCACTGGCGGACAGACTCAGCCGATCCTTCCTATGCCACAAATGGTCGATCAGACCGGATGTTATCCATTCCCTCTTCCAGAAGTGGGGATTTCCCCGCATAGACCTATTTGCGACCAGGTCCAACAGGAAGTGCCAGGAGTTTTGCTCCTTTTGAGGTCTCTCTCCCGGGTCGAACACGGATGCATTCCTCCTGCCGTGGTCCCACCACCTATTGTATGCCTTCCCTCCGTTTCCTCTGGTGCACAAAGTCCTGTTGAAATTCCGCAGGGACAAAGCGCGTTTAATACTGATCGCACCTGCGTGGCCCAGACAACATTGGTTCACCACTTTGCTGGATCTGTCTGTGGACCCTCCAATCCCCCTCCCTCTCCACCCAGACCTGATCACACAGGATCACGGCAGGCTCCGTCACCCGGACCTACGAGCCCTCCACCTCACGGCGTGGCTCCTGCATGGCTGAACGCGGCGGAGTTGAGCTGCTCCGCACCGGTCCAGCATATCCTCCTTAACAGCAGGAAGCCTTCCACCCGCTCAACGTACACGCTCAAGTGGAAGCACTTCTCTTGCTGGTGTGCTACTCAGGATGTGACCCCTTCGGAGGCTCCGATTCCCACGATCCTAGACTACCTCTGGTACCTTAAGCAGCAGGGCCTAGCGACATCCTCCTTGAAGGTGCACTTAGCGGCCATATCCACTTTCCGACCAGGAGAAGGTGGCCGCTCCGTATTCTCCCACCCCTTAGTCGCTAGATTCGTTAAAGGCCTGGAACATCTCTACCCCCCCCGTACGCCGCCCTGCTCCTACCTGGGACCTTAACTTGGTCCTAAACAGGCTCACGCTTCCACCATTTGAGCCACTGGCGACTTGCTCGCTCCTGTACCTGTCATGGAAGACAGCCTTCCTGGTGGCCAGTACATCGGCCAGGCGGGTCTCCGAGCTGAGAGCTCTCACAGTGGACCCGCCCTACACCGTTTTCCATAAAGACAAGGTACATCTGCGACCCCACCCGGCGTTCCTCCCTAAGGTTGTGTCTGCCTTCCATACCAACCAGGACATCTTCCTCCCAGTCTTCTTCCCGAAGCCCCACTCTTCTCGGAGGGAACAGCAGCTACACTCCTTAGATGTACGCAGAGCACTCGCTTTCTACATTGAGCAAACAAAGCCGTTCCGAAAGTCTCCTCAACTGTTTGTGGCGGTCACAGAACGGATGAGGGGTCTACCAATCTCTTCTCAGAGAATTTCCTCCTGGGTGACTGCATGCATTCGCGCATGCTACTATATAGCTCGTGTCCCCTCTGGCCACCTCATGGCACATTCCATGAGAGCTCAGGCGTCGTCGGCAGCCTTCCTGACGCACGTGCCTATCCAGGAGATATGCCGTGCAGCGACCTGGTCATCGGTCCACACATTCACCGCACACTATGCACTGGTCCAACAATCAAGGGATGATGCGGCCTTTGGCGTAGCAGTTCTAAATACCGCCACATCTCACTCCGACCCCACCGCCTAGGTAAGGCTTGGGAATCACCTAACTGGAATGCATATGAGCAATCACTTGAAGAAGAAAAGACGGTTACTCACCTTTGTAACTGTTGTTCTTCGAGATGTGTTGCTCATATCCATTCCAAACCCACCCTCCTTCCCCACTGTTGGAGTAGCCGGCAAGAAGGAACTGAAGGGTGGCCGGGTCGGCTGGGGTATATATTGGGCGCCATAGCGGCGCCACTCCAGGGGGCGCCCAGCCACCCGCCAGCGTTGCTAGGGTAAAGGTTTCTCCGATGAACGTGCACGCGGCGCGCGCACATCTAACTGGAATGGATATGAGCAACACATCTCGAAGAACAACAGTTACAAAGGTGAGTAACCGTCTTTTTTTCCACCATGTGTTGTAATGTCTGGAATACCAGCTGAAGTCCAAGCACAAATTTTTGTCTACGGGAGATTGTGCTAAACAGCACTGTTTCATCAGTCCACAACTGCAGCAGTTTGTTTTTTATAGAAAAGCTTTTTTTTTAACTTAATATTCATGTTGTTTTTAATTCCTCCTCTTGTTTTTTATAATTTTCTACAGAGTATTATCCAAATTGTGAAGTGGTGTTCATGGGGATGGCAAACATCCATTCTATCCGGAAGAGCTTTCAGTCGCTGCGCTTGCTCTGCACACAGATGCCAGACCCAGGAAAGTAAGTGGGCATTTGAGGTTTTTTTCTTTCTTAAATTATATTTTTGTGTCTAACCCTCATTCTTCCCCTGATATTTTCTAGACTGAATTAAGCAGGTGTTTGTTCTTCCACAGCCTTCTCTTTGTAAACATGCTACAGCTTAATATAGCTTGAGCCAAAGGAAGTTACTGACTCATTAATTCTAAAATGGAGATAGCAAATGAGACGGGGATCAAAATTGGATCCTTTGCTTTAATATTAGCATATATTACTGCCAGGTGGGCTTGGTTAGTCTCACCTGTGCATCCTGCAATATTTCAGCTTTCCCCTGATTTTGTAAAACTGCTATTGTAACATGCAGTCTAACCCCAGAAGCCTGTAGCAGTCTGACTTGCCTTTGAAAGGCACTAGTGTTGCTCCATGAACTTACCACATTCCTAATATCCTCACCCTGGAGACCCAGCCTATCATTTCCATAGTATAACTGACCTCCAGTGACAATAACTGAGGGGTCTTCTGACTGTGAACATTCCCCAGAATACTGAAGCATTTCAACCCTCTTTCCTCTAGCAGTTTCTCCTGGTTCTTCATTTGCTGCCATGAGCCTTTCACATTCACTAAGTAGACTGTCTGTATTTCCTGCAAACTTGTGAGAGCATTAACAAGATAATTTAAGTGAAAAAATAGATTCAAGGAAAGCACTCATTGTTTAGTACTATAATGGGAGTTTAATTATGATCACTCTGATGTTTTTTTTTTAATTCAAAGATCTCAGCTGGGAAACATTAAAAAGAGCATAAACTATCCTCCCTTGGTTTTTCTGTAGTTGGTTATCAGCACTGGAAAGTACCAAATGGCTGCAGCACTTGTCTGTGCTTCTGAAATCTGCACTATTGGTAGTGCATGCAGTAGATAGAGACCAGCGACCAGTCTTGGTGCACTGCTCGGATGGCTGGGACCGAACCCCACAGATAGTGGCACTGTCCAAACTGCTGCTTGATCCATATTACAGGACTATAGAGGTTTGTAAACCATCCATTTATGCATGGGAGGATGGCTGAGTTTGGGTTTCTTTGCAGATTAATAGGGAAGGCTACTGAATGATTGAACTCAGCTTTCTTCATCTGAAAATGTACTAATGTTATCACCAGTCTTGCTGAATCTGATGGATGCTATTGAATGATATGGTGGGTTAATTGTGAACGGAATTAAATAGAAGAAAAGTAGGTTGAAAGAAATCATGATTAATTCTGAAAAGAAACCAGGTATATTAAGCATGAATACTTCCCATGAGAAGTCTCAGACTGTGTCCTGGAAAATTGTAACATTTGGACTGACAAAAAAATCTGGAGACCTTCAACTGCATTTTCTTTCCTGCAGGGTTTCCAGGTGCTAGTGGAGATGGAATGGCTGGATTTTGGCCACAAGTTTGCAGATCGCTGTGGCCATGGTGAGAATTCGGATGACCTAAATGAGCGCTGCCCAGTATTTTTACAGTGGTTGGACTGCGTCCATCAGCTCCAGAGGCAGTTCCCTTGCTCTTTCGAGTTTAACGAAGCATTCCTTGTGAGTTGTGGCTTGAGAGATTACTGTTTTATTGAATACTTCTAAACCAGTAGACAGAGCTAACACACTGAATAGCCCTGAGGGGTTTCCGATTCTCCCATCTACCTTATATCACAGTGCAGCCTGATAAACAGATGTGACAACTGTTGAGCCTTGTCTCGCAGACAAAATCACTTGTCTTCATGGAATCTGCAATCAGTTCTCTCTGAAAGCAGGGATGGGGCCTTCTAGGACTTCCTTTAAACTTTAAAGAAAGAAAGAAATCATGTCCTGGATTCAAATATCCACAGAATAGGGACAGCACAGGTAATGACAATGCAAACTTCCCCAGCACTTCTCCGCTACACTATTTCATCCTGACCTGGAGAGTATGTCTCTAAGAGCAAGAAGGAGTTTCCATTCTCTTTCTCTGCTAAAACTGCCTAGAACGTGTGGCTTTTCTGATATTGACAACTGTCCTCTGAGAAGTTTGGCTAAGACTATTGAAGTCACATCTCAGGGCCACCAAGCCAGTCACACCGTTAATGTCAGTCACTGACTACATGGATGAATTTGAACTGACAACCTAGAGGAGAAAGTTTCTATAATGCTTCACCAATTCCCTGAGTAATTCCATCTTCTGGTCTTTTTAGAGCTGAAGGCCCTAATTCAGCAAAGCAGTTAAGCATGTGTTTAACTTTTAACATGAGTAGTTCTGTTGAAGTCAATTGGATTATTAACATGCTTAAAGATAAGTACATTCTCCAGGGCTTTGCTGGATTGAGGCTATAGTGTGCAGTGAGCTACAATCTAGATTGGATGAGCTTCCTGTGTTTCCATTTGTGCCACAAGACAGAAGATGGCGTGGACTGCACTCTCAGCAAGTTTGCGGATGACACTAAACTGGGAGGAGTGGTAGATACGCTGGAGGGTAGGGATAGGATCCAGAGGGACCTAGACAAATTAGAGGACTGGGCCAAAAGAAACCTGAGGAGGTTCAACAAGGACAAGTGCAGAGTCCTGCACTTAGGACGGAAGAATCCCATTCACTGTTACAGACTAGGGACTGAATGGCTAGGAAGCAGTTCTGCAGAAAAGGACCTAGGAGTTATGGTGGACGAGAAGCTGGATATGAGTCAACAGTGTGCCCTTGTTGCCAAGAAGGCTAATGGCATTTTGGGCTGTATAAGTAGGGGCATTGGCAGCAGATCGAGGGACGTGATCATTCCCTTCTATTCGACATCGGTGAGGCCTCATCTGGAGTACTGTGTCCAGTTTTGGGCCCCACACTACAAGAAGGATGTGGAAAAATTGGAAAGAGGGGGCTGGAGTACACGACTTATGAGGAGAGGCTGAGGGAACTGGGATTGTTTAGTCTGCAGAAGAGAAGAATGAGGGGGGATTTGATAGCTGCTTTCAACTACCTGAAAGGGGGTTCCAAAGAGGATGGATCTAGACTGTTCTCAGTGGTACCAGAAGACAGACCAAGGAGTAACGGTCTCAAGTTGCAGTGGGGGAGGTTCAGGTTGGATATTAGGAAAAACTTTTTCACTAGGAGGGGGGTGAAGCACTGGAATGGGTTACCTAGGGAGGTGGTGGAATCTCCTTCCTTAGAGGCTTTTAAGGTCAGGCTTGGCGAAGGCCTGGCTGGGATGATTTAGTTGGGGATTGGTCCTGTTTTGAGCAGGGGGTTGGACTAGATGACCTCCTGAGAGGTCCCTTCCAACCCTGATATTCTATGATTACCTATTATCGCCAGCTCAGTGCTTTTTCACTTTATTGATGCTATGTGACAACTGTGTCAAAAATTCCCTTCTCTACCATATTCTCCAGAGCCCTGGTTTCAGTACGTAAGTTTTAGACACAGCATGTAAATAAACATGCAATCTGTATGTTCTGTTTCCTCTTAACATTTTATATAGCTCAAATATGATGGTGCATAATGGAGAGGAGCCCATTGTGCTGCTATGTTCTTGTCATTAGCTTTCTAAGAAGGCATGCAAAAAATGTTAAATAGATTTATATGGCATCCTACACAAAGCCTTACATAGACAGCCTCACATGAATAGTAGATTAATTGCCTCTTAAGCATGAAAGTTACATCTTTCACATACACCATGTGTGCTGCCATATGACTCTATCTGTATTGGTCTGTACAGGTCAAATTGGTGCAGCACACCTACTCTTGCCTCTTTGGTACATTCCTGTGCAACAATGCGAAGGAGAGAGGAGAAAAACATACTCAGGAAAGGACATGTTCTGTCTGGTCTCTGCTGCGAGCAGCAAACAAAGCCTTCAAAAACCTGCTTTACTCCTCCCAGTCAGAAACTGTATGTATCATTCATTCCCCATCACCTGTGGGAGAGTCCCTTTAGGGATTCTGCATTACAACTGTGGGAGTCAGGGAAAGTGACTATCCCAAAAATATCCACCTCAAGGAAGCATCCCAGTTATTCCTGTGGGTGATGATTTGACTTCGCCTATTCCATGAATGTACTGCCTAAAGATAACTGTGGAACTCCTTGCCAGAGGATGTTGTGAAAGCCAAGACTATAACAGTGTTCAAAAAAGAACTAGATAAGTTCATGGAGGATAGGTCCATCAATGGCTATTAGCCAGGATGGGCAGGGATGGTGTCACTAGCCTCTGTTTGCCAGAAGCTGGGAATGGGCAACAGGGGAAAGATCACTTGATGATTACCTGCTCTGTTCATTCCCTCTGGGGCACCTGGCATTGGCAACTGTCAGAAGACAGGATACTGGGCTGGATGGACCTTTGGTCTGACCCAGTGTGGCTATTCTTATGGATATTCCCCCGTGTACCCAGTGGATAGTTACCATTTGAGTGCCATAGCAAGGTTTTATGTTTGAATAGCCTTAGCTTAACCTCTGCTATGCCATGCACTCCCACACCACCAAAGCCATCTTACTGAAGCATTTACATTACAGTGTCTTCAGCAGACCACTGGGACATACCAAATGCAGCCATAGAGAGCATCTCTATGTCAGATATATGCTGTATTCCCTGTAATAAAATATTTTGTGTGCTTGACAAGGTATGGTTACCAACAGGAGATCTCTGTCACGTTACACTGGGGGGATAAAAGAGTTGTGTCATAAGATATCTTAAACTTTTGTCAAAAACTGGAATAACAAAAAATGTTATGGAAGTTTTTGCACATATCTAATTTCATCACCTTCACTTTTTCAGTTAGTTCTCCCATAGTAATTAACTCTCACAAGGGACTTGGGGGAGAGAGGCATAGTCGTCTTTATGTATATTTGATAGAATAATATGTTAGGCATTCAGATATTATAGTGATGGGCATGCTATAAGAACCTGTAGAGAACTGTTAAAATGTCACCGTGTTTATGGAAATAAAGATTTTTCTAAGTTATTTAAACCCTTCCCCTCCCAAAATCTCCATATCTGAAGGAAAGGATAACAACTTGATAGCTAGGAGTAAATTATTAAAAATGCTATTGTAGAACCTCTGGACTGTGAACCTGAGCTGTAAAATTAGAGTAGCAAAATTCCTGGAGAGAGACAGGTTAATGTTCCTAAACATGAACATGCCACATTTTCTCTTTCTAGGTGCTGTATCCAGTGTGTCATGTGCGTAATTTAATGCTCTGGAGTGCTGTTTACCTACCATGTTCTTCCCCCTCCACCCCTGCTGATGACACCTGTGCCCCTTACCCAGTTCCAGGCTCCAGCCCTGAAGATCAGTCTCTGGGCAGGTGAGCCTAGAGCCCAGAAATCCCATCCTGTAAAGTAAGATCAACAGAGAATGTTGTGAGATTTAGGGAGAGGAGCACTTGCTGTGGGAAGGAGGTATGGGACTGTTTAAATGACTAACAAAAAGCCCTGTGTGGTCATTTCAATTTTGAAAGTATTCAGCTTCCTGGATTGTTTTGTAACAAACACATTAGAGCAGAAAATAGGTTTGAAATAAATTAACAGATAAAACACAGTTCAGTATACGGAGTATGCCCAAATAACATCCCAGGTACTGTCCCCAGTTGCAGAATTTATTCTGCTTTGGTGTACTGCCTCTGTATTGTGGAGGCCAGAAAACATGGGATATAGCATCTTCAGGGCTGCCTTGCGTTCATTGTACACACTGCTTTTTTTCTTGTATTAAATTCATGTAAGTACTGCTTACCTTGTCTTTAGAGAAGCCTTTTCCAATAAGATGATTCTGGGTGCATGCTAGTTGGAAATGGAGCTTTGGTGTGGAGGGATGATTCTGGGAATGCTGAAGATTAGCTGAAGAAATTTTCTTGATGGAGAGAGAAGGCCAGATGGGATGGTGCTGGAGCAGCTTTGACCCATAAATGATCAGACTGAACTGTTAGATAATACTGTAGTGCACTGCAGAACTCCACAGTAGTGAGTGACTGGTTGTGATTTCAAAATGGGGAAGCTCATTAATAATAACCTGTGTAATTAAATATTTTTAAAAGTAACTTTTGATTCTGATTTTGTACCTCTGTAGGCTACCAAAGACGAGATCGTTTGACAATCTGACAACGGCCTGCGACAGCAACGTGCCTACAACTAACCGACGTAGTAGTGATCCCAGCCTCAATGAAAAGTGGCAAGAGCACCGTAGGTCCCTGGAGCCGAGCAGCCTTGGCAACCCAGGGGATGATCCATTTGATGGGGACAGCCTGAGCAAACAAGGCAGGGCTCTTGTTGGAGCAGAGCTTTCAGTTGCAGCTGGCGTGGCAGAGGGACAGATGGAGAACATTTTGCAGGAGGCCACCAAAGAGGATGTTGGTCTGGAGGAGCTCTTGAGGGGTACCCTGGAGACAACAGGCAAAGAGGATGAGGAGGAGCTTATCCTGGATAAGGAGAACAGAACTGAAAATCTTGATGAGTATGTTGATGGCCTCTATGAAAAGACTGAGATGGATACAGATACTTCAATAAACAATCCAGTGTCCAATCTACATCCAGTTTCACAAGGTTCTTCTGAGCTTAAAAGACAACAGGAGGAGCCTATGGATCTCAGTAACAGTATCCAGAAGTTACTTCAGGTGAAAGGACTACAAACTATTCCCTTGGAGAGTACTGTAAATAGTGACATTCAGAAGAATGTGGAGGAAGGTGTTAGTAGACTTCATATAGAAGCAGAGAGCCCTCCATTGCCCATCACAATCCAACATGAGGCAAAAACATCCAACATGGAAAGTTCTACCGAAACCTTAACAGAGAATGGAGCAAAGCAAGAGCTGATTCAGAAAGGCCCTTGCCACTTACCTCATCTGATGGACAACAGTGCTGAAGAACTTTCTCAAACAACTGAAAGCAGACCTGAGGGGGGAAATATGATAGAGCTACACAGACTGGGAACAAAAGTAAACAGGACTTCTAACAGCAGCAACACACACAGCTCAGTGCCTTCCCCTTGTGCCTTGCCTTTAGCTGAAGATAAAGATGAGATTGTGTGTAATGGGGAGCTGGAGACTGAGAACAAGGTGACAGAGAAACCTGCAGGGTTTAGTATTACCCCGAAATACCCTGCAGCAAATGGACACTGTGTGAATGGAGAGGATGATAGGATCAAAGCCTCTCTGAGCCGGCAGGTCTCTATAGCTAGTTGTAGTTCTGCCCAGTTTCACTTGAGGAACTTGCACCATAAGTGGGTGCATGACCATTCTGGGAGGCAACAGACAGTTAGCAGCCCAGACCAACCCACCAGGAACCACTTGGATGATGATGGGATGCCAGTCTACACTGATGTTATCCAGCAGCGCCTGCGTCAGATTGAAACTGGGCATCAGCAGGAAGTGGAGATATTGAAGAAGCAAGTGCAGGAGTTGAGGAGCCGGTTGGAGAGCCAGTACCTGAATAGCTCACTACGTTTCAATGGCGATTATGGGGACGAAGTGGTAAGTGCAACGGTAATTCAGCCACTGCTGACAATAGTGGATTGGTTAATCACATTTCTGGAGGCCACAGTTCTAAGTCAGCAGTTTGGTAAGAAGTATTGTTGTTTGGTTAGACAGTGAATTTTGGTTATGGTAATATTTTTTTTAACATCTCAGTCATGCCATGAGTGCAGGGGACTGGACTAAATGACCTCCCGAGGTCCCTTCCAGTCCTGTGAGTCTGTGCTGAAAAGGGCATGCAGTTTTCACTTTCAGGTGCAATCTCTTTATCATGAAAGTGCAACCTACAAATGCAGAATTTTTTTTTCCACATAACTGCACTCAAAATCAAAACAAAGTAAAACTTTAGAACCTACAAATCCCCTCAGTCCTACTTGTTCAGTCAATCACTAAGACAGACAAGTTTGTTTACATTTTCAGGAAATAATGCTGCCCACTTGTTATTAACAATGTCACCTGAGAGTGAGAACAGGCATTCACATAACTATTCATATGCCCTTTCATGCTTTGACTCGTAGATTATCTTTATAACAGTGGAAATATTTGTAATAAAAAATAATAATATAAAGTGAGCTTTGTATTCTGTTATAATTGAAATTAATGTATTTAAAAATGTAGAAAAACATCCACAAATATTTATAATAAATTTAAATTGGTATTCTATTGTTTAACAGTGCGATTAAAACTGTGATTAATCGCTACTATTTTTTTTAATCTTGTGATTATTTTTTTTAATTGTTTGACTGTCCTAATTTACACACACCTTTGGTGTGCTGTGGAATGGGACTAATCACGGTGTCTTTACATAGTTTTTGCTGTGCTCATAAAATGGTTTAGAGAACTTTTTAAACATTTACATACAATTTATTGGGCAAGATCTATAGGACTGGCTGGGATGATTTAATTGGGGTTGGTCCTGCTTTGAGCAGGGGAGATGGACTAGATTACCTCTGGAGGTCTCTTCCAACCCTAATTGTTGATGATTCTATGACTGGCCGTTTGGTCCTTGGCATAATTCACAGGGAGGTGGGTGCAAAGGTGGTTGTTCTGGGAGCTGGGATCCACTGAGGCACAGGGATGTGGGCCATGTCCCCTTCCCTCAAAGATGTGGCCTACACTAGGCTCAGTAATGGTGACGACTTAGAATTGTTATGCTGCCTCTGCCACCCAGGGATTTCCCTTAGAAAAGGGGAGTCTTCAAGTGCTAGTAAACAGGGCCGGCTTTAGGCTGATTCACCCGATTCCCCAGAATCAGACCCCGCGCCTTAGGCACCTTTTTAATTTTTTTCTACTCACCCCGGGGGCAGTCAGCTCCACTGGGGTCTATGGCGGCCCTGCTCCGCTGGCCGGAGCTCCGGCTGGAATGCAGCAAGCCCCTTGGCCCCGCTCCCCCGGCCGGAGCTCCGCAAGCCCCATAGCCCCGCTCCCCCGGCCGGAGCTCTGCAAGCCCCGTGGCCCCACTCCCCCGGCCGGAGCTCCGGCTGGAGTGCAGCAAGCCCCTTGGCCCCGCTACCCCGGCCGGAGCTCCACAAGCCCCATAGCCCCGCTCCCCCGGCCGGAGCTCTGCAAGCCCCGTGGCCCCACTCCCCCGGCTGGAGCTCCAACTGGAGTGCAGCAAGCCCCTTGGCCCCGCTACCCCGGCCGGAGCTCCGGCTGGAGTGCAGCAAGCCCCGCGGCCCCGCTCCCCCGGCCGAAGTGCTGCAAGCCCTGCAGCCCCGCCCCCCCAGCCGGAGCTCCGGCTGGAGTGCAGCAGTCCCACGGCCCCGTGACCCCAGTCGGAGCGCCGCAAGCCCCGTGGCCCCGCTACCCCGGCCGGAGCTCCGGCTGGAGTGCAGCAAGCCCAGTGGCCCCGCTCCCCTGGCCGAAGCGCTGCAAGTCCCGCGGCCCCGCCCCCCCAGCCGGAGCTCCAGCTAGAGTGCAACAGTCCCACGGCCCCGTGACCCCGGTCGGAGCGCCGCAAACCCCGTGGCCCCACACTCCTGGCTGGTGCTCTGGCCGAAGCGTGGGGACCCCGTGACCCTGGCCAGAGCGCAGCAAGCCCCGCGGCCCCACTCTCCTGGCTGGCAATCTGAAGTGCTGCCGAAGACTGGGTGCGCCATCCGGTGAGTACAAGCCCCTCCCCTCCAGGAATTGGGCCCTGTACTTGCTAAAGCCGGCCCTGCCGGTAAAGCCAGCTTTACCAGCATTAAAGCTTCTCAAAGCAGCTAGAGTAGGACCTGAATCTTGAGCATAGTTTGAGTGTAGTATGTTTGCTACAGCTGGACTACATCATCTATGTAGTTGTTGCAATATTATGGATACTATAAAAAGATTACAAATTGTGTAGTATCCACAAGTTTGTAATTGTAAATATATAATCTGTAGGTAAAGCAAATACATTGGGCACCTGTGGGTGTGGTGAATTTTTAATTAAATTCTCTTCAGTCCTCCTCCCCTTACCTATTTTTGCCTGCTCCTCCTGTTTAAATTAAACTGCAGTAACAAAACTTCAAAAAAGAAGCCAATGCGCCTGCCTCACTCTGCTTCTTGGTGGTAGCATAGCTTCAAAAACCAAACGGCAGGGCCACTGGAACTTTGAAGCCCCACTACCACAAAGCAGCTATGTTTGTGGCTTCTTTTTTCAGAGGCCTCTCAGTTAGTTTAGAGAAGAGCTAGAGAGAGGGAAATGGAAAACAACAGAGAAGGAATGGGGGGCGGAGGGATGGAAAGGATGAAGATGGTAGGGTATGCGTAAGGGAATACTCAGATTATAAACTCCTTGGAGCAGGGACCATGTCTTTCTGTGTTTCAGAACAGCACATAGTACATTGGGACACTGATCCTGAATGAGGTCTCTGAGCACTACCACAGTACAAATTACAATAATAATGAAAACTTCACTCTCTATACACACATGTAGTGTGTCAAGTATCAGAGGGGTAGCCGTGTTAGTCTGTATCCACAAAAACAATGAGGCGTCTGGTGGCACCTTAAAGACAGATTTATGTGGGCATAAGCTTTCGTGGGTAAAAAAGCCCCACTTCTAGGAGCCACCAGACTCCTCATTGTTTTACATGTAGTGTGTATATTTTGTACAACTACAGAATTATAAAAGATTTACATTTACAATATTTACAGGTTTTACTCCTGGGGGGAATTCTGTGCAAAAAATTAAAAATTCTGTGCACAATATTTTAAAATGCTATATAATTTATTTGTCAAAATAACATTATATAATCACACCAGTTTCAATTATTTTGAATTTCTGTCAGCAACTGTCTCTGTAGCAATACAGACAACAAAAATTCCCCCAGGACTAGAGAGTTAAAGAAAAGCCTATGTCAACCCAGTTCCTGCTTTTTTGCCCCCTCCAGCCAGGGGCCCAGACACCTGCAGCCCCTTCCCTCCCCAAAGCCCAGCCACAGGGTGCCTCCACAGCCCAGACACCTACATCCTCTGCCCCTCAGAGCCCAGGCACCGGTCATTCCCCAGCCCAGACATTTACACCCTCTATTCTGAGCCCAGACATTGCACCCCTACCCTCCAGAGCTCAGCTGCAGGGCACCCTCAGCCCAGACACCTGCAACCCCTACTCCTCCAAAGCAGTGCATTCCCCAGCCCAGACTTATGCACCCCCTACCCTCAAAGGCCAGCTGAGGGTTGCCCCACATCCAATACATTCACACCCCTGGAGCCCAGGGATCCAGAGAAAGAAACACCCTGATGCTGGGTCCTGGGCTTGTATGGAGTTCCCTGTAGTGCACGCCACATCCTTCTTTCAGGACATGTCAGGGACTGCAGCTGCCAGGAATCCTCCAGCTCCCCCTTCCCCTAGCCGCGTCTTCTATTTGCAAGCTGGGGAGCTGGGCTCTACTGGGTCCAGTGGCCCCTAGTGGTGGCCAGCAGCTCTGCAGAACCATTTCTGTCAGGGGGGAAAAGGAAATTCTGTGCAGAACATTAATTCTGCACAAATTCTGCATTGCACAGTGGCGCGGAATTCCCCCAGGAGTGATGTTTATAAGCATCCTTTGGAAGTGGCAAAAGGGTCTAGCTGACAGAGGGGCTGGATAGTCCCATGCACATTCATTGGGAAAGACTTGCATGAACTTCTTGGGCCACTGAGCTTGCAGCTAATATAATAATTGCTAAATGCTGATTTTGGGACTGCAAGGTCTGCTGAGCATCATTCAAAATGATCTGTCATTAGCTGGAGCTTGGGTTCCTGGCAGAAATGTGACCCATTGGCTTAATTCAAAGTATTCTTGTTGAGATAAGGGCTTTCACAATGTGTAATGTATGGGCAGATTGAAATGGATTTTCAAAATCACTTAGGTGCCTATCTACATCTTTAGGTGCCTACATACCTTTACAAACCTGGGTCCTAGTTTCTACCTTCTATTTCTGCCCAGTCTTGATAGGTATATTCTCTAAGCTAGCATCAGAGGTACCAGCTCTCCAGCACTGAAAGGTGGAGAACAAAAGTTCTTGAATCTCTCATGTCTGGAAGAGTTGTTGTGTATGTCCTTTGACCAAAGTCAGTTGAAATAAAGTTCTACCTGGCAAGGACGCATCAATCCAAAGACTTACTTGTGGAAGTGGACTCTAATCCTTACCTCTCCATGTTTGATTTTAAATTGCATCTTCCCAAGGGAACTATCAGAAACAGCAAGGCATACATATTATAAATATTGTTTTTAAAAGTGAAAGAACTTTGGAAAGGAGACAGGGCTCCAAAATTGGATTGACAGGATACAGCTGTGAAATTTGTGAGGTGCCCACTGTTAATCATTTGACATGTGTATGGAATCTTACACATACACTGCAACAGGTAGATTTTAACCCCATGTCTGGCATTAAAGGGTTAACAGTTTCATTCTGTCCAGTTGCAGTACACCATTACACAAGCAAACTGCCTCACTTGTTGCACATTAAGTCCCATCCCAGATAGAACTCTTGTCTATACTGGCACAACCTAAATTACAGGTATGTAAGTATATCTGACCTGAGCCCCTCCAGTCCACGCATATCTTTTCCTAGCAGGAAGTGCACAGATTCCCCCTTCCCAACTGTTTACTTCTGGTTTGTGTGGAAGTGGGAGTATGTGCAGGTTCTGTTCAGCTGTGTTTGTTTGCCAACAGACTTCAATACCCGACTCGGAAAGCAATCTGGATCAGAACTGCTTGTCTCGCTGCAGCACAGAGATTTTCTCTGAAGCCAGCTGGGAGCAGGTGGATAAACAGGACACAGAGGTACAGACTAAATCCCTGTCTGTGATATTCCTCCCTCTTTTCGTCTGTTAGGAAATGATCTTCATAACATGGTTATACTACAGCCCCATGGTCACACACCAGTTCTTGTAAACTATCCCTCTTGCCCTCACTTATCTCTAACACTTCAAATATCTGTGCAGAGGAGCCCTCTGCTGTCAGGTGTCTATGAACAATTTTTGAGAAACCATGGAAAGACAATAGCTGAAGGAACCCTGGACTAACACGTTCCCTGTAAACCTGTTTGGCTTGGGTACCTTTGAAGTATAGAAAGAAATCAGTGAGCTATATATTAAGACTTCTTCTCTGCGTGGCTGGAGGGAATTTGGTGGATCACTTTCCGAGGAGAAGATTTCTGTCTTCTCTTTCTTTCAGTATTGGCAGGATTGAATCTGTCTAATTTAAGTAGCGGGGGCACATCCGTGTCTCTGCTCTTCAAGGGCTTTATACGCTCAGGCCAGACTGATTTTTCAAGGGCTGTCTCCTTGACAAATTTGTCTTTGTGTTCTGTGTTTCACAGGTGACACGATGGCTTCCAGACCACCTAGCTGCACACTGCTATGGCTGTGACAGTACATTCTGGCTTGCCAGCAGGAAGCACCACTGCAGGTAACCTGTTCATAGAGAGGTGAAAGGGAAAGCAGCTGAACAGCGAGGCTGTGCTGAGCTGAACTGCCAATTCTATTTCTCTTAAATTAGACCAGACTAGGAAGGATGTCTGGAGAAGAGAAATTCTAGAGTAGGAAGACCATATGCGCTGCTGAAGCAAGGAATCCAGCCTTCTTTGGGAAAACAAGGCTCTTTTTGTTCTTGGGTCCCAATTTATTTGCAGTGTCTATTTCAAAGGCCAAACCTGCTATCAGCTCCATGCCCGTTCAAACAGAGTCAGCCTTCCTTTTCCTTTAGATTGGGATTCAGAGACAGGCTGCCCTTTAAGTAAATGTAAATGTTATAAAATATTGTCTAAACCTTTTCCCATTCAGTACAACCAACATAGGAATCACATCTTTTTCAGTCACTGTCTGGGAATTGTCTCTTTTTCCTCTGCCCTGACTCTCTTTCTCCCCCCCCACCTCCCCGCCAAATTGCTTGTGTACAGGATTCTGAAATGGATGCCTGCCTGAAGTACAATCTAATTGGCTCATTGGGTTAGCCTGAGCCAAACCTATTGCTGATAGGGGGCCATGCTAGATAGCACCAGGTGGCACTGGCCTATTGATTATGTAACATCCTGGCTTGGGACAGAGAATCCCAGGTTCTTCTTCAAGTGATGGCCCCTATTGTATTCCACTGAGGGTTATGTGCATGCACCTGAAGCCAGAGCTTTTCAAAGTAATATCGCTTGTTGGTCCACATATGTGCCCTTGCACCACCTTGTGGTTTCACACAAGGTGATAAAGGGTGGGGCTGCATCTCCTGTGCCCTCTCACTGCTGCATGGTCCAAGTCAGAGCTTCTGCTGTCCTCTTGTCCCGGATGATGCATTTTTTCAAACTTTTTAGAAAAACTGTTTTTACTCTTGTTCATAGTTAAGATTTTATTGGTTTTTGATAGTAATTTTTGCCGCATCAGTGGTTTTCCCACCAACAATCCCCACCCCACCTCCCTTTCAGCACCCGGGTCTGGTAATATATTATTCTGAAGATGTTAAGTCTGCGCTTCCTGCCCTCGCTCATTTTCCATCAGCGACAAGCACCAACACTGTTTATGCTGTTTGGGGGAAGCCTGCACTGGGTCCAGGTTCAGTATCTGCCTCTACACAAGAAGGCCGAGCTCGCCAGCTCAAAAATCACCTCATGGAGGTCGCTATGGGGCCATAATCAGATCCTGGCTGGGGAACCCCCCCCATACATGAGCCTGAACAATCTGCCGTCCGTACCAGTGCTATGGCCCCGGCGCCAGAGCCTAGCCATGAGCCATGAACTTTGGACGATACACAAAGCGATACACTTGTTCTTATCAACTCTCCATTATTGTCACATCTTCATCATGTTGGACAACACCACCACATATACTGCATAAACAAACAAGAGGGCATGAGATCTCCAGCGCTGGGTACGAAAGTGGTATGCCTATGGAAATGGTGCATTGCACATCATATCCTTTTGTCGGCAGCCTACCTGCCTGGTACCCAGAATGTGATTGCCGATGCTCTCAGCAGGAGCTTTGTAACCAACCGTGAATGGGAGTTACACGACATGGGAGTCACGGACATCTTTGGTTGCTGGGGGACTCTGATCAGGGACCTCTTTGCATCCCACACCAACACCAAGTGCACTCATTATTGCTTAAGATGGGGACTTGGTGCCTGTTCACAGAGCGATGCTCCAGTCATTGATTGTTAAGACTAGATGAACTGTGCCTTTCCCCCCAACCACTCTTACCGCATGTCACCCACAAACTCTGGTGGGAGAGAGCAACAGTCATTCTGATTGCTCTGTTCTGATCCTGCCATCTTCTCTGCATGTAAAAACTCCCTCCACTCCTGCTCCAGACATTTCTGGAACTGCTAACACCACACAACAGCAGACTCAGGCACCCGATCCATGGATGCTTCACCTGACAACTTGGTTTTTGGATGGAGACGTCCGTTAGCACAAGAGTGCTTTTTACCAGTACAAGACATCCTCTCCAGTAGCCGGAAGGACTTTATTAGATGCTCCTATCAGGCTAAATGAGCGTGTTTCACGTCCTGGGTACAACAACAAAGCCTCACCTCCGAAGCTGTGGGCATCCCGCTGCTCTTAGACTATTTCCTCTGTCTGAAGACCTCGGGGCTTGCTCTCAATTCCATCAGGGTGCACACAGTGGCCATTAGCGTTTTCCACCCTGTGGTGGAGGGGCATTAAATTTTTACCCATCCCTTCATGGCCAGATTCTGGAAGGGCCTTATACATAAATACCTGCCCATTCTGCCTATCACCCTCAGTGGGACCTCAGACTAGTCCTTATCTCCTTAATGAACTCTCCCTTTGAACCTCTGGCCTCCTGTCCCCTTTCTCTCTTCTCTGTGAAGCGTGCTTTCCTCATTGCCATTATCTCAGCGAGGAGGACTGACGAACTGTGGGCCATGATGGGAAAACCCTTTCACCACATTCCATACATACAAGGTTTCAGTGAAACTACAGCCCAGATTTCTTCCAAAAGTGGTTTCCCATTTCCACCTCAACCAACCCATCCATTTACCTACCTTTTCCCCAAACCAAACTGCTCTCCTGAGGAATGGCAACTCCATTACCTTGATGTAGATAGGACCCTGGCCTTTTACCTACAAAGGATGAAGCCATTTCAAAAGTTGCCCAGGCTATTTGTTTCCATAGTGAAGAGAATTAAGGGACAGGCCATCTCCACTCAGAGAATCTCCAGGTAGGTCTCAGGATGTATTATATGCTGCTACCAATTGTTGGGATGATCTCCACCTGAGGGATATGCGTCCATTCCATGAGACTGCAAGCATCAACTACAGCCACACTCCGTGCCGTGCCCTTTGCACACATAGGTAAGGCAGCCACGTAGAGTTTGGTGTACACCTTTTCCTCTCACTATACTCCAGTATATGATTCCACAATGGACGCCTCATTTGGCATTTCACAGAATCACAGAATATCAGGGTTGGAAGGGACTTCAGGAGGTCATCTAGTCCAACCCCCTGCTCAAAGCAAGGCCAACACCAACTTTGTCAAGCCGGGCCTTAAAAACCTCTAAGGATGGAGCTTCCATAACCTTCCTAGGGAACCCATTCCAGTGCTTCACCATCCTCCTAGTGAAACAGTTTTTCCTAATATCCAACAAAGACCTCCCCTACTGCAACTTGAGACCATCTGCCACCACTGAGAACAGTCTAGATCCATCCTCTTTGGAACCCTGCTTCAGGTAGTTGAAGGCTGCTATCAAATCCCTCCTCACTCTTCTGCAGACTAAATAAGCCCAGTTCCCTCACCCTCTCCTCATAAGTCATGTGACCCAGCCCCCTAATCCTTTTAGTTGCCTTCCATTGGACTCTCTCCAGTTTGTCCACATCTTTTCTGTAGCGGGGGGCCCAAAGCTGGACGTAATACTTCAGATGTGGCCTCACCAGTGCCATTTGGTGCAGTGGTCTTCCATTCCACGGTTCTGTCATCTTCCTCGCTCCTGCCTCCTATATAGGTACTGCTTGTTAATCACCCTCAGTGGAATACAATAGGAACTGTCACTCAAAGAAGAAGGGGAGGTTACTTATCTATAACTGGAGGTTCTTTGAGATGTGTGATCCCTATCTGTATTCCAGTCCCACCCTCCTCCTCCTCTGTGGGGATCTGGTATGTCTGCAGTAGAGAAGGAACTGGAGACACAGTCGGTCTGCCCTACCCTTTATCACCTCAGGTGAAACTCCAGGGTGGCACAAGGGCGCATGAGCAGACCAATGAGTAATACTACTTTGAAAAGCTCCACCTCTGGGCGCATGGTGCATGTGCATAACCCTCAGTGGAATACAGTTAGGGACCACATATCTTGAAGAACCTCCAGTTACAGGTAAGTAACCCCCTCTTTATAAATCATATTTTCATGCTCCAGGGAATGAAGGTATATCCCTATATTACTGAATCCCGTTGTTGGATATCTGAGCAGACAAGATGATCAGAGAAGGTAGCACTTAAACAGAGGGTGATTATCTGGTTTTGATGCTGTATTGCCCTTTGAAGCAGAAATGAGTTAAAGCTTCTGCTGTGCTTTGTGTCCATTTTTATATTTTGTTCCATTTTGTCCTTTTGAGAAGATAAACAAACCCAGTAAAGAATGACCAGAATAAGTTGAGCAGTTTTGATGTTCCCAAGATTCCTCATCTATATATATGAGATTTACAGCTTCAGATGAAAAGTATAAATGCTAGGTATTAAAATTACATACATCTGACATATTTGGTGAGAATTGAGCTCTGCTGTTTTCCTCTGTCCTTTCTCTAGTGGGTTTGCTTATTTTAGTTGTCCACTGCAATGCGTTTCCCATTTAGCACTGACACCTTGCTTCCTCTGTCTCCCTGGAATCGCGTTGCCATTTAGTCTACAACTTTCCAGGCCCAGGCTCTAGAGGTCTCCTGTTTGGTGTGTGCACACTGGACATGCCTAAGGACCCTGGGAATTATAATCACTTCGGTGATTCAGGTTTTATTGCAAATTGCCATTTAGTTCCTGCATTGCATGCCATTCTTAGTGTTTCCAACCTAGTTGGAACCGGCCATCCATATTGGTTGAGATGGCTTTCAAGGGACTAGTAAGAAATAAGTGACCTACAACAAGAAGATCAAAAGTTTTCATATCTTAATGTTTCATTAATCCCGCTGCACAGGGTGGACCTGCTCATCCTGTCCCTGTGAGGGCGATAATGAGGTTGAAAACCACATGTTTTATACTCTTGAGCAAGTTAAAAAGAAACGTCAGTGTCCCTTGTTGGCACCATTTGTGTCTTTTACTAGTTTCCCCTCTGAGCTCTTTCTCCCCTCCCTGCAGGGACACTGAACGTGTTGATCAAACCTGGTGAGCATTTGCAACAGCCTCTGTCTGTTGTCTATCTGCATTTCTTTGATAACTTCTCCAAACTAACTTTATTTCTCCCTCCCCTCATCTTTGTTCTTCACATGTCCAAAAAACATCAGAAATGTATCCTGGGTGGCTAGTACAGCTGTCAGGTGTTTAGTTTCCTAAGACTCTGATCAAGCAGCTCTTTCCACAGAAAGGCATTTAGGACTCAGCTTTTTGTTATGTAATCCACCTCACAGTTCAAACTAACCCCCACTTCAGTGAGTCATTTGCTTGAGAAACAAGAAACAAATTCACACCGAATATAAGGCATACATTTTTAACAGTGTGAGTAATTAACCCTTGGAACAACTTACCAAGGGTCGTGGTGGATTCTCCATTGACAATTTTCAAATCAAGATTGGATGTTTAAACCAAGATTGGATCTGCTCTAGGCATTATTTTGGGGAAGTTCTACAAGGGGTTATTCAGAGGCTCAGACTAGATGATCATAATAATTCGCACTGGCCTTGGAATCTGTGAATGCTTCACTTCTAATTGCAGGGAGCAACCTACGAATGTAGTTGTTACCAGCTTATTTTGAACCCTTTTCCTTTATGTCTGAGTATTTTGTGAAGTGTGAAGGATATAGGAGAGTTCTGGTGTGGCTGGGCCATTTTATCAGTAGTAAAATACCTTGGGGGAAGCAAGTAAGTGGAGCCTGGTGGAGAAAGGGTAAGGGTAGATGTTTATTACTTGGCGAGAGAAGGTGGGAGCGATAGCAGAATGTTGGGAAAGCAAAGGTCAGGTCACCTCTCAGAGGAGGAATATGACATTTTCCATTGAGCCTCTGGTGTCTGTTAAAGAGGCAAGATAGATGAGATTGAATGAACCTCTAGCAGAGTACAAGGCACACAGCGTGACAGGTTCTACTGGCCCTTCAGGAGTTAGGGGGAGAACCCTAAGAGAAAACAGATCAGGTGTGTGAGACAAGCTGCTGATCTAAACAGATGTAAAAAAATGTTTTGCTGCTTTTCTCCAGAAAACCATTTTGTTCTATTCTGTCAACAGTAAATTTCTGCTGGATAATCATCCTTTCTGAAACAGAGCTCTAGAATATCTGAACTGCTTTCCTGCCGGGCTTCTCGGTATTGCATTGCATTAAACTGTTTTCACTCCTGCAGTTTTTTCTAATAGCAGTTTCTAATGGAGTCCATACGAAGACTTCAAAAACCACTGTACGAGTCTAGCCAAAGTGAGTTTCCTAGTGCTAAGGTTAGAGCTTTATAACCAGAAGCTGCTGTGCAGAGCTGGGAAAATTAGCCCATTGAGATGAGAAATGGGATTTCCCTTTGCTGTCTGTCACTCCACCAGTTACTAGCATCAGGAAATCTTGTCTCCTGGCATTGAAAGATTAATCAAGGCTGCTAGACACATTCAGACTTTTCTGCCCATCAGTCTCTAGGCAGCAGGAAATCAAGATCTGCCCCTATAAGCCTACTGGCACAAAATCCTAACACCAAAGAGTTAATGAGAAAAACATAAGCCAAGCAGATAAACTCTGGAAGCGTCTGTGTAAAATTTGAAAACTTCAGCTCCCTGAAGTACAGTGCTAACGCCTTAAAAATGCCTGCCTAGTTTTGGAGGGCAGAGGTGTGAACTATAGTGCTCATCAGCTTAGAATGATCAGAGCCAGGATTTGAGCAGGTGGGGCTGGGGATGAAGAATTTAATCATTTTCAAGATTCCAAATGTATCCATGACTCCCGTGAGGTGCATGAGCCAGCATGCCTCCGCTGACTGACACTTGACCGGAATGTGTGTAAGACTGCTTGCTCTGCTGCATTGCTGTTGTCACTTTCTAAGCATGGGACACATGGCTGCTTATCCCATGGCTTTGCATGGTTCTGGTTGATTTTCACATTTTCTGTGTGCAGAAGTATGATGCCGCTATGGTTCCACTGAACTACAACCATAACAGCACAGACCTTTATTAGATCTTGGAGGTAGTGGGTAGACTACATTTGTTAAAGTTTTATCGTATTTTATCTGGCCTATATTTAAATCTTCCAAAGCGTATACATGTAAGAAACAAGAAAAAAGGCTTAGTTACCCCTTTGTCGTCTCACTTACCAGAAAGGAATCCCGTAGTGTTTAGAGGGTTATGGGGACATGGAGCCTGTCACCTTTAGGTCACTGTTTCAAATATGGACAAGATTAGTAGTAAACAGAAGCTTCACTATCCAACAGCTCTTTGGCCTACTTCCACTGCGTTGGGGGTCCCCATCCAGTTCCTAGTGCACCCCACAATTGAATATGAAGATAACATTTTCAAAGTCACGTGACTTAGGCTATATCTACACTAGCACTTACTGCAGTTATATCGCCCAGGGATGTGGAAAAGCCCCACCCCCAGGCCGTGCAAGTTACACCGACCTAAGCACCAGTGTAGACAGCGCTGTTGGTGGGTTACATTAGGGAGCTTACAGCGGTGCAAGCTGCATCAGTGCAGCTCTGCCACTGTAAACTCTAGTGCAACTGTAGCCTTAGCCGCCTGAGTCCCACTGAAAATGGGACATAGCTGCCTACGTCACTTGGGGTAAAATTTCAAAAGCACCTAAGTCTTAGTAGAGGCCAGTGATTGAATCGCAAATGGGAGACTCAATCTCTTACCTGCTTTAGAAGTGGTCCCATCAATAGTGAAACACAGAGGTGTGGTTAGAAGGAGAAGCTTGCCTTGTCTCTGCCTCTGCTCTGTTGTCTAGAGAATAACTGCAGTCTGGCCCCTTTCACTAGCACCTAGTTCACCTGCAGAGGCATACTGTGATATTAAAACTTGTCTCACTAAATCAAATGGCTTCTAATTGTTTTTTCTTCCATTTCTCTCCTCTCTTTCTGTTCTTGATCCAAGGAATTGTGGGAATGTGTTTTGCTCCAGTTGTTGTAATCAGAAGGTGCCAGTTCCTAGTCAACAGCTCTTTGAACCCAGCAGAGTCTGCAAATCTTGCTACAGCAGCTTGCATCCCAGTAGTTCCAGCCTTGACCTTGAACTGGATAAACCCATCGCTGCCTCTTCAAATTGAAGCTCCAGCCTAGAAGGAAGGGTAAAAAAGACCGTGCTGACTCTTCTCCTAAACAGACACACTTGGTGGACAGAGGCTGTTACGACTGAAGAAGCCGTGCACTTTGGAGTTTGGGCATGGATCACTGCTCAGAGGGACAGAACTCTAGGACGTACCACTGGATTGTGGAATTCTTCTTTTCCAGCTATTCCCCCCTTTCCTTTTTATCCTGTTGGGGTGTGTGTGTGTGTGTGTATGTATATATATATATATGTACGTATGTATGTATGTATGGGTTTTTTTGGTTTTTCTGGAAGACTGGGGAAGTGGGAAAGGGGCTGGGCCCAGGACCAGGTCTCCCTCATGCTTCTAGCTGCACCACCATTGAACTGTGCTGCAGACAGACTTATCAATTTTATGGAGGAAAGGAGAGGAGGGGAATCAGTCCAGAGACAGCGTGTGGAGTGTGAATACCTGTAGTGTCAGTGCTAGTGCTTTCAGTCACTCCTGTTACTTCCAAACAAGAAACTGCTGTTTGGGAAACTTTTGCTGCTAGAAAAAATGAGAATCTCTTTCCCAAGAGAGGACTCTCCCCCTGTTCTTAGAGTGGGTTTAGTTAGCCTCACTGCATGAAAGGGGAATCAGTCACAGATTACCATACTCAGCAGCTCTGTATTTACATATGTAATCCACAGCTTTTATTGCCGTTAGCCAAGCCGGCTGTGGCTTTGAGTGGAAACATCTGGACATCTTTGGTTAATGAAAGTGTGTGCTTGTTTAAGGGAAGTGAAAGGGAAGGCCATTGAATGGCTTCCTGTTCAGGACTGGTTTTTCACTGGTGCTTCTATGTAAGGTTCTGTAAATGTAACTCATCATAAAGAAAACGGTGTTGGGGAAATTAGGAGACCTTTAAACTACTACCCTTGTCACATTTTTTTAGAATAGTTCATCCAAAATGCAGAGCTGGTTCATTGATCGGGCACTCACTGTGGTGCATTCAAACATAGACTGAATGTCATACTGATGATCAGACTCACACTTTAATGAGAGATCTCAAAGCAACTATAGAATGGCTGTGATATCTTGCTGAGTAAAATTTTACTGGCCTGAGGCTGCCAGTCAGTGAAAATAAGTACACTGATGCTTGTCATGTCTGTGGAACATTTCCTCCTTTTCATTCCGTGATCTGTATACTCTAGACATGGTAATCCTGGTCAAGCATCTAATCAAGAACCATAACAAATCATGGATTTCCCCCCTCGTTTGAAAGCAACTTTTAAAACCACCTCATTAAATTGTGAGTCTTTTGAATATCTGTTTCTTAATGAGAACATTTGGTACTCTTACACACCCTTTTCCTTTTGATACAGTATGCTTAATGCAGTTTGGAGAAGGAAGAAAAGTACATTATAATGTATAATATATTGTCTAGGCTAAGCTGTGACAGCTTCTACTTCTGACATGCTCAAGTAGAACAAATTCCCTTGGAATGTGTAAAAGTTTCTGAGTACAAAGATGCAAGGATTTATAATGGGTCTTGGGCTGGAGGGGTACTTGCTTTCAGTAGAACATCAGAATGACACCGCCTAGAGTGAATTTCATAAAGAAAGAAGCATCTCCAAATAGCTGGTAGAACCTTAGGGGAAAGACATGTCAAAGTATTTTATTTTTGATGTCTGAACTTTTCACACTGCTTGTGAAAGGTGCATACACTGCTGTAGTGTAAGCTGAAGATTTACAAGATGAAAATGAATGTTCCAAGATGCTGGTTTAGCATCGGAGCCCATGTGCTTAGAGGGCAGGATGTCTGGTGAAAATGCTCTTTGGGCTCCTCCCTGGTACATGTTTTGAAACACTTGGAAATCATCAGCAGGGGAAAAGCAAAGAAAAATCTAGGGTCTCCAATTCGAGTTTTATCGAAAATGAATTATTCCTGGGAAAATGCAGTAAAAATCCTGACTAGAACTGCTACAGTGGTTATAGTTCCTGGTACAGCTGAAAAGGTTGGAATATAAACCAGGGTAATATACAGCTCCTATCTCTCTGGCTTTTCCTTTGAGGCTAGTGATTAGAAGCTTGACCTCAGTGGACATGGTGTAGTTCTACACACTAACATTGTGTGGTTCTGTGGTGCAGAGTCAGGAATAAATCAGATTCTGCAGTTCCTAATGACAGATGCCAAGAGGTTATGATACGGGTTTTTTGGGTATGTGATATATAGTGTGAATAAATGCTTGCAGCTCTTAGTCTTTTATGATCAATGAAGCACTTTTTTATTAATATTATTTTTCTTTGTATGTAAAGGGGGAACCGATCTCTCTCCATAGCTGTATATATAACCCTTCTCTCCTAAGGAGGAGTAAAGTGCTCCTATATTTTTCATTTTTGTCAAAGCAAGAAGTAAATACTTTAGAATTGTTAAATATATAAATAAAGGTGAATAAAGTTTAGAGTTTTGCATGGGAGCATTTGCTAATACACTTCCTAATTTATTTGTCTTGCTATCCTTCGTAGGTGAAATATTTGAGGTTCAACTGAAACACCAAGAAACCTTTCATAACGGAGCTTGTCATAAGCTTCCTCTTGCTTTCTTTTCCACTGAGAGTCTTTGCAAGGAGCACACTGGTGCTCTTAAATGTAGAAGAAAAACATTAAACTTAGTTTTTCTGATATGAAAACGTATGGAGTATCAAGTATTGCTCCATAACAATCAATACAGTTTTCCCTTGGGCAGGAGTACTGGGTGTTAAGAGAGTTAAAACTACCTTGGTACCTCAGAATTCTCTTATCCTGAATGGACCATCAGATTTCAGAGTTTCAGCCAATGATTTTATTTCCACAACCACATCAGTGTAGAATGGACTAGGTCACCACAGTCTTCACATCCGGTTTCAGTGGGGTTTGGAAACAGGAGATCTGTGCATTTCTACCCTCTGCAGCAGCTATGGTGTAACATTTACCATTTGACAATGTTGGTGGGGAAGTTAAAGCTCAGTTCTTACTTGCAACCTTTCTCCTTATTCTCAATGTTGATGGTGCAGCTGTGGCTCTTTGGGAACAAACCACACGGACTCAAGTTTAACGCTGAAAACTCTTAATCTCTCCCAAAGGTGGAGAACACATCTGCTAGTTCTGCAAATCTAACCTACTTAGGGGCCTGAGTAATGTTCCTCCATTAGGGCAGCTAGTTCATTTCAGCACCCTAGGCTTACGTACATACCTGGTCACTTTCCATCACACAAACATATATTCCTTTTGTTATTATTTTTGTCTTCCGTATTTTAAGTCAGAGAAGGGATTATTTTATTGAACTCTCTGGGAGACTGAAGTATTCTCTGAGCATCTCTTGGTTATTTAGGGACAGCCCTATTCTAGTCACACAGGTTTGGTGCACAGTTGTTTTATAAGCTTTTCTTACTGCCTTTTCTTGGAAAATCAAATAATACTGCAGATTCAGGACACAGCAGTGATCAAAACCATTGGCTGTACCTCACAGCTTCAAGAACAAAATAAAAAAGCCCATATAATATTGTGCACTATTATGGGTGCGAGTTTGTCACAGACGTAATAGATTCTGTGACCTCCGTGACTTCTGCAGCGGCCAGTGCACCTGGCTCAGGGGCAGCCTAGGCAACCCCTGCTCCAGTCACACCGGCCACTGCTGGGGAAATCGCAGGCCACCATTTCTCCCCTCCCCCGAACCCAGCAGAGTTTGGGGGGGGGGCGGGGCAGCGCTTCTTCGAGTGATTGCTCATGTGTATTCCACAATAGGTGTGTATGCTCACCATGTGCACCAGTGCCGGAAGTTTTTCCCCTAGCAGTACCTGTAGGGGAGCGCCCCTAGTGACACCTAGGCCTGGTCCACACTACACAGTTAAATCGATTTAAACAGCGTTAAATCGATTTAACTCTGTACCCGTCCACACTACAAGGCACTTTAAATCGATTTTAAGGGCTCTTAAAATCGATTTCTGTACTCCCCAACGAGAGGAGTAACCCTAAAATCGATATTACTATATCGATTTAGGGTTAGTGTGGACGGAAATCGAAGTTATTGGTCTCATTCCTTTAATGTAGCTACCCAGAGTGCACCGCTCTGGAAATCAATGATAGACTAGGACCATGGACGCACACCACCGAATCAATGTGCCCTAGTGTGGACGTGTAAAATCGATTTTATAAAACCAGTTTTAATAATTTCGATTTTATTCAGCAGTGTAGATGTGGCCCTAGCGTGGCGCCTCCATGGCGCAGTATAAGGGGTGCTGCGTGCTCCCCCCACCCTCAGTTCCCTCTTGCCGCCAGTGAAGGTGCTTCGGAACTGCCCTGCTCCAGCTTTGCTGCAGCTCGTCCCCAGAACTCTTGCTCGTTCAGTGTAGTAGTACCTGTAGTTAAGTAGTTGATTAGTGCGCCCGGGCCAGGGCATGACCCAGGCCTTGGGTTTTAAGTCGTGTGACACTTGTAGGTGACCAGTGCCAGTGAGTGACTGTTTACGCAGTTTGGGTGAAACCCATCTCAGCGATCACTGTAAGATTTGCAAGTCGTTCAAGCCTCGGACCAAGAGAAAAAGAGACATTCGGCTCCGGGCCATCCTGATGGACTTGGCATTGACCCTGCTTCCAGCACACCGCTCCGAGTCGGCACTGGGTACCACACTGTCGGTGCACAGGGACACCCCCCAGCGCCATTTACCAGTCAGCACCACTCCCTGTCCACTGGGCACGCCAAGAAAGCTAAGAAGAGGCCTTCACCACGGCACCTTAGCAAGACTGGGGGAGGGGAGAGGCTAGACCTATGTTGGGTAGTCCTCGGTCCCCATCGGCCTCTAGGCCTCTGACTCAAGTCAAGCAGAGTAGCCCTGCCCATTTGGAGCAGGCTTCCCCCGATGTCCGGATGCCCTCCACACCAGAGGCTCTGCAAGCAGCCTGGGACATTATGTCCATGTCAGTACCAGGAGCACCGCCAATGTTGGCCCTGCGGTCCAGAAGCAAGCTGCCTCTGGGATCTCCGCAGTTGCCCCCAACTTGGTACCAGTCACAGTTGAAGGAATGTTCCCGATGCCATTTGCCACTCAGCAACTGTCCCATGCATAGTCCACACAGGTCACTGTTAACCCCCACCAAGTTGTCTGGCTGGGTTCCTACTGACAAGAGACTCCAGGCACTGCTCCGCCTCGAGGAGTGGACACCAACGGGACTGAGGCAGATGACGCCGAAGGTCCTCGTCTCCGAGGGTCTATTGTAGCCAGTTGCAACACGAACATTGATGCTGTTTGCGTTCGCTGCCTCGCTCCAGGATCCCACCATGGCACCGCTCCCGCTACCCTGGGCATTGATCGCCAGCCCCTTGCCATCGCGGATCTGCTCGACGGAGCTGATCGCGTAGCAGCTGCTACCAGCAGTACCATTCCTCCATGTCAGGATCAGGGTCTTGTGGTTGGCACCACTCCTGGCACTGCCACTCCTCCTGGTCCAGGGACAGCGGCAGGTCACAGGTCAGCCGGCCTCCCTTCATAGTCGTCCATCAATGGGACGGGCCAGCCATGCCGAACAGCCTGCTTCTTCGGTGCCACAGGAGGTGCAGTGGCACCGGGCCTTGTGGCCGGCACAATGGTACCAGTGGGTACCATGGCCCCGACACAGCCCCCAATGGGAGCTCACTCGGTGGCCAGAGCCTTGGAACGGCTGTCGGCCTCCCTCTCCCAGCCTCCGAGGAAGGAGTCGGTGGGACGAACCTCTTTGGCGTCATGCGTCATGCGTCATGCGCTATGTGGTGGATCCTCCGGTGCCAGAGAACACGCAAAGCGCTGCTCCCGCCTCCTCGCCCTCCCCTGATGAGGCGATTATGGCCCCTCTGTCCTGCAAGAGGACTCTAAAGCCCACCAGGAACTACTGAAAAGGGTGTCAAGTATCAGAGGGGTAGCCGTGTTAGTCTGGATCTGTAAAAGCAGCAAAGAGTCCTGTGGCACCTTATAGACTAACAGACATGTTGGAGCATGAGCTTTCGTGGGTGAATACCCACTTTGTCGGATGCATGAAAGGGGTGGCATCAAACCTCAACCTTCAGGCAGAGGAGGTGGAGGGGCCCTCGGAATCCCTCTTTAATGTCCTGTCCGCCTCGGCACCGAGCAGGGTGGCCTTTCCACTCCACAAAGCGGCCGCAAAAATTTCAAATGCCTGTGGCAAACCCCAGCCTCATTGCCCCCCATCTCTAAGAGAGTAGAACACAAGTCTTTTGTGCCGGCCAAGGGACATGAATGCCTGTACAAGTGAAGTCAGTCAACCATGGGGAGCGGCAGGGCCAACCAGCCCCTACTCTGAAAAATAAAGACTCAAGGAGGTTGGATTCATTTGGGAGAAAAAATTATTCATCCTTGAGCTTCCAGTTATGGGTGGTGAGCCATCAAGCTCTCCAGGGCCGGTATGAGTTCAATCTGTGGGGCCTAAGTTCGAAGACTCCCCTCCAGGAGTGTCACAGGAAGGAGTTCAAAGCTCTGGTTGAGGAGGGTGCAGGGGCTGCTAAGGCAACCCTGCAGACAGCATCAGATGTGGAGGACATGGCTGTGCGGTCCGTGGCCTTCACAGTGTCCATGAGAAGGGCATCGTGGCTCCATCTATCTGGGCTATCCGGTGAGGAGCAGACTCCTTGCAGGAGCTTCTGTTTGATGGCAAGGTTCTGTTTGCGGAATAGACAAACATAAAACTGCATGGCCTGAAAGACTCCCGACTCTTGACCTTTATGTTCCGGCTCTGGCTAAACCTAAATTTAAGCCATAACAGGCTCCCGCCCAGGCCACCCACTCTAAATACGAACCCCCTTATAAAAAGTTGCGGGACTGTAAAAATGTCTGCAGAGGCAATCCCGATCTGCCCCCTAGCCTGGGTCCTCCAAGGGCAAACAGGCAGGGAAATGGTAGTTTTGATGGGCTGCCCGGGGGCGACTTCCCAGTTCACATCAGAGTCCACCTGCAATAAAGCTTCCCTTCTCCAACTGGTTGTGTGCTTATCTCCTGGAGTGGTTGCGGCTGACGCTGGACCGATGGGTCCTCAACACCATCTCCTGAGGCTATACACTCTAGTTTACCTCTATCCCGCCCAACCGCCCTCCACCCTCGTCCCTCCTGGGGGACCCCTCTCACGAGGCCCCGCTCGAGGAGGAGGTGGGGCGGCTCCTTGATCTAGGAGCGGTCGAAGTGGTGCCCGTGGAGTTCAAGCAAGAGGGGTACTTCTCTCACCAAAGGGGGGCTCAGGCCCATCCTGGACCTGCGAGGCCTGAATCAGCACATGGTAAAGCTCAAGTTCCACATGGTCTCTCAGGCCTCCATCTTCCCCTCCCTGGATCCCTCGACCTGCAGAACGCATGTTTCCACATCCATATATTCGAGGGGCACAGACACTTCCTCCGTTTCATGGTTGGGCAGGAGCACTACCAATTCACGGTCCTCCCATTTGGCCTGTCCACTGCCCCCAGGGTATTTACAAAGTGTATGTTGATGGTAGCAGCCTACCTCAGGCATCGGAGGGTCCAGATCTTCCCCTATCTGGACAACTGGCTGGTCAAGGGCAGCTCCCGGTCGCAGGTGCAGGATCACGTGGTGCTCTTCCTGTCCATATGCGCCACTCTGGGCCTGTTGGTGAACGACACCAAGTCCACATTAGTCCCGGTACAGCGCATAGAGTTTATCAGGGCAGTCCTGGACGCCACATCAGCCAGAGCCTCCCTCCCACCAGACAGGTTCGAGACCCTGAAAGGGCTCATCAACACAGTCACAAAGTTTCCAGTGACATCAGCCAGAGCGTGTCTCCAGCTATTGGGTCACTTGTCGGCTTGCACATATGTGGTCTGCCATGCCAGACTCAGGATGGGGCCCCTCCAGCTCTGGTTGGCCTCGATGTTCTGCTGTGCCAGGGACAGGATGGACAAGGTCCTCACTGTGCCCAAGCCCGTGATTGCCTCCTTACAATTGTGGTCCTCTCCAGCAGGGGCGGCTCTATGTTTTTTGCCGCCCCAAGCACAGCAGTCAGGCGACCTTCGGCAGCGTGCCTTCGGGCAGTCCGCTGGTCATGTGGATTCAGCGGCATTTCTGCGGGTGATCTGCCGGTCCCGTGCCTTCGGTATACCCACCGTCGAATTGAAGCTGAAGCCGTGGGACCAGCAGACCTCTTGCAGGCATGCCGCTGCCGAAGGCGGCCTGACTGCCACCCTCATGGCAACCGATACTCCACCCCCCGCCACTTGCCACCCCAGGAATGTGTTTGCTGTGCTGGTGCCTGGAGCCAGCCCTGCTTCCCAGGGAACATGCTCCGTGGGGTTCCGTTCAGAGGCAGGTCCCCGTCGATGGAACTGGTGTCCAGCCCATCAGGCCTGGGGTGGGGAGCCCATGCGGGAGATGTTCAGACGAAAGGTCTGTGGTCTGCACAGGACCTGGACCTCCACATAAATGTCAAGGAGCTCAGGAACTCTGGCTGGCGGGCATGGCCTTCCACTCACACCCGGAGGGGCAGGGTGGTCAAGGTTTTCAGGGACAACACGGCCTCGATGTTTTACGTCAACAGGCAAGGCAGGACCCTCTCCTCTGCTTGAAAGCCCTCAAGCTGTGGGACTTCTGTATAGCCCACAACCTTTGCCTACATGCCTACCATCTACCGGGCACCCGGAACTCATAGACGGATCAGTTGAGCAGAGACTTCTCTCAGCACGAGTGGTCTCATCAGCCAGAGGTGTTGCACAGACTTTTCCAGGATTGGGGAACTCCCCAGGTGGACATGTTCGCAACTTGGCTGACCTATCGATGACCCTGGTTCTGCTCGGGGGGGGAGGAAGGGGGCTGGGATGGGGTGCTATCTCTGATGCCTTCCTCCTATCCTGGTCAGGCCAGTTTGTTTATGCCTTCCCCCTGTTCCCACTGATCAGCAAGGTCCTGGAAAAGATAAAGATGGACAGAGCCCGGGTCCTACTGATTGCTCCAGCGTTGCCCAGACCCTGGCTCTGGCCACGCAACAGTGGGGCTCATCATCCACCCCATTGGCCCTGGCCCCCACTGCCTCCCATGGCCTTGTATCCATCCCCCTCTCTCAGGACCCTGCTGCTTTCCTGGCCTCGCATTCACTCCCTGCTCCAGTGCCTTGGGCTCCTGCTGCCTCTGCAGCTCTGCATTCAGCCCCCCACACACATTGCCCTGGGGCCCCCCTAACCTACACCCATCCCACCATTGCATCTGGCCCCTGCTGCCTAACCTCTTCGGCCCCCACCATCCAGGGCTTAGTGGGTCCTGGGGCTTGCTGAGAAAAGTGATATTAGCAAACATGCAAGGTTCACTTCTCACAGCAGACTTATTAGCTATCTGTGAAAAGTGATACTTGTACGTTTGTTAATATTACTTATTATTTCCCATGGCCTCCCAGGTAGCTACTAAATGTGCTGTGATATTAACAAATATACAAATATCACCTTTCACAGCAAGCCCCAGGACCCGCTAAGCCCTGCATGGGGGGAGTGGGCCGAAGGGGGAGGCAGCATTATTTTTGTTATTAAGTCTGCCAAAAACCCGACAAATACACGTTACAATGATGTGGATGTGACTCTGTGCATGTTTGTTTTTTTTCCCTAAAATTAATTGAGAGTTGGTGGCCAAGGTCAGTAAGGACAACACAAAGAACAGAGCAATGGGAAGGCATGGGTGTGGCACTGTGAATGAAAACAGAGAAAGGCTTGTTAATTTCTGTAATACGAATGACCTAGTCATCGCGGAACCCTATTTCAACATAGTGAAATTCACAAGCTGACGTGGTGTTCTCCAAATGATAGAGATAGGAAGCAGATTGACCATATGATCAACGTCAAATGGCGACACTCACTGACAGATGTGAAAGCGAGAAGGGGTGCAGGAGTTGGCAGCGACCACCACCTTGTGACAGCCTCCATCAAGCTAAAACTGACAAGAGTGGGTCCACCAAACAAGGGACATAGGCGTTATGATATTGACAAGCTAACGTCCCTTGAAATGCAGAAGCCTTCGTTCTGCAGTTAACAAGTTTCAAGCACTTGCACATCTTGATGAGGAGAAGGGGAATGCAGATGAGGAGATCAAGAAGAAGTGGGACAAAGTAACAGTAATTTGTAAACAGAGCAATGAAGCCTGTCTAGGCTACAGGCAGAAGAGAAGGAAGGGGTGATTACACCCAGCACATGGAACGCCATAGAAACCAGACGAGCCCTGAAGAAAAAAGTTTGACACAAAATCCCAGAAACTAAAGGACAGATACTATGAGCAGTAGAGCAAGGCACACGGGGGGGGGGGGGCTCAAACGCCTTGTGAGAGCGACAAACGGCATTATGTTGATACTCTGGCAACACAAGCAGAGGATGCAGCTGCTCGTGGTGAACAAGGAACCGTCCACAAAATGACGCGGCTTATCAGTGGCAGACACGAACAAACACTCTCATCGGGAACGAACAAGGACACCTACTAACAACCAAAAAAGAACAAGAAATGCGCTGGACAAAGAACTGCTGAAGAGGGAGCCAACTAAAGGGGAAGCAAACATCCAGGAGTTGGAAGAAGATCTTGGTATCAGCACAGACCCCCCAGCTAAGGAAGAGATCGTTCAAGCCGTCAAATCCTTAACAAATGGGAAAACTCCTGGCAAGGAAAACTTGAATGCAGAATTGTTCAAGGTAAATCCTAAATTAGCAGCATCTATCCTGGCCCCTCTATTTACAGCAGTCTGGGAAAGGGGAAAAGTGCCAGATGAGTGGACCATTGGGGTTATAGTGAAGATACGAAAGAAAGGAACTCTCAGTGATTGTGAAAACTGGTGTGATATCACACTTTTATCTGTGCCAAGCAAAGTACCGTGTAAAATCATAGTCCAGCGTATCTCAGAGGCAGTTGATAGTGTTCTCAGAAAAGAACAAGCTGGTTTTCGGAAAGGACGTGGATGCACAGACCAGATCTTCGCTCTATGAAACATAATACAACATTGCTTAGAATGGCAACGGCAACTTTACATAAATTTCATAGATTTTGAGAAGGCTTTTGATAGCATTCACCGGACTAGCCTATGGCGCATTCTGCGGGCATATGGAATTCCTTTCTGTATCAACGTCATCAAAAGCTTCTATTTCAACTTTACATTCAGTCTTGATCACAGTGAGCTCAGTTTTGAAGTCAAAACAGGAGTACGTCAGGGGTGTGTCATGTCTGCAATCCTCTGCAACATTGCCATCGACTGGGTAATGCAGCGTACAACAGAAGACATGCCAAGAGGCATTAAATGGACACTCTTCTCGTCCCTTGAAGACCTGGACTTCGCAGATGATATTGCTCTCCTGTCACATACCCAACACCATATACAAGAAAAAACACCTCGACTCACTGCATTCAGCCAGCAAATTGGACTGAAAATCAACCATAATATGACAGATCTCATGACCTTTAATATTGCCTCACCATCACCAGTACAGATAGAGGATTATATTCTCACCGATGTAGAAACGTTCCCATACTTGGGCAGCACCATCAGCCAGGACAGTGGAACAAGCCGGGACATCTGGAACAAAATCAGTAAAGCCAGAAACACCTTCAGGAGCTTAAATACAGTCTGAAAATCATCAAAATACAACACCAAAACCAAAATCAAGATTGATCAGAGCTGCATACTTTCAACATTACTTTATAGTGCAGAATGCTGGGGAATGAGAAAGTATGACATGTCCAAACTGTCTTCATTCCATACAAACTGCCTCAGAAAAATCCTCCATATCTTTTGTCCCAGAATAATCTCAAACCAAGGTCTACTGACTCTGTGCAGCCAACAGGATCTGAGCACCATCATTGCCAGGAGACGGATCGGTCATGTGCTTTGGATGGAAATTGATTCCATCACCAGAGTGGCAACAAGATGGACACCTGCAGGCAAGCGAAAACGAGAACGCCTGAAAACAACATGGTGAAGAGCTGTGGAAGTCGAGCTGAAAAACCTGGGGCACAGCTGTGGAACCATTGAAAGACTTGCCAGAAACAGACAGGAGTGTAGGAGCTTTGCCGCTGCCCTAAATGCCAGAGGCGTAATAGGATCATGATGATGATGATGATGTACAGGAAGTGCTGCAACCACTGCTGTATGAAATTCAGTTTCTGGAGTGTGTTTGGTTCACATTCAGGATCCAGAGCAAGATTTAGATTGTCTCTGATGTTATAACCCTGAATCTCAACATTTGTCTGGCTAACTGTACAGTGTACAAACAGTAGGGACGGGTGAAGAATGATCTCCATCCATCATTTTATGCTCACAGTACGGGCTCTGGGGCTGAGAGGTTTGAACATTGGCCTGCTAAACCCAGGGTTGTGAGCTCAATCCTTGAGGAGGCCACTTAGGGACATGGGGCAAAATCAGCACTTGGTCCTGCTAGTGAAGGCAGGGGGCTGGACTCAATGACCCTTCAAGGTCCCTTCCAGTTCTAGGAGACTGGTATATCTCCAATCATTGAGTGGGGGAGGGATAGCTCAGTGGTTTGAGCATTGGCTTGCTAAACCTAGGGTTGTGAGTTCAATCCTTGAGGAGGGAACTGGGGAAAAAATCTGGTGATTGGTCCTGCTTTGAGCAGGGGGTTGGACTAGATGACCTCTTGAGGTCCCTTCCAACCCTATTATTCTAACTTCTGCACCCTAATCTGGGTCTATGCTGGTTGTGATATGTACATATCTCTTCATCCTTGTAACCAATACCTGTAATCCCTCATAACTCAAGCCTGACCCCAGATATACAGTACCTTCCCTCTTAACTTGTGTAATTTAATTTTAAACAAACTTTAATAAAAAATTTAAATCTATTCAGCCAAAGGCAGATAGCAAGCAGAGAAAAGGGTAATAAATGTCTGTCTTACCTAAAGTTATTCTTTTTTCTTAGCCCAGACACCCCTACTCCTGGCCTGGGAGAGAGACAGACAGCCCCTGCAGCATTCTCTTTGTGTCTCACTGCTCCCCATCCCTCTTCCTCTCTAGGCCAAGGTTCTTAAATGTTTATGGTCCTTTCTGAGATCTAGGCTGTGGCCTTGGCAAAACAACTGTATGAACTTGCTGGTGCCCAGAAAAGATCTTCCCAATAAATAACCTAACCTGTATTATCTTAACTCCCTTGAAGGTGTTTACCCCAGATGTCTGGATCTCCACCATTCTTTCATTTTCTGTTGGCTGTTTGTAACAACCCCTTTCATTTGACTGTGTAGTCAGATAGAATGATATCAAGCAGATAAACTGCAGTACATATATTCATACAAAATAATACAGCTCTCTCCCTTGCTTTCCAAAGTAACGATACCAACTGTCTGCCTTGATGATGTTTTATTGATTTTTTAACCTAAAACTGGAAACTCTGTCCTGTGTCCTGCAGTACCATTAAGGCACATATGAAAAGGAAATGAATGAGCTCTATGGAGGACAAAGATTATTTTCCTTTACCAGCAGGAAGCAACTATCTCATTCTGGGAGCCTGGCGCAAGATTCATATTGAAGTGACTTGTCTCATCTCACAGTAGCTTTTGTAGAGTAGCTTCCTTGAACTCGACTGATGGGAGGGATAGCTCAGTGGTTTGAGCATTGGCCTGCGCTAAACCCAGGGTTGCGAGTTCAGTTCTAGAGGGGGGGAACTTATGGATCTGGGGCAAAAATCGGTACTTGGTCCTGCTAGTGAAGGCAGCGGGCTGGACACAATGACCTTTCAGGGTCCCAGCTCAGTGAGACAGGGCTATCTCCATACATCGTATTAAAATGTTGGTGCACTTCTGAGGCTCTGAATGCCTCAGCAACAAGTGATCCTCACAGAAGACATGAAGCCTTCCTGGCTACAGAGATTTGTGCCTTGGCCTGCTAAACCCATGGTTGTGAGCTCAATCCTTGAGGGGACCATTTAGGGAACTGGGGTAAAAATCTGTCTGGGGATTGGTCCTGCTGTGAGCAGAGGGTTGGACTAGATACCTCCTGAGGTCCCTTCCAACCATGATAGTCTATGATGTCATTGGCCAAGAAATAGCACATCTTCAGTGACAATAGTTAACTATTCAGAGTACAGTTACTGGCTGGGCAAGGCAATGAGCACGCTGCATGTCACTGTAACATTTGATGGGGGAAAAGGCTATCATAGGTGAAGTGTATTTATGATTCCTTCCCCACATCCACCCTCTTTATAAGCTGAAGTTCAATTCAACAGGGAGTTCTACTTACATGGTATGGCAAGGAGACTTGCCGTCTCATTTAAATGTTGAGCACTAGATGTACTTTAAAAAGACAAATGCAATGTGTATTGAACCTTTTCCAAATTCCTTTATTGCAGAATAGCCAAATCACTCAACCATCTTGTTCAAAGAAACAGTTTCACATTTTAAGTTCTTTGCACTGATTTGATAAGAATTATAAAAAAGATTGCTTAGGTCTTACATTTCTGATGTAATTTTATCAGCTACCTTGTGTATTTGATCTCAACAAAGTCTGATTTTTAAACAGCATATAGGGATAAGTTTGACTCAGTACTGTACCTTAACAATTCAACTTCTAACACACTAAGGCCTGGGTTACACGACAGAGGAAGCGTACGGCGACCTAACTCTATAAGCATCTACGCTACACTGTAGCTCAAACAGCTGTAACTCGCCCATTACACCAACTTAATAACTCCACTTCCACGAGAGGTGCAGGGCTTCAGTCGATGTAGTTAGGTGGATGCAGTGTCATTGTAGACATTGTGTTGCTTCCATGGACTGTTACTGCCTGTCAGGAACTGTCCCACCGTGTCCCACGCTGGCAGTTAAATTGGTGCAAGCGCTCCAGGTGAGGATGTGCACTGCTGACACAAGCAGCAAAATGTGGACATGAAAACAGATTCAATTACGGCAGTGGCTGTACGTTGGCATAACTTAGGTTGACAATTTTGCAGTGTAGACTTGCCCTAAAGTACTTCTCTGCATGAGGCTGTCTTGTGACATGCATATCTCAATAGCATCAAGTTTCTATTTAACAATTCCTTGTGTACACTTCCTCACTAATAAAGTGTAGCCATTTCTTTCAGACCCAACCACAGGGTAACTGGAACTCTACCAAGCACCCCCCTATAACCATGCTGACCCATATCTGTCCCTTTTTGGTACTGCCTGGGAAAGAGGATCTCATCTTTCCTCATCTGGCCAGATGCTCAAACCAGGTTCTTGTGGCTAACGAGGCCAGTGGAGAATGCCCTTGGGCAGGGGAACTCTCCACTGACACAAAGTTGCTGGAGGCAACATTGCAGATGTCAGGTGTTGGCTCAGAGAGAGGGGGTGGGGAAGTGGTGTTGCAAAGCTAAAAACCAATTTTATAAACTTCTGTAACTTCTGTGTTTTAGACCAGGCTTCAGATGTAGCTTTGGTTCTGTTTCCTTGTCTCAGTGTTGAAAAGAATACTCATTAGCACTTCAGAGTTTTCTTATTAAATTCATTATCTGCATTTGACCACCACATGTTTGCCTTAAACATGCTAAGCATGTTTCTTTTCAACACCTCCTGAAAGAGACAATCAGTGATAAGCTGATGGTCATAGCCCATTTGTTTACACAGCTCTAAATATTAAGCACACTATAAGCAAATGCAATTTGTGCTGGACGCACCAGGCACTGGCCAGGATTGTAATCCAATTTCTCTTCCAAAGTGAGGTCTGGATGTTTTCAGTTAGCTTCAGTTAAGTCACAGCTTTCCTTTCAAAACTGGGTTTCCCTCATAAACCAAGTAGGTATCCATGGAAACTGCCTTGTCATCATAACAGCCAGCTTTTTCTTCTGAGTCTATGGGGCAGAGATCCTGTTTGCACCACCTGAGTAGGGAATGCAAATAACTTTTAACTAAAGCCATTGTATGGACAATACTTGTTGCAACCTAACCCCTAGTGATGTTACACTCTCTAGAAAGGCATGCTGTGGACAGGCAATCCCCATGAACACCATGGAGGGGATTGATCAGATTTCACTGATACAGCAGAACCGATACTTCTTCGAGTGCTTGCTCATATCCAGTCTAGTTAGGTGTGCATGCGCCACGTGCACGTTTGGAGACTTTTTTACCCTAGCAACACTCGGTGGGTTGGCAGGTCGCCCCCTGGAGTGGCGCCGCTATAGCGCCTGATATATACCCCTGCCGGCCCATCCGCTCCTCAGTTCCTTCTTACCGCCCATGTCGGTCGTTGGAACAGTGGAGCGCGGCTTAGCTGATCTCCACCTCCCTAGCGATTCGCTCGTTTGTATAGTATCGTGTATATAGTTCTTTTCTGTAGTTCTAGTTAGGTGCTTTCCAACCACCTCTGCTCGTACTTCCCTTGCTCTCCTGGGGCACATGGCTGCATGCACTTTTGTCACAAGGCATGCCAGACTGCGAATGTGCCCTCTGCAAACCTGGCTCGCTTCGGTCTATCGGCCGGGCATAGACATTATTCTGACAGTTCCGCTGGATGTTCTAGGCTTCCTCGACTGGTGGAAGATGTCATCCCGAGTGTGTGCAGGCCTGCCGTTTCATCCTCCCCTGCCCTCCATGTCCCTAACAACGGACGTGTCCTCGCTGGGCTGGGGCGCCCACCTAGGGCTCCTGCGCACCCAAGGCCTTTGTCACCCCGGGAGTTGACGCTCCACATCAATGTACGAGAGCTGAGAGCAGTCCGGCTGGCATGCCAAGCGTTTAAGCGCCATCTACACGGCAGTTGTGTTGCAGTATTCATGGACAACACAACGGCCATGTATTATATCAACAAGCAGGGTGGGACACGGTCCTCCCCTTTGTGTCAGGAGGCAGTGGGACTTCTGCATAGCCCACTCCATACATCTAGTGGCCTCCTTTCTCCCAGGGGTACGGAACACTCTTGCAGATCACCTGAGCAGATCCTTCCTATCTCACGAATGGTCCATCCGTCCAGACGTTCTCCATTCGATTTTCCGGAGGTGGGAGTTTCCCCACATAGACCTGTTTGCATCCAGAATGAACATGAAATGCCAGGTGTTCTGCTCCTTACAGGGTTGCTCCCCGGCTCCCTGTCGGACACATTCCTGATTCCGTGGATGGGCCGCCTCTGTTACGCCTTTCCACCGTTCCCTCTCGTCCACCGAGCCCTGCTCAAGCTCCGCAGGGACAGGGCTCGCCTCATCCTGATCGCTCAGGCTTGGCCGAGGCAGCACTGGTACACCATGCTGCTTGACTTGTCCCTGGCAGACCCAATTCCCCTGCCGCTCTGGCCGGACCTGATCGCACAAGACTTCGGCAGGATGCACCATCCGGACCTGCAGTCCCTTCATCTGACTGCATGGCTCCTGGCTGGTTAAACCGGTCGGAGTTGCGCTGTTCCACCGCAGTACAGCAGGTGTTGCTGGGAAGCAGGAAGCCCTCCACGTACTCGACATACCTCGCAAAATGGAAGCGCTTCTGCCACTGGTGTGACCAGCACGGCCATTCTCCGCATTCTGTATTAGTCCCCACTGTTCTGGACTACGTGTGGTCTCTCAAAGAGCAGGGCTTGGCGATCTCCTCTCTGCGGGTACATCTTGCGGCTATATCCACCTTCCATCCGGGGGAAGCTGGCAGTTCCGTTTTTTCTCACCCTATAGTTTCCAGATTCCTCAAAGGCTTGGAGTGACTATACCCACAGGTCAAACACCCTACCCCTACCTGGGACCTGAACCTTGTCTTAACCAGGCTCATGGGGCCCCCTTTTGAGCCTTTGGCCACATGCTCGCTGCTGTACCTGTCCTGGAAAACAGCTTTCCTAGTCGCTATCACCTCAGCTAGACGAGTCTCAGAGCTTCGTGCATTGACTGTGGATCCTCCATATACTGTGTTCCATAAGGACAAGGTACAGCTGCGACCACACCCGGCGTTCCTCCCTAAGGTCGTCTCCGCCTTTCACGTTAACCAGGACATCTTCCTGCCAGTCTTTTGTCCAAAGCCGCATTCATCGCGACGAGAGCAACAGCTCCATACTTTGGATGTCCGGAGGGCTCTCGCCTTCTACATCAAGAGGACCAAGCCCTTCCGGCGCTCACCTCAGCTATTCGTGGTGGTGGCGGAACGTATGAAGGGCATGGCAGTCTCCTCACAGCGTATTGCATCTTGGGTTACATCGTGTATTCGGGCTTGCCATGACTTAGCTCATACTCAGTCGGGCCATCTCACTGCCCATTCTACCCGGGCTCAAGCTTCTTCTGCCGCGTTCTTGGCCCATGTTCCCATACAGGACATCTGCCGCGCGGCCACCTGGTCTTCCATCCATACCTTTGCATCGCACTACACATTGGTCCAACAGTCTAGAGACGATGCCGCCTTCGGCTCAGCGGTCTTACGTTCCGCAACGTCTCGCTCCAACCCCACCGCCTAGGTAAGGCTTGGGAATCACCTAACTGGAATGGATATGAGCAATCACTCGAAGAAGAAAAGACGGCTACTCACCTTTGTAACTGTTGTTCTTCGAGATGTGTTGCTCACATCCATTCCACACCCGCCCTCCTTCCCCACTGTCGGAGTAGCCGGCAAGAAGGAACTGAGGAGCGGATGGGCCGGCAGGGGTATATATCAGGCGCCAGGGAGTGACCTGCCAACCCACCGAGTGTTGCTAGGGTAAAAAAGTCTCCAACAAACATGCACGTGGCACGCACACACCTAACTGGAATGGATATGAGCAACACATCTCGAAGAACAACAGTTACAAAGGTGAGTAACCGTCTTTTGTCTCCAGCAGCAGCAGATGTTGAGGTCTGGGTCTGTCACAGTAGAAGGTGTGACTGACTACTAGAAAGGGATTGGATCACATGAGTGTGGTGCGGCACCTGCTGAATACACCTAGAGGATCTGCTTGGAAGAGGTGGCTGGAGAAAGGGGTTCTATTTACCTCTGAGCTGCATAGGTGTCTGTGGAGGAGGCGTCAGGCTGGGCTGCGTGTTCGAGTAAGAGAGCCCCTGCGAAAAGCACACATCAGATATAAATGTTTCCAGACTCCCAACCCAACAGCAAAATGTAATGGAAGGGCCAGGTATTCCTTACTCCATCACAGCATCTTGCTGCTTCATACCTGAATCTCCTGCTCAAAAAGGAGGCAGTGACCAGCATTCCTTACACCACCATTGTTTAACAACATTTGAAAACCAATCTCCTCCGCTGAAACCTACCCCAGGATCCCTGAAACTAAACATCCTAGGACTAATTCAGAGTCATTTTGGAATCTCTACAGTGGATTGTTTGTCAGTTCTCTCCATTACCTGTGTAGATCCTTGCCAGAGTGTAGGCAAAGTCTCTTGCTGCTAGCTCCATTGCAACTGCCCCTTTTGAGCCAACTCTTTGAGTGAACTGGCCAAGCCTGTGGAGAGCATCCTGGAGGAGCTGCACAGAAGATTCCAGTTCTGAAATGCTGGAAGCCAACTCCAGCTTCCCCTGCAAAGAAAGGAAAAGTTATTGAGAGCCTCCCACAGGGAAACACAGCTGCTTAAATGCTAATGGAAGAGATCAAGCCACTGCAGTTCTCACTGAGGCTGCCACAGGAAGCTTATACCACACCAGCCAACACTGACAAAACGCTGCTCAGCTGCTCTCAGGAGAAAATTGTTTGAAGGAAACTTGCAGCATTAGTTTATTAACTGAAAAACACCGTGAGCTAGATCCACCATGCTGGCATTCCAGCAAGGTTTGGATACCAACGAGTGTACCCACTACCCTGTAATTACATACCTGTATCAGGTAGAAATTATACATGTCCATCACCACTGTGTCTGATCTGTCCTACATCCAAATATTTCCACTTTCATTAAGATGTTAGGCTCCGCTCAGAGTGTGATTGCAGCTACTGCTCTCCTTGAGCTAACAGGTAGGTTTGAAGAATCCGTCCCTCACAAGTCACATATGTGGGAAAGCCCAAAGCAGTCAGGCCTGCGCTCAACTCTCTGAGAATGGATGGCAGGGCTCTGGCTGCTCCAAGGGGCTTTGCTGGCTCCTCTGGTTAAGCTGCCATTTTCCCAGTGGCCTAGCTGTCTTGTAGAAAACGTGACAGGTCAGCAGTGAGACCCTAATACCACTCTACACTGGCTTCCGATTAATACTATGGTGTGCACACTGCTGCCTCGGCGTGTGAGACTGAGTGGAGCCTTTAATCAGGGTTTCCCATGCTGCCATAGGGTGAGCTCTCAGAAGGGCTCTTGATTCGCGTAACGTGTATTTGTATCCAATATATAAATGCCATTATGCATCACTACATCATATTACTGATCCTGTGTTTGGATCTGCATTTCCATGGTCATTGGGTTGAAAAACTTGCAGTGTGTGTGTGAAATCCTGGCCCCTTTGAAGTGTTTTGACATGGACCTCAGTGAAGCCAGGATTTCACACTGGGTCTTGGCCCAGCGTCTGGGGTGCTATGTTTTACAGAACTGTACATCTTTACCCCAGTAGTTCTGCAATTTGTGCTTTTCTGCTGTAATACAATGTGACCGAAGGGTTACAATGGTTAGATTTGCAAAGAGGAGCTGGTATTTTAGAGTAGCATTTTGTAGAAGGTGAATTAATGTGAATTAATCTCTTATTTGCAGATTATTTGTGAAACTGACACGTATTAGTAGCTCATATCCTACTAAAAAATAGTTTTGTGTATTTTAGGCTTTCAGTACTTGAGGTGATCATGCAGTTCTTACTGGAAAATACAGCCTGTTGGCTCAGTAGGAGTCAACCTGTGAAAATTCAACACAATTTTGTATTCTATAAAACTTGCTTGCACTACTAGCTTCCTAAGTACAGGTTAGGTCTGTTGCCAAGATAAAGTCCAAAGGAACCTCCAAGCCCACAGCATATTAATGAGATGTTTTAAAAAGCGTTTTGCAAAAGTAACTTAGAGGTTGATGCCAACAAATAGCATAGAATCCAAAGGCAGAAACACAGGCATAACAGGCTGGGATGAAGCCAAAGGTACATAGGTTTCTCAAAACACAGTAGATTCATATACCACACTACAGTAGAACCTCAGTGCTACGAAAACCAGAGTTATGAACTGACTGGTCAACCACACACCACATTTGGAACCGGAAGTATGCAATCAGGCAACAGCAGTGACACAAAAAACATAGTACAGTACTGTGTTAAATGTAAACTAAAAAATTAAGGGAAAGTTTAAGGAAAAAAAGATTTAACAAGATAAAGGAAACTTTCTGTGCTGTTTCATTTAAATTAAGGTGGTTAAAAGAACCATTTTTCTTTTGCATAGTAAAGTTTCAAAGCTGTATAAGTCCATGTTCAGTTGTTAACTTTGGAAAGAACAATCATGAGAAGATGTTCATAACTCTGAGGCTCTACTGTAATACCTTGGTACAACTGGCTGTGTAACAAACTGCTACTGCCTAAACCAGGGGTTGGCAACCTTCAGCACGCGGCCTATGAGGGTAATCCACGGCAGGCCGCGAGACATTTTGTTTACATTGACCATCTGCAGGCATGGCGCCCTGCAGCTCCCACTGGCTGCAGTTTGCCATTCCTGGCCACTGGGAGCTGTGGGAATCAGCGGCCAGCACATCCCTTCCCGCAGCTCCCATTGGCTGGGAATGAATGGCAAACTGCGACCATTAGGAGCTGTGGGCAGCTGTGCCTGCGAACGGTCAATGTAAACAAAATGGGCCACATGCCAAAGGTTGCCAATTCCTGGCCTAAATTGCCATGCTGTTGTGTGTTTAAAGGAACCCAGGTACTGTAGGTCCAAAATCTGATCAGCTTTAAAGCATGGTTCTGGTCAGAAAAGTGACAGGTTGTATTCTGTATGTGTTCTGCATCAAATCCTTTCATCTCCAATTTGCTAATTTTTTACAGGTGATTTTTTTCCCCAACTGCCAGCAGTGTAAATTCAACGTACGGGAAAATCAAACTGGGTTTTTTCCCACTTCCTCTCTTATAAGGAGAAAAAAAATTCTAGAAGGAGAACTTAGCCAGCAGCTTCACTGCTCATGTGAAAGGCAGAAACAACTCCAGCTTTGCTTTCCTTCCTGTCTACCTGCTCTAAGTCCATAAGAGTATAACTGACAGGAGGCTATATCAATGGGGCCATTTTTACCGTCACTTTTCTGACTGATGTAGTCAAACAGGGAATGACATTTAATCTATCAGAAACTGTTTAAGCTGCCACTCTTTGGTTAGCCTCTCCTTGCTGCAAACAACTAACAAACAATACAGCAAGAACTGGACTCATTTCTTATAATGGAGAATCATTTTCAAGGTTATGCGTATTTAAAAATAAGAGCGAGGACACCAAAAACAGGGGGCTTTGATTGCAAATCATATTTACTTCAATAGGGCTGCACAGATTTTACTGAGGGCACAAACTGGCCTGCAGAATCATTGCTGATGATCCATGAAAAGGCAGAACACTCGGCTTTATTTGTACATAGCCCAGGCTGAGTTTTGCACAGCTGACATTCAGAAAGATCCTGTTTCATTTGTGAGCTGATCAAATTTGATATGAACTTGTTAGCATACAAGAATCCTGGAACCTCATGATACCATTTTTAAAATGTCACTTCTCAGAGTAGAAGTGGATTTTAAAATGCATCCAAAGTTCTGCAGCAAAGCCATAGCCGACAAAACTGGCCCCACATATTGCTCATCTGAACCTCCCAGGATGTCTCCTAGATGGTTGTCTTAGGAAGCTAGTGCCATTTCTCTCATTCATTCCTCTGGTTGCACTTTATATGTGAAGATCAGCAGGATAATCACCCAGTAACATGTTTATCTTCCTTCCCCTTGCCTTGCCTCTGTAGAATGCATCCTGAAGTACGCACATGAAAGGCTATCAGCTTCCCATAACCATATGGTGCAAAGGCAAAGAATGTTACCTGTCATTCATGTTACCTGTCATTCATGTTCTCTGGAGATATACTTCAGTGGCTCACTGCTCTTGGAACCAGGCTTCCAGCATGAGGCCAGGTGGGAACTCCCTTGGTGGCACCCCTCAGTATCCCATACTTACTTGCTGTCCAAGCAGGAGAAGAACGTACTCCCAACAAGAGCCAGTTAACACAAGCCAAAGGCAGAAATAGCAGAACCTCAGCTCTGTGGGGAGGAGGCTGGATGGGAATCCCCTCAGAGAACAAACATTCCCAGCAATGTTCCTTCCTCTAGAGATGCCCCCTCACAGTAGATTCCAACTCCTATAGACAACTATATGAAGGATGGAGTTAAACCAAATGGTATCAGGTAGCAAGAGAGGCAATAACGGTGGGAAACAAGACTCATGCCTAGAATGGTAACAATCCATTACTTTTATGGAGGGCTAAACTATCTCCCCAAAAGGTGGGTGTCATATGCTGGCTGGCCCTTTAACAGATGGCTTCAGCCTTGCCTGTGAGGTAGCAGTTATCACCCAGCTGATTCTGATCTGGGGACTTAATTACAACTAGTGACTACCTGCTGTGAAAAGGTCAGAGTGGACTACAGAGGAAGGAGCTCCCTCTCCCTGGGAAGGCCCTGGTGAAGGCAGGCTGAAGTGACATCTGAAAGTAGCAGGGAGGTCCCTAGGAGAAGTTGCCGGTGTCCCCGGGGAGGAGAAGGCAGTGCAGAAATCTGCTGAGAAGCAGCACTTGCAGGGGAAAAGCACAGTGGGAGGGGAGGCAGTGCTCTGCTGAATAAGTGCACGGAGCCCAGGAGGGGCAGAAGAACCTTTGTTTGGATGTTGATTTGAATTTTCAATTGGACTTTCATTACCTAGGAGGTGACCCGGCTGGAGGGCTAGGCCATGGAAGATGAAAACAGAAACATGCCAAAGTGGTAGTCCACAGGTGGCACGAAAGGTGAAGATCCCAGCAGCCCCACACTCTGATGCCAGGGAGTGGTATGGCTGTGAGTAGAAACAGTGGGTAATAAAAATACACAAAATAAATTCAATTTCTAGAGGCCAGGAGAGTTGGGGCACTGGCAGCTCAGAAGCAGGTTGTGTTACACCCATACGTCAAACCAGGATTCTGGTCTAGAAGCCTAGTCTAAGCAATAGTGCTTGGTACCTGGATGCACAGAAGACCGGCTGTCTCCTGACTAGACAGATCTGAGCTTGGAAGTCCCAAGTGAAATGAGCCTCGACAGGCCCAGCTGGCTGCAGCATGGAGAGATGCAATGAGACAGCCATTTAGCTAAGCTTTGCTTGGTGTCACTCGAACCTACTGGAATAGTGTTAAATGAAATGCAAAGCTGGGTGGGCTTTTTAAGGGCTTCAGTCCACTCCAGAGAAAGTATTGGGGCATTTTTCACATTGTTTGTTGAGGCTCTTCTGTGGGACAGGCTTGTGGAATGTTGACAGGAGTATTGGTTCACTAAGGATATGGCTACACTTACAGCCGTACAGCGCTCCCGTGGCAGCGCTCTGAAGTGTGTGTGTGGTCGCAGCGGCAGCGCTGGGAGAGATCTCTCCCTGCACTGCAGGTACTCCACCTCCCCGTGGGGATTAGCTTACAGCGCTGGGAGCCGCGCTCCCAGCACTGGGGCAGTGTTTACACTGGCGCTTTGCAGCGCTGTAACTTGCTGCACTCAGAGGGGTGTTTTTTCACACCCGAGTGAGAAAGTTGCAGAGCTGTAAAGCGCCAGTGTAGCCAAGGCCTTAAGTCAAACCTTTTTCACCACCTACAGCTCAAGGATGGAATGGATAAAGTAGTGCATGGTTGTTGAAACCAAGAGCCATATCTGGAGAGCTGCCAAGTCTCTCTGGGGTCTTCCCCTTCCCAAATCACAGCCATAAGAAAGGAACATGGGATGCCAGGCAGCAGCAGCCTCAGCACTGTGTGAGAGTGGGGGAGATACCTGGTTGGATGCTATCAACTCAGTACTCTAAAGCCAGTGGTGTTCCCAGCAGGTCTTGCAGTAGGAGCAAGAAGCCAGGTCCACGGAGGTGGTATGTCTGGATGATCAACGTTGCCATGAGTGAACACACCTGCACTCCAGAGCAGAATGCAGCTAGCACCTGGCCTTGGCTTTTGGCGAGAGAGCGCAGCACGTCAAGTGAGAGGATATTTGTTGTTCCCTCCCAGATGGTCAGCACCTGTGCAGGAGGGACAGGCAGGAAAAGCAGCTGTTATTGGGATTTCTTACCAATGACAGGAATGCTCAGACTGATCTCCTCCACACATCCCATAGTGACTGAAGGGTAGAGCTGCTAGGCATGGAGTCAGGGGAGTGGATGAGCAAGGAGAAGTGAAACTGCTGAGTCAGAAAGAGCAGATGTACGGGGTGGGGGGGAGGGTGTGAGCCAGGACTTCACGGTGCTTGCAGAACACGAGGTTAAAGGCTGGGGAAGGAGGACAGGGTTAAAGGCTGGTGGCAAGGGCAGATGGAGTGCTGTGAGAGTGGAAGGGAGGGAGAGAAGAGGGCTGTGAGGAGCAGATGAGGCTGGGGTTGAATGGGGTATGAGGAGGTTGAAAGGGATACGGAAGGGTGGCATTGCAAAGCCCAAAGAGGAGACGAGGGCTGGAGAGGGAATGAACTGTGAAGGGAGGTGAGGAAGGCTTGTAGGGGAGATGAGAGGGATAGACCAAGTTTATGGGAGCAGCCCAGGGGAGGGTGTGAAGCAAGAGGGGTCAGTTCTCTAAGGAAGGAGTGAGCCCACATGAGGACAAACAGGCAGTGGAAGTCAATATGTGGCTGACAGCTCAACAGCGCCCCTGAGCAGGAGTCAATCACGAGTGACATGACGGCGAATGGCCCTCAGGATGAGAAGAACAATGACAGACTAGTCAGTTCTATCACAGTGTTAGAGCTCTGTGGTGATGTGAGGTCCAACAGCAGGGCTGGCACATGGGCAGAGGACAGCCATGACATTAGGTGGGAGGGACAGGCCTGGTGGCATTAGCACAAACATTTGGCAATCTGTCTTTGGCAGAGAGCCAGGCAACAGTGTAGCACTGCAGAGAGATGACTGGGAGGCACCAAGTGAGGTGCTATGGAGAAGAACTGTCGCGTTTTGTTTCTCTTTTCTTACCTGGGCATCTCGCAGTGCGACTGGCAAGCCTGTGTCCTCCATGTAGCCCTGCCCTCCAAAACATTCCAGTCCCTCAGAAATAACAGCAATCGCCTGCAAAACACAGATCACAAGACTCCAGGATTTGAACCTCAAGATCCAGATTACCCAGATGGAGAAATTGCTCATGCTGTCCTCCATGCTAATTACCATGTTGCATCCAAACAGCTCTGGGTGCTGATCCTGCAGGGAAAGGGTTACGTGAGTTATACTGACTCAGTGAGACAGGTGACTCCTCAGCCTACATGGACATAAAGGGATTTGGAGGGACTCTCTGGGGAGAGGTTCTAGGGCAGTGGTTCGTGTGTCCCTGGGGGGATGCAGAGGTCTTCCGGGGGGGGGGCGGTACATCAACTCATCTAGGTATTTGCTTAGTTTTACAACTGGCTACATAAAAAGCACTAGCAAAGTCAGTACAAACTAAAATTTCATACAGACAATGACTTGTTATAAACTATACACTGAAACGTAAGTACAATATTTATATTTCCATTGATTTTATAATTATATGGTAAAAAGGAGAGAGTAAATGTTCAGTAACAGTGTGCTGTGCCACTTTTGTATCTTATGTCTGATTTTGTAAGCAAATAGTTTTTAAGTGAGGTGAAACTTGGGGTCTGCAAGACAAATCAGACCCTTGAAAGGGGTACAGCGGTCTGGAAAGGTTGAGAGCCACTGATCTCTAGAGCATGGGCTGAGTAGTCAGACCTGGGGAGTAGGCTTGATAGGATTCTCATAACATCTTCTTGAGGAGTTCTGTGTTAATAAAGCTAAAGCCTTGGGAGGAGTCAAGTTTGGGGTTTACATGGTAAGTGAAATGATCTGTGCATACAGCAGGTTGGGAAAGACGCCTACTCAAAGGGCCACTTGGTCAAAATCTTTCAGCAACTTATAATGTCAACTGTGAGAGGCCAGCAAGTTGCCCCAAGAAGCAGATAGTAATCCCGGTGCTCCATTAATAAATAATGCAAAAAATAGTGCCTGGAAGTAAAGAAATGTATTTCAAGACAAACACATTACCTCACTCCCTGGATAAGTGGATCCATTCAAACTTCTGCACACATTTAAAGAGAGAGAGAGACAGCCGGAGAGACCTCTAGAGTTAAGGTTGAAACTGAACTTCTACACAAACCCAGCTCCTTTTTCAATTGCTCATAACTGTAGGAAACAAATTCCTTTGGGGAGTGAATTGTTTTTGCTTGGTCTCTGGCCAAAGGAGAAGAATTTAGCAAAATATGTTCAGCCAAGTGTACCCACACTTTAAAAAACCCCACACCACTGTTCCATCTGTTCTGATCAGAAATGTGACATGTGCCTCAATCACTGACCAGAATATGCCTCTCCCCTGCCCTACAGCTGACCTCCACTCCCCACAATGCAAGAAATTAATTAACTCACCTGCCCTAACTGGCAGCAGTCAGTCCATTGTTCTGCTAGCCTTGCAGGAGCAGGTTTTCTTCTTTCTACCCCAAGCCCTGGACACTGTATTGCTGCTGCAATCTGTATTCTCCCTGTAACCCATCCCTCCATCCAGCCCAAGGTCAGTGACATGCTGCACAGAGCCCCTCCCAGGACTGATCGAATGTGGCCACCCCAATACCTGTTTCCCAGTGTAGAGCTTAGCGACTGGCGTCAGCAGCCTGAGAAGATGCAGGTCCTGCTCACTGGCCATCTTGGTCTCCTCTAATCCCAGCAGCCTGGCTATCTCCATGAGCATGAGAAAGGCCCCCCGAGTTTCCACCTGCAGGGACAGAAGCAGCAGAGAGCACTCACGTGCTATCCCTGTGGGCACAGGCATGCATCAACTCCATCTGACCTTGTACCAGGAGAATTACCTTGAATCAGTACCAAGCCCCTGCCAAAGCTGCAGAGGCAAAGACTGCTCTGCCCAGTCTGATATACCACAGGTATTACAGGCCAGGTGTGGGGTCCTTGCTCCCTTGGTAGTTCTGTAACTGTGGTCCAGTATTAGGAGTGTGACAGTGCCCTGTTTTTTAGGCTCCATCAGACACCAGATCAATACTCCTTCCAGGCACCTGATACAATTCTCGACATCACAAGTCCACATCCTCCCACAGTGATGTACAGGAAACAAGATGACATCCTTCCAAAGATGGAAGGATGGAGTGGACTGCACCCTCAGCAAGTTTGCAGATGACACTAAACTGGGAGGAGTGGTAGATACACTGGAGAGTAGGGATAGGATACAGAGGGACCTAGATAAATTAGAGGATTGGTCCAAAAGAAACCTGATGAGGTTCAACAAGGACAAGTGCAGAGTCCTGCATTAAGGATGGAAGAATCCCATGCACTAATACAGACTAGGGTTAGGATTGGTGGCTAGGCAGCAGTTCTGCAGAAAAGGATCTAGGGGATGAGAAGCTGGATATGAGTCAACAGTGTGCCTTTGTTGCCAAGAAGGCTAATGGCATATTGGGCATCAGTAGGAGCACTGCCAGCAGATCGAGGAATGTGATCATTCCCCTCTATCCGGCACTGGTGAGGCCACATCTGGAGTATAGTGTCCAGTTTTGGGCCCCACACTAGAAAGAGGATATGGAAAAATTGGAAAGAGTCCAGCGGAGGGCAACAAAAATGATTAGGGGGCTGGAGCAAATGACTTATGAGGAGATGCTGAGGGAACTGGGATTGTTTAGTCTGCAGAAGAGAAGAATGAGGGGGGATTTGATAGCGCCTTTCAACTACCTGAATGGGGGTTCCAAAGAGGATGGATCTAAACTGTTCTCACTGGTACCAGATGACAGAACAAGGAGTAATGGTCTCAAGTAGCAGCGGGGGAGGTTTAGGTTGGATATTAGGAAAAACTTTTTCACCAGGAGGATTGTGAAGCACTGGAATGGCTTACCTAAGAAGGTGGTGTAATCTCCTTCCTTAGATGTTTTTGAGGTCAGGCTTGACAAAGCCCTGGCTGGGATGATTTAGTTGGAGATTAGTCCTGCTTTGAGCAGGGTGTGGGACTAGATGACCTCGTGAGGTCCCTTCCAACCCTGATATTCTATGATCTGCAGAGAGGCAGGAGTACTGCAGGAGCAACCACTTGTCAGAACCTGCAAGGACTCTGGCTGATTGCTTGATGAGTAGCTCACTTCCCTGGCAACATGATATTAAGCTTTTCTGCATGCATCTGTTCTGATGTGATCTGCAGAGACCACTTAGACCAGCTGGCCATATCACTGTTCTGAGGGTGGACTCAGAGATGCTAGAACCTCAACTTCTATGTTTGATAGTAATAGCTTGGAGATCCTACTGTCTCTCCCCACCACCATCACCCTGAAAAAGGATTTTTATATATTAGATGGGAATGAAAGAGAAACTTATCCCACCATGGGGGCCAAGCATTTGCATGATTTTACATTGCTCAGAGCAAGAAGGAAACAGAAGGTTTGACTGGGTTTTGGGGAGTGAACAGGGCCCTTTGTATTTTAGATCCCTTTTTCAACAATAAGTTTCTGCAGGTTGTTTTTTGGTGATCTACCATAACAAACAATATTTTTGTCTCTGATCTCTGTAAAGCAGAGAAGGACCCAGCTGCTAAATCCAGACCCAGGTCTGAAGCCCCTTCCACAGCCCAGCTGGTTCATCAGAGCCAGAGTGCAGGTTCACACCCAGCTTGCTTCTATGGTCCTCAGTCCTGTTTGTCTGCATATTGTTATTATTTATTTCTATTACAGCAGGGCCTAGAGCTCCTGAGCAGGATCAGGGCCCCATGGTGCCAGGTGCTGCACAGACAGTGCGAGGCACCCAACGCTCTGAAGTGCTTACAGTCCCCATAGAATTTAAATAATAGAGCACCATGTACTGCACCAGGGATTCCACAAATCATTCAGGGACCATTTTGGACATGGGTGAAACCCACTCAGGGGTGCTCTGTCCACCTCTACTGGTGGCTGGGTCTCCTGTCAAAGTTAATGAGACAGCTATGGCCTCGACTAATGCAGCTGGATCTTTTAGCTCAGGCCTCTGAGGCTCATGCTTTGAGATCCGGATGTCCCAGGCTCAATTACACGCCCAAGGGCAGGGTTTACATGGGCATCCATGTACTTCTATGAGGAACAGCTCTGCACCTGTCTGAGCAAATCCAGACTCCTGCAGAGTGGGTGAATTTCTGCTCAGCTCAAATCCTGCTAGAGTACATGTCACATCCCTGTCTAATATGCCCTGGATCGATACTAGCCAGTTCTGGCAGCCTTGTGCCTAAAGCAGGGTTGAGAGCATCAGTAACAAAACTCCACAGAGCTCTGACAAGTCTGGTTATGAACAACAGTGGCAGGCTGGCCTTCCTGATTCACAGCTCCCTGCAGCAGCGGTGAATCTTTGTCTTGCGGCAGGAATGAGTGAGTGAGCGAGCTGAGTGCGAGGAAGCCTCACCTCCAGCCGGGCCATGGTTTGCATGTGCAAGGGATGGTCCTTGATGAGCTTCCCAAAGACGACCCGCTTGCTGGCATACTCTCTGGCCAGGTTAATCACCCTAGGAACGAAAGGGCAGTCAGGCATGGAGGGTTAGTGGCTGCAGCCTTTATATTCCCATCTATATTAAACCCATTTCCTAACTTCCCTTTTGAGCCATTCACAGCTTGGGGATGCAGAATAACCCAGCCATGGCAGATGGAAGTGATACTGTATAGTCAGCCTAGGAGACAGCTAACCCAAAGCAGTGCTTACTTTTCCCTATCACCCCAGTGAACCTCTTCCTGCTCACCCGCCTGTTGTCAAGGGCTGAAGGCTGGAATGCTGTTGCCTTGGTAATACTGTTTAGGCTGCTCACATCTGTCCTTGGACTAGCAGCTAACGAAGCCTGCTAATTTAGCAGACCTCGATGTTACTTATAAAGAGAGCGTACAGGCACAGAGTGACAAAGGCACGCGGCTGGTGTATTGCCCTCAAGTTGCAGTCCTAGCGCCTTGGCTCCATGGTTACAGGTATGTTAACACCAGTGCCTGTGGCAAGGAGTGGCTCAATCAGCAGCAAGAGTCTCTGCTGTCCCCTAGGCCATACAAAGGGTTAAGGCAAGGGACCCTGACATTTATAGCCTGAGACAAACAACTTACCTACCACCCTGCCAGTTTCGTGACATGTTTGTTACCTTCTCTTGTGCCTGATATCTCAGACACAACATCCCGATTAATTGTTCTGTTAAACCATCTGCTCTTGTACAAGATTGGGATGTATCCGTACTAGCCTTCTGAAAAGTATTTGCATAAATATTTAGCATGTTATTCTACTTTGGTTTACAGCCTTTGGTTCAGGCCTCAAATCTGGCCCCAGGCCCAATGCTCCAGGCTGTCTATTACACCAGCTAGCTCCCGGTTATTATTAGTAATCATGCTTAGGATGGTAGTGCCAAAGGCCTAACTAAGAAGGAGGCTCCTTGTGCTAGGCACTGTACTGAGTAGTGGACAGTCCCTGCCCTGAACAGCGTCCAGTCTCAGTAGATCAGACAAATGCAGGCTGGGAGGAGGCAGAACACACCAGTCGAATGAGCCGTGCACTAGCAGCACATGACGTGTTAGTGCTGTGAAAGAGAGGGGACGGGACAGGGCAGGGGAGGGGAGGGGAGAGGAGAGGAGAGGAGAGGCAAGCATGGAGTGCCGCTAAAGGGAAGAGAGAGTGAGGGGAGGGTTGGAGCAAACAACCAATCAGCACAGAGCAGAGAAAATCAGCGAAGGTCCTACAGAGTTAACTGGACTGTCCAGACGTGCCTGCCTTGGTGGCTTTCTGCCCATGCCCACTGGAGTCTCTGGCTGGCTGTCCTCTCCCCAAGGCTATATGGCGGGGGGGAGGGGGGCGTGGAGGCACCATCTTGGTCCTAGCACAAAGTCTCTCTGTAGGATGTTTCTGGCCCCCAGTCCAGTCCCAGTGGATGCCCTGGGAGGGTCTAACATGGCTCTGGTGTGTCAGTCTCAATGCCAGCTCAGCCAAGAATTGTCCAGGTGATGCTGGCATGATCCTCAATGAGGACAAGTGTCAGTGATTAGTTCTAGGGAGGCCAAGGGCTTGAGTTCAGTTACGGCTGTGACCATCCCTCAGGTCCCTGGGAAGTCTGTCATGGTCTTTTCCTCCACACCTGCTAGTTCACACCTTCCCACCACCTCCTGAGCAGATGCTGCCATGCCTACCCAATCCCACCAGGAGGGACAGCAGTGACAAACCCTTCTCTTGCACCCCCTGGATGTCCCAGCAACACCAGTAGGAGAAACAGCCAGTCCCTGAGCCACTGCTGGCTCCCCACACCTGCATGCATGTGCCACATTTGTCCCTGGTGCTCCTGCACTCCTCCCTTCCCAACCTCACCCCTGAGCTTGGAGGTGGGGGATGGGCATGGGGGAGGTGACAGCGATTTCTTCTCTCCACCACTCCCCAGCAGCGGAGACATGAGTAGAACCTCCACTATCCCCCCATTTGGATCCAGCTGGGCTCCCACATAGTCATAGGTGGTTGGTGCCCTGTTGTGCTTGATGCTTGTCAATCTCTGACTGGGGCCCTGGGGCGCTGCTCTAACACCAGCAGCAGCCAAAGTGGCCCAGGATCTAGCCTGAGCTGCCACATGTCCCGCTGACAGCAGAGCACTTGGGAGCCCTCCCTGGGTGGAAAGTCATTGGAGCTTAGTCAATTTACATTTCTTCACCTGGAGAGCTATTGCTGGGAACAACGCACATTTGGGGCATTCTTTGCTACTCTTCAGACAGGAGGTTGCCCAGCAAGTATGGCCTCTTGCATAGGCTCTGCTGCACATTATCATCTGCCCTGCTGTAGTGCCTAGGACCCCCCTCTGCTAGGCACTTACAAACACAGAGCTAAGGGGCGGACCCTGCCCCAAGCAGCTCACAAGCTGAGCCAACATTAAGAAGTCCTACTTGAAACAAAAACAGCAAATAGGACGTCTGAAAGCCAGGATGTTGTGAGATAGAAACAACCTTCTCCTCCAACTTCCCTGCATCACTTAGCTCCCAGACACGGCCCCACCACAGCACAGTGTGGCTCATGGCAGCAAAGCAAAGCTGAGCCCCTTCGTCCGCCTGGCTGCTCCCCCAGGGGCATGGAGATCCATGTGGGCTTCACCTCCTCATGCCAGCCACTGCAGAGATGACATTGTGGATCCTAGTAATGGTCAACATGTTGGCAATGGAGGCCACACCCCGACCCTCTGCAGAGATCTGAAAGCATCAAGGAACAAAGGCTAGAATAAATCCCCCCATGAATCTCTTTGGGAGTGGAGTGTGTCAATGGGCTGGTGGAAATGGACTCTTCTCTCCATCTCAATCTGCCTCAGTCATCTGAAAAATCTGACTTCTTGCCTCAAAACCCCCACCCCCATGTCACTGTGTGTGTTTGCCAGCCCAGCCCATTGAGTAGGAGAGAGCCGCCTGATCTCCCCACTGCTGCCTCTTGCATACCCGGTGTGCCTTGGATCCATCCAGCAGCAGCTCAGCTGTCGGCACCTGCCTCGTCCCCAGCTTCTGCTTCAGCCTTTGCACCTCAATGCCATTCAGCTTCCCCTCCTTATCTCGCACTTCCAGGAAGAACAGGGACAGGCCTTTGGAGCCCTACATAGAAGCACATGTGAGAGATCCCTTCACTGCAGGGAGTTCCACACAGGCTGAATGAGGAGGATTTGGCTGTGATGAAGAATGGAAGGGGAGGAAAACAATGTCTCTGCCACCTCCGCAGGCTCCACTGGGAAACTGACCTGTTCTACACGTCCCTGAGCATCCATGATCCTTGCTAGGGTCAGCGTCATGTCTGAATCAGTGGCTGAAGTAAACCATTTAAAGCCGTAGAGGCAATATGTGCCATCTGGCTGCTCTCTGGCCACTGACTCTGTGCCACTAGCTGCAAGAAAAGAGCACAAGATCTTGACTTTAGGGGAAGCATCTGTGACAGGCAATTCTGGCTTGTGGCTTAAGCAGCACCTCTTTAAATTGCTCTACGGTGCCAAGATGAAACACGATCAGCAACTAATCCTCTTCACTGTCCTTGGGTGAAGTGCAACCAGGGTAAAATACTCACACCTCATAGAAAAGGAGCCCAGCTAGAGTGTTAGCAACCCACAGCAATTGCTCCAGGCTGAGGGCAAATACTGGCAGCACTGATAGGCACAAATGATGCAACACTATCACGGCTCCCACTCCACCAAGAATGGCAAGGGGCACTCTGTACCCAGGAGCCCTGCAGTCTTGCCTTGCCCAACAGTGTTCACTCTTCAGCTGGCCTTTTAATTTCTCCAAAAGGGAATTACACCTCACTGTCCAGGATCCTGCTGAGAACACCTCCTCCCAGAGTCATCTGTCTCCAATATGCAGCATTGAGGTTTCCCTGTATCCTTAAAGCCCCATATCACCAACATTTGCTTGGGAACAAGAGAGGAGGACTAGCATTTGAAAAAGGGTCTTCCACAGTTCTCTGTCCATCACAATAGATGCTGGCTAGAACACCTCTGCTGGCTGTGTTCAGGGCTGAGCTTCTCTGTGGAGCGGCCGTGGCCCTAGACAGCTGAGCGGGTGTGTGGTTGTGGCCTGGAAGATCTGTTTTGTTCTGTGGTGGTGGCAACAAGAGAGATTGTCAGACCATCTAGAGGGCGCAGAGAGTGTCAGATGCATGGTTTCCCTTGGTTTTAATCCACTACATGGTTTTGAAAACAGCCCCAACTATTTTACGTTATTGTTAACACAGCCCACTGTGGTCTTATCGGCCTTGTCAGTTATTAAAGAAATGCAGCCACACAGAGTGCTGCCACTGGAAATGCTTTCAACCTGTAACACCTACCAACATCAGAGCCTCCTTTGCGTTCCGTCATCCACTGGCCAGAGGTCCAGAACTTCTTGGGGTCACGTGAGGTCAGGTGGCCAAAAGCTTTTGCTAGGGGCCCAGAAATACCCAGAGACTGTCGAGGGCGGGGGGGTTGGGGGGGGGAGAGAAGAAAACAAAGAATTTCTTGAGAGAAAGATCCAGAAGGGCTAGCTACATATTTCACTGACTAGACTCCTGGAGGGGGCGGGGAGAGGATTCCATCTTCCTCTGAGGCATCAGAGATCAGCCACAGCTAGAGACAGGACAAAAACAGGCTGGCCCAGCACCCCGAGGTGGTACAGAGAATCCTCTTTCCAGATGCCTGGCTGCTGGGTCTTGCTCACATGCTCAAGGTCACACTGATATCCAGATTTGAGGTTGGAAAAGAGTTTTTCCCCAGGAAGATTGGCAAGGGCCTTGGGGTTTTTTTCACCTCCTTCTGCAGCATGGTATGTGGATCACCTGTTGGGACCACCTGGGCATATACTACCTATTCAATTTCCTGCCATTGCAGGGCTCTCAGTGTCTCCTGTTATCTCACTGTGACACACAATTTAGGACTGAAATGCTTTAGTCTAAATAAAGTTCCACAGAGGCATCTCTGGGTGGTGATGGCGGCCTGGGACATACAGGAGATCAGACTAGATGATCTAATGGTCCCTTCTGGCATTAAACAGTGTGCAACAATTGCCTTCACAAGCTGCAGAGGGTCATCCAAAAACCTGCCCTTGGGTCAGAATAGGCAAACTCCAGCCAGGGCAGGGAATCTTTCAATGTCCTGAATCCCCGTGTGTCTGGTGACTGCTGCAGAGTCTCGGAAATGGCCCAGCGTGTCCACGGGGGAGGGTTGACAGTATCATTGTACAGAGATAAGATCCAGACTCCATTACACAGGGACATGTCCTGGGAGGTGCTGAGCGCCTTCAGCTCCCCCTGACTTCAGCACCTCTAGAGATCTGGCCCAAGAGTTTCCACAGCAGCCTGTGCACCAGGGTACAACGTACATCACCAGTACACAGCAAGCTGCAGGGAGGACAAGGCCCTTAGGATTATTTGCTCACTGTACAAAGGCCAAACTATGCTGGTGAGCTCAGGGCCTGATTCTCCCCCGCTCTGTACCTTGTGTAGGCACAGACACCTGTGCAAACCCAGCCAAATCCTCAGCCCAGGAAAGTCAATGGAGCTCAGCTAATTACACCAGTTGAGGATCTAGCCATGGCATTTAGCACCCACTTTGCACAAGTGTAAGTGAGTGAAGAGGGGAGGGATAGCTCAGTGGGTTGCGCATTGGCCTGCTAAACCCAAAGTTGTGAGTTCAGTCCTTGAGGGGGCCATTTAGGGATCTGGGGCAAAATCTATCTGGGGATTGGTCCCACTTTGAGCAGGGGGTTGGACTAGATATCTCCTGAGGTCCCTTCCAACCCTGACATTCTATGAACAAGATGCAAGGAAATGGAGAATAAGGGACTTATGGCCTTGAAATAAAAGTGCCTGGAAGGCCTATTATTTGCATTACAGTAACAGCTAGAGCAGTGATCACCAACTGGTCAATCACAATCAGCTGGTTGATCCTAGAGGATCTCCCAGTCAATCATGATCTCCAGCAGGGCTCCCGGAAGCAGCCAGCGTGCCCTGGGGGTGGGGGAGGAGTCTCCCTCCATATGCTGCTCCTGTCTGCAGGAACCACTCCTATTAGCCAGGAACTGGGGACTGTGGCCAATGGAAGCTGCGGGGGTGGTGCTTGCAGAGAGGGGCAACGCGTGGAGCCATTTGCCGCCCACAGCAGCGCATTGGCCCCTTCCAGGAGGGGCGTGGGCCAGGGTAGGGAGGGAGCCTGACTTAGCTTTGCCATGCAGCCGGAGATAAATGCTGCCCAGTAGGAGGCCACACCCCAAACTCCCTCCTGCATCCCAAATCCCACCCCTGACCCCCTTCCAGAGCCAGCACCCCACTCCCTCCTGCACCCCAACACTCTGCCCCAGCCCTTACCCCCTCCCAGAGTCAGCACCCCATACTCCCTGCCCCAGCCCTAATCCCCCTCCCAGAGCCAGCACCCTGTACGCCCTCCTGCACCCCAACACTCTACCCCAGCCCAGAGCCCCCTCCTGCACCCAAACTCCCTCCCAGAGCTTGAACCCCTCATCCCCTTCTGCACCCCAACTCCCTGCCCCAGGCTCAGCCCAGAGCCCCCTTCCACACTGCAAACCCCTCAGCCCCAGTCCAGAGCCTGCACCCCCACCCAAACCCCTACTCCAGCGTGGTGAAAGTGAGTGAGGGTACAGGAGAGTGAGTGACGGTGGGGGGGATGGAGTGAGTGGGGCAGGGCTTTGGGGAAGGGCTGGAGTAGATCCTGGGTTACCCTTAAATTCAGAAAGTGATCTTGAGCATAAAAAGGTTGGAAATCACTGAGCTAGAGGCTTCCTCAGAACCCCACTTTGCTCCATGCTTGCCACAACAAGCTTGAAATCTAAGAAGACAGGACACCCATGACTTGTCTACACTAGAAATTTGCATCAGTGCAGCTCTCCCACAGATATAGCACTGTTGACACCAGCTCTCAGGTCAGTGTAATTATGGCACTCAGGGTGTGGATTAGTCACACCCCCAAAAAATGTGGTTATACCAATGTCCTTTTGTAGTGTAGACCAGGGCTGGAGGCACAGAACAGGGAATGACTTACACAGAGTCACTCAGCAGGTCAATGGCAGAGCCAGGAACAGAACCCAGCTCTTCTGGATCTGGTCCAGCACCCCAGCTATGATGCCATGCTGCCTCTGCAACAAATGCCAACACCTGCAATGAAACAGCCTGTGCTGATGAGTGACTAGCTGTATTCTTACCTCAATTACTTTAGCTGCTCCATCAGTCATGGCCAGCGGGCAGGTGAAAAGGCCAGCAGAGGGTGCATATAGGTACAGCTTGGAAACCTGTTGCACACGGCTACCAAAGAAAGAAATCAGGGATAAATATGCCCCACAGCAGTTCAGCTGTAGTGAGGAAAAAGGTACCCAGTATGGGGAGAGAAGTGGGTGCAGCCATAAAACCTGAAGAGTATCAGGGCTACCCAGCTCTACGAGTAGAGGAGGAACAGTCTCCAATCCAAACCAGCCTATGACAGAGCAGGAAACAGAGTCCTGGCCCAAAGGCTTGTGCCCTGGCAGATAGCATGCAGTGAGTGCCGTTCTAGAGCATGGTAATAACTGAGAGCTCTCTTGGGCTGCAGCTCCTCAAAATTACTGGGGAGCCAGATCCAGCCTTGTGTTATTCCAGTTTTATGTCAGGGTATTCCAGTGCAGCGTACGTGTGTGTCAAGCTGGAGTGTGTGGGTGAGTTAGGCCCCCGGAGCGATGAAGGAGCATGGGGCCATGATAGAAGATTATGAAAAATTATAGGCAGTGAGGACTGATTAATAATGACGTGGTGTGTTACAGTGGGCAAAAACACTGCTGTTCTTTCTGGTGGGGTAGGGGTGAGTTTGCCTCTACAGCATTTATTACCTATGAGAAGATGGGGGACCCAATTCTGTGATATGCTGAACATCAGCCTTCGAGGCTTAACCTGCAAGAGGTGCCCAGCACCATGCACAGGATTGGGCCCTAGAAGGGGCACATGCCTGAGAGTGTGGAGTGGTTCTGATACCAATATGGTTACCTCCAGATGGAGTATTTCCTCTCATAGGCCTCAGCGATCAGCCCCTCCTCTGCTGCAATCTCCTTCATCCTCTTCCAGGCTGGGCAAGTGACAATGTGGTCCACACGCCGCCCCCAAGCATCATAGTGCAGCAGTGCAGGAGGATTCAACTCGCATTCACGCCCCAGAGAGTCAATCTCAGCCGTTACACGAGCCCCGAACCTCTCCAGATCCAGACTCACCTTCTCCAGCACCTGCAAGGCAGCCCCAAGGAGACCTCAAAACACACTCAGTGGGGTGAGGAACCTGCAGGCAGTCCCTGAAATGTCTGTCAAAGCAAAGGATGGAACCTGTTCCTGGATGGCACTAACCATGTCTTTGCCCACCCTGCCCCCTCTGGCCTGCTCCTTTGATGGCATCTCTTACGAGTTGGGACAGCAGCCTCTCTCTTAGCCTGGGATCAGTGTGTCACTCTGCTGTCACACTGCCTCCATGCTCTCTTCTCACAAAGCAAATCACCCTGGCTGCCCCTCTGGATTTTCCAGAAGACAACAGGGCTTTAACATCCACCAGGTCCTGAGAGAGCAGCATACAGGCACTTGTTTACTGACAACAAGGACCCTAGCAGGAGAGTGTGCCAGCGCCATCTGGAGAGGAAGGAGCAGTTACTGCTCCATTTGATGAGGAAAGGAAGATGGTTCAGCAGTTTGGGCCCTAGCCTGGGACTTGGGGAACCTAGGTTCCATTCCCAGCTCCGCCAGTGACTCACTGCGTGGACCTGGACAAGTCACTTCTCTATGTGCTTCAGTTCCCATCTATAAGGATCAGGTTGCCCTATCTCACAGAAGTGTTGTGAGGCGAAGTACTGCCAAGCTTGTGAGACATGCTGGTACTAGGGTAACAAGGGCCGTAGAAGTACCTAAGACTTCTTCCTGCTAAGAGCTGAGCTTTTCTGTGCTCCTAACCAGTATGACACATGACACTGTCCTTGCAGGGATCTCTGTTCCCTCCAATATGGGCAATGCTCTTTTATGAAGGGACATAGTAATGGAGATGAAGTTCCTGAGGCCAGATACTACACAGGTTCTGCTGATGCTGCTGTGACAAATGGCCAGAAAGGGTTAAGCATCCTTCAAAATAAATGACTCAAATTCAACCCTTAAAGACATACGGGAAGATAATGTTTGTGTTTTTGTATATTTACATATATATGGGTAGTGGTCAACAATGAATCAAGAGTCCCTGTCTATGCTGTATTCTGTTAATTCAGAGCTCAAAGGAACATCCTAGCATGTAAATGAATTGTTAACATAGGAAATGGCTCTGTATTCATCTCTCTTTGAAGTATACAGCAAATCATCTGTGAATGGTGGAAAAACAGGGAATTGCCTTATGTTAATCTGTGTGAATAATTAATGACGATGCTTAGGAAATGAGGGCCCTATTCAAAGGTGGCTTGAAATTACATAAAAGATCCGTGGGTCCCAATTCTTTTTTATCTCAGACCTGCTTAAACTTCATCAGGGGAAGTTTGAGTCGCAAGATGAGATCCCAGTTATGCTGGTACACCCTGGATATGCTATTGGGCATTGGACTATAAGCTATGGACTAAATTCTAAAAGAACTCTTTGCAGCTACAAAGCTCACCATCTTAGCTATAAATCTGAACCTCAAGAACTGAACTCATGTCTGTATGTAAATTGATCTTTTAACCATACTCTCTCTTTCCCTTTTAAATAAATTTTAATTTAGTTAATAAGAATTGGCTGTAAGTGTGTATTCGGTTAAGACCTGGAATATTCATTAATCTAGGAGATAATGTGTCCGAGCCTTTGGGATTGGTAAAACCTTTTTATATGATGAAATAATATTTTCATTAATTTTCATCATATCTGACTTGGGTAACTAGGTGGAGACCTGAGGCTGGGATACTTTAAATGAACTTTGTTTTGGACTTCTGAGTGACCAGTAAAGTACAACAGAAGCTGTTTAGTGCTGGCTTGGTAAATCTAAGTATTAAGATTTCCACCAGTTTTGGGGTTGTCTGCCCCATTCTTTGCAGTTCACCTTGAGTGACCTCAGCTGGCTCCCCTGGGCATCCAGTCACAGCGGCCATAGCAGCAGGGCTCTCTACCGCAGATGCAGTGTATGCTGATGGAAGGAAGAGTTCTACCAGAACAACATTAGCAATGTCAGCACAGATGTGTCTACACTGGGGTTTTGCCAGCAGTGTTAAACATCCCTGCCCAACATCACTAAGCTGACAAAACTTTACAGCATAGACTTGACTTTAGTTGCTGGGCCAGAGTAGAGAGATAAGACACCCTCCCATTTTATGCTGATGAAATACAAACATTATATTTTCCTTTCCTTGGTACCAAAGTGCACATTGACTTTTCATTAAAACATACCCTACGTGATCACCTTCTTTATCAGTTTTCCTTTCAAACTGGATAACCAGGATATGAGATATATTTTCCAGTTAACTCTTTGAAGACGCCATCCCTCTTAACAACCACTTTTCTTCCAGGCTGCCCCATCCTAAAGGATCAAGCTGTGTGTTAGGGGGATCAGGGAGAGTTAACACCTCTTGGAGCTCTGTGATGGGGTATATCAACCCCACACTGGTGAGGCAAGGGTTAAGGAGCTGCTCTGGACACCGGAAGTCACGTCCCCTTGCCTCTGCTGGGCATGCTCCCAGTGGCGGGAGCATTCAAAAGGGAGCAACTCAGCTCAGTCTTGCTTGACCTAGAAGGAGGGCAGTTGGGTGCAGCAACCTCCTGCCAAGAAGCCACTGGGACTAAGCCTCCTAGCCAAGTCGCTGTAAGCTCATCAACTGTAGGAGCCAAGGGTGGCAACTTGCTGTCACCAGGGGAAGGGGCTCCAGAGAGGAAGCCAGGAGAGATCCCAAGACACTGTGACCCCAATGGAAGTACAGAGACCAGGGATAGGAAGTAACTTGGGGGTGTAAATAAAGGTACCAGACCCTAGGCAATGGATATGGTCTACGTTAGAACCCAGTGGAGTAGGGTAAGCCTGGGTTCCCCTAGCCCCCTGCCTTGCGACTACAGCCACTAGGCAGAGCGGATCTTGACTCTTGCCATTGGGCAATGACACTGGGGACTATAGCCACTAGGCAGAGTGGCCTTGGACACTTGCCACTAGGTGGTACTGCCAGCTTGGGGCACCCAGGCAGCCCCTGACAAGGGCCTCTTAGGGCCAGGTGGCTTCCATGACCCCAAAACAGGCCTGTGCCTTACAGGCACAGTCTAAGGGTATATCTACACTATGGGATTATTATGATTTTACAGAGACCAGTATTTGGAAACAGATTGTATAAAGTCGAGTGCACGTGGCCACACTAAGCACATTAATTCGGCGGTGTGCGTCCATGTATTGAGGCTAGCGTCAATTTCCGGAGTGTTGCACTGTGGGTAGCTATCCCATAGCTATCCCATAGTTCCCATAGTCTCCCCTGCCTATTGAAATTCTGGGTTGAGATCACAATGCATGTTGGGGCAGAAACAGTGCTGCGGGTGATTCTGGGTAAATGTCATCAATCCATCCTCCCTCCGTGAAAGCAACGGCAGGCAATCATTTCATGCCCTTTTCCCTAGATTGCCCTGGCAGACACCATAGCACGGCAACCATGGAGCCCGTTCAGCCTTTTTTCACTGTCACCATTTGTCTACTGGATGCTGCTGACAGACGCGGTACTGCAGTGCTACACAGCAGTATCCCACTGCCTTTGCAAGTTAGCAGAGATGATTATCAGTCCTATTGTACCATCTGCTGATTTGGAAGTTGGCAATGACTGTTACCAGTCATATTGCACCATCTGCTGTTGCCATGGGTGCTCCTGGCTGGCCTCGGTGAGGTTGGCAGGGGGCATATGGACAAAAATGAGAATGACTCCCCAGGTCATTCCCTTCTTTACGTTTTGTCTAAAGGTAGAGTCCAGTGCTGCCTAGAATATCAGGCAAGCCTACTAAAGAATCAGAGAGGCAAACGGCCGCTCCGGGTCAGAGCCCCAGACATCCCGCAGAAATGATGAGCTGCATGCCATTCTAAGGGGTGCCCCTGCAACAACCCCACCTGTTGCTTCCCTCCTCCCACATCCCTCCTGGGCTACCGTGGCAGTTATCCCCCCATTTGTGTGATGAAGTAACAAAGAATGCATGAATAAGACAACACTGACTTTATTGAGATAAAATGGGGGGAAGGCAGTTTCCAGCTGCTATGATATTCCAGCCAGGACTGAATCTCCATTAGACATTAAAGGGGTGCAGGGAGCACAGTCTCCAGCTGCCATGATATTCCAGGCAGGACTGAATCTCCAGGAGACAAAGCTCAAAGAAGGGAATGACTGGGAGTCGTTCTCATTTTTGCTCGGCACCCCTGGCCGACCTCACCAGGGCCAGCCAGGAGTGACGGATACCAGTCCTATTGTACAGTCTGCCATCAGGAAGAGAAGGCAATGGGATGCTGCTGTCCCCACAGTGTCACCGCGTCTGCCAGCAGCATCCAGTAGACATACAGTGACATTGAAAAAAGGCAAGAAATGATTTTTTTCCCTTTTCTTTCACCGGGGGCAGGAGGGAAAACAGATTGATGACATATACCCTGAGCCACCCGCGACAATGTTTTTGACCCTTCAGGCATTGGGAGCTCAGCCAAGAATGCAAATGGTTTTCGGAGACTGTGGGATAGCTGGAGTTCTCAGTCTCCCCTCCCTCCCTCCGTGAGCGTCCATTTGGTTCTTTGGCTTTCCATTATGCTTGTCACGCAGCACTGTTGAATCTCTGTTGTGGCCTCTATCATAGCCTTGGAGATTTTTTCAAATGCTTTGGCATTTCATCTTTTGGAATGGAGTTCTGATAGAACAGCTTCATCTCCCCATACAGAGATCAGATTCAGTGTCTCCCGTACGGTCTATGCTGGAGCGCTTTTTTGATTCTGGGACTGCATGGTCACCTGTGCTGATTGGTGCTCCACACTGGGCAAACAGGAAATGAAATTCAAAAGTTTGCGGGGCTTTTCCTGTCTACCTGGCCAGTACATATGAGTTCAGATTGTGACCGCTTTCTGGACAGCAATGGTGCACTGTGGGATAGCTCCTGGAGGCCAAAACCGTCGAATTGTGGCCACACTAACCCTAATCCGAAATGGCAATACTGATTCAAGCGCTACTTCCCTTGTTGGGGAGGTTTACAGATACCGGTATTAAGAGTCCTTTATATCGATATAAAGGGCTTTGTTGTGTGGATGGGTGCAGGGTTAATTCGGTTTTACGCTGCTAAATTTGATGTAAACTCGTAGTGTAGACCAGGCCTAAGAGTCCAAGTTGCATGTGCTTCACTGTTCTGGAATTTGCTCTGGAAATGCAAGAGCCCTGGGCCTCTGTAACTGTTAATCTCAGTCGAGAAGCAGAGCATGACTTCACTAAGCAAGTCTCCAAACGGTGCCAGGCATCTAACTAGGCAGGGACATTGGAGGAAAAACATGATCGTGAGCTTGCAGCAAACCCAAAGTGCAGTGCTCTGTTCACCTCCAAGTAACAGTGCCCTCTCCCCCGCCCCCTTCTAGGAGGGAGAGACCGGCAACCTGCCTGGTAATTCACATGTGCTCCAAATGGACCTGCCACAATTAGCTTTGTAATTCAGGATGTTGCCCAAGAGTTCTAATAGGCTCTTTGCCTGCCACCTAGTAGAAAGAAATCAGTGTCCCTGCATTTATATTATAACATCCCAGCAGCATCTTAATGCTTCTCTTCCACTAGGATTATCCACTAACCATCTAGTCCAAAGCAGAATCCAGTAACTGCCATGAAGCCTCATTCAGTGCTTAACCATATTCAGTGCTTGGCTAGCCCAGTGGTTGGTGTGTTAGAAATGCTTTAAGACAGAGGGCTTGTCTACATCACAAAGTTGCAGCGCTGGTGAGGGAGTTACAGCGCTGCAACTTAGGAGGTGTACACATCTGCAGGGCATCACCAGCGCTGCAACTCCCTGTTTGCAGCGCTGGCCGTACTCCCGTTTTGTCTCGGGTGTAGAGGATCCAGCGCTGGTGATCCAGCGCTGGTAATCAAGTGTAGCCACTTACCAGCGCTTTTCTTGACCTCCGTGGAATAAGCAGGTATCCCAGCATACCTGAGGAAGCCTCTGGTAATCAAGCAGGTCTCCTTCCCCGGTTTGCTCTCGCGTTCCCCGAACAAGCAGGTCTCCTTCCCTGCGGTTTGCAGGGGGGTTCGGGGAACGCGAGAGCAAACCGGGGCGAAGCTGGTCTCCTTCCCCGGTTTGCTCTTGCGTTCCCCGAACCCCCGAGCAAGCAGGTCTCCTTCCCTGCGGTTTGCTCTCGCGTTCCCCGAACAAGCAGGTCTCCTTCCCTGCGGTTTGCAGGGGGGTTCGGGGAACGCGAGAGCAAACCGCGGCGAAGCTGGTCTCCTTCCCTGCGGTTTGCTCTCGCGTTCCCCGAATCCCCGAGCAAGCTGGTCTCCTTCCCTGCGGTTTGCTCTCGCGTTCCCCGAATCCCCGAGCAAGCAGGTCTCCTTCCCTGCGGTTTGCTCTCGCGTTCCCCGAATCCCCGAGCAAGCAGGTCTCCTTCCCTGCGGTTTGCAGGGTGGTTCGGGGAACGCGAGAGCAAACCGCGGCGAAGCTGGTCTCCTTCCCTGCGGTTTGCTCTCGCGTTCCCCGAATCCCCGAGCAAGCAGGTCTCCTTCCCTGCGGTTTGCAGGGGGGTTCGGGGAACGCGAGAGCAAACCGCGGCGAAGCTGGTCTCCTTCCCCGGTTTGCTCTCGCGTTCTCCGAATCCCCGAGCAAGCAGGTCTCCTTCCCTGCGGTTTGCAGGGGGGTTCGGGGAACGCGAGAGCAAACCACGGCAAAGCTGGTCTCCTTCCCCGGTTTGCTCTCGCGTTCTCCGAATCCCCGAGCAAGCAGGTCTCCTTCCCTGCGGTTTGCAGGGGGGTTCGGGGAATGCGAGAGCAAACCGCGGCGAAGCTGGCCTCCTTCCCCGGTTTGCTCTCGCGTTCCCCGAACCCCCCTTGAAGCCGCCCAACAGCGCTGCAGTGTGGCCACATCTAACACCACTTGCAGCGCTGGTTGCTGTAAGTGTGGCCACTCTGCAGCGCTGGCCCTATACAGCTGTACTAATACAGCTGTAACAACCAGCACTGCAAAATTGTAGATGTAGACATACCCTGAGATGATCCCTTATGCTCCAGGGCCTTTAACAGAGAGAGATGGAGGAGTTCCATCTCTTTCACTGATGGGGAAGCTCAGCAATGCAGAAACCAAGTGTTCATAAATCTGTATCATCACTTCTATAGTCAGATCTGTTCCCACCACTAGAAACAGAAGAAGCTTCCCTAGAAGGAGATGGGCTCCCCCGCACCAACAATAAGCACACATAGGAACACAGGACTGGAAGGGACCTCTTGGGTCACCGAGTCCAGATCCCTGCTATTGCAGGCAACCTCATTACATAATCCTGATGAGAAATTTATCAAACTCCATTTTAAGACCAGTTAGGTTGTGTTTTCTTTGCATTGGAGGAATACATTTAAGCTCACAGCTGGGAGCTACAGGGGACTTCATTGCAGCTGGACTTTGCAGCCAGAGAAAACATGCACTCTCTTCCAGTTGCCAGAAATCACATTAGATTACATGAAATCAACAGATCTTCCACCACCACCACTCTAAGAGTATTCTTTGTTAATCCCCTCTGAACACAGCTGCATGGGGAGTCAGGCGCCAGTGTGATATTTGTTGGATGGCACATGCAGAGTTTCACACACTCCTGTACCATTTCCTGTCTCATGCAGCAATCACCAGACCCCTGTTGCATTAAGTAAGGCAGTGGTCCTCAACCTTTTTGTGGCCAGTAGCATATTCATATTTTCAGAAGAGTGTGGCGGGCGCCAACAATTTTTCAAGGCTTATTTTGTATTTGTACATTAAATAATAAGAAATACATCATATTTAATATAACATAATATATGAATCCAGAGAGAAGAGAGAAGCCGGAGAGAAGCTGCAAGGACAGAGAACACTGGTGCCTGCAGCCCCGGAATTCTCCGTTCCTGGCAGGCGCAGGGCTGCGGCTTCTCTCTGGCTTACGCCAAGACCCTGCACCTGCCAGGGACCGAGAACACTGGTGCCCACAGCCTGCAGCCCCGGAGCTCTCTGTCCCTGGCAGGTGTGAGGTAGCGGCTTGTCTCCCCTGCTGGGCGCTAGGTGGGCCCCACACCTGCTGGCAACAGCAAACACCATGCTCGCAGCCTGAGTTCTCTGTCCCCATCAGGTGCCGGGACACGGCTTCTCTCTCCTGCTGGGCACTAGTAGGGCGCACATAAATGCCCTGGCGGGTGCCATGACACCCACAGGCACCACGTTGGGGACCACTGAAGTAAGGGGTCTTTAGGCTTGGCTCTTCTCTTTCAGTGGTGGGACAACACTGCCTCTCTGTGGCCAAATATGTAACTGTATGAAATATCCTGCAGCGATTTGCTGAATACTGTCCCAGCCTCTTTCTCTCTTCAGAAGAGAGCTCCCAAACCAGGGGACACACCTCAGAATGAAAGCATGGCTCCATTCGCTCTTCAGGGGGCTTCAAAATATTCTTGCCACAGGTGCCAGTAAAGAAGGTGTTCGTGTTTAACCAGGGCATCCTCCTTCTCAGGCTCTGTTCATTCACCTGATCTGGCAGAAAGGTTGCAATGCTGTCTTTGTGACACCCTCATCCTTCTCTTTAGAAACAGGCACAGCTGTCAAAAAAGCAAGCCCCCAAAGCAGCCATAGCAGTGTTATAGACATAGGACTATGGCTGTATGGCAGGGTCAAGTGAAACTTAAGGATATGGAGCAAAAATCTGTCTGGGGACTGGCCCTGCTTTGAGCAGGGGGTTGGACTGGATGACCTCCTGAGGTTCCTTCCAACCCTGATACTCTCTGATTTTCTATGGTGAAGCACTGGAACGGGTTACCTAGGGAGGTGGTGGGATCTCCTTCCTTAGAGGTTTTTAAAGTCAGGCTTGACAAAGCCCTGGCTGGGATGATTTAGATGGGAATTGGTCCTGCTTTGAGCAGAGGGTTGGACTAGATGACCTCCTGAGGTCCCTTCCAACCCTGATATTCTATGATTCAATGAAAGAGACCAAACAGTGACAGAAAGAGCTTCAGACCAATCAATGAGGGCCAGATTCTGCCACCCTTCTCACCCTGATAATACCTAGCTTTAGAAGTAATAAGATGACTTGCAGTGGAACAAATCACAGAGTCAGGTGCTACTCAGCATGGGTAACAATGGAAGGATCTGGCCCTCAATAGCTGAAAAACTACAATAGCCTGTGGCAGCCAGTGCATGCCCCCTTTCACAGGGGGAATAAGTCACACCCCTATTCCTTCTTTGTCCCATTCCCAAACTTCACTGGGGGTTCCTACAGAGCTGAGCTCCACGGTACAAAGAGAACATCGATCACCCTACATAAGGTCTGCAAATCTAGCCCCCCTCTGCAGTGATCCCATACAATGCCAAGCTCTGGCCTTATTGTCCAAGGGCCAACACAAAGCCTAGTGACAGATATTCAAGGAGGGCAGACTGAAATGGACACATTCTTCTTTCTGAGGGGAACTTCTTTAAGTGCCCTTCTCACAAAGTGTAGTTAAATTAAGAGCAAGAGAAACAGGATGGCTTAGCAGGGTTTGCAGGCATCTCAGTGCATCCTTTATTCTCCTAGAAATTTTCACTTCAATGTAGACTTAACTCAGGCCCAGCTGTGGATTTTCCCCTTAACACTCTCTGTGCTCACACATCTTCACTCTTCTATCAGTCCTACACAGTGAGGTAGCCACCACTCCCTGAGCCCTACATCAGATCCCAGCGTAGCAGTTAAGGTAGAATCACAGAACTGGAAGAGACCTTGATAGGTCATCTAGTCCAGTCTCCTGAACTCATGGCAGAACTAAGTATTATCTACATGTATTACTACGTTGAGGTAACTGCACTCATAGACTCATAGACTCAAAGGTCAGAAGGGACCATTATGATCATCTAGTCTGACCTCCTGCACAATGCAAGCCACAGAATCTCACCCATCCACTCCTGTAACAAACCTCTAACCTATGTCTGAGTTATTGAAGTCCTCAAATTGTGGTTTGAAGACCTCACCTGACAACAGAGTCATAACAATCAAGACATGATGGTCTTCCAATCCCTTCCCATAAGTCCCGTGACCAGAAATCAATCTCTTCTCCTCTGCTTTGTCATTTCTTCAGCTTCGCACAACTCTGGTGTTTGATACAGCACAACAATGTCCACTACCAAGTCTGTGCAGGAGCCTGCAGCTACCAGAGCGGGCAGACAAGTTGTCCCACAACATCTTGCAAATGTGAGCATACAGCGGCACAGAGAGATGTGGTGCTGTGAACCCTGGGATACATGCCCAGATAGCTGCATTGATTGTCATAGCCAGATGCAGCATCAGTGCTGATGGGGGGCATGACAATACAACAATGTGCTCATCCTGTTGCGGGTTAGGCTACCATGGGTTAACTTAGCCCCTGATTGTTTACTCCATGCGTGGCATGCAGTGAAGGCATCGATAACCTAACAGAACAGAGGAGTCATGTCTCACCCAACCCTACCCAAAAGACTGTTAAACCCTTTTCACTTTTGCTGGAACATGCTCATGTCCCATCACCATTTTTCATCACAACTTCAAGACAAATGAATGGATAGTCAGGAAGCACCAGTAATCGACCTGTGCTTGATATACGGTTCAGCAGTAAAGGAGCTAAGGGCTCAGTGATATACAGGGCTTTCACTCTGCAGCAGGAGAGCTGGAACGATTTGGAGAGGGAGGGGGGGGCTGAGAGCCATTGAACCAAACTGTAAACCCTGAATATAATGGAACCACTTCAAGCCAGTGGGTGGAGCAGCACCCCCAGCACTGCTAATTCCAGCACCTATACTCTGCAATGCCCAGAGACTGAAAAGGTGTCCACAGTATCAGCAATAGGGGGTTGTACTGCGCACACAACACATACGCACACAGGTCAAACCTGGGATGGCAGGTGTGTTTTTAAGTAACGCTGAAGGAAAGCATCTTCTAGGTACTGGTTTCCAATCCTGGGCTGCTCTTGGAAAAAGGTCCCAGTTTCGGTCCTGGCAAAGGGCACCTTCAGCTCTTGCAAGGTGCCTTTGTCCCGGGTCTCAGCTTTCTGACTCTGACCTGCAGACATCTTGGCTCCCAGCTTTGGGCACTGAGGCAGGAGGCAGCGCAGCTTCCACAGCTTGTGATTGGTGCCAGGGCTCCACCTAGGTAAGTGACTGACAAGCCTGACCCTGCAAAACATGAGAGTGGGTTAGTCCAATTGCTGGTGTTCAGAACTGCCCTGGGTTCAACACTCAGTCCACAATTGTGTCTGCGTTTAATCCCAGGAGCCCTTCAGTAACCCAGGACGGAACTCTTCTTGCTTCCCCTCCCTCTGGGGTTGGGTTTGCAGCAGCTACTGGCTGCATAGTGGAGGAAAGGTCAGGGGGAGGGAGAAGAGAGAAGCACCAATAAGGTGCATGTGTGCAACGTTTATGCTGTCTCTTCTTGCCTGTCTGTCAAATCACTGAATTGAACCCGCTTATTTGTGAGCTGGGGAAACCACATGACGTTCTCAGAGCTGGGGACTACTGAGAATAGTATGTGATGTGATAGTCTGCAAGCAATAACACAAAGCACACAGAGAGATGAGGAGGGGAAATACCACTACCACCAAGGTATTGAACCAAAAACCCATCCTCAGCATTAACTTGTTCCCAGGCATGTTGGCCTGTTTCTTGGGGCTCTGTTGTGGTAGCACAGGTTTCTGCATCTTTCCCTATAAGAGTTCTATGGCTGAGAATGAATTTGATTAGCCCACTCTGACTTCAATACAAAGGGAAAGACCTCTGTAGCATATTCCCCATTTAAATGACCTCCTGCACAGGGATCTGGGCTGGTCAGCCAAGTCACAGAAAACACGAAAGAAACAATGTAGGTTTTGGTGACATTAGCTACTCCAGCACTGAGCAAGTGGTTAGGAATGGGTAAGGAATGGTGTCCCTCTCCTCTGTTTGTCAGAGGATGGAGATGGATGGCAGGAGAGAGATCACTTGATCATTGCCTGTTGGGTTCACTTCTTCTGGGGCACCTGGCATTGGCCACTGTTGGCAGACAGATACTGGGCAAGATGGACCTTTGGTCTGACCCAGTACGGCCATTCTTATGTTGTTCTAAATAACAGCTGAGCTTCATATAACACAGGTGAGAAGACAGAGACAATGCTCACTGGAGTAGAGGGTGCTTGTACCTATTGGGTTTCCGGGAAGTAGGCAGGCAGAAGCCCGCCCACTGCTAAAGGATCCCCCTCCCAGCCTAAGGGGAGGATCTACAGGACCTCAGAACCCCACTGATTTCGGGGGACAACTAAGAAAAGAACAGGGACATGAGTGCGGTCAAAGGGTCATAAGAAGGGAACCTGACGGGAACACCAAGCAGAGAACCCCGGACAGCACCCACTGCTCCTCGAAGGCGTCAAGGGAGCCAGTGGATGCCGCCCAGAGGAACTCCGCCCGATGCATGATCGGACCATGGAGCGGAAGCAAGCCCCACAGTCACCGGAGTCTCCATCGGCCAACCTCCCCTCCCTGGTCGCGTGGATGGCCTTTTTTGCCAGGGCGAGGAGGAGGTTGACCAGGAGGTTCCGCGACTTTGTGGGGCCACGGATAGGGAGTGTAGAGGGTTCTTGTCGCAGGGTGCTTACCCTGCTCCTGCCCTGAAGGGCTTAAAACAGCCCTGGGGGAAGGTTGGGGCTGGGAGCTACTAAGCTGGGTTGATTGGGAAGTGGCTGCAGCTGGCCCCTATAGGCCACAAGCCTAACCACTCTTCCTCTTTCTGTAGAGGGAGAAGGGCCTAGTTGCAGGGCATGAGATGCAGGATACCTGAGTGGAGCAGGGCTGGGGAAAGGCAGAGGAGCTGGGGAGCTCGTGCCTGGAAAGCCCCAGGCTGTGGTCTAGCAGAAGGCTAACAGGTACTGGGGGTTGCAGAGGGCAGCCCAGGGGTAGGCCAAGGCAGTAAGTCCAAACCCAACCTTGCCAGTGATGAGTAGGCTGATACTGCAGTCTGCCCCAGGGTGTGGGGGTGCTAGGCGATGACTGGCAGTAGCCATATACTGAGGCAAGGTGAGGCTAGAGGGTGGGGGTTTCCCAGGGAGGGAAGACCCTGAGAGAAAGGTGGTTACTGCTAGGGGACAGCACCCCAGGTAAAAGGGCTCTGGGTCCAGGGAGGGACACGGGTCAGGGGACAGGCAGATCACCAGCCTGCTGAGGGTGCTCGAGAGTTGGAATTAGCTAATTCCCAGGAGTCACCAGCAGGAGGCATCGCACGAGTGAGTCCGCTTCCTCTACAGTGCCGAAACAAAATGGGACTCAAGTGTGTCCCAGCCACTCCATCCCAGCATTTTCCGGGCTAAGCACCCAACCACACAATGCTGCAGACATTCATCCTGTGCTGCTTAGGGCGGATGTGGAAGGAGTACTGTAGGGTGACCAGACAGCAAATGTGAAAAATCAGGATGGGGTGGGACATCAGAGAAGCCTATATAAGAAAAAGACCCCAAAATTAGGACTGTCCCTATAAAATTGGAAGATCTGATCACCCCAGAGTACTGGATCGCCACTTGCTAGAATCCTTCCAGCCAATTTTACCCCCTTTGGCCCACGGTGAGGCTAAGGAATCGTACACTAACACAGGGATGGCAATGGGAGCGCAGCGCTCCAGGCTGACTGAAGTCAGTAGGAGCCGGGCAGCGGGAACCCTCTGTCCCTGCTTTGCAAAGCGCTGCCCCTATTTTCAGTTGGAAGAAGCCTAGTTCTCTTCCGATTGCTCCTTAAGGGCCCGCGGAAAGCTAGTTGAGCCGGTCTGCTCTCGGCTCAAGGGGGATCCTGCTGTAACTGAAGGAAGGGAACGCCTTCGTACGCATGGCCGCGACCCCTTCTTCTTAGGAGAAACAACAGTCACGGGGGGCTGGGCACTCGGCGCGGGGCGGGGCGGGGCGGGAGTTTGAGCACAGAGCGCGGGGGGGCGGCGGCCTGAGCACGAGGCGCTTGGGGGGTGGCGGGAGAAGCGGTCTGGGGGCGGAGGGCGGGGCCTGGCCCGGGCCAGTCTGAGCGGGGGGCGGGGCGCTGCGGCGAGGCGGGCGCTGGGCCAGGCGGGCTCTGTTCTCGCTCGGTCGGGCCTGCGGTGGCGCCAGGCTCCCTGAGTCCCTGGTGAGAAGGGCCCGGGCCACGGAGACTTCCGCAAAGACCCTGAGGGGGTGATGTCCCCGCCATCCCCATCGGCTCCTCCCCACGCACCCTGACCGGGGGGGGGGGACGGCGGTATCCCCCGATCCCCATCGGCGGCTCCCCACGCTCCGGGACGGGGCGGTATTCCCCGCCATCGGCTCTTCCCACACACCCTGACCGGGGGGCGGTATCCCCCCGATCCCCACCAGCTCCTCCCCACACACCCAGAGTGGGGGGTATCCCCCTGATCCCCATCGGCTCCTCCCCACGCTCCCTGACGGGGCGGTATTTCCCCCCCACCCCCCGATTCCCATCGGCTGCTCCCCATGCACCCTGATGGGGCAGTGTCCCCCCGATCCCTAACGGCTGCTCCCCACACACCCAGAGTGGGGGGTATCCCCCCGATCCCTAACGGCTGCTCCCCACACACCCAGAGTGGGGGGTATCCCCCTGATCCCCATCAGCTCCTCCCCACGCACCCTGAGGGGGCGGTATCCCCCAGATCCATGTGTGCCCCTATATACACCTGGAGGAGGGTGATATCATATTCCCCCTTAGACAGGGTTACCAGATAGCAACTGTGAAAAAACAGGACGGGGTGGGAGGTAATAGGCGCCTATATAAGAAGAAGTCCCCCAAAATGGGACTGTCCCTTTAAAAATGGGACGGATGGTCACCCTACCCTTAGATCCGCACCTGTCCCACTCTACCCCACTCCCCATCTGTGCACTCTCACACCCCCACCTACATTGGGTGGGTGGTCTACTTGGGGTCCCTTTTTTCCCTCTCCATATACTCTCGGTGCACACGTGGTTAATCGTTGCTGCATTAAGAGGGAGCCTGGTAGCCCTTCCTCCTTTTCAAGCCCTCCCAACATACTTGTTACCTGTGGGCCAAGTGTTGTGACAGAGCAGAATCTGGCCATATGCCTTTATGCCCAGTACTTTACACAGATCATCCAAGCCCAATAATTATCAGCTGTAAAAGAAAATCTACATGAGCCTGTGCTCCAAGAGCTTGTGCCTCCTTTACTGACAGGGCCGCCCAGAGGATTCAGGGGGCCTGGGGCAAAGCAATTTCAGGGCCCCTTCCATTAAAAAAAGTTGCAATACTAAAGAGTGCTATATGCTTGTGGGGGCCCCTGCAGGGCCCGGGGCCTGGGGCAAATTGCCCCACTGGTCTCCACCCCCCGGGTGACCCTGTTTACTGGACTTCTCTCACGTTACTGGTGTCATTGGGAGTAGTTCCATTGGCAATAAGATCCAGCATATGTTTCACAGAAATCCCCATGTGCCTTTTCCTCTGTATATCTGGAGCTGGGAATGATAACTTTTGAAAAGTGGTGACATGCTAGGGCTGAGACCCAGCAACTCTTGGGTTCTGATCATGGCTCTGCAGTTGACTCCATATGTGGCCTGGGTAAGTCACTTTTCAAAAGTCACTACTGGCTCAATTTGAGACACCTAGGACATCTCCACAGTAAATCAAAGTGAGCTAAAAATCAGGAGCCAGAGTCTGATTTTATTTATACCAGTGTAAACTGGGAATAACTACTGATTACAGTGAGTGACTCTGGATTTTCATGGTGAACTGAGATCAGAATCAGGCTCCAGGTCACTTACTCAGGTATCTAATTATGGGCTTAGATGAGTAAGTGTAGGCGTCCCGAAGTTGGAAGGTGTTGGCTTTAACCGCTCAGGGAAACTGAGGCACAAAATAGGAAGTATGGCAAGAGACCACCCTGGCTTAACCAGGAGATCTTCAATGATCTAAAATTCAAAAAAGAGTCCTACAAAAAGTGGAAACGTGGTCAAATTACAAAGGATGAATATAAACAAATAAGACAAGTATGTAGGGACAAAATTAGAAAAGCTAAGGCACAAAACGAGAACAAACTAGCTAGGGACAGAAAAGGAAACAAGAAAACATTCTACAAATAAATTAGAAGCAAGAGGAAGACCAAGGACAGAGTAGGCCCATTACTCAATGAGGGGGGGATACAATAACAAAAAATGTGGAAATGGCAGAGTTACTTAATGACTTTGTTTCAGTTTTCACCAAGAAGGTTGGTGGTGATTGGATGTCTAAAATAGCGAATGCCAGTGAAAATGAGGTAGGATCAGAGTCTAAAATAGGGAAAAAACAAGTCAAAAATTACTTGGACAAGTTAGATGTTTTCAAATCACTATGGCCTGATTAAATGCATCCTAGAATACTCAAGGAGCTGACTGAGCAGATATCTGAGCCATTAGCAATTATCTTTGAAAACTCTTGTAAGACGGGAGACATTCCAGAAGACTGGAAAAGGGCAAATATAGTGCCAATCTATAAAAAGGGAAATAAGGACAACCCAGGGAATTACAGACCAGTCAGCTTAGCTGCTTTACCCGGAAAGATAATGGAGCAAATAATTAAGCAATCAATTTACAAACACCTAGCAGATAATAACTTGATAAATAACAGCATGGATTTGTCAAGAACAAATCGTGTCAAACCAACCTGATAGCTTTCTTTGAAAGGGTAACAAGCCTTGTGAATAGGGGGAAAGTGTTAGATGTGTTATATCTTGACTTTAGTAAGGCGTTTGATATTGTCTCGCATGACCTTCTCATAAACAAACTAGGGAAATACAACCTAGATGGAGCTACTATAAGGTGGGTGCATAACTGGTTGGAAAATCATTCCCAGAGAGTAGTTATCAGTGGTTCACATTCATGCTGGAAGGGCATAATGAGGGGGGTCCCGCAGCGATTGGTTCTGGGTCTGGTTCTGTTCAGTATCTTCATCAATGATTTAGATAGTGGCATAGAGAGTAGACTTACAAAGTTTGCGGACTATACCAAGTTGAGAAGGGTTGCAAGTGCTTTGGAAGATAGGTTTAAAACTAAAAATGATCTGGACAAACTGGAGAAATGGTTTGAAGTAAATAGGATGAAATTCAATAAGAACAAATGCAAAATACTCCACTTAGGAAGGAACAATCAGTTGCACACATACAAAATGGGAAATGACTGCCTAGGAAGAAATACTGCAGAAAGGGATCTGGGGATCATAGTGCATCACAAGTTAAATATGAGTCAACAGTGTAGCGCTGTTGCAAAAAAAAGCAAACATCATTCTGGGATGTATTAGCAGGAGTACTGTAAGCAAGACACGAAAAGTAATTCTTCCGCTCTACTTCGTGCTGATTAGGCCTCAGCTGGAGTATTGTATCCAGTTCTGGGTGCCACATTTCAGAAAAGATGTGGACAAATTGGAGAAAGTCCAGAGGAGAGCAACAAAAATGGTTAAAGATCTAGAAAACATGACCTATGAGGGAAGATTGAAAAAAATTTTTTAGTCTGGAGAAGAGAAACTGAGACGGGACATGATAACAGTTTTCAAGTACATGAAAGGTTGTTACAAGGAGAAGGGAGAAAAATTGTTCTTCATAACCTCTGAGGCTAGGACAAGAAGCAATGGGCTTAAATTGCAGCAAGGGCGGTTTAGGTTGGACATTAGGAAAAACTTCCTAACTGTTAAGAGTGGTTAAGCACTGGAATAAATTGCCTAGGGAGGTTGGTGGAATCTTCATCATTGGAGATTTTTAAGAGCAGATTGGAGAAACATCTGTCAGGGATGGTCTAGATAATATGTAGTCCTGCCTTAAGTGCAGGGGACTGGACTAGATTGACCTCTCGAGGTCCCTTCCAGTTCTATGATTCTATGATGCTTCTCTACCTTTGGAGAATGTAATGAAGATTAGTTTGTTGATGTTTCTCAAGAATTTTGAAGGTGAAAAATGCTATATTATGAAGACATCTATAGTGGCTCAGTAGGAAGGCTCAGATAAAATTTTCACTTAAAAGGGGATTAAATCCCTTCATTTCTATGGAAGATAAATGGGGATTACTATTATTTTTAAAATGTGTGGGATGTTTCAGATAGAAGCTTAAAATGGATCAATATTAATATTTTGCTTTCAGCTCGACAATGCTTTTTTAAAAGCACAATGCTCTTTGGGTTGTTCAAACAGCTGTCTGGGAGTCTGCTCAGCATTTCTGAGCAGTAGCACTGTTCTGTGCACCAGCATGAGAATCAAATGTACCTCTGTCAAAGAGATAGAGAGCCAGATCCTCAGTTGATGTAAATTGGCCTAGCTTCATTGAAGTCTCTGGAGCCACAACAATTCCCACCAGCTGTGGATCTGGCCCCGAATTTCCAGGATTATTGACAGTTTGTTTATAGATCTCACAAAACTAAGTGATTGAGCAACAAAACGGCAAATTAAATTTAATGTGGATAAATGTAAAGTAATGCACATTGGAAAAAATAACCCCAATTCTACATACAATATGATGGGGGCTAATTTAGCTACAACGAGTCAGGAAAAAGATCTTGGAGTCATCGTGGACAGTTCTCTGAAGATGTCCATGGAGTGTGCAGAAGCGGTCAAAAAAGCAAACAAGATGTTAGGAATCATTAAAAAGGGGATAGAGAATAAGATTGAGAATATAGTATTGCCCTTATATAAATCCATGGTACGCCCACATCTCAAATACTGTGTACAGATGTGGTCTCCTCACCTCAAAAAAGATATACTGGCACTAGAAAAGGTTCAGAAAAGGGCAACTAAAATGATTAGGGGTTTGGAGAGGGTCCCATATGAAGAAAGATTAAAGAGGCTAGGACTCGTCAGCTTGGAAAAGAGGAGACTAAGGGGGGATATGATAGAGGTATATAAAATCATGAGCGATGTGGAGAAAGTGGATAAGGAAAAGTTATTTACTTATTCCCATAATACAAGAACTAGGGGTCACCAAATGAAATTAATAGGCAGCAGATTTAAAACAAATAAAAGGAAGTTCTTCTTCAAGCAGCGCACAGTCAACTTGTGGAACTCCTTACCTGAGGAGGTTGTGAAGGCTAGGACTATAACAGCATTTAAAAGAGACCTGGATAAATTCATGGTGGGTAAGTCCATGAATGGCTATTAGCCAGGATGGGTAAGAAATGGTGTCCCTAGCCTCTGTTGTCAGAGGATGGAGATGAATGGCAGGAGAGAGATCACTTGATCATTGCCTGTTAGGTTCACTCCCTCTGGGGCACCTGGCATTGGCCACTGTCGGTAGACAGATACTGGGCTGGATGGACCTTTGGTCTGACCCGGTACAGCTGTTCTTATGTTCTTATAGATAATGAAGGGTTCTTCCTGCTATATGAACTTCCAAACTGTGGCACAGAGTGACGTCAATCTGACACCATTTAGTTCTGGCAAGAGCTCAACTTTCACATCTAGAGAGAGTTCTTATGTAGTCTGGTTCTTATGCTCAGGAAGATGAGAAATATGAGGAATCCTGTATTTGCCAAGTGGTTAATGTCTATATCTCTGCAGGTTCTAATTGCACGTTGAAGGCAGCACTTTGAGACGCTATGGCCACGGCTCAGCTCTCACACACTGGGCAGAAGCATAAAACCTCTAAGGTACAGGATTTAGGACTTAATGTTACTGATCTATATGCTGGCCTAGTAGTACTCAGCCCTGCAGAGCTGGAAACCTATCTTTGATTACCCTTCCCATCCCTTGCTTCCAGGGCAGACAGTGTGCTCAATGCTGATTACACTGTGTCTTTGTTGGGTTTTGAAAGCAGCTGTCTCCATGCCAGGGTAGCCAAGAAGATGCTGGCTACGCAGCGTGAGGATTTGTAGGCAAATCGGTGCCTAGGTGCTGGATACTGGTGCTTGGCTATGTAAAACTCCTTGGGCATGCAGAGCCTCTTTAGAGGAGAAAAAGACAATGAACTGGTAGTGGGACTCCTTTTCACAAAGATTTTGCATGTTAATACCAGGTGTCATGGATACCAGAAGGGACCACTAGATCATCACCACTACTTGATGTTTAGTATTCATAATTAAGACTACCATTTAGTCACGGAGGTCACAGCAATCGCAGATTCCATGACTGTCCTGGACCTCTGTGGCTTCTTCAGCTGTCAGCAGCTGAAGCTGTGGCTGGAGCCGGGGCTTGGGCTGGAGCCGGGACTAGCCCTGCGATGGGAGCTGCTGCTGGATCGGTGCGCCCCTGCCCTGCAGCTTGCGGCGGGAGCCACCGCTGGGGCCATGTGCCTCTGCCCCATGGCTTGTGGCGGGGGCTGCTGCTAGTGCCGTGTGCCCCTGCCCTGCAGTGGAGGCTGCAGCTGGGGCTCTACACCTCTGCCGTGGCGTGTATGGTTATTTTTTAGTAAAAGTCACGACCGCATGAATTTTTGTTTGTTGTCCATCACAAAATCTTAGCCTTATTCATAATAAACAGAGTCCTAGGCATGGAAAAGTATATGAGTTCTTAGCTATTAATAAGCAAAATCCTACATTCTTTTAGAAACCAGATCTGCATATAACCTCTGGCTTTGTTGGAAGCCTGTCTGCAGACTGCGTCTGCCTTCTGGACTCTAAATATCTGAGCAGTTGAGAAGCACTCCCCTGGAATAGTGCTTCTTTTCCAGTGTGTAGACCTCAGAGCCCTGTTTTGTCGCTGGAATGTAGTAACACCGCATCTACCACCCTGTGGAACTGTGGCAATAGTTCTCTGCCTGGGTGACAATGTATTAATACTGCCACTAAAAGCTTTTGTGTAGCAATAAACTTTGGGCCACGTGTGTTAGATGCTCTTTGAGCCACTTATACTTAGTCCACCAGTGTGTGTAAGTGTGTGGCATACACACTATGGAGACCAAAAGAAAGGGTAAAATTGCCCTCTAAACCTGCTAATTCTCCCCTCTAGCTCTGGACCTTTGTACTAGTCTAAAACCAATAATATTTTTGTCTTTGTCTTTTTTTCAGGAATCAGTATTGTTTCCACACAAAATTGCCACTGACAAGCAGTCCATGGTGCTGATGAAAAGGCTTTTGGCCATCTCTGTCTCCTGTGTAACATACCTAAGAGGGCTCTTCCCAGAGAGCTCGTATGGAACTCGCTATTTAGATGGTAATGTTTTCAGTGCATGCTGCAAGCATGTTTCGATGCATTACCTTTGCCCAGTACAGATTAGTCCAGTGCTGTTCACGTATTTGACAAGTTCAATCTTTTGTAGGAAGACTGCTGACCATGGCCCAAATCCTCAGAGGTATGTAGGTGCCAGATTCCTATTGAAATCAATTGGAATTAAGCACCTAAATATCTTTCAGGACATGAGCCTATGAGTCTTATCCAGCAGTCCTGATACAGGAAAAGCTCCTATGGCAGAAGGACAACTTAGAGCTAGTGGCAACCATCAGTTGTTTCTCTCAATGTTTGTTTTGTTTTCCAGTTACATTCATTACTCAGCAATTTCATCAGTATTGCCAATCCCAAGCATTCCAAAACTACACCTCTACCCTGATATAAGGCTGTCCTTGGGAGCAAAAAAACCTTACCAAGTTATTGGTGAAACCACGTTATATCGAACTTGCTTTGATCCACTGGAATGCACAGCCCTGCCCCCCCGGAGCACTGCTTCACCACATTATATTCAAATTTGTGTTATATTGGGTCGCGTTATATCAGGGTAGAGGTGTATGTATCAGGCTCCCTCAAAATCATGAGACTGGATTTTTATAATAAATGTCAGGGTTTTTTTTATAGTTGCCTTCTGGTTTTTGAGCCATTAGAGGTCAGATCTTCAAGCTTTTCTCCACAATCTGGAGATTTTATGAATGAAAGGTTTTAGCCCACGAAAGCTTATGCTCAAATAAATGTGTTAGTCTCTAAGGTGCCACAAGTACTCCTGTTCTTTAAATGAAAGCTGAGATTCTCACATAATCACAAAAAACAACAAGGAGTCTGGTGGCACCTTAAAGACTAACAGGTTTATTTGGGCATAAGCTTTTGTGGGTAAAAAACCCACTTCTTCAGATGCATGGAGTGAAAATTACAGATGCAGGCATTATTATTTTATTATTTTAGTTCTGCAGTTTCTAGTTTCTAGCGACACCATCAGAGAGGACCCAACCACATCAGTCACACCATCAGGGACTAATTCACCTGCACATCTACTCATGTGATACATGCCATCATGTGCCAGCAGTGCCCCTCATTGGCCAAACTGTACAGTCTCTACTTAAAAGAATAAATGGACACAAGTCAGACATCAGAAATGTTAACATACAAAAGCCAGTAGGAGAACACTTCAGTCTTCCTGGCCATTCTATAACAGCTTTAAAAGTAGCCATACTTGAACAAAAAAACGTCAAAAACAGACTTCAAAGAGAAACTGCAGAACTAAAATTCATTTGCAAATTTAACACCATTAATTTTGGCCTGAATAGGGACTGGGAGTGGCTGGCTCACTACAAAAGCAACTTTGCCTCTCCTGGAATTGACGACGCCTCATCAGTTATAGGGAGTGGACCACATCCACCCTGATTGAATTGGCCCTGTCAACACTGGTTCTCCACATGTGAGGTAACTCCCTTCTCTTCAGGTGTCATTATATAATGCCTGCATCTGTAATTTTCACTCCATGCATCTGAAGAAGTGGGTTTTTTACCCACAAAAGCTTATGCCCAAATAAATCTGTTAGTCTTTAAGGTGCCACCAGACTCCTTGTTGTTTTTGTGGATACAGACTAACATGGCTACCCCCTGATATTTCACATAATCAGGTGGCTTCAGAGATGAGGCTTTAAGAAAAACACAAGGTATTGTGAGACTTGTGGCAAGGTCATGCCAACTGATGAAACTTTGATTCATCCGCATCTTTATATTAAGTTAAGATCTGAAGGTGAGGAGAGGTAGTGACTCCGTATATTCCAGCTTTATATATTTATCATCCTTGACTTATGCTTGAGATGGGGTACAGTTCATTTCTGTGTTCCCATAGAGCTAGTATCTTGAAATCTGGTCATTTGTTCATTATGGCCTGCTGAGGAGGGAAGAGGAAATCCCAAATTTGACTTTTGATTTTTCCATCCAAAAGGTCATCAGTCTTTCTGATCAGATTTCAGATCTTCAAGTGTCTTTCTGAGCAAGAATCTCGATGTTTGACCCACTCATTCCTGTGGGAGCTGCAGGATTGGGCCCCAAGGCATTAATTCACCTCTGTGGTTGGCCTATCAGCATTGGCTTCAAGTTTAGGAGTTTTCTGCTTGTGGATCGTAACTCCTAAACTTGGAGGATGAAAGGGCCACAGGAGCCCGGTGGAGAAACATCACAGCATTAGCTCATTTTGAGCACAGTTGTTTAGCTTATTTTTGTGTTAGTGAACACTAGAGTGCAGAACTAAAAGGTGCCAGAATGAAATGAGAATGGGGGTTGAGGGGAACGGAAGAAGAAAGGAAGTTGCTGACGTTTCTAAATGAAACCACACTCAATACATCTGTAACTCCAGGACTTTTTCCTGGAAGAGTTCAGAGTATCTCAGCAAAGGTCTTTGGCATTTCAAACTACAGCAGTGAGCCTGTGTCAGCCCACCTGGGATGCTGTTAAAACCAATCTTCCAGCTCAGAAAGTGTTTCCCAATAAAATACTTCATACGCTGCTGACTGACTAGATTTCAGTGTTTGCCCAGTGGCTGCAGATAAGCTTTGTAACTAAATGCTAACTCTTGTTTTGCAGACCTCTGTCTAAAAATCCTTCGGGAAGACAAAAGCTGCCTGGGGTCACTGCAGATAGTCAAGTGGTAAGTGAATAGCAGTGAAACTTAGGGCTTGCCTACATAAACAATTAGACTACAACAAGCTGGGGTCTGAATCTATCCTGCGCTAGTCTGCTGCACTCCAATTGTCCATGTGCACCCTGCTGGTACGCATTGACGGTTTGCTGGAGCGCTTTGATCTAGACTTCTTTGAAATGGGACTGGCTCAAGATGCATTAAAGAGCTGTTAATCCACGTCAGCAAGGTGCACTCAGGCAGTTAGACTGCAGCAACTAGTGTGGAGTTGATTTACGTCTCAGATTTCCGCTGTCTTAGCTGTTCGTGTAGACAAATCCTATGACAAGATTATGCTGAACAGCAATATGGCATTGTACCACGCGCCTTTACTTCCTAAATTTGAAATCCTTCAGGGCCAATGCTATTGGATTTGCCAAAGCAATTCCCATTGATTTATTATAAAAGCTGTGTGTGCTCGGCACTTTATATAACAAAGACATGGTCCCTCTCCAGCGAGCTTCCAATGTAAATGTGATCTCATTGACCCCAATGAGAGCAGGATCAGGCCCTCAAGTGAACAAACAAAGCAGGTAAGGGAGGAATGAGGCTTGCTCTAAACAAAGTTGTGATTACTTATTTCCATAGGTTCCATATTTGCTATTTCTAGCTTTTAAAGTAATGTTTGTGCTTGATTGATTTTTAACTAGTATGTGCAGTGTTTCCTCTTCATTGGAAGTCGTCTGTTTCTGGGGGCATAACTAGGCCCTTAGCTTTCTGGAGTTATATGCATTTCAGAAACAGAAAGAGAAAGGTGGGTGAGGTAATACCTTGTATTGGACCAACTTCTGTTGGTGAAAGAGACGAGCTTTCAAGCTTATACAGAGCTGGTCTTCAGGTTTCAGAAACATGGCATCACTCCTTACTATCAGCTGAGGAAGTTGTTATAGGGAGTGTAGCACTTCTTTGTTTAAATACTGTAAGGGCCCAATCCTGCAAATACTCATGGCTCAGTTATCTGCTGTGTCCTTTAAGCACTAGGCAAAGACGAGGAGGCTGCAGAGGAGCCATATACAGTTCTCCAGTCCTGGGGCCAGTTCTGCACTGTCTCAGGATAGTTTAGAGCAGCCTAAAATCATGATCATAAAAAGTCAACAGTGTACCCTATGAATCAACAGTGTGCCCTTGTTGCTAAGAAGGCTAACGGTATTTTGGACTGTATAAGTAGGGGCATGGACAGCAGATCGAGAAATGTGATCATTCCCCTCTAATCGGCATTGGTGAGGCCTCATCTGGAGTACGGTGTCCTGTTTTGGGCCCCACACTACAAGAAGGATGTGGAAAAACTGGAAAGAGTCCAGCGGAGGGCAACAAAAATGATTAGGGGGCTGGAGCCAGGGCCGTCCTTACCCATACACAAAGTACACACCTGTATAGGGCACCAAATTTTCTGGTGCCCTGCGCAGCAGCGTGCTGCTCCAGCCCCAGCTCCAGCTCTTGCCCAGGGCCCCTGCCCTATCCGCCCCTGCCCTGTCCCTTCCCTGCCCAGCCTCACCCCTTCCCACCCCTGCTCTGCCCTAGCCCTGCCCCCACTCACCTGAGCTCTGCAGCATGGCTGGGCCTGCACTCACTCGCGGTGGGAAATGCAGACCCGGTCCCAGCCGTGCCACTGATGAGTGCTGAGGGTTGATTTCCCCCCTGCCCCCAAAGCCAGCCCCAACCCCCCCCCCCATGGAGGCCTGGGGACAGCCCCTGCGGAGGCCTGGGGCCCGTGTCGGCCTGGGGACAGCCCCCCTGCCCCTCTCCCGCAGAGCCTCCCCCATGGGGGGCTGCATAGGGCCCCAGAATAGCTAGGGATGCCTCTGGCTGGAGTACACGATTTATGAGGAGAGGCTGAGGGAACTGGGATTGTTTAGTCTGCAGAAGAGAAGAATGAGGGGGGATTTGATAGCTGCTTTCAACTACCTGAAAGGGGGTTCCAAAGAGGATGGGTCTAGACTGTTCTCAGTGGTAGCATGTGACAGAACAAGGAGCAATGGTCTCAAGTTGCAGTGGGGGAGGTTTAGGTTGGATATTAGGAAACATTATTTCACTAGGAGGGTGATGAAGCACTGGAATGGATTACCTAGGGAAGTGGTGGAATCTGCTTCCTTAGAGGTTTTTAAGGTCAGACTTGATAAACCCCTGGCTGGGATGATTCAGTTGGGAATTGGTCCTGCTTTGAGCACGGAGTTGGACTGGATGACTTCCTGAGGCCCCTTCCAACCCTGATATTCTCTGAGGGTACGTCTACACTACAGGATTATTCCGCTTTTACATAAACCGGTTTTGTAAAACAGATTGTGTAAATTCGAGTGCACGTGGCCGCACAAAGCACAATAATTTGGTGGTGTGCGTCCATGTATCGAGGCTAGTGTCAATTTCTGGAGCATTGCACTGTGGGTAGCTATCCCGTAGCTATCCCATAGTTCCTGCAGTCTCCCCCGCCCATTGGAATTCTGGGTTGAGATCCCAATGCATGATGGTGCAAAAACAGTGTCACGGGTGATTCTGGGTAAATGTCGTCACTCATTCCTTCCTCCATGAAAGCAGCGGCAGACTATCATTTCGCACCCTTGTCATAAACAGATAGCTAAGGGTTAATGTTCTTTTACCTGTAAAGGGTTAACACAGGGAACCAAACACCTGACCAGAGGACCAATCAGGAAACAAGACTTTTTCAAATCTGGGTGGAGGGAAGTTTTGGGTGAGAGTTCTTTGTTCTTTGTCTTGGGTCTGACCCTCTCGGCTCTGAGAGTGATTTTTCTATCTCCTGGCTTTCTAATCTTCTGTTTCCAAGTTGTAAGTACAAAGATAGTAAGACAATAGGTTTACATTGTTTTCTTTTGTTTTTACATGTGTGTAGTTGCTGGAATGTGTCAAACTGTATTCTTTTTGGATAAGGCTGTTTATTCATTTTTTTTTCCTTTAAGCAATTGACTCTGTATATTGTCACCTTATACAGAGACTACATTTTATGTCCTTTTTCATTCTTTTTATATAAAGCTTTCTTTTTAAGACCTGTTGGAGTTTTTCTTCAGTGGGGACTCCAGGGAATTGAGTCTGCAGCTCACCAGGGAATTGGTGGGAGGAAGAAGTCAAGGGGAAAATCTCTTTGTGTTAGATTTACTAAGCCTGACTTTGCATACCCTCTGGGTTGGGGGGAAGAGAGATTAGCTCTCTCGGTACTTGTGTTTCCAGGACTTGAAACAGGGAGGGTAGAATCCCTTTGTTTAGATTCACGGAGCTTGCTTCTGTATATCTCTCCAGGAACCCAGGGAGGGAACACCTGGAGGGGAGCAGGGGGAAGGGAAATGGTTTATTCCCCTTTGTTGTGAGACTCAAGGAATCTGAGTCTTGGGGTTCCCCAGGGAAGGTTTTGGGGACACCACAGTGAGCTAGGCACTGTATAATTCCTAGCTGGTGGCAGCAATTACCAGGTCCAAGCTGGTAACTAAGCTTGGAGGTTTTCATGCTAACACCCATATTTTGGACGCTAAGGTCCAGATCTGGGAAAAAATGTTATGACAGCCCTTTTTCCCTGTATTGCCCTGGCAGACGCCATAGCATGGCAACCATGGAGCCCATTTTGCCTTTTGTCACTGTCACCGTATGTGTACTGGATGCCACTGACAGAGGCGGTCCTGCAGCGCTACACAGCAGCATTCATTTGCCTTTGCAAGGTAGCAGAGACGGTTACCAGTCGTTCTGTACCATCTGCCATACCATTGTAAATTGGCAATAAGATGACAGTTATCAGTCGTTCTGTACCGTCTGCTGCTGTCATGGGTACTCCTGGCTGACCTTCGCTGAGGTCAGCCGGGGGCGCGAAGACAAAAATGGGAATGACCTCCCTGGTCATTCCCTCCTTTATGTTGTATCTAAAAATAGAGTCAGTCCTGCCTATAATATGGGGCAAGTGTACTAGAGAACCAGTGTACCAGAGAGCACAGCTGCTCCGTGTCAGATCCTGCAGAAATGATGAGCTGCATGCCATTCTAGGGGGTGTCCCTGCAACAACCCCACCCATTGTTTCCCTCCTCCCTCAACCCTCCTGGGCTACCGTTGCAGGGTCCCCCCATTTGTGTGATGAAGTAATAAAGAATGCAGGAATAAGAAACACTGACTTTTTAGTGAGATAAAATGAGGGGGAGGCAGCCTCCAGCTGCTATGATAGTCCAGGGAGTACAGAATCTTTTCTTTAGACATGAAGGGGGAGGAGTGCTGATGGAGCTCAGCCCCTAGTTGCTATGATGAGGACAGTTACCAGCCGTTCTGTACCATCTGCTGGAAATAACTGGGAGTCATTCCTATTTTTACCCAGACACCCCGGCCGACCTCACCTGAGGCCAGCCAGGAGCACTCATGGGATGATGACAAGGATGGCTACCAGTCCTTCTGCATTGTACCGTCTGCCACCGGGGAAGGGAGGGGAGAGGATGCTGCTGTTCAGTGCTGCGGCACCGCGTCTACCAGCTGCATGCTGTAAACATACGGTGACATTGAAAAAAGTCAAGAAACGATTTTTTTCCCTTTTCTTTCAAGGGGGAGGCGGGGGGGTAATTGATGAGATATACCCTGAACCACCCCGGACAATGTGTTTGACCCTACAGGCATTGGGAGCTTAGCCAAGAATGCAAATACTTTTCGGAGACTGCGGGGACTGTGGGATAGCTGGAGTCCTCAGTCCCCCCTTCCTTCCTCCATGAGCTTCCATTTGATTCTTTAGCTTTCCGTTACGCTTGTCACACAGCACTGTGCTGTGGACTCTGTATCATAGCCTGGAGATTTTTTTCAAATGCTTTGGCATTTCGTCTTCTGTAACGGAGCTGTGATAGAACAGATTTGTCTCCCCATACAGCGATCAGATCCAGTTTCTCCTGTATGGTCCATGCTGGAGCTCTCTTTGGATTTGGGACTGCATCGCCACCCGTGCTGATCAGAGCTCCATGCTGGGCAAACAGGAAATGAAATTCAAAAGTTCGCGGGGCTTTTCCTATCTACTTGGCCAGTGCATCCGAGTTCATATTGCTTTCCAGAGCGGTCACAGTGGTGCACTGTGGGATACCGCCTGGAGGCCAATACCGTCGATTTGCAGCCACACTAACCCTAATCTGATATGGTAATACCGATTTCAGCATTACTCCTTTCGTCGGGGAGTAGTACAGAAACCGGTTTTAAGAGCCCTTTATATCTATATAAAGGGCCTCGTTATGTGGACAGGTGCAGGGTTAAATCGGTTTAACACTACTAAAATCAATTTAAATGCGTAGTGTAGACCAGGCCTGATTCTATGATTGCAGCAGCACTCCAGCCATGCCTCCTTCCTCACAGCTTTGCCAAAGGAACACCCAGCTGACTGGATCCATCAGCACGAAGGGGCCAGAATGGGGCCAAAGATCTGGCCATTACTACCCAGTCATGTTTACTGTTTTGAGTACCCCAGGATGCCTGGTAATAAGATGCCTTAGTGTATAAACTGTGCACACATATGGAGGGGAGAAGAGATTGTTAAAAGCTAAAAATGTTGTGAGCTCTGTGCTGCTTAATGCTTGTAAATGTGCACTCTAAACTCCATCTAGTAAGTGAGGATTTCCTGCTCCTAGACTGGCATGACTAGTTACTAATATTTCTTTCCTGGCAGGATTCAGGGCTGTTTTGATGCTTTGGAAAAGAACTATGTAAGTTTTTGTTTCCTATTTTGGTAATATAATCCTTCACAAACAATGGGCAAAACTCCGCTCCAATTTTCCGTGTGTATTCCAGCAGGGAGCATCTCTGCTATATATTCGCCAGTGATCCCAATGGAAACTGCACATACAGAACAAGTACACAATAGAGATCTGTGCCACAGGGAAGGAAGGAAAGCCGCTCTGTGTGTTTGTGATGTTGACATTTACTCTTTAGGTAGCGTAGCATAGTAACCATTATTAGTGTCTAGAACTGCTTGTTGTGAATAGGTTCCACATTAATTTGCAGTCTGCAGGATTCTCCCCTGCATTCTCTGTTCTACATTTACATTCTTTAATGGATGGATGCAGATTCTGTCAATCAAAGCAAATCTCTTTCCCTGCCTTCATTCTTTTGCTATATTCTTCTCTGCTCCCTCTTTCCTTCACCCCTTCTTTTCCTGTCCCCTTGCCTTTCTTTCCTCTCTTTTCCATTTTCTTCATTTTACTGTCATCTCTGTTTTCCATACAGAGGCCAGGTCTACACTACAGACTTATACTGATGTATAACTACATTGCTCAGGGGTGTGAAAAATCCACACTCCTGAGCGACATAGTTGTACTAACCAACCGCCCCCCACTCTGTATAGACAGCGCTATGTTGATGGAAAAGCTTCTCCTGTTGATATAGCTACTGTCTGTCAGGGAGCTGGATTAGCTCTGCCAATGGAAGAGCTAAGAGCATCTTCACTTAAATGCTACAGTGGCATGCAGCTGTGCCAATGCAACGTTTTAAGTGTAGACCTGCCCTGAGTTTAGATTTTCTTTTCTTCTTGTATTCTGTCAAATACAAGGCTTGAGTACCTGGTTTCAGAATAAATGCACATTTTTAAGTATTCCCAGCCCTCACTTACTCAATCTGAGGAAAAATCTGACCTGTAAATACAAAGGGCTGATTGCTGTCTGTGTATCAGCATTGTTCATCAGACTAACTCTCATTTATAGCCGAATGACTCTTGCCTAAATCAGGTATCTGCACTGCTGATCAGACTGACGCTTGTCTATGTCAATTCTACTGTTGTTATAGATTAAATGATGTGAAATGTTCTGAACTCAAATACTCGCTTACTGACAATTCAAACAGTCAGCTTTAAATAAGTAATAGTCTCCACCATTTACAAGAGATTCAAACCCTCATGCTTCAGAACATAAATCAACTTCTAACTGACAGGGATTAGGAAAAAACTCCTGTGAGCAGTTATTCCATTATCCACTCCCAGATTTTTTGCACAATCCTTTGAAGCATCTGGTGCTAGTCAGTGTCAGGGAGAGGGTACTGGGCCAGGTGGATCACTAGTTTGATCTATTGAGGCAGTTCCTTTGTTTCAGTAAGCAAGTGAACTAATGCTTTCTCTAGCCAAAGCTTTCAAGGGGTTTACAAGGCTACTCTCTAGTGCAGTTCTTTGCTATAGTGCAGTCCATAGGTGAACAAGGTATAGGTGTCTGTGATGAGTTCCATATCAGAGATCAAAGACTGAAACCTGGTAGCTAATTGCGGGCTGCCGACCCCTGATAAAACTGGCCACAAGGTGTCACTGATGTTGCACCCAAGTGCATCTGAATTAGCAAGGGTTTGTCTGAAAAGCCTTGATTCGCAAACCATTGAATGTATTTATTTCTTAATTACACCAGGCACTTAGATTTTGACTAGGCTCTTATTTTCTCTTTCAGTTACATATGGCTGTCCTGGCAGTAAGTCATCTGTTAAATGAAAGCAAGGTGTTTTCCTTCCCCACGGTGGTTGGATGAGACGTTAAACCAAGGCTCCTTCTGCCCATCTCCGTCTGTACTTACAGAGCTCATGGCAATGGGGTTAGCCTCAGTTTAGAGCAATAACCTCTCTCATCACAAGATAAATGCTTATTTCTTAGGTTGCATGGGAACGTTTGCTGGATGCAGCTTTTGCCTCCATCAGTGGTGCACAATATTCATCCTTAAATTACTAAGGCTGTGTCCACACTAGGAACAGTTTACTGGTATAGGAATACCAGTATATAATACTGGCAAAGTGCTCCTAGTGTGGATCTAACTCGAGTAAAACCACCCCCACAAGCACAGCAAGCAATGCCAGTAAAAGCACAGCTTTGCTGGTATAACTGCCTCTACTGCAAAGGCTTCTTTACATGCCTGGCTGCTGTAGCTGTGCCAGCACAAGTCTGTAGTATAGTCAGAGCCCAGGTATAGGCTACTGATTACAAGCACTGCCATGTGCTTCACATTGCTGCTTCCTTCTTCCTATACCCCAAACAGAAATGGGCAACTGCCTCTTTCCCTTCCCCTCTCTATGAGCACCCTCTTCAGTTGCCTTCTCGTTGCCGCTGATGGGATAAACCCTTTAGCCCTCAGATTTCTGGCAAGTTGTCATTGGGACCCTTGGTGTTGCAGAGATTGTGCATGGCCAACCTCCGACACATACCTTTATAAAGCACTTGTAGGTATTCTAGACACCATAGCAAAGATCTGGGTAACTAATCCTCATGCATGAGGGCATTATTGATCGCTGGTGAGGGTCTGGATGAGATCTCCCCTGAGCCCATCAAAATTTCATATAATGGATGTTTTTTCCACCTTACTCTGCAGCAACAGGTATTGGCTGCTGCCAGAGGAAGGCTATTGTATAGATGGTCCTATGGTTTGATCTTTTATGGAGAGCTTGCTTCCGGAGCAGTGAAGGTGTGTCATTGCAAGCATTGGCATGGGCTATACAAGCCAGCCCCAGATCAGCAGCTTCACTGTTCCCATACCCAAATTAGCGAGATTAAAGCTAGGTAGTTCAAGCTGCAGTCACAGCTAGGGTGACCACCTTTGTTGGATGGAAATAAGGGAAAGCCACATGAAAAATAAGGGACTGTGCTTTATTTTAAGGGACATTTTAGGGAAACACGATTTACCTTAGCATATCAAGTGTACATTTCTGCTGGCCTCCAGTATACAATGCAATTATCATAAGCATCAATTTAATGTTTAAAATGGTCAAGAGACATCCCTTAAGCAAAGGGACGGGTGGTCACCGTAATCACAACTCATGATTGCAGTCTAGACATACCCCGTGTTCTTAGAGCATGACAGAGATTCAGTTGTTTGATTACTTCTCACTGCTACATTTTATCAGAGAGAAAGATGCATTCACTATACTTTCTTAAAACAGATTTACACCAATCCCACGGAGCCACAGGTAAGAAGGAGTCAAGCTCTACTTAGGGGGGAAATAAATTGTAGGGGTGAGTTGTACTATATTGAGAATGGGCTCATAGGGTTAAATGCTGCCTTGATTTGACAGGTATGCATGGTCAAGCGAGGAGACATAAGCTACCTCTTTCTCTTATTCCTTCACCTCAGCAGACCAACACAGATGCCAGGCAAAGTGGTGATCAAGTGCCCCTGTTGAACACTAGGCTGTTGGCCTGTCCGTTGCACCTGGTGATGCTTGTTGGGTAGCTCAGGGGCATAGGTAGGGCCTTGCTCCCCTCTGCTGAAGACCAGAAGCAGGAGCTGGGGATAATGCACACCGTTCCTTTATGCACCAGCTGTCAGCGGCACTGTTAAAGGGTGACTTTCAGTCTGATCAGAGAGGTCCACTGCAAGGCCTACTCACCACTTCAGCCCTGGGATATAGGTGGTGCATAAAGCACTTGGTAGTCCCTTTGTACAGTGGCGAATATCACCTTGCTCTGTATTGCCCCGTGAGACATTATGTCTTCATCTGTCATGTAAAGACAGAACCTCTGCTCATCCACTACTGTTCCACTGCCCCCCCCAGTGTGGCTCATGGAAGAAGAGCAAGAATTTACTCCGTATACTTGGCTGCCAAGGCTGGGATTATTATTTCCCTCCAAAACCTTACCGAAATGCTCTTTAAATGTGTTATCATCAGAGTTGTTTATGGTTTCTTATTCTCCTCAGAAAATTTTGAGTTTTCAGCAAAATATCGAAAACTGAAATATTTTCATTCTGATATGCTGTCGCTGTCCCATAGGAGTTGTAGTTCCGACACCTCATGCTCCCATTCACCTCTATAAGTTCCCTGGTAGGACTGCATCTCCCATGATGTGCCACAGGTCCCCTCTTGGCAAGGGAAGGGTGTGTCCAGGTGCATTGCAGGTCCCTCTTGGCAATAACAGTTGCATGGCCAGGGTGCATCATGCAGATATAGTCTGGCTGGGGAGCCTTGTCCTAGAAGAAAATAGGAGCAAGAGGCACCTGAACTACAACTTCCATGAGAACCTGCGGCAGCATTTCAGAATTGACATTTTTCTGTTTTCAGGCTAACTTTTTGACAAAAAAAAATCTGCAGAAAGCAGACGCTTTTTGCAAAAAAAATATTATTTAGTCAAAAACCCAATTTTCCATCGAAAAACCATTTGGATGCAAAATTTTCAACCAGCCCTAACCACAACATGACTAGTGTAAGCTCTAGTTAACATGCCATTTGCATTATGGCCTCCTGTTTTAAGTGGCTCCTGATTTTTCTTCCCCAGCTTCCTTTTGAGTTGGATTTGTCATGTTTCTTCTCAGCCCAGAAGTGAATTTGCATTTGCTTCTTTTAAGAAAGTTTGACAAAAATCTGCAGATGATTTTTGAGATCAAAATGAAGCCTAATCAGTAATTTGATCCTGCTAGACAGGCCTAGGAGTGAGGAAGCAAGGACACCAGAGAGTTTCCTGCACGATCTGTTGAGCTTTTTTTGGGAACATGTTACTGAAAGACTTGTTTTTTTTCTGTTCCCTTTGTGAATGTCTAGAGGGTGACTGAGCTGTATCAGTTCAAATTCAAGTATACAAAGGACGGGCCCCAGATGGACATTGTCAGGTAATGGCTTTGTTTTATTTCTGAAAAATACACAGTGAGAAATTTGCTTTATCAAAACATTTTTAAAGCAAAAACTGTCCCTTGCGATTGTATCATGAACCCCTCCAATACCATGAGGTGCTGAATGACTTCATCTGCCATTGAACTCAGTGGAAATTAAGGGCACTCAGCATCCTGCTGGTTCGGAACTCCTGCGTTGATGAGGTTACATATTACAATACATGTGCTATAACACCTTGATGTAGCAAAGCTGAATTAAGGACAAGATTGATGTATCCCACGCCCACTCTGTGCAGCGCTCTGCCCGCCCCTGCCCCGGTGGTGGCTGGGCTATACATAGAATTTGATGAGCCTGCTGCAGCCTGGGCTAACATAGCAGGATGTTGTACTTCAGGCAGTAGTCTCATGCTTTGAAATTCAGAAGTCCCATGTTCACTCTCTGGCTGCCAATGACCACCCTTGGGTGCAGCATAATATCAACATCATAAGGATTGTTCTTCAAATGTTTGTTCAACTCCCACTGTAGGTGTATGTGCCCTGTGTGTGTGAGCCTGGAATCTTTTAGCTGGCCGTGCCTGTTGGGGCTGTACATGGTGCTCATATGACCCCTACAGCAGAGTGAAAAAGGAGGGGCCGCCCCAACAGCTACTCAGTTCTTTCTTACTGCCCATGGTAGCAAGCCCATAGTGTCCTCCTGCTTCCTCTTAGCCTTTTAGTACTTTAGAGTTATAGTTAGTTAGCTTGGAGTTAGTGTATTGTCTTGATAAGTTTTAGTTAAGCTTGCTGCTAAAACAAGCAAACACAAATTAAAGCAATTTTGCTTTCTATGAGTCTTGCCTTAGTACCAAGGAATAAGTCTGAGCTTTAAAATCTGCCCTGCCTGCAAGACTGTTGTACCTGCCAATGATGCATCTAGAGACTGTTTAGGGGAGTCTCATATCCCTAGCTAGTGTGCCATTTATAACTCTTTTTCTAAGCACATACAGAGGGGTCATGATGCCTGTTTAAAATTATTTTTAACGGAAAGATCTATGTGGAGTGTGTCTGACTGTGAGGTACCCCCTTGGGAACAGTCTCTTCTGGCTTTGAAACCAGTTTCAATGAGTGCTTCAGCTATAAGAGACATCTCTCTGGGAGACAGATCTTTTGTCCTCAGAAGACTTCATGCTGCTGTCTAGCTTTCTGAGTCTTGTCAGTTGTCCTCAGGTCAATCAGTAGTTCCAGAGGCAGGAAAGAACAAAGATCTCCAGACAGGGCTCAGCACTGATTGTTATCCCTGGTACTAACAAAGAAGAGGACTTGTCTAAAATGGCTCCTTTGAAACCACGTTGGTATTATGAATCTTCAAAGACTGGGAGAATCAAGTTCCTTAGCTACAATACTATATCCTATGCCTTCGGTGACTGACATTATCCTGGTAATGTGGGCATCAGTACCATATATCTTGGAGTCATGAGTGCTGCCTTCTTCATCCACTAAGGTTGCTTTGACATCACCTACTATCACTTTGGAGCAGGAGTCCCCATTGCTAGATTTCTCTCCTTTATCTCCAGTTCCCAGGACTCTTTTGGTACCACAGCCGAATGTTCAGAAGATGAAATTTTTTCCGTGTCCAACCTCTGTGGTGTTGGTGACTACCTCTCATGCTGTCAGATGTGAGGCTCTTCCTTTTCTACACCTCAGGAATCAGCTCCTCTGTGAAAGGAATTTTATACATTTGCATCCTCGTCTTTGCATGGCATCAGGAGCCCTTCTAGGAGATCTCCACCTCCCCTAGCAACATGTGAACAGCCTTGGAAGGAGTGCTTCAGAAAGGCCTCGTTCCCTGGTTTCCACATTTGTGGTACCATATGCCCTTCCCATGTGGTTTGCAAACTTGGCCCTCTTGGTTTCTGTGGAGACCTCAGCCTCTTCCATTGACTGCTTATTCATTTGTGTCAAGCTGCAGCCTGCCGGAGGATGCTCCCTACCTGCCCCTGGCCCTCCGGACCTTGTCATCAAGTGCCTGTCCCTGCTAGCTTCTCCAGCTGCCCCCTCTGCGTTTCTGAACCATGCCTAGGACACAGCTGTACAGGCTCGTGCTCTGTACTTTTAATTTCCTGACCCCAAGTGGCAGGGCCTCCTACCATCTGTGGGGGGTGAGGAGCCCTGGTGGGTCTGTCTGTATTCCGCCTTGGTTGCATGGCCCGCTGGGAATATTAGTTAGTGGCTCCTTCATGGAACAGTGTGCACAGGCGTGTATTTGGTGTGGTACAGCCCCCTTCCTGACCGCTTGCCCCTTCTGTGGCATGAGGGAAATCCTGGTGCATATCTGTCTCGAATGCACCAGCCTTCAGCCCCTTTTCTGGCTCCTCCAGTACCTTTTCCTCAGGTTCTGGCTGCACTTTTCCCAGCACCTCCTGATGTCTGCACACCCTATCCATGGCCCCATGAAGTCGCAAGACCTCCTGGTCAACTTCTTCCTGGCACTGGCCAAGCTGGCCATCCACCATACCAGGAGGAAGATGCTGGACGTGGAAGTCTCTGTGATTGTGGGGTTTTTTCTGTTTCTTGCTTTGCACACACATCCATGCAGAGTTCCTCTGGGCTGCGTCCACTGGCTCCCTGGACACCTTTGAGGAGCAGTGGGCTCTGTCTGAGATTATCTGCTCAGCGTCCCCCTCTGGCTTCCTGCTTTTGGCCCTGTGACCATCACTCCCATTCCTGTTTAATCATTTGTTATCCCCTGCCTTTACTTGAACCCTGGGTTTATTGACTCCTCCCTTTAGGCTAAGGAAGAGGCCTTCAGAAGCCTACCCGCTCCCAGGATTTCAATAGATTCATCAAGATCCAGAGTAAAATTGCCCTTTTCCCTTAGTGATTCTTTTAGGGAGTCTCATTCATCTCATCAGAAGCTCCTGCAAATTGGTGAGGAAATCCTCATGGAGGAATACGAGGGCCAGCCTATTCCTTGGCCATCTGACAAGACCATGACTCTGTCTGATATGTCCACAATACACAACATTAGGGCCTTTGAGGACCTGCTTAAAAGAATGATGGGTACTTTAGAGATTCTCCTGGAGAATGTCCAGGAGAGGTCTCATAACTTCTTGGCATCCTGCACCCAGTGTCTCAGGGTTGTTGGACCATGCCTATTAATGAAAGACATTCTTGAGTTTGCCATAAAAGGGGGCAGATCATTTGTACTTTTTTGAGGGGTTTGACTACTTTGTTACACACCCAGGCCCTGGGTCTTTGGTTGTAATGATAACTTAGGAAAGCTCTAAGCTGCCTGGGCCCCCTAAATTTAAACCCAGGAACAAGGAGCGCAAGCAGATGGATCTTCTGGGGAGAAAAGTTTACTCATCTGCTAGTTTGCAGACTCGCATAGCTGATAATCAAGCCTTATTGGCTAACAACAATTTTCTTCAGGGGAAAGATTTTACATCTGTCTGAAAAACCTCCTCAGGAGACCATAGATGAACTGAAGGCAGTGGCTACAGAAGGCCAGTTGGTGGCCAAGACAGCTCTGCAGGCCTCACTGCATGTCTGACACTGCAGTATGATGAATGACTGCTGCAGTCACTAGGACAGGGGTCGGCAGCTGTTGGCATGTGGCCCATCAGGGTAATCTGCTGGTAGACCGCGAGACATTTTGTTTATGCTGACCGTCTGCAGGCACAGCTCCCTGCAGCTTGCAGTAGCCGCGGTTCGCCATTCCCACAGCTCCCATTATCAATTCTCTGTTAAAACTTTGTGTTTGGTAGTCGTCACCTTGGCTGGCAGGGTAACCAAAATTCAAGATTTGGTGGCTGATTCTCTGTATACTTTGTTTTATAAGGACAGATTTACTCTAAGGCATCATCCAAATTTTTTACCAAAAGTAGTTTTGGTCTTCCATATAAGTCAATTTATTGCCTTACCAATATTTTTTTGTAAGCTTCAAGATTCTCCTACAGACATTAAACTCTACTCACTAGACATACTTAGGGCTATGTCTTTTTATCTTTCCAGAAAAACACCTTTTCTTAAATCATCTCAACTTTTGGTATCTTTTGGTAGCAAGCCTGTGTGCTTTCAAAGACTTTCTAAACAGGTTACAGGCTATATTAAAACGTCCTGTTCTGTGAATAAACTACACGTAAGAGCCCAAGTCTCAATGAGAGTCAATAGAGTTAGAGTCCTGTGCCTCTTAGGCACTCTTGAAAATTTTATCTCTGGACTAGCATGTCATGTTAAGACTGAAGTTAGGGCATTCAACACACTTCAGTTAGAACAGGACGGACTTGAACATAACCTCTTTGAGTTTGCTCTACATGTGATTCTCACTCAATTCCCCCCAGTCCCTAAAAGAAAATTATTTAGAAGCTAGTCAAGTAGGTGAAAGGCACTTGTATTGTGCCTGCTTGTGCCCAACTTAGTCATGAACAAACAAGTGAATTACAACACTTGTAGAATGAAGTTTATTGCCCCAGTTACAATATCTGTTCATTTGTCGATTACACGATTCTTAACTATGGACTATGGTGTTCCTTCATGCCATCTCCCACTGTTGAAAGCCTGTGTCACTTCCCTATTCATGCTAGGACTACATAAAACACTGAAGCTCTGTTACTGTAGTGCAAGACAAAACAGTGGGAGCTGAATATTTTTAATTGGGGTTTGGACATTAATGATTCAGTTGCTCTTTTGTTTTGGCTCCAGCACCAAAATGAGCTTTGCAAAAGGGGTTAGCAGTGAAGAGATTAAGAAAGGCAGCATCCTGCTGATCCGTAAGCTGTACCTCTTAATGCAGAACCTCGGGCCCCTTCCCAATGACATTACCCTCACCATGAAACTCTTCTACTACAATGATGGTAAGTGAAGAACAGTCTGTCTTGTCAAGCTGATTTCCCCTCCTGTTAACTCCCATGAGCAACACATGCCACTGTAAAAGGGAACAAAGAATAGATAGGTGAAATCTGGATCCAGAAAACTGCTGTGATGAGGCAGCATGCAAAATAGAATAGTGCCATTCAGTGCATAAAGATGTGACACGTGCTTTTTAAGGAAGTAGTCACAAACTTTTAAGAAATACAGCTGGGCAATGGAAAAGGGACACAACTTTTCCCTTTACCTCAGTATGAGGAGCAAACATACTTGGCTAGGTTGTTATTTCTCCAGAAAGTTAGTGTATAAATGGCATCACAGAGTCCCAAGTTTATTATCTCTCAGTGACTCCAGATCAAATGTGCTCTGTTAATAGACTTTGAAGCCAGAAAGGACCATTCCGATAATCTAATCTGACATCTTACATAATAGATCATAGCACAGAATTTGTATCACTTCTGTAAGAGATTAGCCAGGATTTTAATTTGCATACGAAGCAGGAGGTTTCCAGTAGGCCACCACTGCAAGTTTACCCATAAACAGATTTTTTTTCCTCCTGACCGCCAGCCCCACAAACTTCAATCTGAGATTAAACTGGTCTCTTTCTTTTCTTTCACTAATAATAAAGATTCTGTAGGGCAGATGCTGCCCAATTGCACCTCTACAAGCTCATTGCTAGGCTAGGTGATGTAAAGTGGACTCCTTCAGCTGGGTTAGATGATGTAAGTGAGGGGAGAATATGAAGATAGTGGGGTTACCCAAGTATATCTGGGCAACAGGGGGCTGCAGAAAGACTTGTGGAGGCTTCTCCTGCCATTGGGCTGCAGAAGCTTTGATGTCCTGGGGAGGATGTTTCCTTTGCACTTCACAGTCCAATTGAATCTATCCAGAGCCCCGCCTAATTACTTGCGCTAGGTTCTGGATCTGTCCATTATTGCAGATTAAAGTGGCTTAGAGTTTAGTCTATCAATTGAGGACACTCTTCCCTGTGCAGTAACTCCTGATGATTACCAGCCCCCTGGCTTTAAGGAAGACAGCAGCCCAGATAACCTGTTGTTTGATGGAGACCCTGTCAACCTGAAAGTTGGGTCCATATCCACTGGGTTTCATATCCTGAAAGTAAGAGTGACAACTGAGAGCAAGAGGATGAGGACTTTGGGAAGCAGCCTGAACCAGGAGAATGGCCCTACTGAGATCTCCCATCAAGGACTAGATTGTGACGAAGAAGAGAGTAGTACCAAGGTAAGGAAATGGCTCCAAGTCACCAGCAGTTACTGTGGGGAGTGAGCAGTTACTATGGGGAGTGAGCTTTGTCTTTATTGTCTCCCCTTACATTTTCTAAGAATTCCAGCTTTAACCGGTTCTCGCTTAGCAGTATTCTGAGGTATGGCAGCAGTGCTGCAGTGGCATAAGCAGGGTGCTCTAAGTCAGTAGACCTAAAGTTTTTTTCCTAACATTGCACTAACTCATCGGCAAGCCACATTCTCTCTCTGTATCTCATCCTCCCCATCTGCAAAATGAGGCTAATGACACTGACCCACCCTTGTAAAGAGCTTTAAGATCCATGGATGAAAAACTGTACAGCTTTTGGTGGTGCTAAAACTCTTGTGTTGGACATCATAATAATGTCTCCAGTCTTGCACACTGGGGGTGAAATCATGGCCTCATTGAAATCAGTGGTACAACTCATAGGATTTCACACTGGCAATGTAGGAAGGAAGGCAGAATGATGGGAAACTAGGTTACATAGCTGTAATTTATGGTCTCTGAATGTGACTTCTCCATAGACCCATCCTGGTTCTTCTTGTCTATTGGGTCTATGTGTGGACCAGTGTTTTAAAATTGTCCCCAGTAGTACTGTGACCTAACATTGACGTGTAAGTTGTATCAGGTTTTTGTTCTGAGTGCACAATCTGAGAATGAGAATCTGTGGAGGAGATCAGTTCAGGGAGCTAATTGTTTTTAGCCAAATAATCTAGCTTTTCTGGATTGTCTTCACCCTCTTGTGTAAACAGATTGAAAAATGCTTTTTCAAAAATCCATAGGATCTGAGTTTCCATTATCCTGAACCTTGTGGCATCATTTCCATCAGTGCAAAGTGAACGTTAAAATGCTATCATATCAGAATTATCTCATGTGCCTTTTCTGGCATTAAATTACTTCTTCTGAGCTGAATGCCAGTGGGACTGCATGTTCATAACTGAGAATAGATTTTGGCCTGGTTCTCGTTAAAGTCTCTACTTCTTCCCCATATTAAGTATCCTCACACCTTCTATGGGTCATCTTGATTATCACTTCAAAAGTTTTTTTTCTCCTGCTGATGATAGCTCATCTCAATTGATTAGCCTCTTACAGCTGGTATGGCTACTTCCACCTTTTCATGTCCTCTGTATGTATAAATATCTTCTTGCTGTATGTTCCAGTCTATGCATCTGATGAAGTGGGCTTCAACCCATGAAAGCTTATGCTCAAATAAATTTGTTAGTCTCTAAGTATCAGAGGGGTAGCTGTCTTAGTCTGGATCTGTAAAAAGCAACAAGGAGTTCTGTGGCACCTTAAAGACTAACAGATGTATTGGAGCATAAGCTTTCGTGGGTGAATACCCACTTTGTCAGACACATGTGTCTTTAAGGTGCCACAGGACTCATTGTTGCTTTTTAGTCTTTAAGGTGACACAAATACTCCTGTTCTTTTTGCGCATACAGACTAACACAGCTGCTACTCTGAAACCTTAATTCCTTGGGTAAATAACATCATTTTCTTCTCCATCTCATTACTGTGGCTAGAGCACTCAACAGGGATTCAGGAGACTTGCTGTTCGAAGCCCAGCTCTGCCATTGGATTGCTGGGTGATCTGAGGTTCAGCAAGGACCAGTGCAGAGTCCTGCACTTAGGACGGAAGAATCCCATGCACTGCTACAGACTAGGGACCAAATGGCTAGGCAGCAGTTCTGCAGAAAAGTACATGGGGGTTACAGTGGACGAGAAGCTGGATATGAGTCAACAGTGTGCCCTTGTTGCCAAGAAGGCTAACGGCATTTTGGGCTGTATAAGTAGGGGCATTGCCAGCAGATTGAGGGATGTGATCATTCCCCTCTATTCAACCTTGGTGAGGCCTCGTCTGGAGTACTGTGTCCAGTTTTGGGCCCCACACTACAAGAAGGATGTGGAAAAATTGGAAAGAGTCAAGCAGAGGGCAAAAAAATGATTAGGGGGTTGGAGCACTTGACTTATGAGAAGAGGCTGAGGGAACTGGGATTGTTTAGTCTACAGAAGAGAAGAATGAGAGGGGATTTGATAGCTGCTTTCAACTACCTGAAAGGGGGTTCAAAAGTGGATGGATCTAGACTGTTCTCAGTGGTACCAGATGAAAGAACAAGAAGTAATGGTCTCAAGTTGCAGTGGGGGAGGTTTAGGTTGGATATTAGGAAACACTTTTCCACTAGGAGGGTGGTGAAGCACTGGAATGGGTTCCCTAGGTAGGTGATGGAATCTCCTTCCTTAGAGGTTTTTAAGGTCAGGCTTGACAAAGCCCTGGCTGGGATGATTTAGTTGGGAATTGGTCCTGCTTTGATCAGGGAGTTGGACTAGATGACCTCCTGAGGTCCCTTCCAACCTTGATATTCTATGATTCTAAGTCATTTCAACTCCCTGTGCCTTAGCTCTCTCATTTCTGAAATGGGGATAATTATGATCACTTCTTCTGTTAAGTGCTTTTATGTCTACAGATGAAAAGTCCAATATAAAGGCGTGGTGGTGGTGGTGTTTTTAAATAGTGTTCTCTTCTTTGGATTTCCCAGTGTGTCCTTTACTTCTCCTATGTCTGTCTTCTAGATCAGGAGATCTGGAAGAGACTCTCTCCACATTAGTGTCTTGTACAGCTCAGACCTAACCCTGTCACAGACATTATTCTGGTAGCATTTAGAAGCCTCAAACATAGAGCAGGGACGCCACTGTGCTAGTTGCTGTACAAACACCTAAGAAGTGACAGTCTGCCCCAAAGAGTCTACAGTCCAAATGCAAGGGCTTGTCTATACAGGGCTATTGACCAACATAGCTATAATGGAATAATTATTCTGGAATAACTCCCTGTATGGTTACTGGATTCTGAAATAAAAGTGACTTTATTCTGGAATAGGTATTCTTCCTCCAAAGGCCTAAAACAAGAGAGACTCCAATGTGTACAAGTAATGACATTTTCAAAATTGTGAAATCTCATGTCAAATCAAAATGTGAATTTCTGCCTCTTATCTCTCTGAAGTTTTATTCTGTGTGTGTACCTCTCTAGATGCCTGAGCCAAAGCCCACTGAAAAGGGTCCCCATGATTGGTGGATTTTGGATTAGGCCCTATCAACCTGTATTACATAGTATTTAGTGGGATTTGTAGAACATCATAGATTATTACATTTGGAAGGGACCTCAAGAGATCATCTAGTCTAACCCCCTGCTCAAAGCAGGACCAGTCCCCAAATGGCCCCCTCAAGGATTGAGCTCATAACCCTGGATTTAAGCAGGCCAATGCTCAAACCACTGAGCTATCCCTTCCCTGCACATCAAATGTGTCTACAAATGGTGGAGTAAGTTTGAGCCAGTCTAGAGGGTCACTTGCCATGGGAGATCTCAGCTCAGAGAATATCACATGAATCTGATTACTAGGGTGTATTCCTGGGATTATGTTGTGAATCTGGGTGAGCTACGTATTAGTAGGTTAGGAAATTAAAGGGATTATGTGTAGGAAATGGAGGCCTAAAACCCTAATATCTATAAGGACTGGAGAGTGTAGGACTTGGTTCCTGCCTTGCCAAGATGAAAGGCCTCCCATATATACCCTGTATTTGGCAGAGTCCAAACTTGGACCTTCAGACCTTCCTGTTGAAAGAGTTGGGAAGAGGAAATAGAAGAAATACATTATTTAGCTCAGCGGTTCTCAGACTGTGGATTGGGACACCACAGTGGGTCGTGACCCTGTTTGTGTCGCCAGGACTAGTTTATACTTTATTTATCCTTGGTGGTGCCCAAGTCGCACTACTCAGGGCCCAAGCCAAAGCCCAAACCCCTCCGCCAAGGACCGAAGCCCAAGGGTTTCAGCGCTGTACGGCAGGGCTCAGGTTACAGGCCCCCTGTCTGGGGCTGGAGCCCTTGGGCTTTGGCTTTGGCCCCCTCCCCTCACATGGGGTGGCAGGGCTCAGGTGGGCTCAGGCTTTGGTCCTCCCTCCTGGGGTCATGTAGTATTTTTTGTTGTCACGGGCATTGCAGTGCAATGAAGTTTGAGAACCTCTGATCTAGCTGCTGTAATCTCTGTGCCTACATGTGTCTAGAGGAGCTGCCTGAAAACCTGCCAATGAGTTAAATAAAGATGGTGGAGACTGTATTCCACTAGCTCTGTCTGACACAAACCCACACTCCTCCTACCCCAGTATGAGACCATTCCCAGTATATTGTACCCAGCCTTTTAAGAGAAATGTACAAATTGTGCCTCTCCATCGCTTGGCATCATTCAGCGAGATGCTGTGCTCCCATAACCAATAACTAACCATGGAAAATGGGGAGCCATAGAGGTCAGATTTTTCAAATGAGCTCAGCGTGTTGGTGTCACAGTTTTCTAGGTTAACTGCACCTTTGTCCCTCACCCACCTACCCACCCCTGCTCTTTTTCGAGGGCACCCACTTCAGGTTTTAGGCTTCCCAGTCATCACCTCTCCTTGGGGAGATACCTGCCACTCTCTCCCTTCAGATGGGGGTTTGGGCTTACTATCCCTCTGCACCTCACTGTGGTTTTTCCAGCAGGTCTGACTGGGGTCCAGCACCTGTGGTTTACTCATTTTTTAGGGACCAAAACAGTGCTTACCAGTCACCAACCACTTTCACAAAGCAAACTGCATTTATTCTTAGGGCAAAAGCATTACAGAGAAAACATATAAAAAACAAAAGAACCTACATGCATACTAAAAACTTATCAGAAGTCAGGGCTCTGGTATGTGTCAGTCTTTCAAACCCTACGCTGAGTTTGCCCCTTTGGTTATGTGTTTGTCAGGTTTTAGATCAGGAACCAGACCCACCTGGACAATTCAGCAGTTTATTTATACAGTTTGGGCCTTTGATCTCTAGGAACAGATAGTCAGCAGTCACCAATGGCCCTCTCCTCAGGGCACAGCTTCAAAAGGCTGAGTTTTTGCATAAATGCGGTTGTGGAATTTGCACTAACCATTCCCCAAGGATTCCCAGGAAACTCAGCAGCTTATTGTCCCAAAAGTCCATGCCAATATGGCACATTTCAGCATCACTGTTTGAACTCTTTACACTTCCCAGGTCTCAAATCTGTCACAGTTCAGTGTAGGTTGATCTGAAAATCTGTCCATGAATGTCACGGTGGGAGGTGCTGGCAGCTGAGCAATTTTGAAAATCAGGCCCCGGCTTTTGGTGCTGACCTCTTAAAAATCTGGCCCTGACCTCTTTTGAAAATCTTCTCTTTGTTACATTTCTACGCAGGGCATGTAGTTGAGGATGGGTAAGTGAGATTGGGAAAGCACTGAAAGCATGTAAATTCAGAATGAGTGATCTTCAATCAGGGTGGGTTTGATTTAAATCAAATTAAATCAGGAAGACTCAATTTAATTGTGGATTTCTACATAAAAGTGCATTCTTGTTGGTTATTATAACCTTAATACATATTCTTCACAACTCAGAGATAGATGTAGGTTTCATTTTTAGAAGGTACACACTATACATGTTTAAAGCAATTTATTTTGAAAACTCTTCAGATGAGTTTTACAGCTATATCAGAAAATGAATGATTGGTTGTTTCATTTACCAAAGGTAATTGAAGCAGATATTTATGAAGTCATTGAAAGATGAACTATCTCCAGTTCAACTGGTTAATCATTAATATTTGGAGGATTTTCTTGCCATGCTGTATTAGGAGGAGACTGTCACCAGACAGACATTTAAATTGTTTTATTTAAGTAAAACAACAATGTTGTTGTGATGCTCTGTACCTCGGGGGAACACCCAACACCCCCATGTTCATCTTTATAAAATGATCGTGTGGTATCCAATGCAAAGTTTGTCATGTTGGGTGTCTTCGGAAGGCTCGTAATGCACTGAGCATGGTTGTTATAGTGATGTTATAGTAATTGTTACAGTAATGTTATAGTAAGGCTATAAGTTATAATTTCATGAATGTAGTTATGAGGCTGAAAATGTATCCTCATGGCTTAAAGGAAGCCCATGCAAAAACTCTCCAAGAACAGAGAGGCAGTTCACACCTCATCAGGGCGTGGATGGGACAAACCCAGCCCAGCCTCACAGGAACAATGGACACTGGCCTAGGCAACAACAAAATAATCTGTTAGACCCTTGAGGGAGTCACCCCCTTCCTTTGGGCAGTTCGGGACTCCGATGAGGTAATGCTCACCTGACTCTGAAAGGGCTGGGGGGAGGGGAGCAAAACCAAGAGGAAAGAAAGAACATGATAAAAGGAGAGACGTTTGCCATGCTCTGTCTTTCTCCCACCTACATCTGCAGACACTACCACCAAGCAACTGAAATGCTGATTAAAGGGAAGAGCCTGACTGAAAAGTAACCAGCCAGCCTGTGATGAGAAGCATCTAAGTTTTTAAGGACATTGAAAGCGTTTAGATCAACTTAGAATGCATTTTACTTTTATTTCATTTGACCAAATCTGAATTGTTTGGCTTTGACTTATAATCACTTAAATCTACCTTTATAGTTAATAAATCTGTTTGTTTATTCTACCTGAAGCAGTGCATTTGGTTTGCAGTGTGTCAGAGCCTCCCCTTGGGAGAACAAGCCTGGTACATATCAGTTTCTTTGTTAAATTGACGAACTTATATAAGCTTGCATTGTCCAGCAGGCATATAGCAGTCAGGCCCACTCAAGGCCCACTTGGAACAAAGCTCTCCCAATTCACACTTTTCAAACAAACAATCAAACAATCAAGCACACGGTCAAACTGACAAACTGTCCCCTGCAACAGACACTCAGATATGCACCAACACATCCCCCCAATGCAGCACTTAGCGTAACTCCTCTCAGACAGATCCCAGGCAAACTCCCTCTGTTAGCCTCTGCTGTTGGCCACTCAGCTGGTTCACTGCTGACTGCCTCTAGATCGCAGACCCTGGTTCTCAGGGAGACTTTAATCACCCGGATATCTGCTGGGAGAGCAATACAGCAGTGCACAGACAATCCAGGAAGTTTTTGGAAAGTGTAGGGGACAATTTCCTGGTCCAAGTGCTGCAGGAACCAACTAGGGGCAGAGCTCTTCTTGACCTGCTGCTCACAGAGAACAGTTAGTAGAGGAAGCAAAAGTGGATGGGAACCTGGGAGGCAGTGACCATGAGATGGTCGAGTTCAGGAACCTGACACAAGGAAGAAAAGAGAGCAGCAGAATACAGACCTTGGACTTCAGAAAAGCAGACATTGACTCCCTCAGGGAACTGATGGGCAGGATCCCCTGGGAAAATAACATCAGGGGGAAAGGAGTCCAGGAGAGCTGGCTGTATTTTGCAGAATCCTTATTGAGGTTGCAGGAAAAAAACATCCCGATGTGTAGGAAGAATAGTAAATATGGCAGGCGACCAGCTTGGCTTAACAGTGAAATCCTTGCTGATCTTAAACGCAAAAAAGAAGCTTACAAGAAGTGGAAGATTGGAAAAATGACCAGGGAGGAGTATAAAACTATTGCTCAGGCATGCAGGAGTGAAATCAAGAAGGCCAAATCACACTTGGAGTTGCAGCTAGCAAGAGATGTTAAGAGTAAGAAGAAGGGTTTCTTCAGGTAAGTTAGCAACAAGAAGAAAGTCAAGGAAAGTGTGAGCCCCTTACTGAATGAGGGAGGCAACCTAGTGACAGAGGATGTGAAAAAAGCTAATGTACTCCATGATTTTTTTGCCTCTGTCTTCACAAACAAGGTCAGCTCCCAGACTGCTGCACTGGGCAGCACAGCATCGGGATAAGGTGACCAGCCCTCTGTGGAGAAGGAAGTAGTTTGGGTCTATTTAGAAAAACTGGATGAGCACAAGTCCATGGGGCTGGATGCGCTTCATCCAAGGATGCTAAAGGAGTTGGCGGATGTGATTTCAGAGCCATTGGCCATTATCATTGAAAACTCATGGTGAACGGGGGAGGTCCCGATGACTGGAAAAAGGCTACTGTAGTGCCTTTCTTTAAAAAAGGATCTGGGGAACTACAGGCCAGTCAGCCTCACCTCAATCCCTGGAAAAATCATGGAGCAGGTCCTCAAGGAATCCATTTTGAAGCACTTAGAGGAGAGGAAAGTGATCAGGAACAGTCAGTATGGATTCACCAAGGGCAAGTCATGTCTGACTAAGCTAATTCCCTTCTATGAGGAGATAACTGGGTCTGTGGATGAGGGGAAAGCAGTGGATGTGTTATTCCTTGACTTTAGCAAAGCTTTTGATATGGTCTCCCACAGTATTCTTGCCAGCAAGTTAAAGAAGTGTGGTCTGGTTGATTGGACTATAAGGTGGATAGAAAGCTGGCTAGATCATCGGGCTCAACAGATGGTGATCAACGGTTCTACGTCTGGTTGGCAGCCGGCATCAAGTGGAGTGCCCCAAGGGTCGGTCCCGGGGCCGGTTTTGTTCAATATCTTCATTAATGATCTGGAGGATGGCATGGACTGCACTCTCAGCAAGTTTGCAGGAGTGGTAGATATGCTGGAGGGTAGGGATAGGATACAGGGGGACCCAGACAAATTAGAGGACTGGGCCAAAAGAAACCAGATGAGGTTCAACAAGGAGAAGTGCAGAGTCCTGCAGTTAGGATGGAAGAATCCCATTCACTGCTACAGACTAGGGTCCGAATGGCTAGGAAGCAGTTCTTCAGAAAAGGACCTAGGGGTTACAGTGGACGTGAAGGTGGAAATGAGTCAACAGTGTGCCCTTGTTTCAAGAAGGCTAACGGCATTTTGGCCTGTATAAGTAGGGGCATTGCCTGCAGATTGAGGGATGTGATCATTCCCCTCTATTCAACATTGGCGAGGCCTCATTTGGACTACTGTGTCCAGTTTTGGGCTCCACACTACAAGAAGGATTTGGAAAAATTGGAGAGTCCAGCGGAGGGCAACAAAAATGATTAGGGGGCTGTAGCACATGATTTATGAAGAGAGGCTGAGGGAACTGGGATTGTTTAGTCTACAGAAGAGACGAATGAGGGGGGATTTGATAGCTCCTTTCAACTACCTGAAAGGGAGTTCCAAAGTGGATGGATCTAGACTGTTCTCAATGGTAGCAGATGAGAGAACAAGAAGTAATGGTCTCAAGTTGCAGTGGGGGAGGTTTAGGTTGGATATTAGGAAAACCTTTTTCACTCAGAGTGGTGAAGCACTGGAATGGGTTCCCTAGGTAGGTGGTGGAATCTCCTTCCTTAGAGGTTTTTAAGGTCAGGCTTGACAAAGTCCTGACTGGGATGATTTAGTTGGGAATTGGTCCTGCTTTGAGCGGGGAGTTGGACTAGATGACCTCCTGAGGTCCCTTCCAACCCTGATATTCTATGATTCTATGATTCATAACTGGGCACTGCAAGATGGAGGTTCCCAGGGTAGTGTCAGGAACCGGAGTTATTGTCTAGTGTCATTCGCCTGCAAGTAGCTGGGAGCAGCTTACATGCCAGAGCCTGTGTGTGAACAGCCCAGGAGTGGGGGTTCTCACAGCTGAGCAGGGTAAGGCTGGCTCCCAGAGTCAAGGATTGGAGAGGCCTAGCATATCACTGGTCCAGAGAACACCAGAGGGAAATTTCACAGTTATGTATTCTGGTTTTTTTCTTCAACAGCAAACATATAATATTTTAACAAAACAAGCATATGAAATATTTGTTTATAAAAAAACCGAAAATTAAATCGACTATGTCAGCCAGGTCAACATGAGAAACTTAAAATATTGGCTTCAGCAGCTAACTCAGTCATCTTCATCTTCGTTTCCCTGTTTGTTCATAATCTGGAAAAGAAAAACAAGCTTTCCTGCTTTTTCAGGTCCCAAACGATTTCTCAATTTGAAATGAATTAATCCAAAGGAAGAAAATACTCTTTCTACACTGGCAGAAGACGCTACTACTGTTGAAAGTGAGATTATCACTTCAACAGTCCCTGAATCCAAGTGCTTAAGTGGCTTCTACCAGTTCATTGGTATGACTTTCTTTAAAACATCATCAGCAAACATATATTTCTTGAATAGTTCACCCTTAGCTCTGAAGTTTATTATAATTGGCATTATGGAGGGATGATTGCTGAATGTCCATGTCATAGCCAACTCCTCCTCTTCAGCAGGTAAAGTTTGACCCTGGTACCGAATATTGAGAATATTTGCAAGAAAATGAGCTGGAGATAATGAATGGGACAAGTACCAGCTCTGTCATTGCATATTTCTCTTTTTAAGATCTCACTCAGTTCCTTCCAGATTTCAACAGCATCAGCAATAAAACAGCTATTTCCCTGCATTTTGTTCAAGGCTACAGAAATAGGCTTCAGGGTACTCAACATGTGTTCAACATGTTTCTTAAGCCCAATGTTGAGAACTTTGGCTGTGACAGTGCCATCTGTTTTTTCACGATTTTGTTCACAAACTGTCATCAGATTAGGCCAGTGCTTGATATAGTGCTCAAAAAGTCCACTACAGAGTTCCATCGCATGTCTTCTGGGAGAGTTACCTTGGTTCCTCTCCTTTCAGAGCAGCTGCTGCAAAGTGGTTGTTGTGGAAATATTTTGCAATTTCAACAACTTTATTATTATTATAGCCTTTATTTCTGGAACACTGAAGTCTTTGGTTAGGAGGTGCATCAAATGAGCACTGCAACTGTATGTTATTAGCTTGGGACTCTCTTCCAAATAATTTCTTCTCATCTTGGATACATTTGCAGCATTGTCTGTCTGTGACCAAGCAGCATACTAGACATTTAAATTTTTTTTCACAGTTTGTTGTAGCTTTTACTGCTACTTCTTGTAAGTATTCTGCTGTGTGTGCATTTCCTGATGTATCAATTGTTTCTGTAAGGAAGAAATTCCCTTCTTCTGTTGTCACAGAAGCACATACAATAGGTTCACTGTGTACATTGCTCCACCTATCAAGATTCAGGTTAACAATTTTACCCTCTGAACGTTTTGCACACTGCTCAATTTCTCGTTCATACACTTTATCCAGCAATTTGCCTGCGACATCTGATCTGTTGGGTTGACTGTATCCTGGTCTTAGTGACTGAACCATGTTAATGATGTGTTGGTTCTCAGTCATACAGAAAGGAGAGTTCATTGCATAAACAAACTAGGCAATTTTTTCATCAATTACCTCTTTTTTTAATCTGCTGGTTCTTATCACAAACTTATCTATGGTTTTTTCTGGATGATGGAGGTTTTTTTTAAGTTTTTGCTACAGGGCATATACTGTGGCTATATGACATACATGGTGTGACTGAAACACTATCTTTAGTAGATAACTCTGAAACTATAGAAAATGATAGTGATCTTGAAAGTGGATAGTCTTCAGAATCCTGTATGTTGAGGATGGATTCTCCTAAATAAAATAAGTCAATGCGGTTATTTAATTATTATTACGATACTGCTCATTAATCTGAAGATCCAGCTTGTTCAGACATGTTCCTTTCATCATCTTCAACACAGATTCCTCCTGAGAAGAAACACTTCTCATGATGTTTCATTTGAGCAACCAGACCTTGCATTTCTTTGTTGCACTGTTTGCATTTTGCACACATGCCTGTCTTACCCAGAGGTAGAGGAACTTCATTAAAATATTCCCAAACTGGGTTCCTTTTGCGGCCTGCTGCCATTATTGGTTTTCCCTTCTGGTGAGAGAATGGTATGGTAGATCTCAAATCAATGAAAGCTACACTCAGAAAGACCTCAAAACATCTGGAATATGTTGCTCAAACAGTTTCACTTTTGTTTCTACTACCTGTCCCTCCCTTCTCACATTTATCTCCAGACTTCTTTTCCTTGTCCAGATCTATTCCACCCGCAACAATCTTCTATTCATTGAACTTTTTGAAACTTTGCACTTTATGGGCATGGCTACACTCGCAGATGTAGAGCACTGTGAGTTAAACCCGCCTTTGTAGAACGCAGTAGGGAAAGCACTGCAGTCTGTCCACACTGACAGCTTCAAGCACACTGGCATGGGCACATTTGCGGCACTTGCAGTGGCATTGGGAGTGGTGCATTATGGGCAGCTATCCTAGCATGCAAGTGACTGCAATGTGCTTTTCAAATAGGGGGGTGGGGTGGAGTGTGGCAGGGAGTGTGTTGTGTGTATGTGGCGGGGAGAGAGAGTGGGTTTTTGGGGTGCTGAGAGTGTGTCAGCATGCTGTGTTGTAAGTTCAGACTCCCCTCCCCACCTGCCTCTCTCTCACTCACTCAAAGCAAACAGCAAATGTTTGCTTTTTCTTGGAGCTGGTAAGCAGCTGGCTTCTCCAAAACAGAGCTCGGAAAGGGCATTTCCGCGTTCCTGCAGCTGATTTCACAACAATGACAAGAGTGGCCACTTGACTTAAAGGGATTATGGGACGTTTCCAGAGGCTGATCACAGCACAGTAACGCAATACCTCATTCACACTGGTGCTGCGGCGCTCCAGCGGGGGCACAGCAAACATTATTCCACTCGCTGAGGTGGAGAACCAACAGCGCTGTAGCTGCAGAGTCAGAGTGCTCTATGTGCCTTGCCAGTGTGGATGGGGAATGAGCTAGGGCACCCAGGGCTGCTTTATTGTGCTGTAACTTGCAAGTGTAGCCAAGGCCTTAGAGAGAAGTAAGGGCTTGACTGTGTACACAAATTTGCAGAGGGTCAATAGGGTTGAGGTCTGTTATTTTTCTCCTCTTGCTGTTAACAAGCATGTTGTCTCTGGAAACACAAAGCCATAGTTTGAGAACTGCAAAACTAAGCATCTCCGATGGTATTGTATAGGCTGAACACTGAGTCCCATTGGGCAGATAGAAAGATTAACCTAAATAATCTATACTGAAGCCCCTGGAACCCCATAAAATTGTGTCCCTAATCCATGAACCATTGGAACTCATTTACAAAACTTTTCTTAAACATGACATGAATATATTGTCTCATACTATAGAATTAGAATTTATAATCCCTATTCCATGATGCAATATCTTTGAGCTATTATGTATCTTAATTAAAACTATCTTTAGATAGGTTTTTCCCTTCAAAAGCATTTTATCAAAAAAATCTGATTTAAATTAAAAAATCTGATTTTCTTTATTTATTTTTTTTAAATAATGGATTTTTATCTACCCTGTCTTCAGTCTGAGTAGTTCTTGTGGGTAAGATTTTATTTCTTAATGCTTGTCTATATGGAGGCTTAATGCATGGCAAGATGGGGCATAAATCTACAGTGCCCTAAGAGAATTCTTTCCTGAGTGCTGGCTGGTGAGTCTTGCCCACATGCTCAGGGTTTAGCTGATCGCCATATTTGGGGTCGGGAAGGAATTTTCCTCTGGGGTAGATTGGCAGAAGCCCTGGAGGTTTTTCGCCTTCCTCTGCAGCATGGGGCATGGGTCACTTGCTGGTGGATTCTCTGCAGCTTGATATCTTCAAACCACAATTTGAAGACTTCAGTAACTCGGACTTAGGTTAGGGGTTTGTTATAGAAGTGGATGGGTAGGGTTCTGTGGCCTGCTTTGTGCAGGAGGTCAGACTAGATGATCATATTGGTCCCTTCTGACCCTAAAGTCTATGAGTCTAAGCTTGCTGTGCACTAACTGGCCATGTGGACCCTGCTACCGCACATTAAAAGCTCTGCAGTGCACTCCCTGGCAAGCTTGTGTGCTGTAGATTTACACCATAGCTTGATGTGCGCAAAGTCTCTGTATGGACAAGCCCATAGGCTTTGTGTTTTCTGTCAGGCTATTAAGGGAATGCACTGTTTTCTTTACAGAACAATCCTCTGCCCATCATAGTAGAGTCGAGTAAAAATAGGAAGGGTGAAACTGATGCAGATCCAGGCTGCAAAAATGAAGCATCTTTGCTTAACCCTCAAGACACAGGTAAAGGTCCTGCTTTAAAAATAAAAGGCTCTTGAACAACTGCATTAATTGCACAATACATGTGTTTCACCAACTGACCTGCCCTGGGTGAGCAGAATTTTTCCAGGATGGCTTAACATTGCAGAATCATGAAATGAAGAACTGAAAAGGACCTGCAGAGGTCATCTAGTTCAACCCCTCCCCCACCCCAACCCCGTGTTGAGGCAGGATTAAGTAGACCCATCCCTGACAGGGTTGTCTAAACTGCTCTTAAAAAGCAAATTGGGTTGGATTCATTAAGAGGATAACAGTGGGCCTTTATATGTATGTTTAGTTTGTAAAATGTTAACAGTAAATGCAATTCTTATCACTTTGTCCTCCACTTCTGCATCTCAGCAAATTGTTCTAATACATAGAAAATAGATATTTCATCAATATTGAATTGTATTATCTACATTTATAACGATCCTATTGTCCTCTGGATATCTACAGTCAAACATTACAAATCCCACCTATATGTTAAAACTGAACAAATGTGAATAATCACCACATTGTCCCTCTCATAATCCAGCTTCTGATACTGTAAATTTATACATAACTTTCCAAGCTCTCAAATACAGCTTGTGAAATGCCACCACTAAGTGGACAATTCAGTAAATAGTATTTTAGTCAATTAAAAATATTGAGTTTTAGTATAAATTTCTGGGTAAGGGTTTATGTAAGTAATTTGCTGCACATTGAGGGCTTGTCTACATCACAAAGTTGCAGCGCTGGTGAGGGGGTTACAGCGCTGCAACTTAGGAGGTGTACACATCTGCAGGGCATCACCAGCGCTGCAACTCCCTGTTTGCAGCGCTGGCCGTACTCCCGTTTTGTCTCGGGTGTAGAGGATCCAGCGCTGGTGACCCAGCGCTGGTAATCAAGTGTAGACACTTACCAGCACTTTTCTTGACCTCCGTGGAATAAGCAGGTATCCCAGCATACCTGAGGAAGCCTCTGGTAATCAAGCTGGTCTCCTTCCCCGGTTTGCTCTCGCGTTCCCCGAACCCCGAGCAAGCAGGTCTCCTTCCCTGCGGTTTGCAGGGTGGTTCGGGGAACGCCAGAGCAAACCGCGGCGAAGCTGGTCTCCTTCCCCGGTTTGCTCTCGCGTTCCCCGAACCCCTGTGCAAGCAGGTCTCCTTCCCTGCGGTTTGCAGGGGGGTTCGGGGACCGCGAGAGCAAACCGCGGCGAAGCTGGTCTCCTTCCCCGGTTTGCTCTCGCGTTCCCCGAACCCCTGTGCAAGCAGGTCTCCTTCCCTGCGGTTTGCAGGGGGGTTCGGGGAACGCGAGAGCAAACCGCGGCGAAGCTGGTCTCCTTTCCCGGTTTGCTCTCGCGTTCCCCGAACCTCCGTGCAAGCAGATCTCCTTCCCTGCGGTTTGCAGGGGGGTTCGGGGAACGCGAGAGCAAACCGCGGCAAAGCTGGTCTCCTTCCCCGGTTTGCTCTCGCGTTCCCCGAACCTCCGTGCAAGCAGGTCTCCTTCCCTGCGGTTTGCAGGGTGGTTCGGGGAACGTCAGAGCAAACCGCGGCGAAGCTGGTCTCCTTCCCCGGTTTGCTCTCGCGTTCCCCGAACCCCCCTTGAAGCCGCCCAACAGCGCTGCAGTATGGCCACATCTAACACCACTTGCAGCGCTGGTTGCTGTAAGTGTGGCCACTCTGCAGCGCTGGCCCTATACAGCTGTACTAATACAGCTGTAACAACCAGCGCTGCAAAATTTTAGATGTAGACATACCCTGAGATGAGAATATACCACAGAGTGTTTGTTTCTGAGAATGAAATGTCAGCACTGTCTGAAAACAAAGTGCAACTTCAAAGCTACCATGAGATCTTGATCTATCAAATCCAGTCACGCTGCTGGACACTGTCTTTCAGGTAGACACAGCTGACAAATTATAATGTTTACGTTTTAGGTAAAGAAGAAGACATGGGAGTGAAGGGGACAGACAGAGTACCCTGCACTAAGGCTTCTCAGCAGGTGAGCATCACTGTGGCTTGCTTGTGATTAGCACTAAGGCCTTGGCTATACCTAAGAGTTACAGCGCAATAAAGCCGCCCACAGCGCTGTAACTCACTCCCCGTCCACACTGGCAAGGCACATACAGCGCTGTATCTCCGTGGCTACAGCGCTGCAGATACTCCATCTCCCTGAGAGGAATAACAGATGCTGCGGAGTGGCTGAGATGCTGGTGCTCCAGTGTAAACGGTGAGTAACCTTATTACGCAGTGATTGACCTCCGGAAACTCCCCATAATCCTTTTAAGTGAAGGTTCCTCTGTTTTGTTGTGTATTCTGGGCTCTGGGAGCTGCTTATCAAAAAAACAAACACAGCTACTGTTTGCTGTAAATGAGTAGAGGCAGGCAGGGGGCTCCCTTTGGAATGCCCACAGCTAATGTTTGCTTGAAAAGAGAGACGGATGTCCCTTTTGGGGAGCAGCTGCTTATCTGATCTGTGAGAAAAAACAAACAGCTGCTGTTTGCTTTCAGTGAGAGAGAGGGGTGGAGGAGGGAGGGGGGTTGGAACTTGCAAGGCAGGGTGCTGACACACTGTGGGCACTCCAAAGACCCATTCTCTCTCCCTCCCCATGCTCGCTGTCACACTCCACTCCACCCCTCCTTTTGAAAAGCACGTTGCAGCCACTTGAACGCTGGGATAGCTGCCCGTAATGCACCGCTCCCAATGCCGCTGCAGTGTGGACAGACCACAGCACTTCCCCTACTCAGCTGTACGAAGACAGGTTTAACTCCCAGTGCTGTACAGCTGCAGCTGTAGCCATATCCTAAGAAACTCCCAAAGAACTGCAATTCACTGCCAAGTCATAGATTCATAGATTCTAGGGTCAGAAGGGACCAATGTGATCATCTAGTCCGACCCCCTGCACAAAGCAAGTCCTTTTATTTTGTCTAGGAGCTTACTAGGATTTAAAAAAAAAATGAAACGAAACATAAATATGATTAAGAATATCAACAATTTTATTAAATAGGATAAAAGTTTGTAAAGGATATAAACTCTCATGGCCCAGGGCATAAACCCTGACTGATGGGGTTTACAAAGACAAGGTGAGTAAGGTAACATCTTTTATTGGACAAACTTCTGTTAGTGAAAGAAACAAGGGTTTGAGCTATACAGTGCTTTTCTTCAGGTCTGGGAAAGACATGACTACAACAACACTTCCAAACTTTGTATTGGCAGTTTATTCCATAACTGTCTTCTAAAAGAGTTTTTGCACATTTCTCTGGAGCATCCAATATTGGCCATTGTGGAGAAAGGATACCAGACTGGATGGGTCATTGGCCTAACCTGGCTTCATTCCCTCTGGGCATTGTGGAGCAGCATTTCTCAATGAATGTATGCAACACCACAAGTGGTGTTTGGGGATTATTTGGCTCTACTGGCCAAAATTGGATCCCTCATCCCCGCCCCAAGAGGGAGTGCGTGGGCCATAGGCTCTGTTGGTTCTTTGTCTTTAGGTAACAGGTTTGTCAAAGCACTGCAAAAAGCTTCTTTACAAAGCCCATTTATTTGAACATTGACCAGGAGCCTAGAATTTGATTTTATACATCACATTTCATACTTGGGGATCTGTGCACTCGTCTCCATTGAAAAATCAATATTCACTCACCAGAATGTCTAAGAAACTAATATTTTCCTGTGCAATGTCTCAGATACCATGGGACGAACACGACTGGTAAGCTAGTGCCAGCCACCAAACAATCAGTCTCCAAACAACTTAGGGCTTGATCCTGCCCCCATTGAAGTCAATGGAAAAACTCCCATTGACTTGAATGGTGCAGGACTAAGCGTTTACACAGTGAGTTAGTTTGAACGATACAAGAAGTGCTCCACGAGCATATTCACATGATAATGGATCGTGGAATGTCTGTTGTTCACCCACACAGCAAGTGGAGACCTCAGCTTTACATATCATTCGAAGGGTGGCACCTCTAGCTACCCCCTAGTAATGCACTGTGGTGTCAGCATTGGATAGGAGCCTAAACACTGTTGTGGGAATTTGAACCCATGACTCTCTAACTCAGAGACGATAATGTGCTACCAAGTGAGCTTTGCCTTTCAGCAGCTAACCTATCCCTGTCTGAAACATTTGCCTTGTCTCTCAGAGATGAAGATCTGTGCCCAAATTGATCTTTATCAAATGTTAACCACATCTTTCTCTGAAGTACAGCCTCCAGTTTCCTTCTGATTTGTTGTTTATTCCATCATCAGTGTGAAAACAGGAGCCTTTTTTTTGGTAACTCATTTTGTCCTACTGAATCATGCTCTGATATCCTTTGTGTAACATCATGTTCTATTCATAGCATCAGACACATACCTCATGCAGTGTGATGAACTTCAGTTGGCACACAGTGGTGTTGGCCAGGAATTGTGAAGGTGGTGCTCCGAACCACAACGTTGGTAATTGAAAAAACGGAGGAGTCGCTCTACCTATTGAACACCTCTAAAGAATATTCACCCCTCAAATCCATCGCATTGAACTGCACTTATCTGCTTGACAAGGGTTTCTTCACTTTATTGACTCTTTAGTACCATTTTTATTGGCAAAAAATTCATCATGGAAGATTAGAAGTTGGCTGATTTTTTGTTTCTAGGTCAATTTCCGGGAAAATGAAATCAGGTCACTAGTCAGAAGAAGCAGATCATCCTGATAAAGCCATTGCTACTTTGAATTAATCATTATTTTCCATACCAAAGGGACTTTCCTTTCTTAATGTATGAGTAGAAGGGAGGCAAACCAAATGACCAGTATAGATTTCGCTTGAATCAGGAAGCCAGAATATTGAGTAAAGTTTGTGGGTTAATTCATAGATTCATAGATTCTAGGACTGGAAGGGATCTTGAGAGGTCATCGAGTCCAGTCCCCAGCCCTCATGGCAGGAGCAAATACTTCCTAGACCGTCCCGGATAGACATTTATCTAACCTATTCTTAAATATCTCCAGAGATGGAGATTCCACAACCTCCCTAGGCAATTTATTCCAGTGTTTAACCACCCTGACAGTTAGGAACTTTTTCCTAATGTCCAACCTAAACCTCCCTTGCTGCAATTTAAGCCCATTGCTTCTTGTTCTATCCTTCGAGGCTAAGGTGAATAAGTTTTCTCCCTCCTCCTTATGACACCCTTTTAGATACCTGAAAACTGCTATCATGCCCCTCTCAGTTTTCTCTTTTCCAAACTAAACAAACCCAATTCTTTCGTCCTTCCTTCATAGGTCATGTTCTCAAGACCTTTAATCATTCTTGTTGCTCTTCTCTGGACCCTCTCCAATTTTTCCACATCTTTGTTGAAATGCGGTGCCCAGAACTGGACACAATACTCCAGTTGAGGCCTAACCAGCGCCGAGTAGAGCGGAAGAATGACTTCTCATGTCTAGCTCACAATATACCTCTTAATGCATCCTAGAATCATGTTTGCTTTTTTTGCAACAGCATCACACTGTTGACTCATATTTAGCCTGTGGTCCACTATAACCCTGCAGTAGGGTGGTTACCTTGCTCCTGCCCTGAGGGGCTTAAAACAGTCCTGAGGGGGAGTTGTGGCTGGGAGCTGCTAAGCTGGGCTGATCTGGGAAGTGGCCACAGCTGGGCCACGCCCCAAGGAGGCCACAGCTGGCCTGTATAAAGAGGTTGGGAGCCAGGAGCTCAATGGTCTCTCTCTGTTTATAGAGGGAGAAGGGCCTGGTTGCAGGGAGCTAGAGACAGGGTACCTGAGTGGAGCAGGGCTGGGGAAAGGCAGAGGAGCTGGGGAGCTCCAGCCTAGAAAGCCCCAGGCTGCGGCCTAGCATTGGGCTAACAGATACTGGGGGTTGCAGAGGGTAGCCTGGGGGTAGGCTAAGGCAGCAGGTCCAAACCCAACCTGATACTGCAGTCTGCCCCAGGAAGCGGAGGCTAGATGATGACTAGCAGTAACTGAGGTGAGGTGGGGACAGTGGGTGGGGGTTCCCCTGGCGAGGGGGAGACCCTGAGAGAAAGGGGTTACTTCCAGGGGGCAGCACCCCAGGTACAAGGGCACCGGGTCTGGGAGGGACACGGGGACCAGGGGACAGGCGGATCACCAGCCTGCAGCAGGTGCTCCAGGCTGGAAATCGAGCTAATTCCCAGAAATCACCAGCAGGAGGCGCCGCAGGGGTGAGTCCGCTCCTCTACAAACCCCTAGATCCCTTTCTGCTGTACTCCTTTCTAGACAGTCTCTTCCCATTCTGTATGTGTGAAACTGATTGTTCCTTCCTAAGTGCAGCACTTTGCATTTGTCTTTGTTAAACTTTATCCTGTTTACCTCAGACCATTTCTCCAATTTGTCCAGATCTTTTTGAATTATGATCCTGTCCTTCAAAGCAATTGCAATCCTTCCCAGTTTGGTATCATCTGCAAACTTAATAAGTGTACTTTCTATGCCAATGTCTAAGTCATTGATGAAGATATTGAACAGAGCTGGTCCCAAAACAGAGCCCTGCAGAACCCCACTTGTTATACCTTTCCAGCTTTTTCAACCTTCTGAAATAAAAAGTTGTCTGCAATGCAGTCCATAGAATTAGTACAGTCTCCTATTACAGAATATTTTTTATAATCAGGTAAATGTTTTCAGATGAGTTCTTGTAGAAGAAATTCTGAAGTCTTTATTGTGGTTATACTCTAATGATCTGATTCTCATTTACATTAATGCCCCTTTAAACTGCTCTGAGAATGCAAAGGGGCCTATAAATGTAGTTTACACCTACTTTAAGGACACTGCCAGAATGGTGTAGATGGGGTAATATAAACCAGACCCATATAAATGTGACGGTAAACATGACATTGTAGGGTTGCTGATTTCCCTCAGTTACCGTGTATCAGATTTTGCAAGTTAAAAGTTGAGACCAAGATTTTCAAAAGTGACTGAAGTGGCTCTGGAAACCTCAATATTTGGGTGTCCAACTTGAGACATCTTGTAAGGACTAAGTATTCAAAAAGTGCTGAGCACCCACCCTTAGACCAGGCCTCTTTAAAATGTCACAAGTTGAGCACCCAAAAATAGAGGTTCCCAAAATCACCAGTTCCTTTTAAAAATCTTGGCCAGAGTGCTGATATTTTTTTTTAGCTGCAAGTCCTACAAACTCACCCTGGGATCTGATTCAAGCTGCTTCATTCTGTCTGTCTTGTGCATTATCACCAAGTCAAAAGCTTGTGCAATTGAAAAATGGACATTCAAATACAAGTACCAATGTGCAATTGAGCTACCCTATAAAGGCTTAAATTGGGCTCATAAAAAGCAAATGAGAAGTACTGAAAGCTGAGTTCATTGATCTGTAGATGAGCTCCAAATAGGGAGGGACTCCAGCACCCTCTCCCATAGCTGTGCAGGGAAAGCAGGATTAGAAAGTATTAAAGTCTTATTTTTGTCCATAAGGTCAGCAGATGTGACTTGGGAGAGACATACAGGGTGCAGATCTGTTGAAGAAGAAAAGGCCATTGTTGTTGTTTTGTTTTATTTTATTTTATTTTGTTGTTTGTGTTATCATAATGTCTAGGAGCCCCAGTTGTTGACCAGGACCTCATTTTGCTAGGTGCTGTACAAACAGACTTTTCTGACTATAAGTACACTTTTTATAAAGGCCTTAGGGATGGGCTTACAGAAGGACTTTTATATATATTGAATCTAAAGCAGAAGCCCCTTCACTTACTTTTCATGCTACTTCTATATTTTTCAATGATTGAACAGACTTGGAGTTAAACAAGCTTCCAACCAAAGCTTCTCTTCCTACTTAAATCCTCCAGCGTTTGACGAATTGGACAATATCCTCACCTGGTATATGTTAGCCTAGTTCCATTGACTTTAATAGAACTATGCTGATTTATGTCAGCTGAGGATCTAGTCCACAATTCTATATTCTGATATCATGCTCCTCTCCACTGCTGTTCTAGTAGGTACCAACCTTTGAGTGGGGTAAGATATGGGGTTTCTACGTAGTGTTTTCATATATGGATACTTGCTAATGGAAATGGGATCTTGCAGTTAAATTAAGGTGTGTTGTAGGCCACTCTCTGTTTTGGTGTTTCTTTGAAGTTTTTGATCCATAAAGCATATGGGTGGCAGTATCTTGGGGCAGGAAGATACAGATATAACGACAGAAAGATTTGTGTATTTGATATTAAATGTTTAACACCTAATCTTTCTTGAATGGAAGTTCAGAAAGTGCAAGGCTCTGTTTGATTGTTTGTGTCTTTTGTGAAGACTGAAGGTTCCATCCTGAAAAATGCTTGGTACTTTCAATTCCAATGGCGTGCTCAACAGCTTTTAAGAGGATTTCAGCAGATCAGGCCGTTAGGGTATGTTTCTGTTGCAATGAAAAACCTGTGGCACTGAGTCTCACAGGGCTTGGACTCTGGGGCTAAAAATAGCAGTGTAGCTATTCAGGCTTGGGCTGCAGCCTGGGTTCTGAGGCCCCATGAGCAGGGCTTCCAGCCTAAGCCTGAATATCTATACTGCAATTTTATAGCCCTGCAGCCTGAACCCTGAACCCTGCAAGCTCAAGTCAGCTGACCTAGGCCAGCCACAGCTGGTCTGCACGTCTTTTATTGCAGTGTAGGTATACCCTAACTCAGTGGTTCTCAAAATATTTGATTGGGGCCCCCTTTGTGTCTATAGTCATTTACCACCCAACCCCCAAAAAGACATATACCACCAACCCCCAGCTCTGAAGGCAGACTGGAACAGCAGCTGCTGGCTGGGCACCCAGCTCTGAAGGCAGCGTGTGCCAGCAGCAGCACAGAAGTAAGAATGGCAATGTGAAAAGTGATATTTGTCAGTGTCACTTTTCACAGCAGACTTAGTGCCCCATTGCCACCCTTATTTCTGCGCTGCTGCTGCTGCCAACCTTGGGAAGCCGGAGCACCCCGCCTCCCATTGAGGGATTGAGGGAGGGAGAGGAAAGCCCATGCTTGGATGGCAGGGTTCCAGCTGTCCCCTTTATCCTCACCTTCCTGGTGTGCATGGTCCTTCTGCACAAGCTCTAGCCACCTGGGGCTCACAGCTGAAGCTCTTAAGAAAAAAAAGAAGGCACACAGCTGACATCTCCTTTGACACATTCCTGCCCCTCCTTTGGAAGCCCACCCCAACGTTTGAAAGCATTGTGCTAACAGGGCACTGGACAAGGACTCGAGGCCTGGGTGCTGTTCCAGGCCAGCTGTTTGACCTGGGCACATCTCATCAGCTTTCTATGCCACTGTCTCCTATTCCATGCTTTTTCTGTCTTGTTTATTTATATAGTAAGCTCTGTGAGGCAGAGACTGTCTCTTACAATGTGTTTGTACAGTGCCTACCACAATGAGGCCCTGATCTTGTTTGCTTCATCCAAGCATCAAGGCCCTAGCAAACTTTTTGCAGGATAGATCAGAGCCATCCAACCAAATATACACTTACCAATTGGACTGAGATCTCATTAAAAGATGGGTACAAGATTGTCTTGTGTACATATCCATGTTTTTCTCTCATACGGCAAGCTGTGCCTTGAGGCCTCAGAGTGGTTCGTAGTGACCTGAGAAGTTTTAGCAAACAGAATGAAGGCCTAATTTTTTTATACGTTGTTTAATTCTGCCATGTAGTTGAGTTTTCCAACAGGCAGCGGTTGCTGCTGTTTCTGGGAAGCCTATGCAATCAGTTAAAAGGGGAGTAACAAATCAAATACAAACGTGGGCAACCAAAAATAGGTTAATTTAAAAATTGCATGGTGCCTTTGTAATTTGAAAATTATTCAGCTTTTAATTTCAAATTCACTTGTTTCTGTTTGCCCAAGGGACTGACCCCTTATTGAAGCCAGTGGGAATGCAGCCTTTTATTGATGGGACAGTATAACAAGGAGCATCACTGTCCATCAGACAGAATGACAGCATCCTGTTAGTGACTAAGGCTGTGATCTTACAGTCATATCCTTGAAGACAGGTTGTGGTGAGTCCCACTAATACAGATGGGCCTTTTCCTGGATGGGGCTTATATAATGTTGTCCTTGATGTCTGTGTCCTATGAACTTCCCTCCGAAAACAGTTTTTAAAGAGTCGGGGGGACGGAAAGCCATTGCAAGGTGAAAATTTCCCACTGCAGCATCTCAGCTGAGTGATGGAAGAACTTTTTTTTTGTGGTAACGTCATTATCTCAACCATTTGCAAAAAAAAGCTTATCTCTAGTCCTCTTATCAGCACAATACTGTATCTGATGAGAACTTTCCAGAACATCTCTCTTCCAATACAGCTGGGGTTATGTGCACCCAATCAGTTCAAAGAGAAATTCAGAGCTGAGTTTGCCCCTTCCCTTCCTGTTAGGCCATTCTGGGAGGAACAAGACAGCGCTCTGAGGTCAGGAAATTCCTGCCTGCTTCTCTTGGTTCTCATCAGATTCTTAGCTGTGTTTTGGATAGGGCCATTCATTCTCTGCATGAGTTATTCCTAAGGATAGGATTCTTTCATGGAGATCACAGATTCTGTGACTTTCTGGGACTTCCGTGACTTCTGGGGCAGGGCTGAAGCAGTGGCTGGGGTTGAGTCAGCACCACTGGGCCTGGAGCAGAGGCTGTCAGCCCCTGCAGAGCAGTGGATGAGCTACAGCCCCTGCTGGCGGCCAGACCCAGTGCTGCCGGAGCAGGAGCAGCGGCCCCCAGGGCCACCAGAACAGCAGTTGCTTAGCTAGCAGGGTGCAGGGGAAGCAGCCGCTTCCCCTCTGCATGTTTTTCAAAAATGGCTCCTGAGTGGGGTGTCTGGGAGCTGTCGGAGCTCTGGGTCCCTGCGGCGTGGCACGGCTCGGCAGCGGGAGGGGGGAAGCTGCTGTGGCGACAGCTCAACTGCTCAAGACATTCTGGCACTAGGCGGAGTGCTGCAGAGGAGCTGGGAGGGAGACTTGCCGCTCGCACACCCCGCCTGTGTGCGCATGTTAGTGCTGCTGGGGAGAGGGGGAGAAGGCTGGAGCCCCGCACTCCCTCACCCACCCACCACAGAGGTTGTTGCAGCCCTCGCTGCTGCTGGCCCCTGCACTCGCGAAGCAGCTGGTACATCCCCCTGCGGGCAGCGCTCAGGGAGCACTTTGCAGTCCTCCTCCTTCCCTGGGCCCCTCCTCTCTCCGTGCGATATTGCTCACTGGCTTTGTCAGCCCTGCCCTGGCTGTCCAGGGAGGGAGCACCCGGGGTGCAGGCTGGGTGGGAGCTGCTGCCATCTGCGCATACTCCCCGGCAAGCTGGGGCGCTGCCACCGGCAGGGGCAGCCAGGCAGGGAGGTGGCGAGCCCGAGCGCGGACACTCTCCTGCCCTGGGTGTCGCCTAGAGGGAGCCCCAGGGAGCCCGGCAGCTTCCAGCCCTTGCAGTGCGGAGAGCGAGACGCCCACTGCGCCCGGCAAGCAAAGAGCCGGGCAGATCTGAGCTGCTGCCATCAGCAGGCAGCATAGGCAGAGGGGCTGGAAACAACGGGCACAGCCAGAGCCACGCATTGCAGGACTCCAGTGCAGCTGCCTGTGCCTGGCCAGGAGGGCTGCGTGCTGCCACGCGGGGCAAATGTGCCGTGCAAGGCTGCTGCGGGAAGCCTGGCCACAAACAGAGGATTAGCTGCAGCTGCCTCCCTCTCCTCCCCGTTCCCGCTTTCCCGCCAGCGCTGGAGTCACGGCCGGAGCGCGGGCACCTCAAGGTAAAGACGCACTTCGGTGTTGTTTGTTGCCCTTGTAAACGGGCGGCATGCAGGGCGCTGCATTCTGCCCCTGGCAAGCGGGTGGGGCTTGGTCTCCGTTCCCCGTGGGGAGCCGGTTCCTAGGTCGCGCCGGACTCAGCGGAAACCAGCAGGAGCTGGGTGCCCTGGCACTGTGGGGGAGGAGGAGGTAGCTCATCAGAGGCACCTGGGCAGCCATGTAAGCAGGGACCCAATGAGAGGGGTGTCTGGGAGGGGGGGCGCAGCATGGCCGCAGCGTGGCCAGAGGAGCCAAGTGGAGGCGGACGCGGCAGGGCTGGAGGAGCCAAGGGGGGGCGTAGAGCGGACGGAGGAGGAGCCAAAGGGGGCGTGGCCAGAGGAAGAGCCAAGGTGGGGGGCGCCTTTTTTATGTTTGTTTCCCCTGCACTTAGAACCTGGTTACGCCACTTCAGAACAGTGGCTGGCAGCCTTCCAGACTAGTAGCCAGGGTTGAGTGAGCTCCTACTGCAGGAGCAGACGTGGGGCTGGAGCAGCTGCAAGTTCCTGGCAGTGCTTTGTCTCCCCACTCCCCATGGTATTTTTAGTAAAAGTCAGGGACAGGTTGCAGGCTTCTGTGACGTCTTGTTTATTGCCCGTGACCTGACCCTGACTTCTACTAAAATACCCATGACAGAATCTTAACCTTAGTTTTTCCTGTCTAGGGTGCAAGAAAGAGTGTCCTAGTGATCTGCACAATGGGAAGTGAGGTTTGGTTCCCAGTAGAGCTGGTGAGGTGTAGATCTGATACCCTCAGATCTCCTGAGATCTGCCAGAGAGACATCCACATGGATGCTCAGGGCCTTTCTTACTGGCTGTCAGCCTCTATAGCAGCACCATCTCCACAAGATGTTCATGGTATACATGCTGGCCACTGGCTCCCTAACCCCCTCTGGAGGAACCCTCAAAAGTTAAGAGTGACTGATTCAGCATTAACTTTGATATCCTCTGTGAGCTGAGTAGGGTAGTTGCCATGAAGAATGTCCATCAGCGGGTCAGCATGGAAGTTTGATAAAGCAAGGATGATTTAGTTGGTGTTGGTCCTGCTTTGAGCAGGGGGTTGGACTAGATGATCTCCTGAGGTCTCTTCCAACCCTAATATTCTATGATTCTAAGTGGGGAGCTTGCCATGAAGCTGGGCCCCAATCTTGCAATCAGATATATTAATGATCCACAGATGAAAAATGCTAGGTAAGAGCCAGAGACACAAGATGGGTGAGGTAATAGCTTTTATTGAGCCAACTTCTGGAGAAAGAGACAGGCTTTAGTTTAGAACTACACAGTGCTCTTTATCAGTTCTGTTAGGCTCTCATATCTTGGGACTAACATGGCTACAACACCACTGCAAACAACAACGGTAGATAAGAGCTAGGTATTATTATCAATGCAGCCCCATGTGCCGTTGGGAGACCCATTGGGGCTTTGGTGAGGGAGTAGAGAGGATCTGGAACGTTTTTCTTCTGAATCTGTTTTTCTTTTTTAAACTTGAACATTCTGTTCCTTAGTCCCTTAAAAGGCACAAGAGAAACCTCAAGGTAGAGATAAGGTCTGTGACCTTCCCAGCCTGTGGAAGAGGAACTCATGTTTCATGATAGTGTTTTCACCACAATGAGCAAGGGGAAAAAGAAGAGTCACTACTAGACAGTGACGTCTTGGCATAATTTACTGGGGACATGAGGATGTCAAGTTTCCATAGGAACGGTGCAATGACAGGCTTTCATTCTGTCTCCTCTGCCCTGCTTGAATAGGTTTAAAAAAATAATTGATTCTCCACTCATGCTTCTATAAGTCAGGAGTACCTAAGTCAGTGAAGTCATATCAGAGTAAACTGGTTTCAGATCAGAATTGAGCCTTGTAATGCCACTTTTTGCTTCTGTAGCATCTTGCAGCCAGCGCTCTTGCTGCACTTTGTGAGCATGGATTAATCCCTGTCTGTGAGGCGGATAAGAATTACCCCCGTTGTAGAGGTGAGGTAGCAAGAGAGATTAAAGTGGCCATTGATTTGGGGTTCCTCGGGTTTTGGGCTCAGTTTGAAGAGCCTTGGGCCTGATTTTCTGAAGTGCTGAGCACTCCAGCTCCAGTGAGTCAGGATAAGTTGCAGCTGATTACATAGAATGTGTAGAACTTTGACCAGCTCACTTTAATTAAAAGACTCTTGAGATTATTTTCCCCCTTGAAAATTATCTGCTGTTATGACAAATCCCTGAGGATCATTCTGCTGTTTTACACCTTCCAGGACCTGTGTTGTAGATGCTGTCCTCCAGGCTTAGGTGATGGGGCTTGACTATCCTTAGCGTTCATTGATATGCTCTTTAATTTACCAGGGGATGACTGTAAATCACTTCCCTGGATTTGACACTTTGGGACTCTGGGGTAAGGGGCTTCCCTGCTGGCATAAAACATCAGGGTGGCTCTGCACCAGCCCCACTCTCAGCCCCTACCATGCAAGCAGGCCAAGGAAAAGAGGGGGTGTGGCTGAATGCTACTGTTCTCTAGCTATTTTCTCCTTCCCATAATCCACTATAGACCGGAGAAGCGCACTATCACCAGGAAAAGGCAGGTCTACATGATTGGGGACTCCTTACTGAGAAGAATAGACAGGCCTGTGACTAGAGCTGATCGGGAGAACAGAAGGGTGTGCTGTATGCCGGGTGCTAAGATACAGGATGTGGACCTGAGGCTGAAAAGGATACTAGCGGGAGCGGGGAAGAATCCGTTGATTGTCCTTCATGTGGGAACGAATGATACGGCTAGATACTCTCTGGAATGTATCAAGGGAGACTATGCCAGACTGGGGAAGACGCTTAAGGAAATCGAGGCTCAGGTGATCTTCAGTGGGATTCTGCCGGTTCCTAGAGAAGGGCGACAAAGATGTGACAAGATTATGGTGATCAACAGATGGCTCAGGGAGTGGTGCTATAAGGAGGGCTTTGGGATGTACGGCCATTGGGAAGCATTTACGGACAGAAGACTGTTTTCTCGGGATGGACTTCACCTGAGCAAGGAGGGAAATAGACTTCTAGGATGGAGGCTCGCCGACCTGATTAAGAGAGCTTTAAACTAGAAATTTGGGGGAGATGGTTGGGAGATGTTCGGGAGATCTCCACACCGGAATTTAACCTTGAGAGGAAAGTAAACAAAGTAAGAGGGGACAGCCATGGACAGAAGAATTGGCATAAGGAGGAAGGGTAGTGTAGATAACAGACTAACAGGTGATGGTGGTGGTAGAATGTCCATGCCTAACAGGGTACAGAATGTGAGTGAAGCCAAACGGCAAAAATGTCTGTACACTAATGCGAAGAGCCTAGGGAACAAAATGGAGGAACTAGAGCTACTGGTGCAGGAAGTGAAACCGGATATTATAGGGATAACAGAAACATGGTGGAATAGTAGTCATGATTGGAGTACGGGTATTGAAGGCTATGTGCTGTTTAGGAAAGATAGAAATAAAGGCAAAGGTGGTGGAGTAGCATTGTACATCAATGAGGAGGTTAACTGTAAAGAAATAAGAAGTGATGGAATGGACAAGACAGAGTCTGTCTGGGCAAAAATCACAGTGGGAAAGAAAGCTACTAGAGCCTCCCCTGAGATAGTGCTTGGGGTGTGCTACAGACCGCCGGGATCTGATTTGGATATGGATAGAGACCTCTTTAATGTTTTTAAGGAAGTAAACACTAATGGGAAATGTGTGATCATGGGAGACTTTAACTTCCCAGATATAGACTGGAGTACAAGTGCTAGCAAGAATAGTAGGGATCAGATTTTTCTGGATGTGATAGCTGATGGATTCCTTCACCAAGTAGTTGAAGAACCGACAAGAGGGGATGCCATTTTAGATTTGGTTTTGGTGAGCAGTGAGGACGTCATAGAAGAAATGATTGTAGGGGACAACCTTGGTTCGAGTGATCATGAGCTAATTCATTTCAAATTAGATGGAAGGATAAACAAAAATAGATCTGGGACTAGGGTTTTTGATTTCAAAAGGACTAACTTTAAAGAATTAAGGAAATTAGTTAGGGAAGTGGATTGGACTGAAGAACTTGTGGATCTAAATGTGGAAGAGGCCTGGAATTACTTTAAGTCGCAGCTGCAGAAACTATCGGAAGCCTGCATCCCAAGAAAGGGGAAAAAAACCATAGGCAGGAGTTGTAGACCAAGCTGGATGAGCAAGCATCTCAGAGAGGTGATTAAGAAAAAGCAGAAAGCCTACAAGGAGTGGAAGAAGGGTGGGATTAGCAAGGAAAGCTATCTTAGTGAGGTCAGAACATGTAGGGATAAAGTGAGAAAGGCTAAAAGCCAAGTAGAGTTGAACCTTGCAAAGGGAATTAAAACCAATAGTAAAAGGTTCTATAGCCATGTAAATAAGAAGAAAACAAAGAAAGAAGAAGTGGGACCGCTACACACGGGATGGAAAGGAGGTTAAGGATAACCTAGGCATGGCCCAATATCTAAATAAGTACTTTGCCTCAGTCTTTAATAAGGCTAATGGGGAGCTTAGGGGTAATGGAAGGATGACAAATGGGAATGAGGATATGGAAGTGGATATTACCACATCTGAGGTAGAAGCCATACTTGAACAGCTTAATGGGACAAAATCGGAGGGCCCGGACAATCTTCATCCAAGAATATTAAAGGAACTGGCGCATGAAATTGCAAGCCTGTTAGCGAGAATTTTTAATGAATCAGTAAACTCAGGAGTTGTGCCGTACGACTGGAGAATTGCTAACGTAGTTCCTATCTTTAAGAAAGAGAGAAAGAGTAATCCAAGTAACTACAGGCCTGTTAGTTTGCCATCTGTAGTATGTAAGGTCTTGGAAAAAATTTTGAAGGAGAAAGTAGTTAAGGACATTGAGGTCAATGGTAATTGGGACAAAGTACAACATGGTTTTACCAAAGGTAGATCATGCCAAACCAACCTGATCTCCTTCTTTGAGAAGGTGACAGACTATTTAGACAAAGGAAATGCGGTAGACCTAATTTACCTCGATTTCAGTAAGGCATTTGACACGATTCCACATGCGGAATTATTAGTCAAATTGGAAAAGATGGGGATCAATATGAGAATTGAAAGGTAGATAAGGAACGGGTCGTACTAAAGGGTGAACTGTCAGGCTGGAAGGAGGTTACTAGTGGAGTTCCTCAAGGATCGGTTCTGGGACCAATCTTATTTAACCTTCTTGTTACCGACCTTGGCACAAAAAGCGGGAATGTGCTAATAAAGTTCGCAGATGACACAAAGCTGGGGGGTATTGCCAACACGGAGAAGGACCGGGATATCATACAGGAAGATCTGACGACCTTGTAAACTGGAGTAATAGTAATAGGATGAAATTTAATAGTGAAAAGTGCAAGGTCATGCACTTAGGGATTAATAATAAGAACTTTAGATATAGATTGGGGATGCATCAGTTGGAAGCAACAGAGGAGGAGAAGGACCTTGGGGTATTGGTAGATCACAGGATGACTATGAGCCGCCAATGTGATATGGCCGTGAAAAAAAGCTAATGCGGTTTTAGGATGCATCAGGCGAGGTATTTCCAGCAAAGATAAGGAGGTGTTAGTATGGTTATATAAGGCGCTGGTGAGACCCCACCTGGAATACTGTGTGCAGTTCTGGTCTCCCATGTTTAAGAAGGATGAATTCAAACTGGAACAGGTTCACAGACGGGCTACTAGGATGATCCGAGGAATGGAAAACCTGTCATATGAAAGGAGACTCAAAGAGCTTGGCTTGTTTAGTCTAGCCAAAAGAAGGCTGAAGGGGGGATATGCTTGCTCTTTATAAATATATCAGAGGGATTAATAATAGGGAGGGAGAGGAATTATTTAAGATTAGTACCAATGTAGATACAAGAACGAATGGGTATAAAGTGGACACTAGGAAGTTTAGACTTGAAATTAGACGAAGGTTTCTAACCATTAGAGGAGTGAAGTTCTGGAACAGCCTTCCAAGGGGAGTAGTGGGGGCAAAAGACATATCTGGCTTTAAGATTAAGCTTGATAAGTTTATGGAGGGGATGATATGATGGGAGAGCCTAATTTTGGCAACTGATCTTTGATTATCGCCAGATAAGTAAGCCCAGTGGTTGGTGATGGGATGTTGGATGGGATGGGATCGGAGTTACTGCAGAGAATTCTTTTCTGAGTCCTGGCTGGTGAGTCTTGCCCACATGCTCGGGGTTTAGCTGATCACCATATTTGGGGTCGGGAAGGAATTTTCCTCCAGGGCAGATTGGCAGAGGCCCTGGAGGTTTTTCGCCTTCCCCTGCAGTGTGGGGCATGGGTCACTTGCTGGTGGATTCTCTGCAGCTTGAGGTCTTCAAACCACAATTTGAAGACTTCAATAACTCAGGCATAGGTTAGGGGTTTGTTGTAGAAGTGGATGGGTAGGGTTCTGTGACCTGCGTTGTGCAGGGAGTCGGACTAGATGATCACATTGGTCCCTTCTGACCCTAGAATCTATGAATCTATGAATCTATAAGCAGAAAATAAGTTAGAGGAGCCCTAGGTTTGCTTTAACTTACACTGAGGGCTTGGCAGGTCTGTGACTATGAGGGGGGCAAAGATGGCATAATGCTACCTGTTCACAGGAAATGGTGTAGAAGGACCCTCATTTTGCAGTGTGTGGCTGGGAATGGTACTCCAACCCTGGTCTCTGCATGGTAGTTCAGATCACAGCTACCCAGCTGCCAGACCCTCCCCCCTACCCCAGGCTTTAAGAGGGCTTTAATCTGGGCCTATTTTTAACATAATACCTTTTCCAGACTACATCCAGCTGCCCTATTTTATGCCTGAAGTTAGTAATGGCATGATTCATATTTTAGCTGCAGTTCTACACAAAAAAATTCCACTAAGAAATATTGCACCTTGTCACGCAGTACAGAGCTGAAATGCATTGTATTCTGCAGGTCAGTGCATAGTAGTGCAATGGTTGGCAACCTGCGGCATGCATGCCAAAGGCAGCATGCAAGCCAATTTTTACTGGCACGCTGCTGCCAGCCGAAGTCTCGGCTGCCCGCCCCGCTCAGTCCGCTGCCTGCCTGAGTGAACGGAATCCCAGGCCGGCAGCAGGCTGAGCGGGGCCGGCGGCTGAGACCCCAGCTGGCTGGAGCCGGCAGATGGAACCCCAGACCGACAGCGGGCTGAGCATCTCAGCCCGCTGCCAGTCTGGGTTTCCGGACGCCAGCCCCTTCCCAGCTAGGGTCCCGGCCATTGGCCCTGCTCAGCCTGCTGCCGGGCTGGGATACCAGCCGCCGGCCCTGCTCACCTCACTGCTGTCTGGGGGTTCCAGCCACCTGGCCCCCTGCTAGCCGGGGTCCAGGCCTCCGGCCCTGCTCAGCCCTCCTGCCAGCCTAGGGTACTGGCAGCCAGCCCAGGGCTCTGCTCCTGGCCTGGTCCCAGCGCTCTGCAGCCCTTATAAAAAATTATTAGAATTAGCTTAAAAACTTGAAAACTTAAAACCTTTATTTGTATATTACAGTAATCGTTAAAACATGTATAATGTTAATAACTACACAGGTTTGATGAAACAAAGTAGTTGTACTTATGTGCCTGTGCTTAATTTGTGGTGTTCTTTGAGAGATTGCTGACATCAATTCCAGTTAGGTGTGTGCGCGCACCACGTGCATGGATGTCAGAAACTTTTTCCCTAGTAGCTACCCGTTGGGCCGGCTGGGGAGCCCCCTGGAGTGGCACCAATATGGCATTCTATATAAGATCCTGCCAGCCCGACACCCCTTCAGTTCCTTCTTACCACCTGTGAGGGTTGTTGGAACAGTGGCCTCCTGGTTCCCCAAGTGCTCCATTAATCCCTAGCTTATCTCAATCGTTGTTAGTTAATTGTTAATAGTTAGTGTGTTTTCTCTATAGTGTTAAGTGTAGTTAATCATTGAGGGCAGTTTAGCACTCTTCAACTGCCCTGTGGGGCCCTGGGGCATGCCATCCCAGGGCTTCAAGCCTTGCAAGTCTTGCAATAAGCCCATGCCTATGGCAACCCCCATGACTCCTGCCTTAGGTGTCTGGGGGAGGGCCATCAGGTGTAAAATCTGTAAGGCTTTCAAGCCATGGACAAGAAAGGAGAGAGAAATTCATCTCAAGCAACTCCTCATGGAGTCTGCGTTGCGGCCCTCTCAAGACACGGGCCCGAGCACCTCGGTGTGCAGTGCTCCTCCAGTGGTGTCGATTCTGGCACCGCAGAAGATCCCGTGCCCGCCTTAGGACCGACGATCTCCCTGGCCCCACAAACGCCTGCCTTGGCACCATTCCCGTTCCCCAGTTAGTGGAAAGAAGCAAGCTCTGGGAGGACCGCGGGTTAGGGTCGAAGCAGTTGTTCCAGCCGCCACCGAGCAACATGACAGCCCAGCACAGGGTGCCATTCAAGTGGAGGAGATTACATTGCTCTTTGCTCTGGATACCTTCGAGGCCGCTAGAAGGCTCATTGAAATGCCAGCCTTGGTACCTACGGCCCCAGCACTGGCCCCAGCCTGAGTTCCAGTACCTTCCAAGGGCAAGCCGGCAATGTTTGGGCTCTCGGTTCCTAGACCAGCATCTCCATGCCGCTTGGAGTTCCGGCGTCGTTCCAAGTCCCAGCACCACCTCAGGAACCGGTCTGACTCATGGCACCAGTTAGAGTTGCGGCACTGGTCTCACAGCCCCAGCCCTCGGAGCCGCTCCCTCTCGAGGTCACAGTCAGCTGCTGGAACATGGTCCTGCTCAAGGTCCGGGTCTCGCTCAGTGACCTTGCAGCACCGTACGGACTGCCGCCGCACGGAACACAGATCCCAGAGTCGACTGTCACCATGGCACTGGTCCATAGCCCACTACCACTTGCCATCGCAGCACCATTCTCCAACACAGCACCGCTATACAACACGGCACTGCTCTTCCTCATGGCACCACCTTTCATTGCAGCACCACTCTCGATTGCGATCGGCTTTGTGACGCTGGTCACCCCATGACCCTCAGCTACCAAGAAGCTCAGTGCCCCCCTTACTACACTCACGCACTGCCCCTCCTTGGCTGTCGCAGTCCCAGTCCCCCTCAAGGAGGTCAGAGAGGGCTTCAGACATTCCCCGGTTGGGCCCGGGAAGCCTTGGACAAGACCCCTCAGTGCCCAATTGGCAGCCTCAGTGGCAATTCTGGGCCCCCTGGACTAACCTCAGGCCCAAGGTGCGCCCCCAGGGGCCTGGCCGTTGTTGCGTTCGGACCCCTGCCCTCTCAAGGCAACCCTCAGCCACCCTTCTCTGGACTTGGACCTACCTGAGGAGTCAGCATCCATAGTAGGGGCAAAGGAGCCCCAGAGGAGATACCTGTGGCTGACCAAAAGGCTGTCCCCACGCCAGCTCTCCTGGTGGTGTTGTCTTCGTCCTCCCCTGATGAGGCTGTGGGTGGCACGTCAACATCTGGTCCACCCCTGATGGACTTTAGGGTCCTTCAAGAACTATTGAGGTGTGTGACCATCAGTATGAACCTCCAAATTGAGGAAGTTGTGGAGGAAGAGGACCCGATGGTGGACATTCTAGGCTCGGAGGAGCCTTCCAGGGTTGCCCTCCCCATGAATTAGACTATTCAAAGTAATGCCAAGTCTCTCTGGCAAACCCCTGCCTCTATCCCTCCCACAGCCAACGGGATAGAAAGAAAATACTTTGTTCCCACCAGGGGCTGCGAGTACCTTTTCACTCACCCTGTCCCATGCTCACTTGCAGTGTATGCGGTAAATACCAGAGAAAAACAGGGCCAGCAAGGGCCTGCACCTATATCAAAGGACACTAAACGCCTGGATCTTTTTGGGAGAAAGATTTATTCTACTGGGGGTCTCTCGCGTAGGATTGCTAACCAGTTGGCGATCCTCAGTAGATACAACTTTAACTCTTCGTCTTCGGTCCTTAAATTCCAAGATCTTCTCCCAGCGGAGGCCTGTACAGAACTCGGGGCCATTGCTGAGGAAAGTAAATTGGTGACCCGGACCTCTCTTCAGGGTTCCCTCGATGCTGCGGACGTGGCTGCGTGCACTCTGGCTTCTGGCATTGCCATGTGACGAAATGCCTGGCTGCAATCCTTGGGTCTCCCACTGGAGGTCCAAAACACCATCCAAGACCTCTCCTTTGATGGTCAGGGCTTGTTTGCAGAGCAAACCGATTCTTGCTTGCATACCTTAAACAACACGAGAAACACTATCAAATCTTCAGGTATGCATACCCCGGCTAAAAAACGAAAGCCATTTAAACCCCAGACCACCCAGCAGCGCGCCTTCCCGCCTAGAGCAAGACAAGACTTTTCTCGTTGGAGAAACAGATACTCTTGATGTAGACCGTCTCGCCCCCCTCTGGACAAGGTCAAGGACAGTCTAAGCCTCCTACCCATTTTGAAGGTGCACCCGAGGATGGACTACTAGCTCTCACCCCGGACAGTTACCCATTTCTGAACCGTCTATCCTGTTTCTACCATGGTACCATATCCCACATCGGACCGTTGGGTCCTCCGCACGTGCACCCCAAGTTTAGAACCACTGCATTAAACTGATAAGATCTGCATTTTAATTTAATTTTAAAGGAAGCTTCTTAAACATTTTAAAAACCTTATTTACTTTACATACAACAATAGTTTAGTTATATAATATAGACTTAGAGAGAGACCTTGTAAAAACGTTAAAATGTATTACTGGCACGCAAAACCTTAAATTAGAGTGAATAAATGATGACTCGGCACACCACTTCTGAGAGGTTGCAGACTCCTGTAGTAGTGCCTTTGGTTACATCCAAGGAAGTGGTGTGATCTAGTAGACAAGGCTCTGGACTAAGAGTCTAGAGACCTCTGTTCTGTCCTAGCTCTGCGGCTGAAATTGGGCAAGACCTTCCTTTTCCACCTATCTTCTGTCGTCTATTTCTATTGTAAGTGTATGGGGGCAGGGACAGTGCTAGGTGGAGTTTGTACAGAACCTAGCACAGTTGGATCAAGCTTCAGACAAATAATATTTCCTTTTTCTGAACCTTTTCCAATTCCAATGTATCTTTTGTGAGATGAGGCTACCACATCTGCACGCAGTATTCAAGATGTGGGCGTACCATGAATTTATATAGAGGCAATAGGAATCTGGCCTTTGATTCATCATCTGGCCAGTGGGAGAATGTACTGACCCAATAGTTTCCCTCTGTGTGCCCTTTGTGTGGGATAAGGAAGCAGATAGGACAAAGCAATTCCATGGGGTGTAGCATAAATACCTGCTTGACGTGCCCATTTGAACAGCCATTCTCAATTTGGGGGCTCTGACCTAGAGATCTGTTCATTGCTTAGGGTTGCCAATCTCTCCAGGATTATCCTGGAGTCTCCAGGAATTAAAGATTATGTCATTTGATGAAACCTCCAGGAATACGTCCAACCAAATTTGGCAACCCTGTCATTGCTCCTTTCCCACTGAAATCAAAAGGAAGTTTTTGCATAAGCAATTTGCTGCGCTAGAGCATGCCTGCCTGCCTCACTTTGTGGTTCTGTTTTTTTCCATTTTTGAATTAAGAAAGGAAGTTGTTAGCAAGTGTGTCTCTGCTTTGGTAGATAATGAAGTGGAGGAAAGAGAAACAGACAAGTTTTAAAACACAGATTGAATCTTGGAGTGGGGGAAAGTTTGGACTATTTTCATGCTACCTGTAATCTGTGTGTTTCACATGTTTGAAAGACCATAGATACCTACATGTTACAAATCCCCACTCCAAAGCCACATGGGCTAGATAGAAAGTCTTGATGATATGACTGAGAAATTCTGCAACGACCATCATGCCTTGAATATGTGTTGTATTGGGAGCATCCCTTCAGTTCCTAGCAGTAAGGGCTAGATTACCAAAGATTGCACTTTACATCTGCAATAAGGGACAATGACATAAGCAGCTTGAGGGCAATGCAAGATCATTATTTTGAAAGGTACAACTGAAGTGTCTAGTGCAACTGAAAATGAGTAAGGAAGTTTTTGGTCTGTCTACACCAATTACCATGGTATTTTGATTCCAGTATGTTTGGTATCTAGTGTGAAAGGATCAGGCCAGATGGCTACAGGAGAGTGATAGAAGGCAGATATGTTAGCCCCAGGTTAACATGGTCCCCTTTCCCTGGATAAGGTAACAGGGAAGGTTCCAGAACAATCAGGAACTTTCTGGAAACAATTAAGGCAGACAGGCTGATTAGAACACCTGCAGCCAATCAGGAAGCTGCTAGAATCAAGTAAGGCAGGCTAATCAGGGCACCTGGGTTTAAAAAGGAGCTCGCTTCAATTTGTGGTGCACGTGTGAGGAGCTGGGAGCAAGAGGCACAAAGACCTGAGAGAGAGAGAGAGAGAGAGAGAGAGGGGGGGGGTGGGGTGGGGTGGGTGTGCTGCTGGAAGACTCAGGAGTACAAGCGTTATCAGACACCAGGAGGAAGGTCCTGTGGTGAGGATAAAGAAGGTGTTTGGAGTGTTAACAATTTTATTAGACCAGTAAAAACCAGCAGGATCTTATTAAAGGGGACAAGGCAAAGATGCCACATTTATTATGATAACAATTTATGACTAATAACTAATATCTTAATTCTTATACACACACATTATACCTATTACCTATACACACACACATTCACAATATACCTAATACCTATACACACACACACACACAGACACACACATTCACACACACATCCATCAGATGTTCTGCAGCTGCTGCATAGTTACCAGTCCTGAAGATAGCTTAAGTTCATAGCTTGATTTTGCAGCTTGGGTTCGTAGCTTGTGGCAGCTAACTGGCCAGGAAAGCTGGGCACAAGGCTGAGCTGGATCTCTGTTGGGCAGGCACTGAAGTCCTTCCATGTTGGCATCAGAATGTTACCCAGAGTTTCTCATCTCACCCTTCTATTTTATAGGCTTTAAGTTTGGATTCAAAGTCTATAGGTCTTGCTGTGTCATGCTGCCTCTGGGTTTGGATTGATCACCCATCAATTGCAGGCGTGACTTTCAGCCTTGGACCTGGCTTTGATCTTCCTTCTGTTGTTCTGTTGTCCTTTTCTTTTTAGGGTGGATGCTTCTTACTTTGTTTAGGGCTGTTGTCAAGGTCTTCAGCCGTTGGTATTTGAACTTTATCTCATCAGGACAGGCTGGGGCTGGAGGTTGATTCCATCATTCATACATACCTCATTCACACATCTAAACTAAACTAATAAGATTACAGCAGGGTTTGCAAAAATGAAGGTTGGAGGAAGCTTTTACAAAATGGAGTGAGTGTTTTAAAATGGGGTTTGAATTACAATATGGAACAGAAGCTACAGTGTAGGCAAGTGTAGTGAATGGTGAACAGAAGTTACATTAATAAAGTGAACAATTGAAAACAATTTCATTTATCAGTTCTACAGGAGGAGGCCATGGGGAAGTAGCTCAGGGAGCTGTACCTGTCATACAGCTGTTACAGGAGTCACTATAGACAGCTGCAATCCACAGGGCCCTGGGCTGGAACCCGGAGTAGAGGGTGGGCCCAGGTTCCCTCCAAACTTCCCAACTCCTGATCAGACACAGGAGGAGTTGACCCAGACTGTGGGCTTTACCAGAGGGGAAGATCTCTGAGGAGAGCAAATCCGCCAATAAGTGCAGGACCCACCAAAGTAGAGGAGGAACTTTGTCACACTAGGTATCCGCAGCGTACTCCTAAATGTCTACACTGAAGTTTAATAGCCCTGCAGCCTGAGTCCCACGAGCCCAAGTCAGCTGACACAGGCTAGCCGCCAGGTGTTTAATTGCAATGTAGACATACCCTATGTCTCCTGCTAAGAACCAGTTTTCAGCTGCCTTTTGTTTAGTACATGCAGACATAAAGAACACCATCCATCTGCTCTCTGTTTGAATGGCTAGATAAGATTGGTGATGAGAGTTTTTACCCCCAAATGCTAATCAGCTCCTCAAAGATTTCTTTCAGCAGTAAGGAAGGATGCTGCTCCTAGTAGCTGCCAGATATGCTCCCGCTCTGTGAGGCTGAGTCTCCTGCCTTCACAAAGCGACCAGCCCAGGTTGTTCAGGACCCTAGTTTTGATTCCCTGCCTGATTTTCTTTCTAGAGAGCAAGGCTGAACTAGCCAAACCAAAAGGATCCCAGAAGTAAGATGTGGGATTTGAAGTTTGGTTTTCTTGTCTTATATTTTGCTTAGAAACTAGCCGGCAGTTTGCGCTATGAGCATGACCTCCTTCTCTGGTGGTTCTTGCAGATATACCGCCTGGACCTTGCATTTAGCCAGGAAGAGATGATGAAACCAAGGAAGAAGAGGAAGGTCAGTGAGCCGGTGCAGCTGCTTCTAGCAGGCAGGAACTGATCATTGCTGTGGCATACAGGACATTTTAGAATGTGCTGATGTGGATTATAACATCATTCTTATGCATTCTTTTAGAGATGTCTAATCTTTTCTTTTCATATTTAACTCTCTAGACAGTGTACATATTTCTATTTTTACATAGGTTATATATCTATCTTCTGGTTTTAAACCTTTTATTGAATAGAGATAGCAAGCAAAGTTACTCTCACAGCACTGTAGATTAGAGATACTTGTTGGATGCTCTGAAGCCAAGGACCAGTATTCTCTCCTGGGCAGCTTCTCTGGGTTTCATTCCCACACTGACTGCATTCCCTCACTCTCTAACGTGGCCCTCAGCATCAGTGGCAGTATTTCAGGATGATCTCTCTAAGGTGCCAGTGTCTGCAAGCAGCACAAGTCAGATGCTTTGGAGTTTGTACCTAACTGCATCAAATCTGCCATTTCCGGAGAATAGTTCTGGTTTGTTATTATCCGTGGAAATAAACTATCTAGACATTTTATGCCACTGAGTAATTTCTTCTGACTTTGCAAATAGTGTTGCTATACTTATATGATCAATTTATTTCTAAAGCATAACCCTAACCCATACCAAGAGGCTTAGGCTGTTGTGTGATGTAAACCATTTTGAAATACAGCACACTTAAAACATTACTATAACAAAAAGCCTCCTTGGTTACAAATCAAATGAAATGTAAGAAGATCCAAAGCAATAGAAAATGGTTTCTGTGCTCTTTGGGGTAAGGAATCTGTATTTTGTATCTTGTACAGTCCTGAGTGCATTGTCAATGCTTTACATTAATTCAGGGAAGTTCTCTGGCCTGTGTTATACAGGCCAGTGTAGGATGATCACAATGGTCCCTTCTGGTGCTGGAATCTATTAATAGATAATAGAGGAATGTGATAGCTGAGGGCAGTCCTGGTCATACTGATTTAAAAAAAACCTCTGGGGAAAAGGTTTGAAATCACTTTATAGTCATGGTGGGGAGCGAGAGAGACTAGGATGGATAGCAATGGAGGTGAGAACCAAGGACCCACCACAGCAAAGATTCCACTGCCTTAACTGCTCAGATACCATGGTGATGAGCACAGTCTAAGAACCAGAACAAGGAGAGGTTTTAGAGTGGTAGCCGTGTTAGTCTGTATCAGCAAAAAGAACAGGAGTACTTGTTGCATCTTAGAGACTAACAAATTTATTTGGGCATAAGCTTTCGTGGGCTAAAACCCACTTCATTGGATGCATGCAGTGGAAAATACAGTAGGAAGATATATATACACAGAAAACATGAAAAAACGGATGTTGCCATACCAGCTATAATGAGACTAATCAGTTAAGGTGAGCTATAATCAGCAGGAGGAAAAAAAAACTTTTGTAGTGATAATCAGGATGGCCCATTTCCAATAGTTGACAAGAAGATGTGAGTAACAGTAGTGGGGAAAATTAGCATGGGGAAGTAGTTAAAACTATGACTTTGCTTTTGAAAGCCTGTTTTTAAATTAACTTTTAACTATGTGGTGTTTTTGTTTTATTATTGTATAGCTGCTGAGTGCACATAATATGTTTGCAATTGGCTTGATCACATTCTGGGCTATATACACCTCTCAAATCCAGGGCAACAGGGCCCATTTCTCAGCTTGTGTAAATCAGTGTAGCTCCATGAAAGTCAATGGAACTACTCCAGTTTACACTAACTGAGGATCTGGTCCATAGTGTTTAGAAGTCATCCTTCAGTATGTTGAATAGTGGAGATGGGACAGATCTGTGAGGGACCTCACCTATCTAATTCCTCTCCAAAGACGCACAATTGTCCATCACTGTCAACTGACTCTACTGCTGGAACCACTGCGAGCTGTTCCAGACATCCAGCAACCTCTTTTAATTGCCAAAGCAACCTTTGATTGATCATATAAAAATCTGCTGGGAAATCCAGTTTGACCAAATTGGCCACCTGACCCTCATTTAAACCCAGCAAGAGATCTTGCATGGCCTGACCACTATGACCTCTAGAAGAGCCAGAAGCTAGACTGGAATGTACTAACTGGAGTAAAAGAGCATCTGAAATTGAACAATACTGAATACTCAACTGAACTCATCACAACTAGCTGAGTCATGCATTACAAATAGGATGATATCACAGCTATCTTTCCACTTTCTTCTGTACAAGGTGGACCACAGAGTAGCCTGCTGATACCAGGCATTGCTGAATGTACAACAGCATCCAACTGGGTTTTACTGACCTGATGCCTAATCCAAGAGACATGCCACTACAGAAACCTGAAAGACCTGAATTTTTACCTGGCCTTCAGTACTGTGGCTGTAACTTTGCACTTGTTTGTAACTAGCTGATTTGCCCACTAACCAAAAACAAGCAGGAAAATAAGTTTTCTCAATAATCTTGTTTATCCTGTTTATTTTTAATCAATTTCACACACACACTTGAACTGGAGTCCTTCATTTCTCCGCAGGGCAGTTATAACATGGGTTCCACCAATGTGTGTCAACATGGAAGTTTTGACACTAAAGTCAGTAAAATTCATCACCCTCCTTGTCTATTCAGTCCTTGACCTCTTTGCCAACCCAGGGACCAGTTGTGGGACTGTGTTTTTGTGATATGGAGACTTGATCACAACAAACTTGGACTGAGACTCACTGACTCAGTTCACATAGGTTCCTAATCACTTATTACATGGTAATGACTTTTGGTCCCTGCTGATATAGGCTGATTAGAAATAACGTATCTCTTGATGAATTTCCACAGTATTATCTGATTCTTCTTCCCACAAACCACTGACTACCACCAAATTCTAGAACAATGACTTTTTACTGCAAGTTGCAGTTGTCCAAGTGACTTATATCTATATATTTTTTATTCATTAGAAATTCTGTCATACCAGTTAAAGCTAAACTTCTATTTTCTTGTGCTTCTTTCAACCACATTTCTAGTTAAATGATCAATAACTGATTTTAATATGTTACACATTAGTCATCATCAACTGTGATACACCCCAGCATAAAACAAGTTACTTAGTAGTACCAGGTCCATGATTCTTAGTGAACTAAACTACCTTGTAACAGTTGTCTCCAAAGGGTCTCTTCTTTCTTATGCCGCATTTGATAAATCCCATGAATGCTAAAAACAGCTGTGTGTGCACTGAGAGGAGACTAGGTAAGCCAGAATACAAGAAAATGTAACTTCCATGCTAGTAATTCTGTGGTAATACAGAGAATCATAGACAGCATCCTCCCTTTTATTTGTCAGAGATGCAAATTATAGTGAGTGTTACAAAGCAGTTGTTTAAAAAAAAACAATGTATTGGGAAAGTGCAGTAGGGTGAAAGTGAATGTTTCCTACAGGGTTTTCAGAAATTTGGTGAGTAGTGGCAACTCTTCTTGGTCTGTCATAACCACAGCCTTTAACCAAGTGCGTGTGGAAATCCTACACCTGTGGGAGCCACGTCTGAGTCATCGATGTTTCTAAAAATCACACTCTAACTCAGGTAGCATTTAACAAGAAGAATAGCATCTTTGTGTGATAGCCAGGAAGTCAAGCTGAAATGGTTAGCAGGGTCTCAAACCACATCCTTACACATAATGCATAGTTAGCACTCAATAACAAAATACACCTATTTGCATCATCACAGAGCAGAATTACAGCAGGTATAAATGTGTGGTTTTCAACTGAAAATTGAAGAATTTTTAGGGATTTCCACAGCTCCATGGGAGCTAGTCTGAAGAAAAAAAAATCTTTAATCTGATCACTTCAGGCTTTCAAAATAGACCAGCAAGAAGAAATGAAACTTAACCTGCATAGGTAAGAGAAGCTGTTGCTACAGATTCTTTATGTTAGATCCTGCTCCCATTGAAATGAACAGCAGAATGAGAGTTTTGCCATTGATTTCAATGGGAACTTGACAGAAAGCTCTTTATTACCAAGCTCAGTACTATCATAGGTGGCAGTACAAACCAGATCACCATAGTGCCTGAGTAAGTGATCAAGGACTAAACTCTGCTCTCCTTTCCATTGGTGAACATCTAGAGGATATCGAGCGATTCCTCTAGATTTGCACAAATGTAAATGAGATCAGAATTCCCCCTGTATTTTTCATCAGTACAGTTCAACTGATAAAATCGTGTCTCAAGAACTATGTTCCTTGACCATCTCAGTATTTTGAATGACACTTTAATATCCAGTATCCGTCATCTTTCCTTTTCAATCAGCAGGTAATATAGACAATTGTGGCCTGCTGCTGTATACTGCATCCCTTAGTCATGCCCCACTGGGTTGGCATTCTTGAAGTTTTTATGGCCAAGGTCTCTTACACCGAAGCATAGTTACCAAAAGCCCACACCCACCCTTGACTGAAGTGAATAATTTTTTTTGGTGGGTGAGTAAAATACCACTGGATTTCTCACTGTCATGGTATAGGTGGGGAGTTGGTTTTGAGATGGTACTTTTTCCATGACCAGTTTACAAGACTGATTCATGTCAAGTGGCCAAGTATACCTTAAATTGGCTGAAATTTTTTAAGCCATGTAATAACTTCTTATGGAGCTCATTTAAAGTCCAGAAAAAATAACATGGCGTTTTCTAAATATCCTTTAATGAAACAAATTGCTTTAATGCTAAATAAATAGACTTTTAGGGCAATCTTGTCGTATGCAAAATTTTCCATTGACTTAGCACCATTGCAGTAGAGCGCTCTAGGTGCTACTGTAATACAAAGTATAATTTATCATAAGGATGCACTCATGGTACAGTTAACCCTGGCTTCTCTTGGAAAGGGAGAATGATTTCCCCGCTCTTCAAGGCCTGTGTTCTAAACTCTCTTCTGTCTGCCCAGCTAATGCAGTTAAAACACCTCTGTATTTAATGGATTCTTTCCTGGATGAGGTGCCTCTGAGAGCACGCACCCTTAAATGTGTTGTCACTGGAGTTAACATTCATTAACACTCTTTACAACACAAGATCTGCCCTAAGGGCCAGAAGCACATAAGGTCATACTGCTGTGATTTCTAAGTGCAATGTGGTTGTTCCCTTCACAAACATTTCATGTCATGTTCTCTTCATAATACTCAGGTGTTTTATGGGAGTTGTAGGGAGGGGTTATTTGTGCTGATGAAAGTTTAGGCTTGTCAACAGGAAACCAAAGTCTGTGATTCAGTGAAGTGGCCTCAAATCTCACACAGACTTTTTCCTTTTCACTGACATACCCAGGGTAAGATGGCTGAAAATATTTAAAGGAAAATAGTATCAATAGGAAACAAAGTTGGTATTTTAAATTCCACTATTATCTGCTTAGACCTGTGACTGGGATCCTATCCATGAATGTCCAGTTTGCTCAAGCATCCAGAGCCAGTGGTACTAAATTAAAGATATAATACCTTAGCCATGAGAATCCTCAGGGGAGCCAGGGAGCTGCTGATGAAAAGGCGTTTTCCTTGTGTATTTTTGTTTAAAAGGGCAGGTCTTCCCTCGAGAATTGACTCTGTAAATTGAGCACAGTGAGATCCCATGACTGTGGAGGGCTATGTGCACCATATGGGCTACCTACAAAAAGGGGGACCCCAGGCTGTGATCAGTTCATATTTCTCTGAGAAAGATAAGGGTATTGCCATTTACCTGGTGGACTTCCTAATGTCAGTCAAACAAGAAGATTTCCCTTGGCTAAGGAACATGGCTAAAGGATAACTTTGATTGAGCTCACCTTTAAGATAGGTTGGCCCTGAATAGAAGGAGCTACCAGGGAGCCTGTACAATTAAAACCTCATCAGACCAAGAGGTCTAAGAGGAACCCTAACTAACTGTAGCAAGGGGACAGTTAAAAGCTCTCCAGGTAGAGAAACCTGAGAGAAAGACCCTGAGAACCAAGGCAGAAACTATTATGAATAGCTCTCCAGGTAGAAAGGCCGGGGAGAGAAGTACCCTGAGGAAGCAGGTCAAAATTAGTAGAAGGCATGTCCCGGAGATACTTAAGGAAGGAGCCTAAACTGGAAAATCTCTTCAGGTAAGAGAGGCCTAGCAGGAAGCCCGACCAAAAGGGGCAAAGATTATAAAAGCTCTCCAGGTAGATAGGCCTGAGGGAGAAGACCCTGATCCACTGTGGTGAGAGACTGCCAAATCTCTCCAGGCAGAGAGGCCTGGCAGAGAAACCAGGGCAAGGACTATACAGCTTCCTAGGTAAGAGAGGCCAGGGAGGAAGATCCCTGACAAACAGGGGCACATGCAAAGGAATTTTCCAAACAGAAAGATTGGAGAGAGTAAATATCCTGCTAAACTAGGGCAAAAGACTGGGTAAGCAGAGACATTACCTGCAAGAGCACAACCTCAATCTTGTCTGAAGGGGGAGGGGTGTGATGGAGTGGACTAGGCCCTGAGGCTCCCTACTGGAGGCCTTGTGGCCCTGCCACACCCCTCCCCAGAAAAGGGCAGTTGAGAGATCCCCAGGCTGCCTAGAGCCACTGTGTGGGAAGCAGCCAATCAGGGTCCAGCAGGTCAGTATAAGAAGAACTGCAAGGCCAGAGGGAGTTCAGTTCCTTGCTAGAGCTGGAGAAGAGCAGATGGTGCTCCAGGCTGGCTGCTGGAATGTCACCAGGGCAAAGCCCTGAGGTCAGGGTGAAGAAAGTGCTGGAGCTACAGGGAAGTGGCTGCTGATTATAGGGTCCCTGGGCTGGGACCCAGAGTAGAGGGTGGACCCAGAGTAGACAATAGGCTCAGATCTTCCCCACCAGCCACTGGGAAAGTGGCCTGAACATTGAGACACTCCAGAAGGAGAACTGAACTGTAGTGGTCCAGTTGGAAAGCTGCAGCCAGAAAGGCCCTGAGAGGGTGAAGACATTGCCTCCAGGGAGGGAGCCCTGGAGCGCCACTATACCCGAGCAGGGACAGCTTGAGAGAGACATCGGGCACTGAGAGAGGTCCCAGTTGGACTTCTACCCTGGAGGGCTTTGCTTTGCTTTTATCTCACAGACAGACTGTGTGAGATTCGGCCAGAGGGCTGAGTTGCCAAAGACCCACCACAGAGAGAGAGAGAGAGAGAGGATGCAGGCACTGAGATGGGGGTGCTTGTGAGAGATGAGTGCGCTCCATTGCAGTGACCTTGAGTGAATCACTTCCACTCTTATGCTTTGACTGTTGTGCCTATTTAGACTGCAGGCTCTTTGGGGCAGGAACTGTCTATCATATTTTGTGCAGTGCCTAGCACAGTGAGACTTTGGTCTTGATCGAGTCCTCTAAGAGCTACCTCAGTATTGATAATAATAAAATGGCATCATAGGTTTCCATGTTTAGCAATGATTCCAGAGCAAATGAGCTCAGTTTATACACACACACAAAATGGGGGAACATCTGACTCTCACCCTTACTTAATCTCTGTAGGCTTTGTGAATTGAGCTGGGCTCTTAACTTATCAAATCATCAGCTCTAGTACATAAGAACGGCCATACTGGGTCAGACCTAAGGTCCATCTAGCCCAGTATCTTGTCTTCCAACAGTGGCCATTGCCACGTGCCCCAGAGGGAATGAACAGAACAGGTAATCATCAAGTGATCCATCCACTATCACCCATTCCCAGTTTCTGACAAACAGAAGCTAGGGACACCATCCCTGCCCATCCTGGCTAATAGCCATTGATGGACCTATCCTCCATGAATTTATCTAGTTCTTTTTTGAACCCTGATATGCTCTTGGCCTTCACAACATCCTCTGGGAAGGAGTTCCACAGGTTTACTGTGTGTTGTGTGAAGAAATACTTCAATTTGTTTTAAACCCCTAGTCCTTGTGTTATGAGGAGTAAAAAACACTTCCTTATTTACTTTCTCCACACCAGTAATCTCTTTTCCAAGCTGAAAAGTCCCAGTCTTATTATTCTCTCCTCATATGGAAGCCATTCCATACCCCTAATTATTTTTGTTCCCTTTTCTGAATCTTTTCCAATTCCAATATATCTTTTTTGAGATGGGGCCACCACATCTGCATGCAGTGTTCAAGATGTGGGTGTACTATGGATTTATATAGAGGCTATAAGACAGAAAATATCTTATCTTTCTTAATGATTCCCAGCATTCTGTTTGCTTTTTTGACTGCTGCTGCAGATTGAGTGGACTTTTCAGAGAACTAGCCACAATGACTCCAAGATCTTTCTTGAGTGGTAACAGCTAATTCTTCTTCGAGTGATTGCTCATATGCATTCCACAATAGGTATGCGTGCTCGCTACATGCACTGGTGCCGGAAGTTTTTCCCCTAGCAGTACCCGTAGGGGAGCTCCCTTAGCATCCCCTGGAGTGGCGGCTCTATGGTACAGTATAAGGGGTGATGTGCGCTCCTCCCCCAGTTCCTTCTTGCCACCAGTGAAGGTGCATCAGAACTCCTCTGCTCCAGCTTGGCTGCAGCTTCCCTCTCGGACTCTGTTAGTTCATAGTTAGTAGTACCTGTAGTTAAAGTCGTTTAGTTTAGTTTAGAGTTAGTTTAGTCTGCCCGGGTTGGGGCATGCCCCTTGCCCCAGGCTTTAAGTCGTGTTACACTTGCAAGCGGCCCATGCCTGTGAGTGATCTGCATGCAGACTGTTTACGCTGTCTGGGGGAAACCCACCTCAGCGATCGCTACAAGATTTGCAGATCCTTCAAGCCTCGGACCAAGAAGGAGCGAGACATTTGGCTCCAAGCCATTTTGATGGAGTCGGCCTTGACACTGTTGCGCCACTCCGAGTTGGCACCAAGCACCACGGCATCAGTGCACAGCGACCCTTTGGTGCTTTCCACCAGCCAAGACACCGGAGCAAGACCAGGGGAGAGACTAGACCCACATTGGGCAGTTCTCGGTCCCCATCGGCCTCCCGGCCTCCAACTCAGGTTGAGCGCAGTAGCCTGGCCCACTCTGCGCCGACCTCCCCGGACATTCAGGTGCCCTCCATGCCAGAGTCCCTGCAAGCGGCCTGGGATGTTATGTCTCTGCCAGTACAAGGGGCACCACCACCGTTGGCTCCCTGGTCCAGAGGCAACCCACCACTTAGATCACAGCAGTCACCGCCTGGTCGGTACCGTTCACGCTGGTTCCCATCGACCCCCACCAAGTTGTTTGGCTGGGTACCAACTGGCAGGGGTTCCAGGCACTGCTCCACCTTGAGGGACCGTAGACCTCACAAGAAGAGCATAGCCCTTTGCAGCATGAGTGCCAGGTTTGTATAATTTTTAGTGGTGCGCAAACGGGTCCAAGCAGAGTTGTCCCGTCCATAGGATGGACTGAGGCAACTGCCCTGGGCCTCGTGCTTCAGGGGGATGCAGGATCCAGGGCAGCCTTAGGGGGCTAGCTGGGGACCTGGCGCTGGTGGCAGCAGCAAGTGATTCGGCCCCAGCCCGCCATGCTCTGCTCTGTCCTACCCTGCCAGCTCCCAGCGTCACTTGGGGGAGAAGGCAGAAGCTGGAAAGAGGCAGGCCAGGAGCTTGCGGGAAGGGGTGGAATGGGGGTGAGGAGGGGGGGAGCAGGGACAGGAATAAGCGGGGTGGGGAGGACCAGAGTGGGGCAGGTTGCCAAGCCCTCCACTAACCCCTCAGGCCACCCTGGACCCCACGTCCCCCTGAAGCACAGGGCCCCACAAAGTGTGGGGCCTGGGGCGGTTCTCCCAGTCCCTCCTATGGATGGGGCGGCTCTGAAAAATATAAATCCAAACATTGGTGGAGCTGGGCCCACGTTCCTGAATATTGGTGGACCACAGGCCCATATAACTCACCGCCTATGCTTTGCAGTTCAGGCATCGATGTCGTTCCTGTTCTTCGTCTCACTTGAGGTCCCCGCGTGGCACCACTCCTGCAGCCCCAGGTGTCGATCACTGGCACCTCACCATAGCAGATCCACCTGTCAGAGCCGATAACAGAGCAGCTGCTACAGGCGGTACTCCAGCTCCGCCATGCAGGGATCACGGTCTCGTGGTCAGCACCATTCCTGATGCCACCGCTTGTCCCAGTCCCTGGATAGTGGCAGGTCATATGCCAGCCCGGCCTCCTTTTGCAGTCATCAGTTGATGGGACAGGCTAGTCCGGCTGAACAGCCTGCTCTGCCGGTGCCACAGCAGGCGCAGTGGCACCGGGCTTCTTGGCTGGCACCATGGTACCCAGTGGTGGCTCGCTCGGTGGCTGGTGCCTCGGAGAAACCATCGGCCTCCCTATCTCAACTTCCCAGGACTCTAAAGCCCACCCGGAACTGTTGAAAAGAGTGGCATCAAGCATCAACCTTCAAGTCGAGGAGGTGGAGGAACCCTTGGACTCCCTCTTTAAGGTCCTCTCACTCTTGGCTTTGGCACCGGGCAGGGTGGCTTTCCCACTCCATAAAGAGCTGACAAAGATTTTGAATGCCTTGTGCCAAACTCCGGCTTCCTTGCCCCTCATCTCTAAGAGGACAGAACAGAAGTACTTCGTGGCTGCCAAGGGGCATGAATACCTGTACACCCACCCTGCCCCCAACTCCCTGGTGGTCGAGCTGGTCAACCACAGGGAGAGGTAGGGCCAATCACCCTTTCTCCTGAGAATAAAGACTTGAGGAGACGGGATCTATTCAGGTGAAAGGTTTATTTGTCCTTGAGTTTCCAGCTGAGGCTGGCAAACCATCAAGCCCTTCTGGGGAGATATTAGTTAAATTTGTGGGGCGCTCTGTCCAAATTTGAGGACTCCCTCCAAGAATGTGACAAAAAAAGTTCAAGCTCTGGTGGAGGAGGGTACAGTGGCTGCCACGGCAGCCCTTCAGGTGGCCTCAGATGCTGCAGATATGGCTGCAAGGTCTATGGCCTCCGCGGCATCCATGAGAAGCGCATCATGGCTCCTGCCGTCTCGGCTGTCCAGCAAGGTGCAGAAATCCTTACAGGACATTCCGTTTGCAGAACAGATGGACGTGATATTGCACGGCCTGAAAGATTCCTGCACAACGCTTAAGGCTCTCGGCCTCTATATCCTAGCCCTGGCCAGGACCAAGTTTAAGATGCAGCAGGGTCCCACCCTCGCCACCCACTCTAAATATGAGATCCTTTATAAAAAGTCAATGGACTGTAAGAAATGCCCGGAGAGGCAATCCCAGTCTGCACCCCAACCTGGGCCCTCCAAGGGTAAACAGGTGGGTTATTCCTTGACTTTAGCAAAGCTTTTGATACGGTCTCCCACAGTATTCTTGCCAGCAAGTTAAAGAAGTATGGACTGGATGAATGGACTGTAAGGTGGATAGAAAGCTGATTGGATCATTGGGCTCAATAGGTAGTGATCAATGGCTCCATGTCTAGTTGGCAACTGGTATCAAGTGGAGTGCCCCAAGGGTCGGTCCTGGGCCTTGTTTTGTTCAATATCTTAATTAATGATCTGGAGCACAGCGTGGATTGCACCCTCAGCAAGTTTGCAGATGACACTAAACTGGGAGGAGCGGTAGATACACTGGAGGGTAGGGATAGGATACAGAGGGACCTAGACTAATTAGAGGACTGGGCCAAAAGAAATCTGATGAGGTTCAGCAAGGACAAGTGCAGAGTCCTGCACTTAGGACGGAAGAATCCCATTCGCTGTTACAGACTAGGGGACTGAATGGCTAGGCAGCAGTTCTGCAGAAAAGGACCTAGGGGTTACAGTGGACGAGAAGCTGGATATGAGTCAGGGTGCTCTTGTTGCCAAGAAGGCTAACGGCATTTTGGGCTGTATAAGTAGGGGCATTGCCAGCAGATCGAGGGATGTGATCATTCCCCTCTATTCAACATTGGTGAGGCCTCATCTGGAGTACTGTGTCCAGTTTTGGGCCCCACACTACAAAAAGGATGTGGAAAAATTGGAAAGAGTCCAGCAGAGGGCAGAAACATGATTAGGGGGCTGGAGCACATGATTTATGAGGAGAGGCTGAGGGAACTGGGATTATTTAATCTGCAGAAGAGAAAAACGAGGAGGGATTTGATAGCTGCTTTCAGCTACCTGAAACGGGGTTCCAATGAGGATGGATCTAGACTGTCCTCAGTGATGGCAGATGACAAAAACAAGGAGTAGTGGTCTCAAGTTACAGTGAGGGAGGTTTAGGTTGGATATTAGGAAAAACTTTTTCATTAGAAGGGTGGTGAAGCACTGGAATGGGTTACCTAGGGAGGTGGTGGAATCTCCTTCCTTAGAGGTTTTTATGGTCAGGCTTGACAAAGCCCTGGCTGGGATGATTAATTGGGAATTGGTCCTGCTTTGAGCAGGGGGTTGGACTAGATACCTTCTGAGGTCCCTTCCAACCCTAAGATTCTGTGATTCTAAAGCATCAGTTTTGACAGGATGCCTATGGGTGACTTACCAGTTCATACCATGGATCCACTCGCAATAAAGCTTCCCTTCTCCTACTGGTTGTGTGCTTTTCTCCCAGAATGGTCATGGCTGACCGTGGACCAATAGGTCCTCAACACCATCTCCTGGGGCTACACCCTCCAGTTTACTACCCTGTCCACCCACCCTCCATCCCTTCAGGGACCTCTCTCACGAGGCCCTGCTCAAGCAGGAGGTGGGGTGGCTCCTTGGCCTAGGAGCTGTGGAAGTGGTACCAGAGGAGTTCAGACACAAGGGATTCTGCTCCTGCCACTTCCTTATCCCGAAGGTCAAAGAGGGGCTCAGGCCCATCCTGGACCTGCGAAGCCTGAACAAGTATATGGTAAAGCTCAAGTTTCGCATGGTCTCTCTAGCCTTCATCATCCCCTCCCTGGATCCCGGGGACTGGTACACTGTCCTCGACCTGCAGTATGCGTATTTCCACATCCATATATTTGAGGGACATGACATTTCCTCTGTTTCACAGTTGGGCAGGAGCACTACAGTTTACGGTCCTCCTGTTTGGCCTGTCCACTGCTCCCAGAGTATTCACAAAGTGCATGTCTGTGGTAGTGGCCTACCTCAGACGTCACGGGGTCCAGATCTTACCATATTTCGATGACTGGCTGGTCAAGGGCAACTCCAGGTCATGGCTGCGGGATCATGTGGTGCTCCTCCTATCCACATGCACCACTCTGGGCCCATTGGTAAACGACACCAAGTCCACGTTAGTCCCGCTTCAGCGCATAGAATTTATTGGGGCAGTCCTGGACATGACATTGGCCAGGGTCTCCCTCGTACCGGACAGATTCGAGACCCTAAGGGAGCTCATTGGCACAGTCACAAGGTTCCCCATGACCACAGCCAGAGCATGCCTCCAGCTCCTGGGCCACATGTCGGCATGCACATATGTGGTTCACCATGCCACATTCAGGATGAAGCCCCTCCAGTTCTGGTTGGCCTCGATGTTCTGCCAGGCTAGAGACTGGATGGACAAAGTCCTCACTGTGGCCTAATCGGTGATCACCTCTTTACGATGGTGGTCCTTCCCGGGGAATATTCTCCACAGGGTCCTGTTCAGGGGCCAGCCCCCATAAGTGGAGCTGGTATCCAACGCATCAGATGTGGGGTGGGGAGCCCATGTGGGGAATGTTCAGACCCAAGGTCTGTGGTCCATGTGGGACCTTGCCCTACATAAAAATGTCAAGGAGCTCAGGGAGGTCCATCTGGCTTGCATGGCCTTCCATTCACACCCAGAGGGCAGAGCGGTCAGGGCTCTCACAGACAACACAGCCTTGATGTTCTACATCAATAGGCAAAGCGGAGCCCGCTCCTCTGCCAGGAAGCCCTCAAGCTGTGGGACTTCTATATAGTACATGATATTTGCCTAGAAGCCCACCACTTATCAAGAGCCCAGAACTCACGGGCAGATCACCTGAATCAAGACTTCTCCTCTCAGCACAAGTGGTCACTACACCCAGAGGTGGTGCACAGGATTTTCCAAAAGTGGGGCACTCCCCAGGTGTACCTGTTCGTGATAAGACAGAACCACTGGTATCCCCACATCTGCTCTGGAGGTGTAGTGGGGGCTTGTGTGCCTTCTTCCTGTCCTGGTTGGGCTAGCTTTTCTATGCCTTCCCCCCAATCCTGCTGATCGGTGAGGTCTCGGAGAAGATAAAAACAGATGGGGCCCGGGTCCTCCTGATCGCCCCGGTATGCCCAGGCAACAGTGGAACGGGACTCTCACAAGCCTGGCAGTCACCCTGCTGTGACCGTTGCCATCCCACCCAGACCTGCTGTCCCAGGACCAGGGCCGCCTCCTCCCCCCTCAACCTAGTGGCATTCCAACTCACAGCAGGGCTGCTCAGTGGTTAGGCTGGGAGGAGAGAACGTGCTCAGAAGGGGTTCAGTGCGTCCTCCTGGAAAGCAGATGGCCCTCCACACGTAGGGCCTACCTGGCAAAGTGGTCTCGGTTTTCCCAGTGGGCAGCTGCTCAGGGTGTTTCACCTGTGGCTGCTCTGATCCAGCTCATTTTAGACTACCTCCTTCATCTTAAAGCCCAAGGCCTAGCATCCTCGTCCATCAAGGTGTACTTGGTGGCCATATTGGCCTTCCACCTGCCAGTGCAGGGCCACATGGTATTCTCCCATGCCATGACTGGTCAATTCCTTAAGGGGTTGGATTGTCTCTTCCCATATGTTAGGCCCCCAGTACCGCAGTGGGACCTGAACTTGGTGCTGGCTGGGTTGAAAGGTCCCCCATTTGAACCATGAGCTACATGTTCCTGGTCGCACCTGTCATGGAAGGTGGCTTTCCTGTTTGCAATCAAGTCAGCTAGATGGGTCTTGGAGCTCAGGGCCCTGACCTCTGAACCCCCATATACAGTGTTCCATCAGGATAAGGTCCTGCTCCAACCACATCCTTTGTTCCTCCCCAAGGCGGTCTCCACCTACCACATGGGTCAGGACATCTTCCTGAGGGTGCTCTGCCCCAAGCCCCATGCGTCCAGTGAGGAGCGCCTCCACATGCTGTATGTGAGACAGGCTCTGGCCTTTTACCTGAAATGTACAAAGCCGTTCAGGAAGTCCTTGCAGCTGTTCGTGGCCTCAGCCAAACACATGAGAGGTCGGCCTATCTCCACTCAGCGGCTCTCCAACTGGATCACCTTGTGTGTTCATACCTGTTACGACCTGGCAGGAGTCCCCACGCTGCCGATTGTGAGGGCACACTAGACTAGGGGGCAAGCTTCATCTGCTGCTTTTTTGCTCCATGTCCCCATTCAGGGCATTTGTAGGGCTGCCACATGGTCTTTGGTTCACACGTTCACCTCGCATTACGCGATCATCTCCCAAACCAAGGAGGACACTGGGTTTGGCAGGGCTGTACTCTGTCCTGAGTGTCTATGAACTCCTACCCACCCCCAACAGATATAGCTTGGAATCACCTACTGTGGAATGCACATGAGCAGTCACTCGAAGAAGAAAAGACAGTTACCTTTTCTGTAACTGGTGTTCTTTGAGATGGTTTGCTCATGTCCATTCCACATCCCACCCTCCTTCCCCTCTGTCGGAGCTGTCTGTCAAGAAGGAACTGAGGGGGGGGGGGGAGCACATAGCATCCCTTATACAGGCCCTACTCCAGGGGTCGCTACTGGAAAAACTTCCAGAATTGGTGCATGTAGCGAGCATGCACACCTATTGTGGAATGGACGTGAGAAACACATCTCGGATAACACCAGTTATAGAAAAGGTAATTGTCTTTTTAGACACCATCATTTTATATGTATATTGGGATTATGTTTTCCAATGTGCATTACTTTGCATTTATCAACACTGAATGTCATCTGCCATTTTGTTGCCCAGTCACCTAGTTTTAAGAGATCCTTTTGTAGCTCTTTGCAGTGTGCCTGGGACTTAACTATCTTGAGTAGTATTTACCTCTCTCCATTCTGAAAACTGACCATTTATTCCTACCCTTTGTTTCCTATCTTTTAACTAGTTACCAATCCATACAAGGATCTTCCAGCTTACTTTGCTTAAGAGCCTTTGGTGAGGGACCTTGTCAAAGGCTGTCTGAAAATCTAAGTCACTACATCCACTGGATTCCCCCTTGCTCACATGCTTATTGACCCCCTTAAAGAATTCTAGTAGATTGGTGAGGCATGATTTCCCTTTACTAAAACCATGTTCCCCAACAAATCATGTTTAACAATTTTGTTCTTTGCTATAGTTTCAACCAGTTTGCCCGGTATTGAAGTCAAGCTTACCAGCCTGTAGTTGCTGGGATCATCTATGGAACTCTTTTTAAAAACTGCCGTCACATTAGCTATCCTTCAGTCATTTGGTATAGAAGCTGATTTAAATGATAGGTTACAAACTACATTTAGTAGTCCTGCAATTTCATATTTGAATTCCTTCAGAACTCTTGGGTGAATACCATCTGGTCTTGGTGACTTATTACTGTTTAGTTTATCAATTTGTTCCAAAACCTCCACTAATGACACCTCAGTCTGGGGCCATGTCTACATCTAAAATTTTGCAGCGCTGGTTGTTACAGCTGTATTAGTACAGCTGTATAGGGGCAGCGCTGCAGAGTGGCCACACTTACAGCAACCAGCGCTGCAAGTGGTGTTAGATGTGGCCACACTGCAGCGCTGTTGGGCGGCTTCAAGGGGGGGGAACGCGAGAGCAAACCGGGGAAGGAGACCAGCTTCGCCGCGGTTTGCTCTCGCGTTCCCCGAACCACCCTGCAAACCGCAGGGAAGGAGACCTGCTTGATCGGGGGTTCGGGGAACGAGAGAGCAAACTGGGAAAGGAGACCAGCTTCGCCGCGGTTTGCTCTCGCGTTCCCCGAACCACCCTGCAAACCGCAGGGAAGGAGACCTGCTTGTTCGGGGAACGTGAGAGCAAACCGCGGCGAAGCTGGTCTCCTTTCCCGGTTTGCTCTCGCGTTCCCCGAACCACCCTGCAAACCGCAGGGAAGGAGACCTGCTTGCTCGGGGTTCGGGGAACGCGAGAGCAAACCGGGGAAGGAGATCAGCTTCGCCGCGGTTTGCTCTCGCGTTCCCCGAACCACCCTGCAAACCGCAGGGAAGGAGACCTGCTTGCTCGGGGATTCGGGGAACGAGAGAGCAAACCGGGAAAGGAGACCAGCTTCGCCGCGGTTTGCTCTCGCGTTCCCCGAACCCCCCTGCAAACCGCAGGGAAGGAGACCTGCTTGTTCGGGGAACGAGAGAGCAAACCGGGAAAGGAGACCAGCTTCGCCGCGGTTTGCTCTCGCGTTCCCCGAACCACCCTGCAAACCGTAGGGAAGGAGACCTGCTTGTTCGGGGAACGCGATAGCAAACCGGGGAAGGAGACCAGCTTCGCCGCGGTTTGCTCTCGCGTTCCCGGAACCACCCAGCAAACCTCAGGGAAGGAGACCTGCTTGCTTGGGGTTCGGGGAACGCGAGAGCAAGCTGGGGAAGGAGACCAGCTTGATTACCAGAGGCTTCCTCAGGTATGCTGGGATACCTGCTTATTCCACGGAGGTCAAGAAAAGCGCTGGTAAGTGTCTATACTTGATTACCAGCGCTGGATCACCAGCGCTGGATCCTCTACACCCGAGACAAAACGGGAGTACGGCCAGCGCTGCAAACAGGGAGTTGCAGCGCTGGTGGTGCCCTGCAGATGTGTACACCTCCTAAGTTGCAGCGCTGTAACTCCCTCACCAGCGCCGCAACTTTCTGATGTAGACAAGCCCTGGGACAGTTCCTCAGATTTGTCACCTGAAAGAATGGATCCGGTTTGGGAATCTCCCTCACATCCTCAAGTGTGAAGACTGAGGCAAAGAATTCATTTAGTTTCTCCGCAATGGCCTTATCATCTTTGAGTGCTCCTTTAGCATCTCGATGGTAAAGGAGAGTAAAAGTTCTGCAGATCACTTCCTCCCGTTGGTGACACTTTTACAAACCTAGTGAAGATAATGGGACTGAAAAAGTGTAACTGACTGCAACTTAACAAAAATGAAGGCTAATGGTCATCCACATAGGAAAGCCCTGACCATGCTCCCTGCACACAGCTGGGAGATGAATGGAATAGGTGGCATACAATGTCTGTATGCTACCTGAAGATTCACCTATGCAAGGGAGGCTAGATGATAGATCAGCTGAAACTGAAGAGACTCTAGGCCCACAGAGCAGTACACAGAGACTGCATTGTGGCCCAAGAACAGGGTCAACAATCCAAATTCTGCTTCTGTTTACCCTGGTGTAAATCTGGGGTATCTCCATTGAGGTCAATGGTGTTATTCCAGTGTAAAAATGGAGAGAATCAGGCCCAAGATCTGCCCCAGAAAAGATTCCAAAAGAATTACATATAGTCAAGTATAGTTGCCTGTAAGCACAACATCGCTGTTCTGTTCACAAACATTTCATGTTGTGTTCTCTTCCCGTTACCCAGGTTTCTTTACTGGAGGTGCAATGGGGTTGCACTGGGGTAACTGAGAACAGATGATGGCCTGTCATCCCGTAGCATGCACTTCTCCACTTTCAAAGTACTCCATGAAGGTCTTAGCCAGTGACTCTGGGGCAGAAGTGTCCGAAATGGGCAGGGGCAGCGAGTTATATACACTCATGATGCCTGGGCTTGGCTCCACCAATATTCAGGGCCTGGGGGCCTGGCTCCACCAATGTTTGGGGCTGGGTCTCTTCCTCAGCCCTGCCTGCCGCCCCCACATGCCTCCCCCAAGTGTGCCCTGGCCCCACTTGCTGCCCCTGCTCACCTCCCTCGGGCCCCAGGCCCTGGAACCCGCAATTCCATGCTGACTCTGCTCTGCTGGCTCCCGGCATCAACTGTTGCTTCAGGGTCCTAGTGCCCCCCATCCACTAATGGCAGGGGCACTAGCCCTGAGCCTCTCCAATGCCCCAAACCCTTCAAACCCAGACAGAGTGCTCATCCCCCTGTACCCTAATCCTCTGCCCCAGCCCTGAGCCCCCTTCAGTATCATGAACCCCCTCATCCTCAGCCCCACAGCCCTCACCCCACACCTCAACCCTCTACCCCAGCCCTGAGTCACCTCCCACACCCCAAACCCCTCATTCTCAGCCCCACAGCCCTCACCCCTTCACCCCCTCCTATCCCCAAACTCCGTCCCAGAGCATGCACCCCCTCCCCACACACCCTCTCCTGCCCTCAAACTCCCTCCCAGAGCCTGCACCCCCTCTTGCACCCAAACTCCCTTCCAGAACCTGCACGCCTCACCCCCTCCTGCACCCCAACCCTTTTCCCCAGCACAGAGCCTACACACAAACTCCATCCCAGAGCCTGCACCCCAGACCCCCTCCCCCACCCAAACTCCCTCCCAGAGACTTAGGCAGGTGGGGGGAAAATGTTGTGGGGGGCAGGTTCTGGGCACCACCAAAATTTCTACAAACCTGCCATCCATGGAAATGGGTTCTGAGGACCAAACACGGTCAATTCTTCAGCCATTCTGCAACTGCTGGGTGAGCCTAGATGAACTCAGGGTGGGAGGCTCCTAAGTCCCTCAGGCATTCTTGAACATCTGACCCTCAATCAGCAGCCAATATCTCTGGGAAGGGTACAAGCATGAACAAGCATTCTACTTCTGTGCGTCTATTTTTGGTTTTAAAGAACAATGTCAACTCACAGGCAAATTTTGGCCCAGTGGCAAGTTGCAGTCAAAAAGTTTAGGTACCTGCTGCTTTAACAGGAATCACATGGCCAGCTGGCCCACATTCTCTTTCCTAGGCTGATCTTAGGAGCCAATATGCTTTGCTCCCAGCAATGGGAAGTCATCATTTCTCTGTTAAATTGGCAGCTGTTCATCAGAGAGGAAGATGAGCACATTAGCCACTGATTGCAATGCAAAAGGGAAAACATATTTTCCAGTTCTCCTTTCACTTCATTTTGCTTTAAACAGGGAGGCATTATCTGTAATGGGGTGATATTTATTGCTGAGGAATTGCTGAGGTTTGGGGTTTTGTTCCTAAGAACAGTGAAAAAAATACTCAGGTCTCACAAATATCTCAAAACGCAAGTTTACTTTCCTCATGCTTCCTGAGAGCAAGCTGGTGTCATGTTACTAATTCGATCAGCACTTACACAGCGAGCTCTTCCCCGTCATGGCTTCATGAGTCAGGATTTTCAGTCTGAAAAAGATCACGTCAAGGGTCCCAGACAAAAATTCCCCAGACCCTAGCAACGGGAGCATACTGGAAGCCCTGATTATGGACTCAAGTGAGAATGTTTCAGTGGTGCCAGTGTGTGCCATAGTCAGCGCTTGCAAAAATATTTCTGCCCTTGGCAATCTTCCCTGTTGGACAAAGGGAGTAATGGTCAATGAGATGTCTCATGACTCAAATGCTTTGGTAATTGCTTCTCAAGTAGCGTGTGTGAAACTCCATAAACCTGCAATACATCTAGACGGAAGTGTAAAGGGTGGGTTTGCTGATGCAAGGATGCCTTTGAAGTCATGTCTATGAACTGTTTGCTGCTCAGTTTCCTTCAGCACTAAGGAAACTCCAATGGTCTGTTGTGTGTGGTTGCGGATGTTGTTATTGGCAGAAAACTTCAGGCCCTGCTAGGACATGTAGTGATCTTAGAACAACATGCAGACAGCCCATTGCTGAGTGATTCAGATTCATTACATCCAGGGTCTTTACTCTCTCATACTTCAATGGCCAGACGTTTTGTTTCTATGTAAATTTGGAATTTTCATAGGCTTTTAATTCTTTGATATTTCCTCTCCTGTCTGATAATTATTATAATCCTCAACACTTCTCTTTTCATCTATAGGTCTCGAAGTATTTTGTACAGGAGGGTAAGTGTCACCCCATTTTCAAATGGAGAAACTAAGACACTGAGCCAGGCAGTGACTTCCCTGTGATCATACATCCCATCAGTGATAGGCCCAAGAATAGAACCCCAGTCTCTGGTGTTCTGTTCATTGGAAACTTGTCTGGAGTTTGCACTAACATAACCCTGTTTTGAATTTAATCTACCATTAAAATACTAGGAGAGCCTTGTGAAACAGGCTCTGGGAAGATGTGATTCCTTTCTTTGAAGGCAGAATTTCTATTTATAGGGCTCAATTCTGATCTCAGGTCTGCACTGTCTCTCTTATCTTTAGTCTGAATCTCTGTTGCATATTCTGTCCACATTTCAAATCTGGAACTGTCACGAAGAGTGACAGAACAGTTGCAGAATATACAAAAGGAATTCCTGCTGCAGAGATTTTGTAATAATAATACCTAGCCCCTATATCATCTGTAGCTCTCAAAGTACTTTGTCCAAGAGGTCACTATCATTGTCTCACTTTGCAGAAGGGGAAACTAAGGTGTAAGGAAGGGACTTACCCAAAGTCACTCAACAAACTGAAGTTAGAACTAAGAATTGAACCATTGTTTCCTGAGTCCTAGTCTTCTAACCTAACCACTAGGCCATGCTATTTTAATAACCCCCTCTTTCTCTGTCAGTGGACTCTATCGTATACATTTGCAAGAGCTACAGGGACCTAAATGTGGCATAGATTAGGCCACATTTTCCTGTGAGCTGCTTGTACCTTTCTCTGAAGCTTCTGGTGCTGGCCACCATTGGAGGTGGATACTGGAGTCCTCAGATCTGACCATCTGGTCTAATAAACATTTATGCATTGCTGGCTACTCTCACTGGAGATGAGAATTTCGTTGACACTTAGTACTTCTGCAGTCCTTTAAGAACCAAAGGGTATTTTCCTTTGGCTTCATAAGAGTGGATCCATATAAATCCCTCAATACATACAGGATTCCACATGGAATCTGGATAGGCCACCATCTCTCTGCCTAGCCCCAGAAGTAAAGGAACTTTCCTGTTTCACAGTTACCTTAAGACAGAACCATAACAAGGAATTTTTGCACCCTAGGCAAGGGCCGGCTCCAGGCTCTTCAGCGGCAATTCAGCGGCGGGTCCCTCAGTCCCTCTCAGAGGGAAGAATGAATGAAGCAGCGGCAGCAATTCAGCGGCAGGTCCTTCCCTCTGAGAGGGACTCAGGGACCTGCCGCCCGCAGCTTTTTTTTTCCCCTCTGCCCTGCTTGGACGGTAGAGCTGCTCCCCTCCGCTTTGGGGCAAGTGCCTCACTCGCCTTGCCCTTGTTATGGCGCTGCCTTGAGAGCCCTGAGTGTGGGAAAGAACTGCTAGGGAGAGTTGAAAAAGGAGCCCGCTTGGCACATAACGGTATAATGAGGAACAAGTGAACGTGTGTGTGTTGAAAAAACTGTATGGTATGAAGAGCTTTGCAAGCAAAGTGTGGTAGAAAAGGATTATATCAGGTACATGGACAGTGCAGGGAGGCATCAGTTGGTAGAAACTAGGATGTGAGACAGGGCTTGTAACAGTGACCTGGCATTCACTTGCTGTGTGACCTTCATGGCTGTCTAAGAATGAACGATCTGCTTGGAAGACTCTGCTCTGTTGGCTTCTTTGAGGTGGGATTACTAGGCTGATACCATCAGGATCTTCTCTCCCCCACCCAAAAACTGTGTGTGGAGCTAACACATCCTTCTGCATAGAGTCAGAGCTGTCCCGTCCATAGGATGGACTGGGGCAACCACCCCGGGCCCCACACTTTGGGGGCCCCGTGCTTCGGGATGCAGGGTCCAGGGTGATCTGGGGAGTTAGCGGGCGGCCTGGCACTGGCAGCAACTAGCGACCCAGTCCCAGCCTGCCCCGCTATCCCTGCTGGCTCCCGGTGTCACTTGGGGGAGGAGGTGGAAGCTGGAAAGGGAGGGGGGGCAGGGTGGAATGAGGGCAGGGAGGAGGTGGAGCAGGGGGAAGAAGGGGAAGGTGTGGAGTGGGGGTGAGGCCTGGGCAGGAGGGGAGGGTTGTTCTGCTCCTCGGGGTGGCCCTGATAGAGTCATTGTCTCCGTGGCAGTCATTGGCTGCTGAGACCTGCTCCTTGGCCGGCTACAAGAAAGTTCTTCAGCCCACTGAGGAGTCTCAATCACAATCCTACTCTTGATACTGTGTCTTGTGGCCCCCTTTCCTCTGGCTGAGGTTGGTGAGGCAGACTGCCTTTGGAGCTCCTCAGAGAAGACACTGCTTAATTAGCAGGAGACAATGGGAGGCATCTGATTCCTTTAGAGCAGTGGTTTTCAGACTTTTTTCCTGGGGACCCAGCTGAAGAAAATTGTTGATGGCCGCAACCCAAAGGAGCTGGGGATGAGGGGCTTGGGGTGTGGGAGGGGCTTGGGGCAGAGGTTGGGGTGAGGGGTGCAGGGTGAGGCCAGGAATGAGTGGCTCTGGGTTTGGGGAGGCTCAGGGCTGGGGCAGAGGGTTGGGGTGTGGGAGGAGTCAGGATTCTGAGCTGGGGATGAGGGGTTTGAGAACCCCTGATCTAATCCATTAGTCTCACCCTGGCAGTGGCCAGTAGCAAATGAGCCAGAGGAACCCCACAGTAGAAGATATGGGATAACCTGCCTTCACATTTGGTTTCACCCTGAGCTCTAATAGTTAGAGATCAGCTTAAGCCCTGAAGCAGGAGGTTTAATATCCCTTCCCAAAAATTGTTTTCAGGGGCCTGGGAAACATCCAGCACTGACAAAAACAAACTGTTTGCTCAGGGGGGAAAGAATCTGGCCAGTAGAGATGTTCTATCCTGTTTATGTACAAACCGCATTGCTGGAAGCAAAAAGACTTCCACCTGGACTGCTCCGACAGAGACATCACTATATATCATAGACTCCTAGAAACATCGGCCTGGAAGGAACCCCGAGAGGTCATCCAGGTCAGCCCCCTGCATTGAGGCAGGACCTTGTAACCTGAGACCAACTCTGACATGGGTTTGTCCAACTTGTACTTAAAAACCTCCAGTGACCGGAAGGTGCTGGTGACTTGACCTGGATCTTCAGGTAAGGAGCTGTGCCAAGCAACATGCTGGTCAGCATGTGGGATGCTACTGATGGAGCCAGACCCCTCTGGATGCTGCTAAGACACCCCTGACTAGTAGTGTGAGCCCCAGTTTGTCAACCTGGCCTCTGAGACTCTGCTGTGTTTTTGTGGGGGGTTGTGTTTTGGGGGTTTTGTTTTTGCAGTGTAGATGTACCTGAGGTCTACAACCCTCCCCAGTTACATATTGCAAGGGTTGAAACCTACTTATTTGCCAAGCTTTCACTTAATAGTGTCCCTGTTCTCCTCCATTTAAAGCCACAGGCCTGTCTCTTGCTGGTAGAGAAGAGAGAGTGGACTGTTGAATTTTAACTGGAGGTGCTCACTTACTACAGTGATGAAGGATGGAGCCTCAACATACAAAGCATCTCCTGTGGTGCCAACTCTTTGAGCACAAATGTTCTTCCAGTTGCCCGGAGGAGTACAAAGATCAGGGAATTACATCTGCATGGCTGGGGGAAGAAGCAGCATGAGGACATGACAAGGAGATCTAAATAGCTAGATGTCTGCAGGGGGAAATAGAAGGGTATGGATGATAGATTAGATTCAGGTTGTGCTTTGAAACAAAATATTAGCATTTCCAACGGCATACCCTGTGCATGTTTGTCTCCCTGGCTGCCTTCCTCCTTGGTTGTCATGAACAGACATTTTCACGTCAGTGGCCAAAATAATGATTAGCTTCTCTAGCCCTTGCTAGTAGCACCAGCCCCTGTAACACTGACGTTCTCACAGATGAAGACAGGCACTGCTGGTTACAGCCCTGTGTTGGAATATTGGAAGTTGATCGATTCCTTTCCTTTCGTCTCCACTCACATGGATCCCCTGCTGTACTACAGGTGTGATCCACTTGGCTATTGCTGGCCTGAATCTCAGCCAGTGCCCACCCAACCCTCTGCCAGATTTGTGCTAACGTGTGCCCCATTATACCACCACCCACCTAAATCTCTGCAAGTGCTTGGCCAAACCTTGCCATGGGATTTGACGCATTTCTATTGTGCATTGTTACTGTGTCTGCACCATCTTTCCCTTGTGTCAGCTCCCTGGCAGGTTGGCACATTGCTTATAAACATCCTTTCCTGAAAATGCCTCTGTCACGGAGTCCCCGGGCGATGCTCTGGAACTGCTCCGCACCAAGCCAGTCAGGACTTTGGGGAGCCTCCTCTCCTTTGGAGCAGACTTGTTCAGGGCAAGAAGCTCATACGTCTTCACCTCCTGGGTCTCTCCTTGGAGCATTTAGCATCCTCTGCCCCTCCGTGCGCTTCCCACAGCGAGTCCACCCCAGCGGGGTCCTGGGGAAGCCACCGGGTCCTGCACCCCCACTTCGCAGTCAGACGTGACTCTTAGCCAGCCAGTAAAACAGAGGTTTATTCAATGACAGGAACAGGGTCTAAAACAGAGCTTGTAGGTACAGAGAACTGGACCCCTCGGCTGGGTCCATTCTGGGGGGCAGTGAGCCAGACCCCCAGGTCTGCCCTCCACCCTTGACCCCAGCCAGCTCCAGACTAACAACCCCTCCCAGCCCCTCCTCTCTCCTCAGCTCCTTTCCCGGGCCAGGAGGTCACCTGATCCCTTTGTCTCCAACACCTTCAGCTGGCACCTTTGCAGGGGAGGGGCCCAGGCCATCAGTTGCTAGGAGACAGAGTGTCAGGCATTTAGGTGCACTGGCCCTTTGCTCTGCCAGATACTTAAGAACTGCCATGGGGACACTGAGGCACCAATACAGTATTCAGAGAAAACATTAAGAACTTTCCCAGTTCGTCACAGCCTCTGGAGGGGGAATTTTCCCAGACAAATGTAAAGACAGTTGTTGCTCTTGTGACATATTTCTTACTGTCAATATATTGTTTGTTTCAAAGAAACTAGCAACACAATTGGAAAGCCCTGTGGGAAATGTGTCTACTAGATCATCAGGGTTGTGGTTACTGTCTGGCTGGAGGCTGCACTGAGAGAAGGAGTCAAGAAACAGCTGCCAAACATCTCCTCTTGCTTTTGATGACCATGTGATGGTCGAGTTCAGGATCCTGACACAAGGAAGAAAGGAGAGCAGCAGAATACAGACCCTGGACTTCAGAAAAGCAGACTTTGACTCCCTCAGGGAACTGATGGGCAGGATCCCCTGGGAGAATAACATGAGGGAGAAAGGAGTCAAGGAGAGCTGGCTGTATTTTAAAGAATCCTTATTGAGGTTGCAGGAACAAACCATCCCAATATGTAGAAAGAATAATAAATATGGCAAGTGACCAACTTGGCTTAACAGTGAAATCCTTGCTGATCTTAAACACAAAAGAAAAGCTTACAAGAAGTGAAAGATTGGAAAAATGACCAAGGAGGAATATAAAAATATTGTTCAGGCATGCAGAAGTGAAATCAGGAAGGCCAAATCACACTTGGAGTTGCAACTAGCAAGAGATGTTAAGAGTAACAAGAAGGGTTTCTTCAGGTATGTTAGCAACAAGAAGAAAGTCAAGGAAAGTGTGGGCCCCTTACTGAATGAAGGAGGCAACCTAGTGATAGAGGATGTGGAAAAAGCTAACGTACTCAATGCTTTCTTTGCTTCTGTCTTGATGAACAAGGTCAGCTCCCAGACGGCTGCACTGGGCAGCACAGCATGGGGAGGAGGTGAGCAGCTCTCTGTGGAGAAAGAAGTGGTTTGTGACTATTTAGAAAAGCTAGATGAGCGCAAGTCCATGGGGCTGGATGCGCTGCATCTGAGGGTGCTAAAGGAGTTGGTAGATGTGATCGCAGAGCTATTGGCCATTATCTTTGAAAACTCATGGTGATGAGGTGAGGGCCTGGATGACTGGAAAAAGGCTAATGTAGTGCCTATCTTTAAAAAAGGGAAGAAGGAGGATCCGGGGAACTGCAGGACAGTCAGCCTCACCTCAGTCCCTGGAAAAATCATGGAGCAGGTCCTCAAGGAATCAATTCTGAAGCACTTAGAGGAGAGAAAAGCGATCAGAACAGTCAACATGGATTCACCAAGGGCAAGTCATGCCTGACTAACCTAATTGCCTTCTATGAGGAGATAACTGGGTCTGTGGATGAGGGGAAAGCAGTGGATGTGTTATTCCTTGACTTTAGCAAAGCTTTTGATACGGTCTCTCATAGTATTCCTGCCGGCAAGTTAAAGAAGTATGGGCTGGATGAATGAACTATAAGGTGGATAGAAAGCTGGCTAGATCGTTGGGCTCAACAGGTAGTGATCAACGGCTCCATGTCTAGTTGGCAGCCCATTTCTAGTGGAGTGCCCCCAGGGTCGGTCCTGGGGCTGGTTCTGTTCAATATCTTCATTAATGGTCTGGACGATGGCGTGGATTGCACCCTCAACAAGTTTGCAGATGACACTAAACTGGAAGGAGTGATAGATACGCTGGAGGGTAGGGATAGGATACAGAGGGACCTAGACAAATTGGAGGATTGAGCCAAAAGAAATCTGATGAGGTTCAACAAGGACAGGTGCAGAGTCCTGCACTAAAGACGGAAGAATCCCATGTACTGCTACAGACTAGGAACTGAGTGGCTAAGCATCAGTTCTGCAGAAAAGGACCTAGGGGTTACAGTGGACGAGAAGCTGGATATGAGTCGACAGTGTGCCCTTGTTGCCAAGAAGGCTAATGGCATTTTGGGCTGTATAAGTAGGGGCATTGCCAGCAGATCGAGGGACGTGATCATTCCCCTCTCTTCAACATTGGTGGGGCCTCATCTGGAGTACTGTGTCCAGTTTTGGGCCCCACACTACAAGAAGGATGTGGAAAAATTAGTAAGAGTCCAGTGGAAGGCAACAAAAATAAGTAGGAGACTGGAGCACATGACTTATGAGGAGAGGCTGAGGGAACTAGGATTGTTTAGTCTGCAGATGAGAAGGATGAGGTGGGACTTGATAGCTACTTTCAACTATCTGAAAGGGGGTTCCAAAGAGGATGGATCTAGACTGTTCTCAGTGGTAGCAGATGACAGAACAAGCAGTAATGGTCTCAAGTTGCAGTGGGGGAGGTCTAGATTGGATATTAGGAAAAACTTTTTCACTAGGAGGGTGGTGAAGCACTGGAATGGGTTACCTAGGGAGGTGGTGGAATCTCCTTCCTTAGAGATTTTTAAATCCCTGCTTGACAAAGCCCTGGCTGGGATGATTTAGTTGGGGGTTGGTCCTGCTTTGAGCAGTGGTTTGGACTAGATACCTCCTGAGGTCCCTTCCAACCCTGATAGTCTATGTTTCTATCGCTACTAACCTTTTTAGTGAAAACTGAAACAAAAAAGTCATTTAGCACTTCTGCCATTTCCGCATTTTCTGTTATTGTTTTTTACCCCTCTTGTCTCCAGTGCAGGGTAAGCCCAGGCTGTCCCTGTTCCCCGCTGATCCCCAGCTACCAGAGCGACCCCTTGAGGGCCATTGGCAGCTGGAGTAAATTAGAACAGCTCTGAGGCTGCTCTGATTTACACTGGGGACTGGCCCAGTTTCCAGATGGCCTCTGGATTTGTGTCGTCATGTTCTGAGTGCAGGGCTGGCAGAACATCCAGGCAAGGAAATGAACAGTCCAAACCTCCTTACATTGTAAATGGCTTGGTGCCCTAATGCAGCCTGAAGCCCAGAGAGTTCTACGGTTTCATCTCTAACAGGGCGGGGTGCCCCACAGTATCTGCAATAATATCTCCTTCTGGAGGGAAACACTGGGCCAAATTCACCTTGGGTGTAACTCTGGTGAAGTCAAGAGAAGGATGGATTTGGCCCAATCCCTGCTTCGTCTCTGCTCCCAGCATGGCCTTGTCTTGCTCCTAGATGGTCACGTATTGTATTCATTAGTCACATGCTGTCCTGTAGAAACAGCAGCCTAGGAACTGAGCAGAAAAAACCATCTGGGCCAAATGTAACAAAAAAATCTTTGAGAAAAGAACTTTTTCTATTATGAAAATAACTGAATAGGATTTTGCTAGTGGGAATTAAGGGTCTGACCCTTGGGCCTGGTCTACCCTAAAAAAATGAATCCCGTTAAAGCCCCTAGAACATTTTACATACCCACAAATATATGTCGAAAGATCCAGTAATTGTCTAGAGCAGGCCACCTTTCAGCAGCTAGTTAAAGCTGAGCTGCTTCAGTCTGAACTAATGTAGAGCTAGTGCAGACACAGACAAGCTGATATGGTTCAAATAGTCCTCTCCAGGCACACCAGTGGCTTTTTGAAATCTCCCACAATGCATTGCTTCTGGGAGATTGGCTGGGAAACTTGTGGGACAGGCACCCAAATTGCATCTGAAGCGGTTCTGGATACCACCGTTGTGGCAAAGGTCAAAATTGACACTGATTCAGCATGGCTAGTGTGAATGCACTTGACTATTTGTGCTTAAACCAGTTTGGTTCAACTACAAACATTTCTATTCGTTAGTGCAGACAAGGTCTTGCACTTGGTTTGCAATGAAGCTCTGAGCCAGTAGCATGGAATGGGAAATCTACAGGGTAAGGAGTTGACAGGTTGTGAGGAGGGAACCTGGGTCCTGCCTCATAGACGAAAGCCAGTCTTTGTACCAGGTGAACTCTTCCTCCTGCTTAAAAGTCCCAGTCTGGTTCAAAGGGAGATGGAAGTCCAACAGCGGGTTCCTCCATCACTACCCTTTATGTGCCACTCAGCTGCAAACTTTGTGTATCAGCTTCAGTGATCACAGCAAAGGCAGATGGAAACTTTGCAGAAGTGAAATGATATGAAAAATGCCAAAGGGAGATTAGATCTTGGTCAAGACTCTTTCATTGCCCTTGTCTCTAGGAAGAGATTTCTCACCCCCACTTTCTTTCTTGCTCTTGAAGCCTTCACCTTCCCAGCTAATTTTCTGGCTGTGTTCCTTGCTAGGGCTAGAAAATTATGCAAAACATTTGCCTACATGACAGTGGTGCCAGCTTAACCACAAATGTGTGTTTAAAACCAGCGTAATGAAACCAATGCAAGGGGCTGTGTGGATGCTCTAATTTCCCTAAAACCAGACTTAGTTCAGTTTAACTTAAATCCACTGGGAACACGTTTAAGCTAAACTTAAATATGTGATTGGGCAGTCGGGCCCCTATGCTGACAAGGAGAGGGTTAATGAGAGCCTGTGGACCCAAATGGCCCCACCCCAGTACACCTGAAGGAAAGCTCAGACATGGAGAGGGAATCTAAGGATGAGATCTAACCCAGTTCAGGGTGGAGCAGGGACAAGAACATAGTTCTGCTTCTCTGATGTGCAGAAGCCTGTTTGCACAGAGGCTGTGACAGTTTGCTGGGTAGACAAGCCTCCTGGGGAAGGGGTTGACCAGACCATGGCAGCCAGTCAAAGTACTAGTTCTGTAAAGCCCTGCTGGAGAGGGTGTCCTGCCAAAGATTCCTTAGGAGATCCTGTTCAAAGGGTGGTTTGTCCTCATTTCTGTGGACATTAATACTCCAGAAGGGATAAGGCTGGCGGGCTGGGCTGGAGGGCTCAAACATTACTGCATTGGACCTTGCCAGCAACAGCAACCTACCAGCAGAGACCTGTGGTAGGGTGAGTCATATCATGGGGGAGGGACAGCTCAGTGGTTTGAGCATTGGCTTGCTAAACCCAGGGCTATGAGTTCAATCCTTGAGTGGTCATCTGGGGCAAAATCAGTACTTGGTCATGCTAGTGAAAGTAGGGGGCTGGACTCAATAACCTTTCAAGGTCCCTTCCAGCTCTATGAGATAGGTATATCTCAAATTGTTTATTTATATTTTAAAATATTTATGGGTCACAAGGGGGCACTGCAGAGGCAAACCTGATCACATTGCCCTTAAACCAGAATAGACAAGTCCACACAAAGGGCTGCACCGATGTAAATTTGACAATGGTGGGATTACTCCTCATTTACACTTGAGTAAGTAAGAGTTGAATCAAGTCCATATTTTTACTTTACTCCCCTTTCACTGGTCTAGCACTGATCTTTCACACTGTCATCACATTGGCATCTGCTCTCAAGCGTACTAACTTTCTGCTGTTTTCAAACCTCTTCTGAAATGACTCGTCATTTTTATCACCCCTCTTCCTTTGCTTCTTTATGATTGATACAGAAGGTCTGGAAAGTTGGCTTTGGTTGTTTGATTTTGTTTTGTCACAATATCAGTTCAGAGTGGTAGCCATGTTAGTCTGTATCACAAAAACAACGAGGAGTCCTTGTGGCACTTTAGAGACTAACAAATTCTTTGGGGCATAAGCTTTCGTGGGCTAAAACCCACTTCATCAGATGCATGGAGTGAAAAATACAGTAAGTGGTATATATATGAAAAGATGGGAGTTGCCTTACCAAGTGGGGGGTCAGTGCTAATGAGGCCAACTCAATTAAGGTGGAAGTGGCCTATTCTCAACACTTGATTACTTTTGTAGTGCTAACGAGGCCAGTGCAATCAAGGTGGACATTGCCCTTTTCCAACAGTTGACAAGAAGGGGTGCGTATCAGCAGAGGAAAATTACTTTTTGTAAGGCAACTCCCATCTTTTCATATATATATACCACTTACTGTATTTTTCACTTCATGCATCTGATGTGGGTTTTAGCCTATGAAAGCTTATGCTCAAATAAATGTATTAGTCTCTAAGGTGCCACAAGGACTTCTCATTGTTTTTGCTAGTATCAGTTCAGATCTTGTCTCTTCCTGCTTTCTCTTGACAGATTCTATGGAAGGATGGAAAATCAGTAGGGATTATGATACCACAATCACCAGGGCTGGCTCCAGCTTTTTTGCCGCCCCAAGCGGCAGGGGAAAAAATATATATATATATGAAGCCATGATCAGCAGCACTTCGGCGGCAGCTCTACCACCCTGCTTCATGCTTCGGCAGCAATTCGGCGGCCAGTCCTTCCCTCTGGGAAGGACTGAGGGACCCACTGCTGAAGACCCGGCCATGCCGCCCCTTTCCATTGGCCGCCCCAAGCACCTGCTTCCTGCGCTGGTGCCTGGAGCCGGCCCTAACAATCACCAGTGAAGTTAAACTTGGTTAAAATAATAATTGGCGATATACCAATCTCCTAGAACTGGAAGGGACCTTGAAAGGTCATTGAGTCCAGCTCCCTGCCTTCACTAGCAGGACTGAGTACTGATTTTTGCCCCAGATCCCTAAGTGGTCCCCTCAAGGATTGAACTCTTAGCTATGAATTTAGCAGGCCATTGCTCAAACCACTGAGCTATCCCTCCTCCTTCATTGGGAGGGGGAAGAGTTTTGGGCTCATATCCTTGGTCCCATGAATTTAGGCACCTAGAAGATATGGGCCTTAGTATCAGACTGTTTACAATTGTTTTCTGTTTGTTTTGGTTTTTGTTAACACTTTTTAACTCATACACCTGGCAAACAGCTGGGAGAAAAGAACTCAGTGAAAGATTCCGTATCTTTGCCCTGAGAAAGCACCCACTCAAGTTCTCTAGTTATCCACAGAGACCTCCAGCAAAAACAGAGAAAATTAGACTAGAAATTCCAGAGATTTTTAAGGTAAAAACCAAGAAGAAAAAAAAAACTAATTCAGGCCTTCTTTCACCATGATGTGGAAGAAAAATAGGATAAAACACCATTATTTTCTCCCTTGTAAGTCACATTTAAAGCCCTACAAAGGGCTTGCACAGCCTTAAGCTTGATTAACTGTACACAGTGAGCCGTTCCAACTTTGTAACTGTTTCATTTAACTGTGTGGTGCATTTTGGGCTATAGTTTTTAAGAAAGATTTTATGCCAAAGAAAATTGTGTGAGGTTTCAGTGTGGCATAGTAGCTAGAGTGGACTGGGACTCGGGAGACTTTAATTCTATTCTCAGCTCAGCCAATGACCTGCTGGGTGACCTTAGGCCAGTCACGTTGCTTCTCTGTGCCTCAGTTTCCCCATCTGTAAATTGAGATAACAAAATTGATCTCCTTGGTGAAGTACTTTGAGTTCTACTGGTAAAAGCCTGAGACATTGTTAATGAGAAGTTGGGGCTATTGCTGTGCGTTTGATCATTCTGGATCTCTTCTGCTCTTCCTAAGGCCTGCTCTTCAAATGCAGCATAGCTGAGAGCTTCTTTGCAGAGTAGGTTCTTATTAATGCTGCCCCATCAGAGGCAAAAAGCCACAGACACAGGAGCAGAAGTTTCTGCATTTTCTGTTTTCAGCCAAGGCCAAGATAACTGCATGCTCTGATCAGATACTTTATCTGATTGTGGCGCTGCTGCTGCTGATAAAGTAGGATATTATAGCTGACTCAGGGTATAAGACAAAGCAGAATGTTCTGTTCCCAGAGTTGGCCCCATTTGCCCCCAACCTCACACACACTTTTGATTGCCTTTTTAAGGAGGAGTGAACTTTTGTGATGGTGAAAGGTAGCAGACAGGAGGGTGAATGCCCCCCTACCCCCCAGGTTTTTGCAGTTGCTCAAAGTTTCACAGGCAACAGAGCCAGGAGGCCCATGGCCCGAACACTTTTATTTGCAGCCACTGCTGGAGTGGTCTGGAACATGGGTCCGGCTGCAGGGTCACAGTGCCACTGGAATGTGACCTAGCTGCCCCTCCGTACAGACGGGGGGCGGCCAGGCCAAATGTCAGCAAGTGGCATTGTGACCTGGTGCACAGGGTGCAGCAGCACTCAAATTTGCGGGCTGCCCCTCTGCCCAGAGGAAAGGGTGTCTGGAGCCTGGGCCAAATGAAGCTGTAATTAACACACAGGAAGTCTTCCTGTGCAGCAGAGTGCAGGAGAGTCTGCCGAGAACCCAGCTCCTCCTGGCAGCACCTCCATGCACTATGTGGGGAAGAGAGGGGAGACTCCCCAGCAGAGGGACACCTGGTGTCCCTGCAGCAGGAGAGGGGGCATGAGTAGGGACAGGACAGGGTTCCCAGTGGGGCAGGGCACAGAAACTGGGAGTGGAATCTCTCCCTCCCGCCAAAAAATAGCTGAATTGATACCACTGGAAATCCTTTTCTCCTTCACTGATGCAACAATCGGCCTCAACCCTAACCTGGGGCCATGACCTGTAGGGCCTGGAGGTGAGTTCTGTCTGTCTGGGTTTGTATTCAGCACCCAGCACCAAAGCGTCTGATTGCTGAGTCTCTAGGACGCATTCATTCCTAGATCTCCCCTGTGAAACTAGCAACAGGATCAATTTAATGTCAGGTGGAATGTGGGCATCTGCCTACCAGGAGTTGGACTTAAGCCTGTAAGGTACAGTGACAGGTCAAAAAACCCCTGGCAGCAAGTCTCAGAACCTGGCCCTCATGGGCGGCCACTGTGAACCCGGACATTGAGGGAGGCTAGCCCCTGGCCCCTGCCCTTCTGCCCTGGCCCCTGCCCCTCTCCCTCCCCCACAGGAGTCCAGACACCACCACCATGGCCCCTGCCCCCTCCCCCTGCAAACGTACCAGCCCTGGAGCCCCAGAGCCTCCAGCCCTGGAGCATTGGGCAGCCAGGTGATATGGTCTGAGAACTGGGCAGGCAGCTGAGCCCAGACCCCAGCACCAGCCACACCGAGTCCTAGCGGCGGGCCAGCCTGCCCCAGCCAGCCTGGGCCATGGAAGAGCGCTGGGAACTGCAGGGGGCAGAACACGGGCAGGGCCACGCCAGGCTGTTTGGGGAGGCACAGCCTCCCCCGGCCTATGACATCCGTGGCCAATGCTGGGCCTATGGCTCAGGCTCATGGGGCTGATGCTGCAGCTCTAAAAAGAGCTATAGAGACGTTCCGGTGTCGGGCAGAGCTCAGCCTTTGGAGCCCAGGGGTGTGGGTGCGTTTCGGAGCCCAAACTCCAGCCCAAGCTGGAGCGTCTCCACTGCTATTTGCAATGCTGCAGCGTGAGCCCGGGTCTGCATCCCCAGGCTCAGAGACTCGCTGTCAGGTTTTTGCAGGGTTGTTTTTGACGTGTAGATGTTCCCTTTCAAAGGGGTCACAAAGTGCTGTGAGAGCCTCACCCTTCGCCAGTTCTAAGATGACACAACAATGACAGGCTCTATAACTCACGTCCGGCCCTCTGAGCCTTCCAGGCCCTTAGGTCATCTCTATGGAAAGGTCCCTCTCTGTTTTCAGCACTCTCGCTGAGTGTTACCCACTGCTGCTTGCTGTCATTGGTTTGAGGGCTGTCTCAGTTACCAAGAGTCTAAACACTCGCTCGTGAAAGCTTTGTGCTCCAATCTCGGATGAGTCCAAAGGGCTTCTTTCCAATCTCACAATGAGTGTTACATCTGTCTTTACCTTTGATGGAATTATTCCTGATTAACCCCTGTACAAGGGCAGAATCCAGCCCATGTTTTCTATATTTCCCTTCAACTCTTGATGTTCTTCTATCCCCTTCTTTGTGATAGACTAAATAAGATGTAGTTAGTCTAAGTAAAACCTGCTGAATTACTGGGGCTCTGCCCTCACTTCCTCCTCAGGTCCATTTATTTGTTTGTCTTGCTGGTTACGTCTTGTCTTTACTTAAGTCCTATGGGGCGAGGCCCGTCTTTCACTATATGTGTGTTCACCAATGTGGTTGGGGTCTCTAGAAAGGTCTCTAGAGTATCTCTAGAAAGATACATATGTGGTGGTGTTGTAGCCATGCTGTCCCGGGATATTAGAGACACAAGGTAGGGGAGGTAATGTCTTTTATTGGACCAACTTCCGTTGATGAGAGAGACGAGCTTTCAAGCTACACAGACTCTTCTTCAGATCTGACCTGAAACTGGTCCAATAAAAGATATTGCCTCAGCCATCTTGTCTCTATAATAATCTTCTTCTTCTTTTCCCTTTATGCTGCTTTTCCTGGTGAGGGTCATGGTGGCAGCATGGAGAGTAGGGAGGTCCAGACCTCCTTTTTCTCCGCAAAGAGATTCCAGCTCCTCCTGGGGGATTCCCCAGCATTCCCAGGCCAGACAGGAGTTATAATCCCTTCAGGAGTCCTCGGTTGGCCTGGGGCCTACATCCAGTGAGATGTGCCCGGTACAATTCCAACAGAAGTCTCCCAGGGAGCATCCTTATCAGGTGCCTGAACCACCTCAGCTGGCTCCTCTCAATCAGGAGGAGTAGCAGCTCTACTCCGAGCCCTCCCAAATAGCTGAGTTCCTCACCCTGTGTCAGAGAGCAAGTCCAGCCACCCTGCAGAGAAACCTCATTTCCACCACTCATACCCACCATCTTGTCCTTTTGGTCATTACCCAAAGTTCATGACCATAGGTGAGGATGGGGACATAAAGCGACCTGTAAACCGAGAGCTCCATCCAAGAACTCAGCTTCCGCTTCTCCACCACAGACTGATACAGCACCCGCATCACTGCTGCTGCCACCCCAATCCACCAGTTATCTCATGCTCCCGCTTGCCATCACTTGTGAACAAGACCTCTAGATACATGAACTCATCTACTAGAGGCATCTGCTCCCCTCTCACCTGGAGAGAGCTCTCCGCTTTCTTCAGGGAGAGGACCATGATCTCTGATTTGGAGGTCTCAATAATAATAATAATAATTAATAATGTCTCTGGAACAGCTGAATTTCTAAAATAGTAAGATCTTGTTTTCATGTCCTTGGCTGTGTGAATTTCAGATCCACAATCTCTTTCAAATCAGAACCTTCCAGCAGGGATGGGTGCTTAGATTCAGAGATCTGGTTTAAATTCCCTTAAAGACAGCCCCAAGTTATGGAGATCAGTTCCAGGTCTAATTCTCACCAGAGCTCAGGCATGTTTTTAAGCCAGATTCTGGCTTGAACCAGGCTTTCTGGAAGAAAGACCCTAAAACTCTACCCAAGCCTGAAGAATCCCAGGTTCAGATTTATAGATGGTGACTCCAGAAGGGATCATCTAGCCTGACTTCCTGTATAGCACAGGCCAGAGAATTTTACTCAGTGACTCCTGTAGTTTGGGGAATTTCTGTCACCTACTAGATAGGTGACATTATCAAGCCCAATAACTTGTGGCTGAGCTAGACAGCCTGTCTTTTCGGAAGGCATCCAATTACATTGCAAAGACTGCAAGTGATCAGCTACATCCCTTGGTGAGTTGTTCCAATGGCTAGTTGCTGGCACTGTAAGGTAGGGGCTCCAGTGGATAATTGCCCTCTGCAGGCAGACACCAGAGACCTGACATCACATCTTTCAAAAGCTCCTGCTCCTCTCTTCTGGGTAACTTCCAGCTAGCAGCATCTGTTGACTATAGGGGTTTCTTTAACCATTGTAAAGGGCAAGTTGGTTGTTTAAACTGGAACTCCTTCTTTCTGGGGCTTAGTCATTCCACTTGTGTCTGATGCTTTGACCCACTCAGTGGCCTATTCCATGGTGAGCATTTCCCAGGTTTGGTGAAACCCTGAAGAAAATCTCATATTTCAAAAGTGACTTTCTGAGCCAGATCTAAAACTCATTGACATCAGTGGAAAGACTCCCATTGACTATAAGGCCTTTGGATCACGTCCAGGATCCATGGGTATTAGGGGTGGAGCTAGCCTAACATTGTTGGCCTGTGGCATGGCAGGAGACATTTCCTTCTGCCATCCCTTTGCCATTTGCCTCTGCAGCGTGTGAGGAGAGAGCAGGTCGCTGGGGTGACCATGGAAGGCCAGGACTCTTGCTTCTGCTTTGCACCAGGAAGTTTTGCTACACTGATTAGTGCTGCTTAATCTTTCAGTAGGATCATAAACTGTTACTATCTGCTTTTGGCTGACTCAGTGGTTCTAAAATGATGAACTGAAACTAGGGTGAGGAGCTGTGCCCAGATATGCCTGGGCTTGAGTCCAGCGAGTCATTCTGAGTTCAGGCTGCTGGCCTGAGCTCTTTAGGAAGCACAGATTTCTGTAGGGATCCAGTGACTGCCTAGGCCACTGCTGTGCATTAAGATTGAAGTCAGAAATTTGTGCTGGAAGACAAGAAAACTGAACCACTTCTCCTTTGGAAGCTAAGTGTGGTGAGCAGTCTGCTGACTGCCGCTTAGGTCTAGATCCTGGACTGGGGCATCTCTTTGTAAATGTGAAACCAAATACAAAGTAAGTTTCTATTTGGTAGCCCCCCCTTTCTTTTTATCTATATGTCCCTCTGAGCACCCACAATCTTTTATGTATCTATCTTTACAACCCCCTCCCTGCACAATGGCAGGGTTATTATGTTCATTTTACAGCTAGGAAACTGAGGCACAGATAGGGTAAGTGATTTCCCTGAGACTGCACAGAAGTCTGCAGCAGAGCAGGGTCCTGAGCCCAGGTCTCTCAAGTCCCAGGATGCTTGTAAATTCCTAGATAGCCATGGATTAGTTACTATATGAGGAAGGATGGACTTGTGGTAAGTGCTCTGTTCTGAGACTTGGTAGCAGTCTTGGGAGCCCCAGCAGGTAGCCTGCCAACCCAGGAAGCCCCAGCTGTAGCAGAGCAGCTAAGTGAAATTGACATGCTTGTCAGTTTCATGGCTGCTAGCTAGAATGTCTGTATCACATTTCGTTTCAAGAACTCCATATTTAGTGTTTTTGAAATAGGGTGACCAGATGTCCCGATTTTATAAGGACAGTCCAAATTTTTGGGTCTTTTTCTTGTATAGACTCCTATTACTTCCCATCCCGGTCCTGATTTTTCACACTTGCTGTCTGGTCACCCTATTTTGAAACAACATTTTTGGGGATCTCCAGCTTGCTGGAAAACTTTGGTAAATTTGCTTTGGTTTCAAATTGGAACCAAAGCAAATTTGTAAATATCAAAATTCCGTGCATCCCAAAATCCCCAGCTGTGGCCGGCATAGAGAGGAGTTGCTCCTTGCCACCCACAGAGACTGGTAGCAACACAGAGCAGCCAGCTCTCCGACAACAGCAAGAGAGCCACAGGGCAGTGATGAAGTTGCAGAGGCTGCCAAAGAATAAATGACATTAACAACTTTGCATTGCTCTGGGTCAGATGGCAGCCGTAGAGTCTCTCCTTTACAGAGGTGTGCCTGAGCACTCGTGATTAGTAAAGCCTGGGCTGAACAACCTGACGGGGCATGTTATTAAGAGAAAGAGATTTTGTGCTCCTCCGAGACAAGGGATGATCAAACAGGATCTTAGCTCATCCGCTTTGTCTCATGCCTGGGAGGCTTGGCTGGAGGCCCATGGGCTCTGGAGGAGGATTTCATCACACTGCTCAAGTGTGCTCATAATCACCCTCTTGTTAACTGATACAATCCCATGTTATTGGCCAGCACAGGATCATTGTTCTGTATGAAAGTTAGGTGGTCTGGGCTTAGCCAGACTTTTATGAACCTCTCTAAGGGCAGGGCTGGAGTCTTTGAGGTGGTTATTTTTTTATCTGATTTAGTTTGTTCCTCCTCGCTGGCCTGTGGGCTTTTTAACACCTGTGGTCTCTCCCGCTGTGCAGCCATCCTTTGGCAGCAGTGTTATTTATGGAATGCCAGCAGTATGCTAGTTGCTTCCCGCACTGACTCTCATTGGTGTCCCACAATGTTTACGCTGCTTCTGATGGCGTAAAGAAGCTGCCAAGCTGCCCTAATCCATTAGATGCCCTCTGGGGGGGTTGCCCAGCATAGGAGGAGTCTCTGGCAGGCACAGAGTTGCAAGCAACTCTGCAACCCACTGCTGCAGCTTCTGGCACAGGGGCAGTCCTGGAGAGAAGGAGGTATGGCCAGAGCTACTCCCCAGCTATTTCCAGCTGTTGGAAGGGTCTGTTGGACCATGAGCAACTGGACATAGGTTAGGGTAGCAACTCCGGCCATTCTAATCTTACTAAGGGACGACATGGCCCCCAATGTAGTGGTGCAGAGGTGGCATATGCCCAGCTGTCTCACAGCCAGCTCCTGTGCCAAGCTCAGCTCTGCCTCCAGTGATTTCAGCCACATGGTCCTATTTCTGAAGAGCTGATCAGGGCCTGATCCTGCCAACCCTTGGATACACAGCCCAGACTCATAGCCCAAAGGGAGGGAGGGAGGATAAAGGTGGCTTTATGACACTTAGACCCTTGGGTTTCCAGCTGCTTAGGCAACTGGAGTGGCTCTAAGCCTCCCCCAGGCTACCTAGGGGCATTGGCACTGCCAGGAATGACCGTAGTGCATGCTCCCTCCAGCCCCTGCCCTGCCCCCAGCATGTGCCCATCTGGGGGAGAATGTGAAACGTTTACAGCCCCTATTCAGGGGCCAGGCAATGGGGATATTCCCCCATGTTGAGCACTTTTTAAATTCTGCCCCAATGTGGGTGCTGAACACTTGAAAATCTGATTCCTAGGACCTGATCCAAAGTCTAGAAAGATGCCCATTGTCTACAGTGGCCTTTGGCTTGAGATCATAATGAAATAGCTTCTGGAGAAACTGATCCAGCATTGCTGCAATGCAACATTGCAGGAGATGCAATCACAGCTCTACAATTACTGCAGTTTGAGGGAAGACCAGAGGTAACAAATGTAACACAACAGGGGAGTGCTAAGAAAACCATAGGGAAAAAAGAATATTTATTTCAGAATATTTATTGTAAAAAAGCATTCTAAAAAGTATAAAAATAAATATTTAAATATCATACAATATATTATTATTATTATTATTAATTATTATTAAAAGTCCTGTCAAACATGTGGCCTGGGGTATACTTTTCCATAAGGCTTTACAGACACAGTGGCACACACAGACTACCCTGTCACCATGGAGTACATAAATAGTTTTCCATGTTATTGTAATTAGCACTCATGTCAAATAGCCTCACAACAATCTTGCAAGGTCTGGCCCCTGGCACAGCAAAGCCATGTGGAGTCTGAGCCCCCTGCAGGGCTGCAAACTGAGATTTGCACCGATATAAGGAACAGGGGAAACAGAGGCCACAGAGCTACACTAACTAGGTCATGCAGATCAGTAGAGCTGGGATTAGAACTCAGGTTCTCTTTACTCTCAGCCCTGGGCTGAATCGACTAGACAGCTACTTCTGTGGTCTGGATACAGAATTCATCTGTCAGTATAAGAATACTTGAGATACAGCCTTTAAAGTGCACTTTGATGGAGGGGAGTTAGAATTAAAGATACTTGTGCCCAGCTGGAGGCACCCAGCCCTGATTTTCAGAGATGGTGGAAATCCCCTGACATCATCTGGAGTTGCACTTGTGTTCCAGTACCTCTGAAAATCAGGCTCTCGGTGTCTCAAGTTGGACTCCCAAAAGCAGAGGTTGAAATTGTGCTGCCTCAGTTTCACCATCTGTAAAATGAGGTGAATGAGAATACAAACCTTGTCTGCCTCAGGGAGACTCTGGGGGCCAGTTAGCTAATAGACCTGGTTCCCTCGCACTTACCCTGCTTGAACTGGTGCCAATGCTGATTTACACTAGAGTAAAAGGGGAACCAAGGTTGCCGGATTTACCCATGCCGGTCAGCTCCTATCTCTACAAGGGGGCCACTGACACGCTGGAGGAAGGTGCTTGCAATAAGGGCACCAGAGCCCGGCTGTCTGGAGAGAACCAGCACTATTGTCTTCCCCTTGAGACATTGCGATCACTCATACAGACGTGACACAGAGCCCTTTCTAAGGACTGTTACTTACATTCAGGGGGTCCTGAGCCCCTTTTTGCCTTCGTGATGAGAAAAGCCCTTTTCCTCACTACAGGGGTTAAGTCACTGAAAACGTAAGTGAAGATTTAACAAAATCAGTGATATCTGAGCCTTTTAAACTATGGGTTCTATCCCCAGCTGCTTGGGGTTTGGGGAGAATGATCCAAAATAGTAGCTGGCCAACCAGCACTTCAACACCCCCCTCCCCCACATAGAATCATAGACTGTCAGGGTTGGAAGGGACCTCAGGAGGTATCTAGTCCAATCCCCTGCTCAAAGCAGGACCAATCTCCAACTAAATCATCCACCCCTTGCAACTGCCCTTCAATTTGAGTGCCTTTCTCATCATTCCGGTTTAACAGTCCAGGTGATGCATGGTAAATAGTCAGGTTTGCAGAGCCAGCTGCGTGGAAGATGCCAGTGCAGAAGAGAAAGCATGTCTGTTTCAGAGTAACCACACCTTTCACTCACCTGACAAGTGCCTTAATACGGTGTGCAAGTAACAACAAGGAAATACAAATGGATGGGAGTTTACAAGATTGCTCAGGTAGTGCAATGTTTCCGTCCAATTTTAAGGCTAGAAGAGACTGTTATGATCATCTAATCTGACCTCCTGCCTAACACAGGCCAGCTGATTCATTCAGCATTGATCACAATTACTTGAGGTTGAACTACAGGAGATCTTTTAAAAGGACACCCAATCTTCAGCTGAAGATCACACAGGTCAACTGCGTCCTTTAGCTCCTTCTGGATGCTCTCAGAGTATCTTATAGAGATGGTCAAAACTAGGGCTGCTGTAGATTTTGAAAAGTTTTGTCAAGATCCTGGTAGTTCAAATCCAGGTCTCATTTTATCTGATCCCAGACACTGTTTTTGGAGGAGTGTGATGGGGAAAATGAGCTAAATGGTTCTGGTTTTCCAGTAACCCATCTTTTGATATCTTTCTTTAGAAACAGACCCTCTTCCTCCACAAAGAGGAAAAGCATCTCAAAAACCAAGCATCTGCCATGGTGGAAGTTGGTATTGAGTTTGATAGGGAGTTTTGGTTTCTGTTTTAAGTGAAATTTTGTGAGAAAGCTCATTCACTGGATTTAAAGCACCTCAAGGCCTGCCCCCAAACGGTTCAGCCCCATGATAGAAAGGCTGCCACTTTGAAAATGAGCCAGGAAGGAATCCAGTAGCCTGCAAGATGGCATTCGCCATGTGGCACATAGTGCACAAGGGGGAGCGAGGAGAGAGAGAGAGATCTGAGGGGTGTTCCCTTTCCGAGTGGGTGGAAGGGGGAGCCTGTGTGACCGGAGAGGCCAGGATGGGATTATCAAAGCTGTTCATTGGGTGTCCATAGTCTTTAGGCAACCCGGAAAATCTCAGTCTCCTGGCCTGAACTGAAGTCATTAAAGATTCCTATGGATTTCAATTAGGGTGACCAGACAGCAAGTGTGAAAAATCGGGATGGGGGTGGGGGGTAATAGGATCCTATATTAGAAAAAGACCCCAAAATCTGGACTGTCCGTATAAAATCGGGACATCTGGTCACCCTAATTTCAGTGGGCTTTGGACCTGCTCTCTGAGACATTCTCCTCAGTTAACTCTGAGCAAGGCCGAGTCCCACACTGGCGTTCACAAAGACAATGTGTGCAGGGATAGCATTAGACTCGCTGGGGCCCAGGACAGAAACTAAGGAGTGGGCTCGCACCCCACCTCCCTTACTGCTCACACACTGGATTTCTGCAACATTGCGAAAGGTGAAGCCCGAGCCCCACCATGTGGGGCCCCCTGTGGCTTAGGGCCCCGGGCAATGCCCTGCTTGCTACCCCCTAATACCAGCCCTGAATGTGTGGACTTTGCAGCGTCTGTGTGACCTCAGGTCAGATTCACAGAGGGACATGCCAGTTTGCCCAACCCATGGGACACTCTCCAAAGAGTCAGGTTCTAGTCTGGAGTGGAAACCGTGGGGTTAAGCTCCTCGTAGGGTGGCCATTACTGCAGCACCTGGACTCAGCTGAGCAGACCCTGTTCTTAAATCCCTGCCACTGGTGATTTAATACTGTAAGTGAGGTGTGTCTCACAGAGCACCTGGACTCCTGCGACAGGCCTGGTGCTCCAGCGGTTCCAAAGCTTTGTTTCTAATCAAGATTAAAAAAGGCCCCAAGTGCAGAGGAGGCTGGAGAGGGACAAAGAAGAAGCAGTGAACCCCAACTCCCAGCTGGAGTGCAGAACCTCCTAGAATCAAAGGACCAAACTCTCCACTCATTTCTCCCTTGAAGTCAGAGGAAAGGGTGGCCCAGAGATGGACACGAGCTACCTAATCCACCTCGCTGGGGCTAGGGCAGATTCCTTCCCTCGTGCTTTCCCCAGCCTGCTTTTCAGCAACCCAAGCAATGGTGCATCCACGAGGGCCATTGCCCGACTCCTCTGCAGCCTGGCACATCTCAGTGCTAGGCCATCATTCCTTGGTCTTCTGCCCAAACCGTCCTTTGTCTCAATGCCAGCCCATTTGGCCTCCCACAGACTGATAATTCAGGTAATTTATAACGCGCCCTTTCCCTAAGGCACTTGGGCAGTGAACAGTGTCATAAAGACACAATTAAAATACCAGACAAACATGATAGAACTCACCCTCATTAACATTCAAATAAATAACGGCACTGGGGGAGCAATATTACAAAAGGGATTGGGGGGAGATAATAAATAGGAAGCAAACAAGGCTTATTAATAATAGACCACCCGTGAAGGAAGAGTCCAGAGGTGCCCTGGGCAAGCACAGAGGGCTTGATGGAGGCAGTTGTCAAGGAGGAGCCAGTCCCACGCCAGGGAGCCACTGCAGCCCCACTGGATGGATGAATTCCCTGAAAGCTGAGTGTCTTAAAGGTCAGGGGCTTTCCAAACCAAGAGAGCTGAGAAAAGGGCAATCACACCTCCTTGCCCTCCGAAGTCTGTAGCTGGTTGTCATATGCCCTCTCAGATGCCCCCGACTCAGTTCCCCGCTCACCTCAGCCATGCTGCACTGATCCCTCCACAGTCAGGCTCAGCAGGCCCTGGGGGAGTGGCAGGGTCCGTTTGTCTGGCAGCTCATGCCTGTGAGAGGTGAGGTAGCAGGACCTGTGCCGCCTGGGAGACGACCTGCACGTACCTCCTCAGCACCTGGCAGCCCTGCTGCTTCTTCTTGAAGACGTTCATGCCCTTACTGCTCTTGCCGTAGGTAACGTCCACCTGGGAGACCTTGTAGTCGGTGCACAGCAGGCAGGTCAGGTTGGAGATCAGGCCCCGCGTGGTCTTGGTGGTGTTGTGGAGCCGCTCCAGTAGCTCCTTGGCCGTGGGGTTAAGCTCCTCCTGGTCCCTGGTGATGTTGCCCAGTGAGGCGTTCAGGAAGGCAAAGACCTTGTATAAGGCCACCATGATCTCCTTCGTACGGCTGGTTCGGTTCACGTGGAAGTCAGGGAAGTTGGTTCCGTTGGCATTGCAGAGTTCATCCAGGTGGCTGCTGAATGGGTCACCTTGGCGGTCCAGCTGGGGGAGGCAGGAGGGGGAAAAATGACTAGGGAACCTCAGTCACACAGCCCCTCGCACACACTACCCCACCTTAGCCCTCCCCGGCTCACTGTTTTATCACACGTCTCGTGCTGCAGGGTAAGTTTTAAAGCCCTGCCCCTGGAGCCCTGCGAGAATCTCAGCTGTCATTAAACGAGGTTTCTAGCCCTCCTAGCTGTGCACAAATGCTTGAAAACTTGGCCCAGTTGTGCCCGAAAGGCTCCGAAACCTCAGTAAACAAGGGCCTGACTCAGGACTGTTGAACTCCTGTAAGAGTGGAGGCACCTCTTGCGAGGTTCTTCTCTGTCCCCCCGGGCCAAAGCACCTGAGCATCTGGCAGTCTGCAAAGGATTTACGGGGCTAATACCCGGCTGTCATGCGGGTGGAAAACCCAGGCTGGAGCCCTTTGCCCAAGGTCACGCGGGCCAGCTGCGGGGAACAGGCATTAGTGTGCAGGTCTCCTAAGTCTGGGCTCACGCCCAATCCACTGGGTCGTCCTTCTTCTCTGCCATCCCTCGACTGCACCAATAACTCACATACCAGTGCACTTTGGTCCTGCTTCGCAGTCCTTCCTGCTCCGTCCACAGCTGGGACAGGGACAGCAGGAGCATTAGTTGTGCCGAACTGTGCAGTGGGAGGGGTGATAGAAATGTAACCCCCCAAGGGCTGGAAGGTGACCTACCAATGGCTTTCCCCAGCTGAGGCTGGCATCTAAACTCATCACTCCACTCCTGAAAATCTAGCCCACTAATCCCCACTCCTCCCTGCAGGCAAGCACTCCATTGCCCGTCCTATATTTGTGATGGGAAAATCTGGGACAGGGTCTGATTTTCAGAGGTGCTGAGCACCCCCATCCCCAGCTGACATCCATGGCTCATCCCCGAGATCCTGCACAGGTCAAGCAAACACCTGCTAGTTTTATGTAAACTCTTCCCATGGGGTTCTAGCAATAAGCATGTTCCGCTTGCCCGATGCAATGTCCTTGGGGACGCGCAGCTTAGCTGGCCAAATAGGACAGGCCTGTCTCCTGCCTGTGTAGCTCACACAATTTTAATTTAGGAGGAGCTGAGGCTCCAATAGGAACTTACATAGATGCTGAAGAGATCCTGAGCCGTCGCATTGAGCAGCACCACTAGCTTCCGGGTCTGCTCGGCCACGTTGGGTTTGCACACGTGCGTGTTTTCACACATGGAGCTGGGGAGGTTCACTTGCAGTGGCATGCCAACCATCAATCTGCAGTGGATCATCAACAGCAAGGGGACAACACCTGTGCACAGAGAAAAGTGGGAGCGGTGAGATGATGCCACGGGGAACCAGCCATCAGAGCCATTCACTTCAGAGTGCAGTGCCCACCCAGCCAGATGAGAGCTCTGAGATCTCCCCCAGGAAAGCTTCCAGTGTTACTGGGACTGGACAGCCTCAGTCACTAATAGCTCCTGATCTTGCCAGTGCTGGAGGGAAAGAAGGATCAAAAGAGACTCTCCCCCATTGCCTCCGGGCAGGATCTCTCTAGGGGTCAGATCACTGGGAAGGGAACCCGCTATTGCCTGGGCTGGAGCGGCTGATCTCTGGGACCAAGAACATTTCCATCCCCCAGGCCAGCTAGCACCAGGACTGAGGCACATGGGCTGCTTTTTGATAAAGTAGAGGCAACATCCTACTTGCCCTAAACCATCCCACTCTCATCCAGTTTCCCTTTGCTCCCCCATGCCCACTTATCCACTGTAGCTCCTGTAGATAGGGGCTGGAGTTTGTCCTAAGGGCCATATTCTCCTCTCACTTCTACCAATGTAGCTAAGGAGAAAATTCCCATTTCCCCATGTCTCCCCAACCCCCAGTGCTCTGCTATCTGCATCCTCCAGCACCCCCTGAGCACTGTCCCCTGGCTCAGCACTGCCCTGCAATGGAGCAGGAATTCCCCTGGGTTTTTCTTTTCTTTGGGAGCTTTTTGTGTTCTCAGGTTGCACAACTGTCTGTGACTACCTGTCAGATTTAGTCAAGCATGCAAAGCAGGGAGTAGGGCTGGGTGTGGGTTTTGTGCCCATTCTCCGGGCTCGTGCTGTTGACACCGATCAAAGTTTCAATAGTGGCCAACTGAGGTGTCTCCAAGGGGGTCATCTCAAAGGCAGGGTGGTCTAGTAGCTAGCACTGTGGCATAGGACTCAGGATACATGAGTTCTATTCCTAGCTCCAACCCTTACCTATTGGGTGGCTATGGACAAGTTTCTCAATTTCCCCTTCTATGAAGTGGGGATAATGATATTATCAGCTTTGCCGTCTACTCATGCTAAGAGTTATTAAAGAACCCCCCCAGACCAGTAAGCATTCTTGAACAAATGCTGGTTTGTCTGCCTAGTAGGAGAAACTGCTAATATGTGCAGAACTGGGGCCGGCCAGCCAACCAGGCTCAGTCTGAGTGGGGTAGTGATTTTCCCCAGCACCTGTCATAAGACAATAGTAAAGAATCACAGAACCAACTGTTCTCTTCTAAAACTGAACAAGGAGACTTAGGAGGTTGATATTATCCCTAAAGCTTCTCTCTTTCTCTGATTCACTGTAGAGTTTCTGCCTGAGATCTGCCCCAGCCTGGCTGCCTGCTACACATTTAAAGAAACTGTGCTCTTATTCTTCAAGCAGAGTCTTCTTTCTACCCCTCTCCACATCAAGGTGAGCTCTTGTCTTCCCCTGAGTTCCTGATCCTCCCCACCTGGGAGGTGGCCTGCTGGTGATCCACAATCAGCTATGGGCTGCATCACCGCCTGCTGACCTGTCTCTCACTGTGCACTGATTCGGGTTCCCCTCCTCTGGTGTGGCCCCATAGGCAAAGATCCCACCTCTCCCTCGCAGGTTAGCCATCTTGCATGAGAGGCAGCCCCATCATGGGAGTGGATGCAGGAAGGCATTAATGCCTGCCGTCATGTGTCAAAATCCCAGGCTCCCAGTTGCACTCACAGGAGTCAGTGTTGTCTAGCGGGATTGGAAACCGGGGTGCCAGCCTGGCCCTAGGGACATCAACAGGGGTTTTGTCATTGATGTCCCCAGGATCTCACCCCTGGTTTCTAAACCTACCTCTGCCTCAGGGTGACCTAGGGTAAGTCACTGTTATTCTCCGTGCCTCAGTTTCCTCTGTCCCTCTTGTCTGTTTAGACTGTGAGGTCTTTGGGACAGAGACTAGCACAATGGAGCCCTGGTCTCGGGTGTAATATCTCATTATTGTAGGCCCAACTGTAATATGAATAGCTAATAATAGCAGAAGCCTAATCTTGCATCTGATGATATTGCCAGGTTGAAGCCGGGGAGGGGGTTTCAGGATAATTTTGGATAACCCATTGCCTTTGGGCTGAAACTCCAACTATCACCCCACACACACCCTCACTGCCTGGGATACCAGCACCAAATTCAGCACAGCCACAAGCGGGACAGGCTGCCAGGTGACCAAAGCCATGTGTCACAGAGGAACAGAGCAGGTCAAATGATGTTATGAAAGATGAACTGTGTATCCTTTCCCTCTCTGTTTCAACCCCTGGACGTTCCTGCTTGTTCTCTTGTTCTCCCATAGTGCCCAGAGATTAATATGCTGCCGTTTGGGAATAGTATCACATAGTGGTAATGGTGCTGTTATGAATTATTATTATGAATAATAATCCTTGGCATTTACATGGTGCTTTTCATCCAAGGATCCCAAAGCCCTTTACAAAGACAGGTAAACCTTGTCATCCCCATTTTACAGATGGGAAAACTGAGTCACAGAGTGGCAGAGTTGAAAATACTGTACAGATCTGGACAGCTAGAACTTGTGGTCATGACCCCCGCAGTTCCGTACTATAAACTGCACAGCAAGGGAGAAAAATTACACTATTCCGCTCTAGGGAGCATAGTATCTTGAGGGCCTGATCCTGTGCAAAGTAGAACATACTCAACTCAACCTCTGCTGATTGGACCTAGAGACAGCCAGCTCAACAAGCAATGTCACAATGCAGCTGCTGAAAAAACACATAGTTCTTGGGATCTGACAAACTCTGAAGTTGTCCACACTTGTCAGGATCTTGGAATCGCTGCAGGTCACAAGTCATACGATAATTACTTTATTTACACTCGCTGCAGCAGCATCCGTGCCCTAATTTGTACATTGCAACTGACAGGACTTCCCTTCTGTGTTGCAATCACGCACATAGCAGTGCTCATGTTTGGGAAAGGGCATTTTCAGGAAAAGCAAAGGAGGATGGAGAGCAAAGGACACAGCCAATGCCCTCCTTGACGTAATTAAACTCTCAGTAGGGAGGAGCATGGTCTGATGTGGGCCAGGACTATGCAGTTTTCTCCCATGCATATTTCAGCTCTGGGACTGTCAGAGAGCCCAGCAGTGCTGAGGTGGCTTGTGACATTCACCACTAAATTAATATTATTTTGCAATCTCATTCAGCTTCTCTAGTCCAGGGTCTCAGTAATACCTTACTCTTCTGTAGCTTCATTCTCATTAGATCTCGATGTGCTTTAAGGCAGCACTCACTACCATTATCCCCATTTCACAGAGAGGGAAACTTAGGCACAGTGATTTGTCCAAGGGCACTCATGAGGCCAGTGGCAGGGCTGGGACCAGAAGCCAGCGCTCCTGATTCACAGCCAAGTGCACCAGCCAGTGGGCCATGCTGCCTGCTCTGCTTAAAACCCTTAAAACTCTTTTCTCCCTATTGCACTAGTTTGCATAGCGCAGTCTACCCTACAACATTTCACATAGACATGACTTGTACCCAGGCCACGAGAACAACATTATGGCTTCAGTGCCTATCCTTTAGATAAGCTCTACTCTGATCTTTTCAATCCAAAAACATATTGCAATTGACAACTTCCTTATTTCTCTGATTTTTTCAAAAATCTAATTAAACAAGAGTTATCAGTGTTTCTCAGCAGCGAGAGACCCAAAAGAATTCAAAAACCCTTTGGAAGATTTAAAGTGGTATAAATTTCCAGATGTTTGTGGAAATATGCCAGAGAGGCATGTTTGCTTTTTACTGCCAATTCTCAGAGATGCTAAGACTAGGGAAAAAGTTTCTTAAGGGTTTCTCTTTGCGCCAGACAGAAGAGCCTCAGACAAAAGGTGTGACTGATTGCTTCAAAATCAGCCAAGTTAAAAAAAAAAAGTCAAATAGGATTGACAAAGATGGTTTTACCTGCTGGAATGAACTTCATTTTGAGCTGTATCCCAGGAGCAACTTAAGAGAGATTGATGTTGACAGAAGGAGTTTTCAGAAATTCATGTTCATACTGGGGGATTTCACTGGTTTATATACAGTCTGTAAGAAAGAGGTGGAGGGGGGGGAAAGTTAGGCAGATTCATTCAAACTAACAATCAGGAAGTAGCGATCGGTTTGGAAACAGTGAATGGTTATTTCTAAGTAACTTTTTGTGATAATGTTGAGGTCATCATGCTGTGGTTTTACTGAATACTTCATTCTGGAATTGTTTGAAGCAGAGAGAGGGGTTGATTAAAGGAAAACCCATGAATTTGCAAAATGACTCCTGAAAAAAAATTCTGCCTACGTTCATAGGACAATCCTGCGACTCACCCAGGGAAAAGTGCTGCAGTTTCCTGAGGGTGAGTCTTCTTCCTTAGAGAACTTTCACCTCCCACCTCCCCTGCTGGGGGTTTCCCCCCCACAGTTGCTTTTCATCGTTTCAGATGCAGTGTAATGCATAGGTAGAGCACCGGGTCTGTCTCATTTAGAAAATAGCAAGGATTCGAGCTAATCCTGAATGAAACCAAAGGTCATGCTAGCAGGGAAAGTATTTCAGTGGGTGGGGATGTTACAAAATAGACATTTACATGAATCAGGGAGGGGGGAGAGAGAAAGGGATGGAATTGTGACTGCTCAGCTGTATGTCATGGTCTCTAAGGTGGTGCAATCAATTGGGAATTCTCTGCCAGGTCAAGTGCTGAAGTGTGCTAGTGAATGAGCTGTTCCATGCTGTGCTAGTGTAGGGCAGTCCCGGGTCACTTCACTGCACATTCCTGTGGGACAATAGCCTATGGACATGGAAACTAGCTGTGCTGTTGGGAGTCAGGCTGGCTCCTTGCTGCATCTGGTCCCAGGCATTGGGGGTGGAATGTCTTTTACCGACAGAAACGCTTTTCATTCAAAATCTTCATTAGGCTGAAAATCCAATTTCCTGGCAGAAAATAGTTTTGATGGAAAATTTTCCACTAGCCCTGCTGTGCTGCTGCTAGTGAAGAGCGTTGACCCTTTAGTTCTGGTAGCAACAGCTCCTGCCTCTAGTTCTGTAGGTTATGGACTCAGACCCTGGGTTTGGTTCAAGGGGGGTTGATTTTATTACATTAGCAAGAGCTATCTTCCCTGGGATGCTCCCTTGCAGGCAGGCTGCTAAGCTTGCTCAGGAAGAAGCAGTTTATTTTCCAGCTGCAATGCTGGGATTATGCTGAAATCGCCTCCTCTCCAATTCCCGCCTTGGCCCCTTTTGCCGTGTGGACACTGTCTGAACACACAGGGCTAGCTCCTCAGCTGGCGGCCAGTGATACAGCCCCAGTGACGTCAGAAGCACAATTGCCCTTGAACACAGCTGCGCTGTAAGGTGCAGACAGGGCATAGCTGGGTTAAAGTCATTTTTTAAAGCCGTGCTCAAGCCCGGAAGCAGTTCTGACAAGTTTATATCTTGTTCACACCAGCAGGTTGAACATGTTGAAGTCCCTGGGCGGGAGAGCTCCAAGGAACCGTCAGGCAATGCTTGTGTCTCAATGCAGCGAGCTCGTCCATCTGGGTCAGTACTGAACCAATGCCCAGCAGGGTGCTAGAGGGCACTGTGCGGTAGGGAGCAGAGCGGGTGACTCAGTAGGGGGCACTCTCCCTTCTGAATCCATGTTGACCCCAATGCCTAAGTAGGTGCTAGGGGGCCTGTACTGCAGGCAGCGGCATGGTTAATTCAGGAGGGGGCGCCATCTACTCTGAGTTCTCACTAATTGCAATGCCCCTGTGCAGTGCTAGGGGCTGCTATGCAGCAGGGGGCACTCTCCTCCCTGAGTAATGAATGAAGGGAGCGTGCCTCCAACTGTGTCATCCAACTGAGCCAATGCCTCAGCAAGGCACTAGCGGGCGCTATGATGGAAGGTGGGATGCACTCCATATGCTTTATGAAAATATGCTTATAAATGTGAAAATGATGTAACTGGAATATGCTTTATGCAAAAGATTTCTTGTAAGATATCATTACAAAGCTTGCACTCTACTCAGTGTGTTCATCCTATTTGTTTGCATGTGTTATTTCTATGTCTGGAGTTAGGAGAATAAGATGTAAACTTGCATTACTGATGTAAACATATTACGTGGAAGCAATTAAGGGTGCTTCAGAATCAATGAACTGTAAATGGCTCTGTTTACTTGCAAACCCTCCTGTGTACCTGTGGGCCAGCCCAAGAAGAATGGAGGCTGGGGTCTCACAGGACATGTGACCATGTTACCTGATAATGAAATCCATCTTAACTCTGGTGCTTTTCCATTTAGAAGGAGGAGTTGGGACCCAGAGAGACAAAGCTATAAAAAGGGGGTGGAACAGGACAAAGGGGGCTGCCAGTCATGAGAAAGCCCCTGCTTACCACCTGGGATGTCTGCTGGAACTAACAAGGACTGTACCAGGGGAAAAGATTGGACCCAGACTAGGAAGGAGTCTAATTTATAAAAGAAGCTTATTGGAATATCTCTGAGGGTGAGATATTACCTGTAATCAGTTTAGTAATGTATTAGGCTTAGACTTGCGTGTTTTTGCTTTATTTTGTTTGGCAGTTGACTTTGTTCTGTCTGTTATTACTTGAAATCACTTAAATCCTATGTTTTATACTTAATAAAATCACTTTTGTTTATTAATAGACCCAGAGGAAGTGATTAATACCTGGGGGAGCAAACAGCTGTGCATCTCTCTCTATCAGTGTTATAGAGGGTGGACAAGGAAAAGAGGAGACTAAGGGGGGATATGATAGAGGTATATAAAATCATGAGTGATGTGGAGAAAGTGAATAAGGAAAAGTTATTTACTTGTTCCCATAATATAAGAACTAAGGGCCACCAAATGAAATGAATGGGCAGCAGGTTTAAAACAAATAAAAGGAAGTTCTTTTTCACACAGCACACAGTCAACCTGTGGAACTCCTTACCTGAGGAGGTTGTGAAGGCTGGGACTATAACAGGGTTTAAAAGAGAACTGGATAAATTCATGGAGGTTAAGTCCATGAATGGCTATTAGCCAGGATGGGTAAGAAATGGTGTCCCTAGATTCTGTTTGTCAGAGGATGGAGATGGATGGCAGGAGAGTGATCAGTTGATCATTACCTGTTAGGTTCACTCCCTCTGGGGCACCTGGCATTGGCCACTGGCGGCTGACAGGATACTGGGCTGGATGGACCTTTGGTCTGACCCAGTACGGCCATTCTTATGAGTTTCCCCTATAAGCTTTATACAGAGTAAAACGGATTTATTTGGGGTTTGGATCCCATTGGGAACTGGGTGTCTGGGTGCTGGAGAGAGGTAACCTGCTGTGCTATTTTTGGTTAAAGTCTGTAGTTTTGGGGGTGTGGCCCAGACCCTGAATCTGTGTTGCAGCAGACTAGCATATCTGGCTCAACAAGGTGGGTTCTGGAGTCCCAAGCTGGCAAGGAAAATGGGCTCAGAAATAGTTTCAGCACATCAGGTAACAGTCCCATGGGGATCTCTGGGACTGAACCTGTCACAGAAGGAAATGCCAATTCCTTAGTGAAATGTAAAACTGAAACCCTGGCCACTCAGAGTCATTGAAGAGCCCTGGCACTGAGCAGGAAAGGCAATGGTGTTCTTGCTCCATTTCAGTTTGGGCCCCACCTCCCTACATTCTCCCTGTTCAATTCTGCAGGAATTCTTCTTCACTTCCTGTCTTAAACTATTGTCTGGTAGGGTTGGGTATTTGGTTGAGTCTTTGTAGCCAAAGTATTTGTGTTTACATTTTTCACTGGCTTTGTAATGCTCCAGGGAGCCATATAAATGGGTATGAAATAACCCAAGGTCTGATCCTCCCTCTGTATTGCTATTCCTGGACAGTGGAAATCCTATGGGAAGAGCTGACCCTGAGCTATCTGGCCCCCTACAGCATCCAGATTGCAGTGAAACATACAACACAAATGCTGAGACATTTGGTTTTCCCCAAATAGCACTAGTTTGGGCTTTATTTGGGTTCCTGCCTTGCCCTGATGAGCTGCCCTTCTGCGCAATATTATGCTGTTGCACAGCCACCACAACCTGTCCCAGAGGAGGCTGCATTTCACTGAAGGGTGAAGTAAGTCCCGATTACTAGTGCTGCATAACTTTGCAAGACTGACTGCGAGGACCACACTTAATTTGCATATATTGTTACACAGAGTTTTAATTTTAACACAGAAATTAATACGGGTTTTTGTGTTAGAGAGGAAGGATGTGGAGCTGAAATTTGGCTTCAGCTTCCTACTGTTAGGATGGCTTCAGTGAGTGGCTAGAGCTGAATAAATGATCACCTGAAATGTCCTGGCCTGTGCTAAGGAGGGGCTAACATCTAGATGGATACATGGAAATAGATTTTGACATAAACCTAGTTTAGCCTGTGGAACTCACTGCCACCAGATAGTGTGGTGGCAGCCAGGTTAGCATGACTCATAAAAGGGCTAGACATGTATATGAATAAAAAAAAAGAGCATCTGCAGTTGTAATAAGTAGGCTAAGCTTATGAGACAGAGTTATTATCCTCTGAGTGATTTGCCCAGCATCACATAGGATGTCTATTGTGGAACTAGGAATTTAATCCAGATCTTGAGAGGGCTGTTGCAATGCCCTAACCACAAGACCCTCATGCTTCCCAGCCTCAGTCTTTATGATAAGTGAATCACTAACTGGGATCAGGACAATCTTTCACTCCTACACCCTATTTAGTACGACACAACAAGGCGAATCATGAGATTTGTATGGCTTTGTCTGAAGCATTTTGGATTGGCTGCTCTCAGACAAAATAGGAATTGCTAAATAATAACATCTAGCTCTTATGCAGCACTTTTCATCAGATCTCAAAGTGCTTTATAAAGGTCATCAGTGTCATTATCCCCATTTTACAGATGGGAAAACTGAGGCACAGAGCGGGTCAGTACCAGATCCCCCACTGGAAGACGCAACAAACCCTGTAGTAGCCACACATGGGATAATCTTCCCCCCAGGGAAAGTTTTCTCCTGACCCCTTTAGTTAGCAATTGGCTTATGCCCTGAAGCATGAGGATTATTATTATTGTGCTAGTGCCTAGGGGTCCCACTCAAGGACCACGACCCTCTTGTGCTAGGGTCAGTCCAGGTCAGTCCAGGTCAACTCCAAAGCCTGAATTTGCAATCTCTAAAACTCATGGGATTTTAAAAGAAATCTTACTATTGTAACTCTGGATGGTGTTGTTATCCACGCAGATATCCAGTCCCTATTTGACTCCTGCTAAGTTCTTAACCTCAATAACTTCCTGTGGCAATGAGTCTCATAGGTCCATTGTGTTTAGAAGATTTCTAAAGCAGATGTGGCAAGGGAATGTGATACTGGACTCGGTGGTTCTGTTTCAAAGTGCCCCGTCCTATGAGAAAACATAGAAGTTATATACACATAAGCACATTACCGTGTTCCCAGGCAGGTCTGATCCATGTCAGCAGAGGAATATTAGAACATCAAAGAAAATTAAAAAGAGAGAGAAAGAGAGAGAGAGAGGTCAGGCAGGGATTAATGCCACTGTACAAATGCTTAAACTGCATGTCTATAGGATGATGTATAAAAATGTCATAGCAAAGATTTAAGCAAACATTCTGTGGCCTGTGAACCTTGTAATGTTTTATGGAGTCATCCACCGCCCCAGCGAGTGATAGTATAGAGAATACAAGAATGTCCTTGATATGCAGGTAACTCCCTCAAGTCTTTCCAACAGCACATTATTCTGAAGTTGATTCAGAGCTGAATGCCTCTGATGCGGGCACTTTGAGCTGCAGTGAGGAGAGCCAGGTAGCTGTCTGGGAGATAGTTACTCAGGTCATGGCTAGTGCTCATCGAGGGGAGCACCTTTACAAAAGCATAAAGGGACAGCGCCTGCTCTCTGACATCCTGCTGGATCACTCATTGGCCTTAAAGGTGAATCTGCTTCTTTATTACAGCAAAAGAAAGCCTGTAAAGTTTGATAATTGCAGTAGCACTGAGAGATCCAAGTCAGGGATCAAGGCTCCCTCCTCAAGTCACTTTTCTCTCTGTGTCTCAGTTTCCTCGTCTGTGCAGTAGGAGCATGGCCTCTTTTGTAAATCACTTTGAGCGCTGCTGATGCAAAGTGCTAGATGAGCTCTGGTATCACTATTAATTATTTCTGTGCTAGGTGCTTATGCAAATCCAATGTGAAAGATAGGGGGGGTTAATGTTTATTTTCTCATCTTGGTCTTTCCCCCTTTGTATTAGAAATTCAGCTCTTTCCTACCCCAGAAGGCTCGATGGATGACTGGAGAGATGGTGGGATTCTGACAGCAGCCAGTTTCCCTCCTGAGTGTTTGAGTGAAACAGGTCATTAAACAGTCTGAATGAAAATGACTCTCCCCTCATGAATCAGCTTTCACTTTCTTTGTACTTTTGCTAAGATCTAAGCATGTGTTTCCTTTAGCTAAAGGCGGGAAAACCTGCCAACTGGCATTTCTGAGTCACCCGACAAGTTCTTCAGCAAAAGAAGGAAGGCTTCAGTGAACACTGCTGATATTTCTAAGGAAAAAAACATATCCACCCCTGGTTAGGGCTCCATTTGCACCCCCAAAGCAGAAATACAGAGCACAAGCCCAATCTGGCTGGTTGCTGCAGCTTCACCTTTGATGGCAGCCACAGCACACAGCACACAGCTGGGGGCGGGGTGAATCTGGATGTGATGTCGTGTCCCAGGGAAGGTGATGCAAGTGCTGATTGTGGAGCAGACGTGTAACCCCAGGCGAGGGTGCACTGCAGCCCCCCGTGTGCCTGTGCAGTACAGGCTAGGAGTCAGTTCCGGAGCCCTGGTGTTTTAAGCTCTGGAAGTTTCTGGTTTATTCTCCAGTGTACATGCCAAGCTGGCAGGTGTTACAAGTGCGCAATCAACTCAGGCCTCACCCCTTTGCCACAGCCTGCCCCACAAAAAGCAAATATTATAGAACAGAAGATGCATAGATTTATTCATAGATTCTAGGACTGGAAAGGACCTCGAGAGGTCATCGAATCCAGTCCCCGGCCCTCATGGCAGGACCAAATACTGTCTAGACCATCCCTGATAGACATTTATCTAACCTACTCTTAAATATCTCCAGAGATGGAGATTCCACAACCTCCCTAGGCAATTTATTCCAGTGTTTAACCACCCTGACAGTTAGGAACTTTTTCCTAATGTCCAACCTAAATCTCCCTTGCTGCAATTTAAGCCCATTGCTTCTTGTTCTATTCTTCGAGGCTAAGGTGAACAAGTTTTCTCCCTCCTCCTTATGACACCCTTTTAGATACCTGAAAACTGCTATCATGCCCCTCTCAGTCTTCTCTTTTCCAGACTAAACAAACCCAATTCTTTCAGCCTTCCTTCATAGGTCATGTTCTCAAGAGCTTTAATCATTCTTGTTGCTCTTCTCTGGACCCTCTCCAATTTCTCCACATCTTTCATGAAATGCGATGCCCAGAACTGGACACAATACTCTAGTTGAGGCCTAACCAGCACAGAGTAGAGCAGAAGAATGACTTCTCATGTCTTACTCACAACACACCTGTTAATGCATCCCAGAATCACGTTTGCTTTTTTTGCAACAGCATCACACTGTTGACTCATATTTAGCTTGTGGTCCACTATGACCCTCTAGATCTCTTTCTGCCATACTCCTTCCTAGACAGTCTCTTCCAATCCTGTATGTGTGAAACTGATTGTTCCTTCCTAAGTGGAGCACTTTGCATTTGTCTTTGTTAAACTTCATCCTGTTTACCTCAGACCATTTCTCCAATTTGTCCAGATCATTTTGAATTATGACCCTATCCTCCAAAGTAGTTGCAATCCCTCCCAGTTTCGTATCATCTGCAAACTTAATAAGCATACTTTCTATGCCAATATCTAAGTTGTTGATGAAGATATTGAACAGAGCTGGTCCCAAAACAGACCCCTGCAGAATCCCACTTGTTATACCTTTCCAGCAGGATTGGGAACCATTAATAACTATTCTCTGAGCATGGTTATCCAGCCAGTTATGCACCTACCTTATAGTAGCCCCATCTAAATTTTATTTGCCTTGTTTATTGATAAGAATATCATGCAAGATCGTATCAAATGCCTTACTGAAGTCTAGGTACACCACATCTACTGCCTCTCTCTTATCCCCAAGACTCATTCTCCTAGCAAAGAAATGATGGCAGCTAGGAATCATTTTACCTAAACTATTACCATGGGATAACACAGTCCAGTGCATGTATCAGATCCATGGGGATTTCACAGTAAGTAGCTTCTGTGTGAGGTATTTGGTATCTATTACACTGGTCTACAATTTTTGAGAAGTCGTCTGCTTCAGAGATAAAATGTGATATTTATTATGTATTTTGATGTGCTGAATTCAAATATGACAATTAAAACAACTGTTTGGCTACTGTTTCTAAGATATTTAAGTTTTTACATTTTATGTCTATGTATATTGTGTAGATAGTAGAGTTTTAATCATAAATTGTAAACCTAGGTCTTTTCATGTGTTTATGGTTGCTTTACATGATAATATTTCATCTGTCCTCTTTATGTAACACTTTAAAAATCAGCAAAAGGGTTCTATAAATAAAATTTATTATGAAACAAAAGGCAAAAAACTATTATGTGCATAGTTTAGTCCTGTTCAGTATCTACTCGGCGCTTCTTGACTTGTCTCTTGTATTCATTAAATGGAGCATCTCTTGTCACTGTCCAGCAATAGTCTGCAAGCATTGATGGGCTCCATTTGCCCTGATAGCCTGCCAGGAGATTCCACTGCTGTAGTCTGGAGCCCAACAGCTCTGCCTTACTCTTGGGTAGTTCCAAATCCCTGACAAGGTCATTCAGTTCACCTTGTGTTATGAGGTGTGGTTCAGAGGAGGAGGATGGGAGAAAATGTGGGTCCTGTGACATTGATGGTTCAGGACCAGAAGTTTCATCCTCTTCCTCGTCTGACTCAAGTGAGAATGATTCTGGTGCATCAGGAACCGGCAGTCCTCCTCCGTGGGGTACTGGGCGTATAGCTGATGGAATGTTTGGATAATGCACAGTCCACTTTTTCTTCTTTGACACACCTTTCCCAACTGGAGGCACCATGCAGAAGTAACAATTGCTGGTATGATCTGTTGGCTCTCTCCAAATCATTGGCACTGCAAAAGGCATAGATTTCCTTTTCCTGTTCAACCACTGGTAAAGATTTGTTGCACAAGTCTTGCAGCATATGTGTGGGGCCCACCTCTTGTCCTGATCTCCAATTTTGCAGCCAAAATAAAGGTGATAGGCTTTCTTAACCATAGTGTTTAGACTGCACTTTTGTGATGCAAAAGTCACTTCACCACAAACATAGCAGAAGTTATCTGCACTGTTCACACAACTACGAGGCATCTCTGCTCACTTTGGCTAAACAGAAATGTGTCCCTTTGCAAAATCAAACACTGACAAATAAGAGAGCATGACACTGTATGATTTCTAGAGCTGATCTAGGGCAATTTGTTCAGCAGAGTGATGTAAGCTTCGTTATGATTGCATCATCCATGACTTCTAGGAATAACATGATGCAATTCATATCATGTATGATGCAATACCAGCTTCAGATTGCAGAATTCATTGTTTTGCCTAAAAAGCAAGTACTGTCCAAATCCAGTCATAGATTTATTCATAGATCCAGTCAAAGATGTATTTTAGTCATTTCTGGTTTAAATTGAGATCCCTTCCCTTTATAACTCACTTATCCTCCACCATTCCCAAGTCAAGGGTCGTATATACTGACCCAATAGCATATGTTGAAAACTAGAGCCAATCAACAATTTTAAGCATCATTTTTGTTCTCAGTGACCCAGAATTAGTAAAGTTGGACTACATTTATTTCAGAAGCATTTTGGCTGTAGAGCAGTGTTATTAATCATTTGTATTACTATCATATTTGGGCCCCACTGTGCTAGTTATTGTACAAACACAGAGAGAGGCCATACCCCAGAGAGTTTAGCCAGGAACAGAACCCATGTTTCCTAGTCTAGTGCCAGATCCACTAGGCTGCTCTTTCTTCTCACTCATTAGCTTTGCATTCACCTCTTTCACTGGATTTTGTAATATCTCAACTAGCCCCAATGAGGCAAGGGCTGAACTTGTGCTATTTCAGCTCCTGGATGGTGGCCATGAGAAGACTGGATCTCACTTTGCTTTGCCCTTAGAAAAGGCGGTGTGAATAAAACAAACAACGGAGACCATATGTACAAATACGAAGATACTCCGAGTTGTTCGGGTTTCTTTGAGCCTGAGTGCACAGCCCCAGCACACAGCTGGGTTGTACCATTGCTGAGGGTGTCCAGTGGGTCCAGCATGTATGTTTCATATATCTGACTTAAATGTCAATGAGCAGGACGTGGTCAAGTAGCAGCTCCCAGGGTGGAGTAAGGCCTCACAGCTAACAGTGCCTGCACTAGCTGCAGGTGCATCAGGGTGTGCGAAAAAGCCCACCCTGTGCAAGTGTAATCTTGTGCATTCAGCTCACACAGCTGTACTGTGGGATGCTCCACTCTACATAGACAAAAGGACTGTTAGCAGCAAGAAAAAAATAAAGGCAGCTGTTGGTGTCAGGGGAGCTCAACTGGCAGGCCCCACGCTAAAGTGGGGATCACGTTTTGTCCCCAGGCTCCGCTTGAGACACTCTCTTCAATCTGAAGAGCTAGCAGGCAGCATGGCCTAATGGTTACTGCCCTGGGGTGAGTTAGCAGACCTAGATGCTAACCAGGGTTTTACCACTGACCTACTGAGTGACCTTGGAAAAGTCTTTTTGTCAACTCTTTGTGGCAAGGATTGTCTCTCTCTGCATTTATACAATACCTAGTGCAATGGGACCCTGAGCTCAGTTGGGGTTACTCGGTATTATTGTAATTACTAATAATTAATAATAGATACCAAAACGTCCCCTGCCACAAGCAGATGCTACTTGCTGTAAAAACTCCATTGAACTGGTACATGCACTGGATTGTGTTATTCCCAAAGCCACTTCGAGGATTTAGCCACATTAATCTCACCAAGTTCAATGGGAGTTTTGTGGTTTAATCCATTAATTAAGCTTTGATGCATAACTTTAAAATCTGCTGCATTGCCTAGAAAAGTCTTTGCCCAGAGGATCTTTCCTGTTTTCTTTCTGAATATCAAAGACATATGAACAGGAGTCAGAGATTCTAGGATCAGCTCCAAAAGCCATCACTCTATGTGGGGAGTGAGAGTGGACACTGATTTGGCAGAAAAATTACTTTTAAAATCCCAGAAATTATCACCAATTCTTGCAAAACTCATCTGTGAGGTCATCCCCACCCCAGGGAAGGATGCCACAGAACAAAGAGTGACCCACCTGCATCAATTTGGAGTTCAAGATTTTTGCTTAAATTCCCCAGAAGCACCTATTATTCATTTATGTTACTGTATCAGCTAGAGATCCCGCCTGAAATCAAGACCCCATTGTACGGGGTGCTACACAGACACAAGAGACAGCCCCTGTCCAAAACAGCTTAAAATCTGAACAGAGTGAGAAGAAAGAGAGATGACTTGACCAAGGTCACAATGCAGGTCAGTGGTAGAGCTTGGAATGGAGCCTAGATTTCCTGAACTGCAGGCCTATGCCCTACCCACTAGATCACACTGCCCCTCATAGCAAAGCCTGTCACCTCTGGATTGGTAGATCTAAACCAGGCAGGAGCCCATCAGAAGACAGCATTAGTCATGTAGTCAGTGTGATCCATCACTTGCAAAGCTCTAAGAGAAGGGATAATAATAACACCTAGCTCCTGCATAGAGCTTTTCATCGGTATATCTCAAAGAGCTTTACAAAGAAAGTTGAGTAGTATTGCCCTCATTTTACAGAGGGGGAAACTGAGGCACAAATGCATAAAGTGATTTGCCCAAGGTCACTCAGCAGGCCAATGGCAGTACCAGGAATAGAAGCCAGCTCTCGAGAGTCCTGGAGCAATGTGCTAACTTCTCAGTAATACACCCTCCCCAATGAAGGAGGTGCAATTTTCTCACTTAACAAGGAAAAACCATTTGAGTGGGCTGAGCGACTTTTTTAAATTAATATGGATTTGGGAAGGTGACAGAGGGTGGCTCAAGCCAGAGAGTCTAAAGAATTTGGGGTGAGATTTTTTCAAAGGAGGGGTCTGACTCCCCTAAATTCAATGATTCCAAGGCCAGAAGGGACCATTGTGATCATCTAGTCCAGCAGTTCTCAAACTGTGGGTCAGGAGCCCAAAGTGGGTCCTGATCCCATTTTAAGGGGGTCACCAGGACTGGCTTAGACTTGCTGGGGCCCAGGCCCAGGGCCAAATCCAAAGCCCAAGCCCAACTGCCCCAGATCAACTCCAAAGCCTGAGGGTGGTGGGGCTCCAGTTGCAGGCTCCCTGTTGGGACTGAAGTCCTTGGGCTTCAACTCCCCCTGCCCAGCCTGGGGCAGTGGGGCTCAGGCTTTGGCCCCCCTACCTGGGGTGCCGGGGTTCAAGTGGGCTCAGGCTTCGGTCCTCCCTGCTGGGATCATGTAGTAATAAGGGGTCACAGCACAATGAAGTTTGAGAACCCCTGATCTAGTCTGACCTCCTGTATCACACAGGCCAGGGAGCAGTCCCAGAGACTGGGGAGGGATGGCTTAGTGGTTTGAGCATTGGCCTGCTAAACCCAGGGCTGTGAATTCAATCTTGCAGGGGACCATTTGGGGATTGGTCCTGCTTTGAGCAGGGGGTTGGACTAGGTGATCACCTGAGGTCCCTTCCAACCCTAATAATCTATTAGAACAGAGCATTCAGAAAAACACCCAATCTTCATTTACAGCTTGCCAGTAATAGAGAATTTACCATAATCCTTTGTAAATTGTTCTGCTGATTAATTCCTCTCACCATTAAAAATGTACACCTTTTTTCAGTCTGAGTGTGTCTAGTTTCAGCTTCCAGCTGTTGGATTGTGTTAGACCTTTCTCTGCTAGCTTGAAGAGACAGTTATGACATATTTGTTTCCCAGATAGGTATGTATGGGCTGTAATCAAGTTACCCATGGTTCAAGAGGTCTCAGCTAGAGCAGTGCCAGACATGAAAATTAAGACCGTCAGGAATGATAGGAACGTTCTTCTCCAGACTGCAAATCGCTGAAATCTGGATCTCTGCCCTGCTGAATAGGTTTCTCTCTGCGGTTCACATTGGCTGTAGAACCTGCAGGACCACTGGTGCCCTATATGCAGCTGATCCTGTTCTGTCTAGCTCAGCTGATTCCAGTGAATTCCCCATCCGAACCCCAAAGGAGTTCCACATGGCTTTCAGGATATATCATCAACCTGGGAACTGGAGTTGCTTCCCATTAACTCAGCCCCAGTTTTGTAGCTGATTTCTCCACTCTCTTGGACCTCTTCACATGGATTTTGACACTTTGGAATACAGATCTCAAGAATAGTAAATCTCTGTGGTCCAAGTTACACACCAATCATAACAAAGATAAAAGAGGATCAGAATAACTGGCTTGGCCTCCTGGTGTCTGGGCTAACAACTCATTAAAATGGAAGTGTTAGCTTGATTAGTCTCTGCCTTTCAACAGTTCTATACCCCATCTTCATTGATAGCCTTGTCTGGACTAAGGATTTGCCCTGGTTACAACCATCAATGTGGCTGCACCCCTGGGTAGACAGGCATAGCAATTACTTGATGTAGGGGAGTTTATTTCTGCTTGAAGTCAGGCTAAACTCACCCAATGCCATTAGCAGTTTGACCTTCTTCACTAGAGGTTGTATTTGTGCAGCTCCACTAATGCCTGTACTGGGGCAAATCCCCAGGCTAGAGTCAGCATGTTTAAGACTAGGTAGTGGGGGAGGGATAGCTCAGTGGTTTGTGCATTGGCCTATTAAAACCCAGGGTTGTGAATTCAGCCCTTGAGGGGGCCACTTAGGGATCTGGGGCAAAAATCAGTACTTGGTCCTGCTAGTGAAGGTAGGGGGATGGACTCAATGACCTTTTTGAGGTCCCTTCCAGCTCTATGAGATAGGATAGGTATATCTCCAAGAGGGCCCCTTTTGATCAACCAGTCTTGATCCCCTGTATAACACAGGTCAGAGAACCTCCCCCAGTAATTCCAGCATTTAGCTCAGTTCTGGCAGTGGAGCTCGAGCAGGCTAGCCAAGGCCATGCACAAAATATTTTTAAGGTTCTTCTCAAGAGGCAAAAAGCCTCATGTCTGACTAAACAAAGCATGGATGAGCTAAAGAGGAAGAAGGAGAGGGCAGATGCAGTTTCTGCGCTTCCTTTTGGACTAGGCTCCTGAGTCTGCCGGATTAGAGAAGCAAAAGCTCTCACTTCATTCAGAATCCATTATGGGTCTGGTTGTACATGCCCACAGCTCAGCCCCTCTCTGTTTCAATTTCAAAATGAACTTTCCGGCTGGCTACAACCTCACGTACCTTCCAATTCTATTCATGTTAAAAAAGACCATAGGGGTGGGGCTCTCATCTCTCTCAACCTTTGAAACACCCAGCCCCCCTCTCCCGCTGGTTCTGCAAGCCCGAGCAAGAACTGCACACACCATGTTATTGCCATTATCCCCTTGCGCCTTCTCGATGGGGGGGCTGGAACAATGTGTATAGTGTGTGTGTGTGTGTGTGTGTGTGTGGCGGGGGCGCGGGGGGGGACTGAAGCCATTGAACCGAACTGCCAACCCTGTAGATGATGGAAACCCCTTCAAGCCAGGGGGGGCTACTGCACTGCCCACACCCTGAGTTGCAGCATCTATGCATCTCAACCTACCTGGTATGCCTCACCCTCTAGCCTTTGGGGCAAGGCCTAGCATTTACTCTGGGGCTCTCAGCACTGGCCTGCAGTGACAGAGAGATTTGTCATGACTAACCACGAGACTTGAGTTAGGCCAACGCTGAGCACTATCAAAAAACCTCACCTCATCTGTTAGCATATCACCAGCACAACGGGGTCCCAACCTTGTCATCCGCTAGGTGCCCCTGCAAGCAGCTCATCAGCACCATTATCAAGAACAAGTTTGTTCTGGCTCTGCCAGGATTTTAGGGTCAGCGGATTCCACACCTTCAGGTACCTGAGGAGCTAAACTCAAGTTCTGTATTCCACAGCCCCTGCATGTTACATCTTGCATAAAGCACCTCTTAGCCTTGGTCCTAGAGGCGAGCTGCCCAAGTCCTGGCTCCAGCTGAAACCCTGCTAATGGATCGAGCTTACCAAATGCTAAGCTCTGCTGGGATGTGAGCAGGGCCAGATCCAGAAGAGTTCTGCAAGGCCAAGGAGCCTGTGCATGAGCGACTGAACTGGCAGAGCAGCTTGGGAGAGCATATGCCCCAAGGCCCAGGCGAGCCGTGGATGCTGTAAGAGAAGGGAATTATTGGTCAGACTATTACATCATACCCTTGGGTCCCAGTGTTCTACCAGGGAGTTGCCCTAGCGTGCCCGGCAGCCCACTAGCACAGCTAAGGAGGGGCTATGGCCTAACTGGCTATTCGGCCCCTCAGGTCCATTATTACTGCTCTTTGGATTAAGCAGCACCCAGGGGCTCAGTCAGGAGTGTGTTTCCAATGTGCCCTGTACAGCTGTAGTGAGAGCTCCTGGACCTATTGAAGTCAATGGCAACACTTCCATTGATTACAATAGGGCCAGGATGTCATGCACATTCTAGAGTCCCTGGCCCCAAGAGCTCATCCTTCCTTTCTAGCAGTCTAAAAAAGGCCTTGCCATTCCCACGGCTAATGAGCACCCTGGTACGTTAGTTAGGGTAAGCAACACCAAGCTCAGGATTTAAACCTCATGGTTCAGGGCACGAGCCAATTACTGGGGTCAAAAAACTTCCCCGAGGAGCAGGCTGTTCCTTAATTGTCCACAAGGGGGTTTCTTGTGCAGTTGTCGAAAGGATCTGGTGCTGCCTGCTGTGAGAGCCAGGCTGCCGGCATACATGGACTCAGGTCTGATTTAAAGTGGCCATTGCTCCATTCCCATCCCCAGACATCTCTCTAATACGCTGGTCCCCTTGATTGGAGGTGGGCACTCTCAGAGGTGGGGGGATGCCAATTCTCTGTGATATTTAGACTGTTTTTTGCATCTACGAGTGAGATCAATCACTGCTGTACTGTTCCAGCCCCTTCAGGAGCATGAACAGGAATACAAATTTTGCCACTTTTGGAGGGTCACTTTCTGTGCCCCCTGCAGCTCTCCCTGCTGTGGCCCTGGCGCCAGTGGAACGTGCTCTCCCACGGCAGCCAGGTGGAGAAGCTGGATCTCCCGCTGCGTCCCCGGGGCTGGAGGAGCTGTCATCTCCCTGCCCCAGCCCTGGAGGAGTTCTGGGCCTGCACTGATTGTGGGGTAAATGCCCCTGCTTGCCCCCCGCCCCCCGCACACACGCCTGAGCCCCTCCAAGCCTGTTGCTGAGATGGGGCAGCCAGAAGAGCTGAGCTGCCATGGCACCTGGTGGCTTCAGTTCTGGAAACCAGCCTGCAAACACCAAAATCAGTGGCCACATTTGAATACCACCTCGCTAGGTCTCAAAGCACTTTATAAAGGTGGTTGGTGTCATCAGTTGCAGAAACTGAGGCACAGAGTGAAGAACTGCCTTGCCCAAGGTCACTAGCAGACCAGTGGCAAAGCCGGGCCTAGGACTCAGGTTGAGGAAAGGCGGACCGAGCGATGGAGAGGGGAAGGTGCCTCGCTCCGGTCATACAGGGTGGGGCTCTAGTGTGTGTTTACTAAAACACCTCATCTTCAGCAAGCAGCAACGTCCAGGTCTGAGGTCAGAGTTCTCCACATCTGGCGAATGTGACATCAAGGAGAGTTTGGCTAAGTAGGGACTGAGCAAGGAGCTCAGGACTTCACCCACGGTCCGGGGAAGCCCAGGATTGAATAATTACAGCCATAAATTCCCCTTTGACTCATGGAGATGAATGATCCTTCCATACCAAGGACTGAGATGGTGTGGAATGATTCTCCATTGCCTTGTTCATGGCTATTAGCCAAGATGGTCATAGATGAAGCCCCATGCTCTGGATGTCTCTAAGCCTCTGATTGCCAGAAGCTGGGGCTGGATGGCAGAGGATGGCTGACATGATAACTGCCCTGTTCTGTTCATTCCCTCTGAAGCACCTGGTACTTACTGGCCGCTGTCAGAGACAGGATACTGGGCTAGAGGGACATTGATTTGACCCAGTTTGGTTCTTATGTTCTTGCCAGCACTTAACGCACCTGTTTAACTTTAAACAAAGACTTAAAAGTCCCACTGATTTTAAATAAAGCCTGTGCGTAAGTGCTTTGACCTCTGCAAAGTGGGCGTAAAATGCCACTAGAGCAGAATGGTTTGAAGACTACCTGAAAGAGTTGGTTTGTTTTCAAGTCCTCCTGTTGCTTTGTACATAAGAAGTTCAGGTCTTGTCTACCCTGGAAGATTCTATGGCCAGCTGGCGAACTAGCAGGAATCTGCCATCACAGGCACTAGTGAAATGAAACCGAATTAACTGGAGTGGGGAAGAGCTCACCTCCTTAGGAATGAGAGAAAAGGAGTAAGTAGAGGAGCACATCACAGGAGCTGGGAATATTCAGCAGTCGGACTAGAAGGAGCTGCACCCTACTTCTGGCTTAAGCATGTGCCTTGCTGACTCAGCTCCTAGGGAAGTGGCTGAACTACCCCCTTTCTGGGAGGACAGGGGTCTGGGTGTGGGGGCAGGCCCAGGGTTTCAAGGAGCCTGGTGTGTTTCAAGAAGTTGTGGGTTTTTGTTGCCTTCTTTGCTACAATGCTGGAGATACTGAGACAGGCCAGAACTGGACTTGGGGCACGGGGGGGAGGCCCAAAGACCTCACCATTCTCCTCCTTCCCTAAGCCAGGAATGGGCAGCTGGGCCTCAGGCTGCTCTCCGTTAAACTGCCCTTTTACGACCCTTAGGGCTCATTATGGCAGCAGGTCTTGCCCAAGTGCAGCATGCGCTAGCCATGTGATCATCGCACTCCCAGCATGGCCCTGACCTGTCCCTCACACGGGGGATCCTTAGCAGCAGTCAGGCAGAAGTCCTCTCTGTTGTTGGAGACTGGGAAATGTCTCCATGGTCCTGTAAGAAAAGCTCAAATGGACTTTTGACATCAGCACTTTCCTATGGTTAAAATCCACCCAGTGACTTGCTGTTTGACCATTTCCAACTCTTTTATCAATAGTGATTTAACGGAAACCAGGCTGTTCTAACCACAGGGAAATCATCTCCTTGTCAAGGGATCCCACACTCCTGGCCCCGTAAGTTGAGAGTTGAGGAAACTCCCAATGGATTCCGGGGCACTCAGAGAGCACAGCCACAGAGCATGGACCATGCTAGGCCTTCACGTAAAAACAAGGGCATTTGTGCATTTGCTTTTTGTGGGCCTCCATTCTAGACTTTGCCCAAGGCTGGGGGGTATTTTTGTCATGGCAAATGTTGGGGAAAAGACATGGCTTTGTCATGGCAAAAGGGCAGAAATCTCAAATTCAGGGGAAAACTGATTGGAGAGAAAGTCACACGTTGTCACTGAGTGGAGCCAAATCTCTTTCATTTTGCAGTGGGGGTGATTTGAAAACATTTCATCCTAACGTGTTCTTCTGAAGAAAACGGTTTAAAAACCCAGGTCTGTCTGTTCTTTACACTGAACAGACAGACCTAAAAGTTTCAAAAGGACAGTCAGGGCCAGATTTTCAGTTCTGCTCTTATTTAGATTAATAAATGGTCAGGTTTTCAGAAGAGCTCAGGCAAATGAGATGCTGGGTTCCCTTAAAAATCCAGCACATAGAGAGTACTTCTGTATAAATACATGGGAATCTCATTCAGTGGCTCAGGTTACAAAAAGCATGGGTCTGATCCCCACTGGCCCACACCCTTACATTTATACAGAGTGCTCATAAAACCCCAGCACTGCTATTTTTTGCAGAATTCTCATCTCAAAGCATTTTATGCCCTCGTGGTACAGATGAAAGAGGTGCAAGGCCATGGGGGGAGCAGGCCATGTGACTTGGCAGGCAACCCCCTTATAAGTCACAAAAGTCCTGGCTGTGGCAAACATATAGCGTTAGCCAGAAAGGAGCAAGGGCACCCAGTTTTCTCCCCAACATGCTAGTGACCTAATGGCCCAGATTCTCTGCTGCAATCAGTCCCCATGGGGCAGGAGCTACTTACAGCTCCCTGATCCTCCAGCCAGCTCCCTGATCCTTCCTTACAGCCCCCTGATCCTCCAGCCAGTTTTACACCATCCCCTTCCCCATCATCTGCTGAGGTTAAAGCAACCCAGGGGCTAAACTCTGCCAAGTAATGACAGGTGTCTAAGGAGCCATCTACCAATCAGGGATAGCCAGAACATGCTCCTACACTGCCCAGCCCTCAGTATCCACTCTACTGGTTGCTGCAGACATAGGAGCTGGCTTTGCCAGCTACACACCTTCTGGAAACTCCATCCTGCCAGCAGAGAAGAGGTGGCCAGGTTCTGTGCCCATTGCACTGCCAGAATGCATAAGAATGGCCCTACTGGGTCAGACCAAAGGTCCATCTAGTTCAGTATCCTGTCTTCTGACAGTGGCCAATGCCAGGTGCCCCACAGGGAATGAACAGGACAGGTAATCATCAAGTGATCCATAACCTGTCACTCATTCCCAGCTTCTGGCAAACAGAGGCTAGGGACACCATCCCTGCCCATCCTGGCTAATAGCCATTGATAGACATATCCTCCATGAACTTATCTAGTTCTTTTTTGAACCCTGTGATGGTCTTGGCCTTCACAACATCCTCTGGCAAGGAGTTCCACAGGTTGACTGTGCATTGTATGAAGAAATACTTCCTTTTATTTGTTTTAAACCTGCTGCCTATTCATTTCATTTGGTAACCCCTAGTTCTTGTGTTATGAGAAGTAGTAAACAACACTTTCTTATCTACTTTATCTACACCAGTCATGATTTTATAGACTTCAATCATATTTCCCCTTAACCCTCTCTTTTCCAAGCTGAAAAGTCCAGTCTTATTAATATTTCCTCATATGGAAGTTGTTCCATACTCCTAATCATTTTTGTTGCCCTTTTCTGAATCTTTTCCAATTCCAATATATCTTTTTTGAGATGGGGTGATCACATCTGCACACAGTATCCAAGACATGGGCGTACCATAGATTTATATAGAGGCAACATGATATTTTCTGTCCTATTATCTCTCCCTTTCTTACTGATTCCCAACATTCTGTTCACTTTTTTGACTGACGCTGCACATTGAGTGGATGTTTTCAGAGAAGTATCCACAATGATTCCAAGATCTTTTTCTTGAGTGGTAACAGCTAATTTAGATCCCATCATTTTATATGCATAGCTGGGATTATGCTTTCCAATGTGCATTACTTTGCATTTATCAACATTAATTTTATTTGCCATTTTGTTGTCCAGTCACTCAGTTTAGTGAGATCCTTTTGTAGCTCTTCACAGTCTGCCTAGGTCTTAACTATATTTAGTAATTTTATATCTACAAGTTTTGCCAACTCACTGTTTACCCCTTTTTCTAGATCATTTATGAATATGGGGGACACCACTATTTACCTCTCTCCATTCTGAAAACTGACCATTTATATCTGCCCTTTGTTTCCTGTCTTTTAACCAGTTACTGATCCATGAAAGGACCTTCCCTCTTATACCATGTCAGCTTACTTTGCATAAGAGCCTTTGGTGAGGGAGCTTGTCAAATGCTTTCTGAAAATCTAAATACACTATATCCGCTGGATCCCCTTGGTCCACATGCTTGTTGACCCCCTCAAAGAATTCTAGTAGATTGGTGAGGCATGATTTCCCTTTACTAAAACCATGTTGACTATTCGTCAACAAATTATGTTCATCTATATGTCTGACAATATTGTTCTTTATTATAGTTTCAACCAGTTTGCCCGGTACTGAAGTCAGGCTTACAAGCCTGTAATTGCTGGTATCACCCCTGGAGCTCTTTTTAAAAATTGGCATTACATTGTCTAGTCTCCAGTTACCTGGTACAGAAGCTGATTTAAATGAGAGGTTACAGACGACAGTTAGTAGTTCTGCAATTTAACATTTGAGTTCCTTCAGAACTCTTGGGTGCTACCATCCGGTCCTGGTGACTTATTGTTGTTTAATTTATCAATTTGTTCCAAAACCTCCTCTAATGACATCTCAGTCTGGGATAGTTCCTCAGATCAGTCACCTAAAAAGAATGGATCCGGTTTGGGAATCTCCCTCAGCCGTGAAGACCAATGCAAGAATTCATTTAGTTTCTCTGCAATGGCCTTGTCGTCCTTGAGTGCTCCTTTAGCACCTCGATCGTCCAATGGCCCCACTGGTTGTTTAGCAGGCTTCCTGCTTCTGATGTACTTTAAAAAAATTGCTATTACTTTTTGAGTCTTTGCCTAGCTGTTCCTAAAATTCTTTTTGGACCTTCCTACTTGTATTTTTACACTTTGTTTGCCAGTGTTTAAGCTCCTTTCTATTTTCCTCACTAGGATTTAACTTGCACTTTTTAAAGGATGCCTTTTCGCCTCTCACTGCTTCTTTTACTTTGTTGTTTAGCCACAGTGGCTCTTTTTTTGGTTCTCTTACTATGTTTTTTAATTTGGGGGATACGTTTAAGTTTAGCATCTATTATGGGCAGGGGGCAGGGATGAGGAGGCCCAATGTGTTTATCCCTGAAGCAGCTCTATAGGATTTCACACGGTCCAAAACACATCACAGGCAAATTGAGCCAGCAAAGCTTCCCTCCAGCATGAGATGCGGAGACACCACAGATCGGTTCTGGGGAAATGGACCGGCCCTCTGCAACCAGTGGAAAAGAGCCAGCTTTTAGAAAACAGATCCCATGCTCTTAGCACGATGTTCCACTGGCTGTTTAGGAACCATCCCAGTGGCAATTCACATGCCTGCCACCGGACAATAATTTTCCAATCTACCAGCCCTGCCTGGTCCCCAGCTGACCTCCCATGGCATCCACTGAGGCTAAACCAGTGGCTTACCAGCACTGTTCCCCAGCTCCCATCATGAAGTGTCTTGTATTAGGGGATGGGGACAAGCATGAAGACATTTAACTGGCCTATCACCACTCTCTTAGGCAGGACTGCACTGCAGGGCAGCGTACTCCCCTCTGTTAGTTTCCAGCTGTCAGCTCTCAAGGCCAGATAGAAAGGGCTAGAGTTAATGGGGTGCCCTGTGTTAAATGCTGCCATAGGGAGAGCTCCATTCCCAGTGATGCAGGGTGATGCAGGCCCCTCCTGGGATGACCGCTGAGACAAGGTGAACTCCCGCCCCCCCCCCCAGGAGAGATGAGGTGGCAAGTACAGCACCCAGCACAATGGGGTCCTGAGCCATGACTAAAGCTCCTAGGTGCTACCGTAATACACCTAATAAATAACATACAGCACCCAGCACAATGGGGTCCTGAGCCATGACTAAGGCTCCTAGGTGCTACCGTAATACACCTAATAAATAACATACAGCGCCCAGCACAATGGGGTCCTGAGCCATGACTAGGGCTCCTAGGCGCTACCGTAATACACCTAATAAATAGCATACAGCGCCCAGCACAATGGGGTCCTGAGCCATGACTAAGGCTCCTAGGTGCTACCGTAATACACCTAATAAATAACATACAGCGCCTAGCACAATGGGGTCCTGATCCATGACTAGGGCTCCTAGGCGCTACCGTAATACACCTAATAAATAACATACAGCGCCCAGCACAATGGGGTCCTGAGCCATGACTAGGGCTCCTAGGCGCTACGTAATACACCTATATAAATAACATACAGCGCCCAGCACAATGGGGTCCTGATCCATGACTAGGGCTCCTAGGCGCTACCGTAATACACCTAATAAATAACATACAGCGCCCAGCACAATGGGGTCCTGAGCCATGACTAAGGCTCCTAGGTGCTACCGTAATACACCTAATAAATAACATACAGCGCCCAGCACAATGGGGTCCTAAGCCATGACTAGGGCTCCTAGGCGCTACCGTAATACACCTAATAAATAACATACAGCGCCCAGCACAATGGGGTCCTGAGCCATGACTAGGGCTTCTAGGTGCTACCGTAATACACCTAATAAATAACATACAGCGCCCAGCACAATGGGGTCCTGAGCCATGACTAGGGCTCCTAGGCGCTACCGTAATACACCTAATAAATAACATACAGCGCCCAGCACAATGGGGTCCTGAGCCATGACTAGGGCTCCTAGGCGCTACCGTAATACACCTAATAAATAACATACAGCACCCAGCACAATGGGGTCCTGATCCATGACTAGGGCTCCTGGGCGCTACCGTAATACACCTAATAAATAACATACAGCACCCAGCACAATGGGGTCCTGAGCCATGACTAGGGCTCCTAGGCGCTACCGTAATACACCTAATAAATAATGTATAGCGCCCAGCACAATGGGGTCCTGAGCCATGACTAGGGCTCCTAGGCACTACGATAATACAAATAAACACTACTACTACTACTACTACTATAATTAAATCACATCATCATTATCTCCACTGTGCCCTGCACTGGGCTCTGGGCCATCAGGGCAGTCTGGTCTCCACTGAGAGCGGGCACAGGAGCTGAGCTAGCACCAGCTGCAGAATGGGTGCTCTCAAGCGACACAGCCCCGGCTACCCTGCTTTCTGCCTTGCCAAACCAGCACAAGCCACTTTGGGAGCTGCGGTGGCTGCCTGTGAAGAAGTGGGCGCCAGGCAAGGCATGGACTCTCACAGGGAACCCTCAGTCCTGTTCCCACCTTTATTAAACATGACTACACTATCTGCCCCCTGCAAGCTGCATGAATCCTGCACCACACTGGACTGGCTTCCCCCTTGGGGCCATGTTCCAGAGCATCAGTCACGCTTAGCGGAGATGACGCCCCCCAGTGATGAAGGCAGCATATTACCTCAGTCCTTGCATTCAATGTCCGTGCAGACAATGTCCTCTTCGGAGCTCAGCTGGGGAGCACTGGAGACATGTAGAACATGAACCCAGCCACTGCAGGCTAGGTCCTGGAGCGTGTCCACTGACTGCAAAGGAAGCTGACACTGGCTGCTTCATTGTGACATCTCTCAAGGATCTCTGGTGCTTGCCTCTTGGAGGAGAAAGGGTGACCTCCTCTGTGAAGGAGCCACTGCACTGGGCCTTCCTCAGTGGCCCTTTCACGGGGTGACCCAGTCGAGATGCTGCAAGTTAGGAAGTTGTTGAGCTAGAACGAGGAGACTTTGTGCCATCAAGTTTGACCATTCCCTAGCAGAGTCAGGCAGTGGGCACTGGCACTTTTGGTGAACCCAGAAAGTGTACAGCCCTTGGACGGGCGGGCACGGCTGCCTAGCAGTGATCCTTCCAGAGACTGACTCACGGCGATGGCTGATGCTGCAGGGCTCTGCTCTGGGCAGTACTGACCGGGACCAGCCACAAGGGAATGACTGACTCCTCGTGTGCTCATGACCAGATGGTGCATGCCTTAGGACTTCTGACTCAGACTGCCTGATTTTCCTCTCCCTTGCACCAGTGTAATGACATTCTCTTCAATGGCGGCACTCCTGAGTTACATCAGCAGGTGGAGCGTCCCCCCCCCCCCCCCGGTATATTTATGCAACCCCTTCCTCAAGGCAGGAGTCTGAGGCTGTCACCGCAGGGTGTGAGGGGCTGGGGCCCAATGTCCTGCACCTCATGTGATCACTGCACCTGTGGTACGGGATGTGACATGCTCCAAGTTTGATGTGTGTGTCGTGCTCCCATTGCACGAGGGGCAAAGCCAGGGGAGACTCAGGCCTCAGATCTGCTGCTCACGTGCCAGAGTGCAATGGCTCTTTGCAGCGCGTCACACTGGGTGCTGGCCATGAGTGAGTTCTTTGTTCGGAGGAGCCCTCAGGTTGGGTCCCCCCAGCTAGTGTGACTCAACCCAGCGCCGCTGACTTCCGCGGGGATCCGGCCCTGTTTGGAAGGTTGGGTAAACCAAAGGAGAAGTGTGGGCTTTTGGGTTCAGGGGCTTTTTGCAGGGGGTGTTCTTCAGCATGGAGACTCCATTAGACTCTGTGTCTAATGGGGTTCCTGGTGACCGATGCAGAGCCATGATCAATGCACTACAAACCCTGGGCGACTAAGCGCCACAGGAAGACTGCCCATGGAAGTACCTTGGCAGTACCCCAGTGCCCTCTGATTGGTTCAGGTGCACTATTTAAGCCTCCAGAGCAGTCCAAGAAGCTCTCTGTAGAACTTAGAGTTCTTGGCCTGTGGCGCTTACTGGCTCTGCCCTTATTCCCTGTTTTGGACCCCAGCTCTGTGCTTCAGTGCAGATTCCTGACTCTGGTTATGACCTTCTGCTTGACTCCTGCTCCCTGACTCTGGCTAGATGGCTACTCTGACCACTAGGCCTGACTCCCAGGCCAGGCTGCCCAATTCCCAGTCATGGCAGTCTGGTTGCACATCTGTGTCATGCCATTGGCTTCTGTGGAGTTATTCCTGACCAACACCATGACAAGGAAGCAGGATAAGGCCCTAGGAGTCAGGTATTAACACTGACTCCTGATGGATGTGAGTGCAGGGCTAACAGTCAGGAGCGTCTGTCCACAAACAAGATACAGCACGAGGAGGATCTGTGTCACCACTCCCGATCAGTGTGCCTCTGAGGGTGAGGGGGACTAGCGTGTTCACGTTCTATTTCTGGGGTTTGAAGCCACTTTAACCCAACTCCAATATCACCCACATGTCCTTCTGTGTCCTCAAAACCATCCACATCCCCCCATATCCCAGAATCCTTCCCAGCCACGTCCCTTAGTGCAGAATGCTTGGGTCGTATAGTCACCCTACCAAGAAGGGAGACCATGAAACCATAGGAGGTGCAGTCAGGGCCAGCGCTTCCATTTAGGTGACCTAGGGGGTCGCCTAGGGCACCAGGATTTGGGGGGGCGGCATTGCTGCCCTTGGTGGCAATTCGGCAGCGGGGGGCCCTTCCGCGCTCCGGGTCTTCGATGGCAATTCTGCGGCGGGTCCTTCACTCGTTCCGGGACCCGCCGCAGAATTGCCGCCAACGCCAATTGCTGCCGCCAACGCCAACGACTGGGAGCGTGGAAGGACCCCCTCCTAGGGCATCAAAACCCCTGGCACCGCTCCTGGGTGCAGTTCTCCCACGGATCCCGGCAGTCTATAGAGGAGAAAGGGATCATGAGGCACCTGACTCCCATGGGGCCCTGAGGTAGCTTTTCTAAATCAAAATATTTGATTTCAATTTCTCACCAAAAAGTCAGTGGTGCAAAAATGACATTTTCCAACTCTCTGTAACAGGCCCGTGCTCCCTGCACCCACCATTGAAATGGGGCCACCTCTGTGGCACAGAATAGGCCCTGACTCAGAGGGAGCAGGCTACCTACTGAATCAGCCGCACCACTTCCTGTATTCCTCCTGCCTGAATCCATCCAGCCGGCACTGTGTGCACATATTTCTGCACTCAGCAGCCCCCCTGCCCCCCCGACCGGGACTAAAGAAGGAACCTCTAACTGGGTCTCCGTTGTTAAAGGATTTTGAGCAGAGATGAGCCTGACCCACAAATTTCAGCTTCACATCTGGATCCAGACGGCCCCAAATCCTTTAGGCCATCTCTAAGGGGCAGCAAAACTATGTCACAAGAGCCTCTGGTGGGGCCAGCTGTTGTTTACAAAGAGGTCTTTGTAAACAGCACACAACTCTGCAGCTACAAGTGTGATTTTCCACCCATTGCAGTTTCACTCCAGGGTAACGCTGTTGGGCTCTGTGCTGGCATAGGGCTGGCACAGCTCTGGGGAAGAGGTGCTTTAAGACACCTTAATACTCTTCTGATTGTGGGCTGATCTAAGTAGTGCTGGCTGGTAATGATCATCTCCAACAGCTGGAGGTTGCTGAACCACAGCAGTGTCCCCGCCCCTCTCCTTTTCCCAGCCACACCCCCTATCCTGGGGGCTGCAAGGGAAGTGGCGTGGGTCTGGTTCTGATGGGGCTGTGCAGCCCTGAGATTCCCCACTCCCGCAGAAGTCCCCAGGAAGCTGGTTAAGCTGGCTTTATGGCCCCTTTGTGCTGCCCAGAAGTACAAAAAGGCTGTGTCAGGGCCAAAGATCTGGCTCCTTGTGTACTGGGGAGTTACACCGGCTTTATGCTGAGTGCAAGTGAGAGCAGACTCAGCTCTTCTGCTTGCAAAAGGAACCCTCCCACATGTCAATCGCTGCAGCAGTCTCTGATGTATTTGGGGTTTGGGTTCTGAATCAGCGTGGGGCATGGGTCGCTTGCTGGTGGATTCTCTGCAGTTTGAGGTCTTCAAACCAGTTCTGAGGATTTCAATAACTCAGTCCTGGATTAGGGGTTGTTATAAAATTGGATGGGTGGGGTTCTGTGGCCTGCCTTGTGCAGGAGGTCAGACTAGATGATCATATTGGTCCCTTCTGACCTATGAGTCTATGAGTCTATGAATCCTGCCATTTCCACGGAGGGCTAGTGCTTTGTGATGCAATATGTAAGGGTCTCTCGCTACAAGGCCTCTCAGGGTGGCTTCGGCTGTCCATGGCAGAAAGCATGCCAGCAAAAGAAACAACACAATGATATGCATTAGGCTAAGCCATACCCCGTGACGTCTGGGACAGAGCTTAAAAAGAGGATTGTCTCAGCCAAAAGGGGCCGTACGCTTGAGCCCGGGAGAACGCACGGAAAAAAAAAGGGAATGCTTAGCACCCACGGACTGTGGCCCCACCTGCACTCTGCCCCAAGGCCCTGCTCCACTTGGCTTCATCTCATATAGCCCTGCCCATTCTGTGCCTCTTCTCGCCCTTGCTCTTCCTCCTCCCCGAAGACTTCCGCTGTGTGCTCCTCTCTGCCTCTCTCCCCGTCACTCACCCTTAAGGCAGGAGAGGGTGGAGAGGAGCGAGTGGGAGGCGCTCAGGGGAGGGGGTGGAGAGTATCGGGGGGGGGTTCTAGGGGGAGGCAACAGAGGTGGGAAGAGGTGGAGTGAGGCGTGTGAATGGTGTTCTTGGGCGAAGAGGCTGAGTGGGACTGGGAGTGAAGCACCCACCAACAAAAACAAAAGTCGGTGCCTGGAGGGTCGGCAACCATAGTGTCACAGGACATCTGGCCTGTTTGCTCTTGCCAACTTATGACTCGTGTGCTATTCAGAATAAACTATTCTAAACAGCCTGGCCTACCTATAATAAAACAATTTTTACTATTCAGACCAGCCAGCATACAGTTCAAAAAGGCTTTTGGCTCAGCTAAGTGGTGCCTTACCTCAACACCATAAGCCAGAAGGTTTTCAAACTGTGGGGCGAGCGGTGGAGCGTGGGGTGATGCCAGGTGGCTTCACACCCTGAAGAACAGCAGCAAGACAAGGAACAATGCTAGTAACTACTGAATTGCAAGTAAAATAAATGAAGCTATAAAATAGGTGAACATATTTATATACAATATATGAAACTGCCGTATCTTTTTTGCATGCTGAGCACCAACTCTGAGCACCGACCATCTCTCAGCCAGTGTCCTGTTTTCAGTTTCGGGAACTATGATCCCCCTACTTCTTGGTGAGTGGAGACAGTTACAGCCTGGGAATCCCTAGACTTGGCCCATCCTGGAAGATGTGGGCTGGCTGGAGAACCCAGCCCATAGTGGAGAATGGGACCATGTGGAAACTGACTGAGGACTCCCCTGGGGCACCACAGTTCAATAGCTGACTCAAAATACTTAGGTTCTTTTGACCAAAATATTTCAATTTGGGGGCATTTGGTTTTTCAACAATTTTTTTTTTAAATTTTACATAGTTGATATTTTTCTTTATAAGGTAGATAGAAATCTGGTTAGATCATTGGGCTCAACGGGAGTGATCAACGGCTCCATGTCTAGTTGGCAGCTGGTTTCAAGTGGAGAGCCCCAAGGGTCGGTCCTGGGGCCGGTTTTGTTCAATATCTTCATTAGTGATCTGGAGGATGGCGTGGATTGCACCCTCAGCAAGTTTGCAGATGACACTAAACTTGGAGGAGTGGTAGATACACTGGAGGGTAGGGATGGGATACAGAGTGACCTAGACAAATTAGAGGACTGAGCCAAAAGAAACCTGATGAGGTTCAATAAGGACAAGTGCAGAGTTCTGCACTTAGGACGGAAGAATCCCATTCACTTTTACAGACTGGGGACTGAATGGCTAGGCAGCAGTTCTGCAGAAAAGGACCTAGGGGTTACAGTAGATGAGAAGCTGGATATGAGTCGACAGTGTGCCCTTGTTGCCAAGAAGGCTAACAGCATTTTGGGCTGTATAAGTAGGGGCATTGGCAGCAGATTGAGGGATGTGATCATTCCCCTCTATTCAACATTGGTGAGGCCTCATCTGGAGTACTGTGTCCAGTTTTGGGCCCCACACTACCAGAAGGATGTGGAAAAATTGGAAAGAGTCCAGCGGAGGGCAACAAAAATGATTAGGGGGCTGGAGCACATGACTTATGAGGAGAGGCTGAGGGAACTGGGATTATTTCGTCTGCAGAAGAGAAGAATGAGGGGGGATTTGATAGCTGCTTTCAACTACCTGAAAGGGGGTTCCAAAGAGGATGGATTTAGACTGTTCTCAGTGGTACCAGATGACAGAACAAGGAGTAACGGTCTCAAGTTGCAATGGGGGAGGTCTAGGTTGGATATTAGGAAAACCTTTTTCACTAGGAGGGTGGTGAAGCACTGGAATGGGTTACCTAGGGAGATGGTGGAATCTTCATCCTTAAAGGTTTTTAAGGCCTGGCTTGACAAAGCCCTGGCTGGAATGATTTAGTTGGGAATTGGTCCTGCTTTGAGCAGGGAGTTCGACTAGATGACCTCGTGAGGTCCCTTCCAAACCTGATATTCTATGATTCTATGATTCAAAAAAATCTCTTAATTTGCAAACCCATTTTCCACTGACAACCAGTTTTGATGGAAAATTTTTGCCCTGCCCAAGTTGCTCTGAAAGTGTGAGTGCCTTGGTGAAAGGCTGGGTGGCCAAAACCTGGTTACAATGGTAAGCTTTGGGCCAAGATTGATTTTCTACTTTTTAAACAGACTTTTTCCAACAGGTAACTCCCCTGTGAGCTCTTTCACCAATTCTTACTTTCCTTTCAGGTTATTGCTAATTAGTCACTATCTTGTCTAACTTTCACTATTAGACTCTGACCCTCCCTTCCCTCCCACACATCTGTTTCATTTACACATTCCTGGCATTTGCTAGACCTTGTGGCCAAAAATCCCCTGAAGGAACAGAAATTTGGTTTACAAAATTCGTTACTCTGGGGCCTAATGACTGTGACAGTTTCTTAGGATTTGTGATCCATTCATAATGATACATTGCAAAGGAAAGACTCAGTTTCTGTCAATGAAGAACAGCAAAGTTGGGGAGAAGACAGCACCTGTAACTGGGCTAGTTAATTTAACTGGTGTAGATTTCTAGTTTCCCTCTCTGCCACCAGCATGGGTTCTCATATTGTTGCTGTAACACTTGCTGGTGTGAGGCAATTGCAGAGTTCCTTAGGACCGGCTACAAACAGTGATCAAAGCTGTACTCTTCCACCCACAACATGGAGCTACCAGTGATGTATGCAGAACCTCCCTCACTGCAGTATGCAAGAGCTTTTCCAGCTTGGCTTATCTCTGTAGCTAAATAAGCACGCCTGCATTCTGCCTTAGCCAGAGGAGCCTTGGAACACACCATGCTCCAGCTAGTTCTGCTCTCTCCCAAACTCAAACATTCAGAAGAGAGATAAATCCCCATGCTTCAGGGCATAGTCCAGTCACTCACTGCTCCGAGTCAGGAAGAAACTTCCCCTATGAACGGTTTATATTTGTATGGATCCTAACTCCTTCCTCAGAAGCAGCTGATTGTGGCCACTGTTAAAGCCATGATACTGGATAGGATGGACCAGTTGTCAGAGCCAGTCTGGCAATCCCTACATTCCCCCAGGCGCTCTAGGGGCTGGCTATCTCTGCTGCACTATATTCTTCAGTGATTGCCATCTCACGCTCGGCCAGATAAGAAGAGTTTTGCAAGTAAGGAAAACAGGGAAATGTGAGGCTATTTTGTAACAGTGGTAAATCCATGCAGGCAACTGGGAATCCCACTGAACTAATTTCCATTACAGGATGACAAAATTTATGGACATGGGCAGGGGCTGAGAAAAGAGAGAGTTACATTGGATGAGCCACTTCCTGAAGTCTTTACACAGGCAAAATGCTCATTGACTTCAAGGCGAGATTGCCCCAGTCAGCAAGGAGTAAGGTCTTCCAAAGAGCTGAGTGACATTTTTCTCACAAAACATTTTTCCCCCAGCAAAGAAATGCAGATTCAGATATACACAGACGTTGAGAATATGAGTCAATTTCACAGAATTGTTTTGGTGAAATAAAAAAACCAAAAAACCCCGCCCATTAAAAAAATTCCAAAAAAGTCAAAATGTTGTGTTTCCCCATTTTCTAAATAGAATAGGTCTACTTTTCAATTCGGACCAACATTTCATTTCAACATTGCTTTTAATGAAAAAATTTAATATAAAATTAACAATCTGGTTATACAAAAATAAGTGGGTCTGACTTATCAGAATGATCAGAATGATCCAGGTAGCCTACTCCCATGAGAGAAAAACATTTAAATCCATAAATAAAATATTCTTGTGTTCATATTTAAAAAAAAAATATATATATATATATATAAACCACATATTTTTAAATAGATCTTTCCAGTACAAAGCTATTTTAAATTAAACCATTGTACATAATAAATACAGAACCTGTATAAATATTAATCTATAAATTATTACAGAGCAGGGCATGCTGGTTGTTTCGAAGGTCATGTTTCATTAGGTTGGCATACCCTCCAAGGGTACAACAGTGCCTTAGGACATCAGCACAGCACCAGCAGGTGATGCCACTCCCAAGGTAATACCAGGGAATTAATACTCCTCTAGAGTCATTTCGACAGCAATACAAATTACCAGGCCAGATCCTCAGTGAAGTCTGTGGAGCTAAACCAAGTTACTCCAGCTGAGGATCTAGACCGTGGTCTGGGATCTCAAAACAACCTCTAGAAAAGCATAACAAGGGGCATAAAGAGAAGAAACATCTGCAGCGGTCATGTGCTGAGTGGTGTTGGATCCTGGTTAGGAGAGACACATACTCCACAGTGCACAGTGACTTAGTCAGGCTGGGTCACTGGACCTTTGAATCACTGGAAAAATCAGGCCAAGTTTAACAACATGTTTAATGTTCAGACAGTCAATGCTGCCGGGCCACAGTAACCTCATGATCTGATCTGACCTGCGAGTGACTGGTATGAAGCTGCTTCACAGGCTAGCGGCTTCAATCCAGCTAGTGCAGGTAACAATCGAGTGAAGACATGGCAGTGAAGGCAGTTACAGGCCCAGCGTGGACTCAGCTGGCTGCCTTCAGTGCTGTTGTTACTCACGCTAGCTGGATTCAAGTGAGCTAGGCAGCCCATGCACGGCTTTTGCTGTGTAGACATACCCTTTGCCAGCTCTCTGTTACTGGTGACGGGGAATAACCAGTTAATCTCACATATAATTTAAGTTTCTATACCCGGGACCAGATTGTCCATTGCCCAGCACCTTGGGTCATCATTTGCCCCAGTGCTAACTGAGCATAAATTGTTACCGTTCTGTTTTAGAGGCATCTTATTACACTTACTTGTCATTGGTGTAAATCATTGCTCAAGGTGTCGGGCAATGGAAAAAATCAGCCAAGTGGGCAAAATGGGTTAAACTAGGGTTGCATCATCAGGATAGATCAAGGGTGGGCAAACTTTTGGCCTGAGGGCCACATCTGGGTATGGAACTTGCATGCAGGACCATGAATGCTCACAAAATTTGAGGTTGGAGTACAGGAGGGGGTGAGGGCTCCAACTGGGGGTGCGGGCTCAGGAGTGGGGCCAGAAATGAGGAGTTCAGGGGGGGGAAGGGGGATCTTGGCTGGGGCAGAGGTGCGGGTGAGGGATCTGGCTGGGTGTGCAGGCTCTGGGGTGCAGGAGGGTAGGACAAAGGAGTTTGGAGGGTGGGAGGAGGATCTGGGCTGGGGAAGCAGTTGGGGTGTGAGAGGGGGTCAGGGATGCAGGCTCTTGGCTGCGCTTACCTCAAGCAGCTCCCAAAAGCAGAGGTATGTCCTCCCTCTGGCTCCTATGCTGAGGCATGGCCAGGTGCTGCCCCTGCAGCTCCCACTGGCCCTATTTGCTTGGGGTGGGGGCAGCATGTGGAGCCCCCGGGCTGCCCGTATGCATAGGAGCCAGAGGGGGCCATGCCGCTGCCTCCGGGAGCCGGGCAGAGCAAGCACCTGACCCTGCTCCCTGGCAGGAGCTCAAGGGCTGGATTAAAATGTCTGAAGGGCTGGATGCAGCCCCTGGGCCATAGTTTGCCCACCCCTGGAATAGATGCTGGTTCTTTGTGCATTTGGATCCAGCCTATTCTACTGTAAAGGATCTCAAACAATGCAGTAATGAACCATTCCTGCAGAATCTGGTAGTGCTTTTGATAAGAAAAAAGGCGCCTTGGCTTCTGTACGCTGTGCAGAGGTATCTGGAAGCTCTCAGGCAAGCTTTCCATAAGTGCATGGCCCCCAGCAGCTCCCATTGAGACTGAAGGAGAAACCCCTCCAACCGCTTGAGAACAACAGAGAATCCTTCCCACTCCCCAGAGCAATGGTGGCTGCTGCATGCCAAGCACTTTGCCGATCTGGCCCCAAGGGACTGTCTGTCCTGGCACATTGAGTGTGGGACCAGACCGTGACATGGCTCTGGTGTTCCTGTACTGAGCTCCTGTGCAGCCACTTCTCAGGGTTATACAGGAGTTGTGTATTTCATTCAAGTGTTTTTTGGAAACCTAGCTCCGTCCCTACTACCAGGTCTGGGCGGCAGCCATCTAGGGTTCCCTGGCTCCCCCTGGGTGGTTCATTCAGGAGTGCGAGGAACCCTCCTTTCTTTTTGTGCCTTTCCGTCTTTTCCTTTGATCTCTGAGTGCCTGCGGCGCTTTCTTCCCCGAGCCCCTGGCCAGTTTCTCCAGGAACTTGCTATAGTTCCCGAGCACTTTGCATCCGTCAATCTTTTGCTGGAAAGTGTTAGTGACTGCAGGTCTCTCTGGGGTGCGCCTGGAGTTGGGCAAGACGCCCTTGAGACAGAGGGCGCAGAAAGTGTTGGAGAGAAGCCCTCTCACCGCCCACTGAGTGCTTTCGAGTCTGCCAAGTAGTGCAGCACCTGGGGTGCTCAGCACCTGCTGCTGCTTTTTGATGTTCTCGAGGGCGTCCTTCATGTGCACCAGAGTCCGGTATAGCTCCTGCAGCATGACCATCTTTGGCTGGTCTGTTATATTCTCTGTAGGAAACCACTGTATAGCCTCATCACAGAGTCGGCGAAGCTCGGACGTAAGCAAGCCCTGGTGAGTCAACTGGAAATAAAAATAAAGATGCAATGCCAGCCACCATGGGAGAGATTGACAGAGTCACTTGGGCCATGGTTACGTGGCCAGTAAAAGAAACTTTCTTAGACAAACACCTGTCAATGATTGTCTCACTCTTGCCTCAACATGAGGGGATGGGCTAAATGACCCCTTGAGGACCCTTCCAGCCTAAATGTGTATGATTCACTACATTACATTTATAGCAACAGGACACTACCTATCGTGGGACCTCAAAGCACTCTGCAGACGTTAAGCAATTAATTGGCACACCAGCTGACAGAAATAGGTCAATATTATTACAGCCATTTTATAGATGGTGAAACTGAGGCATAGAAACATGAAGTAACTTGATTAGAGAGCTGATGACAAAGCCAGAGCTAGAACCAGACTTTTTGGTACCTAGGTCAGTGCTTTATTTACCAAACCATGCTTCTTCTACTATAGACCTTGCACTGGACTAGAGGATCCAGTACTAGTGCTTGACAAAGTACATACGTATTCAACAACATGAAAATGCAGCTACTTCTGGGGTGCACAGTAGCAGCTAGCAAGCCAAACCACAGCAGGAGAATGGGAGATCTTGGCTGAGGACATGACACAAATTTCAGCTCCATGTTCATACAGTGCAGGCAGGACTGCGGCTTTTAAGATCTAAGAAAACTCCCACGCTCTAAATTGCTTGGAACCCAGTTCTCCTCTGGCAACATGGCAAGGCTGGGAGCTTTGCTGGTCATGGTGCTGCAAGGAACATGAGTATGTCAGAGGGAATGCTGACACTGCTTGGGCCTGCCTAGTTAGATGGAAGTGTTCTCCACAGTCAGCTCACAGGTGATTACTCTGACAATGGCAGTCAGGTACATCCAGCCAGACGGCACCAGCTGTGCTGCTGCAGGCACCAAACACGTCTTAACATTCCTCTGATCTATGATTCATTGGCCTGTGAGTTCCCTCCCACACACACATTCTGGCCGAAGCTCAGGGAAGCACTGTTGGGCTCTGGGGAAATCTAGCTGGAGGGAAGGTGACTGTGTCAGTGGGGTTATTCCCCCAGACCACCCACACACTTCCAACGACTCACAGTGCACCAGTCTGCCATCCCAGCTAGTCATGCTGACTCTACCACGTGGCATTTCCAGCAAACTCCTGTCCCAACAATACGGCAGGACACAGAGCAGGTCCCATACCTTTTTTGGGCAGAAGGATCCCAATATCATTGCATGTCAGTGAAACAGCCACCTTTGTGGCAGACACGGGGGACCAAACTAGTGACCTTCAGAGCTAAAAGCATGAGTCTTTCCAGCTTGAGCTAAAGAGGGAGGCTGTGTGCTGTAAGAGGCCCATATGTACTGGGTGTGAGGTGCTAGGCACGTCACCCAGCCTCCACCTACATGGAAATCAGTCAGCTCCTTGCGTACTCCATGGGGCCATCCCTGTGGCTGCCACCTTGTGGGTACAGTTATGCAGTTACCAGCATGGGCCGGCCAGCCACCTTCCCCAACTCTGCTGGATGCTGCTGTTCTTAAAAGCAGTGCCTTGGGTGCTGGAGAGCTGTGCCCTCCGTGCAGAGCTTAGTGGCACCGCTTGAGAGATTCTCCCAGCCAGAGGTGCCCCCTGGAGGGCAGCACTTACATAGGACCTGAACAGCTCCTTGGCTTCCTTTTCCATCTGTCTTGTCTTTGCTGTGATTTTGTCCAGGGAATTCCGATGACACCCTCGGCAGGGGGCAGTGCTGGAGTTTACATGTGCCAGACATTGGATGAAGAGACCCTGAGACAGGGCTAGAAAGGAATAGAAAAGAGTTACATCAACTGATGCAGATGATAGGGAGACACCAAGATACCTTGGCCCACACTGGAGGCCTTGTATCAAGGCAGGCAGTAATGAAGGAGGTGTTAGCTGAAAACCTCCATGCTTTCTTTGGAAGGAAAAAAAGTAATATGTAATTGCTTCTCTGTTAAGCTCTCAGATCAGCTACTGGCCACATAACATTCTGTGAAAGCTGGCAAGATCAGAGCCCAAAGTGTCTCTTTCAGCACCAGCAATGGCTGAACGCATCAGCTGGCCATATAGCAATGTATGGCAGAGCAACTAAGGGAAGGGATAGCTCAGTGGTTTGAGCATTGGCCTGCTAAACCCAGGGTTGTGTAGCTCAATCCTTGAGGGGGTCATTTAGGGATCTGGGGCAAAAATCTGTCTGCGGATTAGTCCTGCTTTGAGCATGGGATTGGACTAGATACCTCCTGAGGTCCCTTCAAGCCCTGAAATTCTATGAATTACGTGGCTATCTAGAGTGGTTTACCACTGGGACTCAGAGTGCTTTGCAAAAGCAGGAGTCAGCCCTGATTTTCCCAGGGTTGGGAAGTGACAGCCAGCATGGTTAAAGGATCAGTGAAAACAGTCTTCGGTTTGGATGTCAATATTCCTCTGCATGTTTGCAGCCCACACTTCATAGCATTATGCTTGTGCAGGAGGGCCAAAGACTGACTTGGGAGCCAGGCTGCCTGCCCCTGGGAAGTGGATTCTAGTGGATCCAGGGTAACTGAGCTAGGATCCCTGCTTCTGCTCTCAAGGCTGACACGTGCCTGCTTCTTAGGAAGCCAGTTATAATCCCTGTGTCATTTCTTTTCCTGTTAGCTCATAGGTGGCCTGGTTTTACTCCCACTGATGTCTGAGGCCCTGAGTCGTTTCCTCTATAACAGCGTTCTTCTCTGGGGGCCCATGCTCAAGCAACCTGCTTGGGGGCCCCCCAGTAGGGGGCCATTCTGGCTCCCAAGTGGAATTTTGTCCTTTGTCCATCTAAGCAGCAATGCTTGTTAGAGGTGTAAATGACACTGTGAGGCTAAGCACAGAGGAGCTCGTCCCTTGGGACTATCCCAGCTGGGTAGCTGGGGGTATCTGAAAGGTACTAGAAGAGACCTAAGAAACTACAGGTTCTGCTTTCCCCCCCATTCCCCTGTATAAATATTGCAGACAAACTAGAATCCAAGATTTCTAACAACTCCTTGAGCAACATTCATAGATTCTAAGGTTGGAAGGTTTAATTCTGGTCATCTAGTCTGACCTCCTGCAGAACCCAGGCCAGGGCACTGCCCCAAATTACGTCTCCATCCAGCCCATAACCGCTGTATGAGGCAGACTCAACGCCAGTGAATGTCAATCCAGGTGTTCCTGGCCAGAAACCTGCGGGGTGTCCCAGGGTAATTTCTTTTGTTCATGTTCTAGCCCCTAACTATATCTACTTCCCTAAATCTATAGCTGGGTCACAAGGTACCCACAAGGGTGGAGAGGAAGGTGCCTAAATACCTTTGTGAATCCTACCCTACATATCTCCTTGTTTCTCTCATATGCATCACTGTGGTATCTGCCTTTGGTTATTCAGCATTCACCCGCATGGCTTCGATGACACGATGGCAGTTAAAGTAAACATGGTCTAGATAATACTTGGCCCTGCTATGCGTGCAGGGGACTAGGGCACCTCTCAAAGTCCCGTTCACTCCTATGATTCAATGATTCTGTGCTGCCTGGGGTGCCCCTTCCTCTGGCTGTGTAGCTAGGAGAGTTTGGCAAAGGATTTCCACCATAAGTTTTCCGTTGGAAAATGATGATTAGATGCAATGGACGTTCCATAGGAACGTGTCAAATCCATCAAACCTTTCAACAGAAAGCAGGCAGGTGCTCTGGGCAGCTCTGAGCCGGCCAGCTGCCTGATACCCAGGCTTATCACCTTCCCTGCTCCCTGGGCAGCTGGTTCTCCAGGCTCCTGGGGCTTCCCAAGTCCTTGCTGGCAAAGTGGGCAGCCACAGAGCTGGGGAGCCTGGGCACATGGAGCATTTCCAGGAAATATTTCTGAATTCCTTTCCAGAAAAAAGATTTGAGATTTTTGACTGGGCCCCAATTCAGGACAATTTAGCTTTTTACACTAGAAATTTTTCACAGGATGGAAATTCCACTTCCCAGCCAGTACTAGGAGCCAGGATCCGCAGGGCCATCGCCAGAGCTGCTGGATGCAGCACCTTGGGAGCACTTGAATTCCTCAGAGTGCCGCCCACACGGCTCCCAGGAGGGAAGAAACGAGACTGAGGCAAGTTCACTCCTGACGCAAAGGGAGCCAACTCTATTGATGCTGGCAGAATTGCCCCACTTCTGTCAGGTCTGGAGGCAGCCTTCCCTCCTGGAGAAGGTGACATTTGGACAGAAATTGAGTTCGGTGAACTCTTCTCACCCTTGACACTCTCACAGCTCATGGAGAAGCTCCTGGGTTTTTAGATTAGCAAACTCCCAGAACACACTGCACCACAGGCTAGCTGAAGTCAGTGGGGCTGGGCTGCAGAGATGCTAGCAAGGACAGAGCTGACTTGCTCTTTCCTGTTGCAGACCAAGTTGTAATCTCCAGAAATACCAGGTGTGTTTCTTTAGCAGCATTGCTGTGTGTGTTAATAATTAATATAGAGTTACATATAACACAGGCATTCACACATTTTAAAACAACTACTGCACCATTAACCCACCATAACTGCGGCTAAGATCATTTGTAGATGTAATTCTCAGACACGCAGCTCACAGTGTCATGGGACATCCTTTGACCCTGACACCTCTGACTCTCCAAATGCCCTTCTGGGCCATACAGTAGAATTTCACCTTTGGACTTAGGTGCTCTTGAAAATTTTACCTGTGGAGAAGGCTAATGTGGTAGGCACCTCTCCCTGCTAGTTTCCAGCCCTTGTGCCACTTGAAGCGGACTGTGGCGGAAGTATCTGAGCGATGGAACAGGATTGTTACATATTGACTCAGTTTTCAGCTCTGTGCTGGCCCACTTAGCCTTCGTACACTGATCCTACAGGTGCCACTTGTAGCCAGGAGTCACCTCATGCTGAACTTTTACCTCCTGCCAGCAGTTAAGAAAGAGACAGCTGCTGGCTGATCTCCCTCTGGTACCAGATTGTGCCCATGTGTCTGTCAAATCAAGTCCTAGACCTAGTCTACAGCTGCCTGGCTCCATATGAAAGTAAGGAGAACTTCCCTGGGCTATATTATTATGAAAGGCACCAGACTGACTACTTGGGGACTCCCTAAGCTGTCCACAGACAGGCACAAACTGCATCCCATCCCAACCCACCTGATGTGGAAGGATCTGCTCTATGGGGGAGAGAAGAGATTGCTATAACCTCCCACCCGAGATCTCTCTGTGGAGGCTGCCTACAGTTCTGCTAACACAAGAACACCTTCCTCTCCTGCTAGAACCACTTGGGGTTGGTACCAGTAGTGGCTGGTCTCAAACCAACAACTCAGAGGCAAAAAAACACCATCTCTCATTCCCAAAACCAAGATTAAACCCAGTGGCAGCCCCCTCTATGCTGGCCAGTGCCCCCAAACTGCCTTGTACAGCAGCTCACGCCTCCCCCCCACCCCAAACCTAGGGTGTAAGAACTGCAAAGCTAAACCCTAAGGCAAATGTTTTTCAGACCCAGTACAAAGTATATCTTCTGTGCAGGAGCAAATACTGATTTTCACAACCAGTTTTCGCTCTTATTTTTAGTTGTTTCCAGTAAAAGCCATTTCCCCAGAAAGCTTTCCAGTGTTCACTTTCCACTGACCCAGCTGAGCAGAACAGGTTACAGATTCAGCAAAACACCTCTGAATTTCAGTCTGGTAACACAGTTCTATTTTTCTCTTGAGTGACTCAGTCTCCTAAAGGACTGTAACTCTTTCTCACATACTCCTCCACCAAACCCTACACAGCCCTTTCCTTCTGATCACAGCCTGCTGCCAAAGGAGAATGACAGCAACTCACTGGGGGGACTTTTTCAAAGCTGCCGCGACAACAAGCAATTGGCCAAAGAGTCGAGCAAGCGAAGAAAACGTCATAACCTACCTAGTAGAAAGCCCAGGGTCTTCACGTTCCACGGCATGCTCAAAGTGGCAAGTGTTCGGTGCAGCCTGCTGTGAAGTGCACAGCCACTTCCTCTGCTAATGGCCAAAAATGGGGAAACTTGCTTTCTTTAGTATACTGATTAGCCAACACCTACTGCAGGAGGTGGCCCAGTGTGACAGGAAAAAAGAGAGAAGCTAACGGAATGACTAGCACCGATGAGTTCTCCGCTGTGCGGCCACCCAGAGGAAATGATGGCTCTATGCGCTAACTAATTCTTCGAATAAGTTCCTCGAGATCCCACCAGAGCTCATCTGTGATGCAAGCAGCTTCCCAAGTGCCTAGTCAGAGGGCTGCTACAGAAAAAGACCAGGCCACTCCACCCTTTGGAGTTACACAGCATTTCGGGGAGTTCTTTATTTTTAAATAGGAAAAAAAAATCAGAATGGCAGCTGCTTTATCTGAACCAAAAGCTACCCCTCCTATGGGCACCTAGAAGATACTGCTTAGAGTCAGCTTGCAGCACCTAGTGATAGACCATCCTCTATAGCCTTTTCCCTGGTGTCACTCCCTAGATTGCAATGGGGTTACACTCCCATATAACCAGAGAAGAAAAGGGCTGATGCAGGCCCCAGCCATCCAGCAGGAAAGGGGGAAGCTTATTTCACAGCTTCTTATTCACCAAGTCTTCCTCCCGCAGGATCGAGGGGCTTTTGAGGCTCCAAGCTTGCAGATAGGAGACCATATGATAGCGTACAGGCCAATGAGTTGGGAGGCCTGGGTTTGGTTCCCAGCTCTTTCATTGCCTTGGTGGATGATCTTGCCCTCAAGGAAGATCATGCACATTTCTCTGTATATTGAATGGGCTGAAGACAGTGGCAGATTTACAGTTAGTGGGGCCCTGTGCTCAGCTTCATCTTTGGGATTCCCCCTGGGGACCCAGCCAAGAAAAAGAACATTCTCTCTTATCTTCCCCTTTGTTTTTCATTCTTTTTCTTCATCCTCCTCCTATATTATAAGTAATGGGAAGTAAATGAAAACAAAGTGAGGAACTTTGATTGGGGTAGGTGGTTAGGGTGCGGGAGAGGGTGCAGGAGTGGGCTCTGGTAGGGAATTTGGGTGCGGGGTGCAGGCTCTGGGCTGGGGCAGGGGGTTGGGGTACAGGAGGGGTTGGGGGGTGGCACAGTTCCCAAAGCAACCGGCACCCCCCTCCCAGCAGCACCTCCCAGGTTAGGGGGGGAGGCAGGGGGTCTCCATGCACCGCTGTCCACAGGAACCACCCCCGCAGCTCCTATTGGCCATAGTTCCCGGCTAATGGGAGCTGCGGAGTCAGTCTTGGCGTAGGGGCTGCAGGGACATGCCAGCCGCTTCCAGCATTGGCACGGCGTGGAGGGAGGGATGCAGAGTGGGCAGGGGCACACAGAAACATGCCAGCAGCTGGCTGCTTCAGGGAGCGGCGTGGAGCCACTGACCATGGCCTGCAGGCAGCCTGCCTGAGCCCTGATGTGCTGCCGGCAGGGACTCAGAGGCAGGCTGTCAGATGAGATTTGTCCTGCATTTTGGGAGGCCCACTGTTGTTGGGGGCCCCATGCCAGTGCACGGTTTGTTTCATGGTAAATCCACTCCTGGCTGATGACATCCACCTCTGAGACTGCACAATGGAAACTGCTGTGTGTGCACCAAGCATTATTATATAGCCCAGCTCCAAGGAATCTCTTGCAGCCCTTAGCTGCTATCCTAGTGTGTATTGGCTAAGACTGCAGCTGTCACAATAGCTCAGGGGAGGGCATAGGGGCGTGGACATTCTCTACTTTTCATAGAAGCCCCAGGGGAATGGACTAGGCTCATTGCTGTCTTTGTGCTGCCTCCAAAGCGCTGATGCGCCTCACAGGTACAAGGGCTGGCTCCACTCTGAATGCCAATGCTGCTGCCAAACCCTGAGGGATGTAGAGTCTAGAGGGCCAAGCATGATCTGTACAGAGGAAGTGCTCACCACCCACAGAGACCAGGCAGAGAGGGAGCAGTAACATCCCCAGCTGACAGATGGGGAATTGAGGCACTAACAGATCAAGAGCCATGCAGGATGGTGCTCCAGGCCACACAGTATGTTTGTAGCACACTACAGAACTGAAGCCAGGTCTGCTGAGCATATGGCCAGTGACTTATCAAGCCCTCCTTCCTCTCAGGGACTTGATGATAGTTGAAAAGCACCTACCCTTAGAGACATCGCCGTGAGCTATTAGCCCCCCACCATCTCCTGGTCACCAAAGCAGGCCCCCGCAGTTTTATCTTACCATGGTTTATACCGTCGCCTCTGAGTCATGTTTCCTGCTCTGCCCTCTCCTTTCCTCTCAATGTCTCAATTCCAGCATCTGACACAGATAAGAAATCAACATAACGCTCCATTGATACATACTCAATCTGTTCCGCAGCGTGCGACACACGCCCTGCAGGCCTCATGTGTACATCTGTAGTGCATTCTTTGTGTGAATCATGCTGGAGTCTATGAAGAGAATTTCACCTCATGTCAAAATAGGGTGACCAGAGAGCAAGTGTGAAAAATTGGGACGGGGTTGGGGGGTAATATAAGACAAAGCCCCAAATATCGGACTGTCCCTATAAAATCGGGATATCTGGTCACCCTATGTCAAAAGCACATTGACAGGCCACTTCAGTCTGCAGAATCACCCCATCTTTGTCTGGCTGAAGTGCGAGCAGAGTTAATTTATGCTTTCAAGTGTGGTTCTGCTCTGAACGTTTACTCTGAAAAGAGCATCCTGAGATCCCCTCTTCATTAAGTCCCAGGGACTAACCAGCTTGCTTCACAGGTTGTTTACAGGACCATGTTTACAGGTCAAGCCCTCTGAGCTGCTCTCTCTGCTAGCTTAACCTGGGATCTGAGAATCAGATGGGGGTTCCAACAATAGATCGTGAAGAGGCATGAGCCAGAATAGGCCCAGCTCCTGCTCCCAGAGCTGGGCTGGCTCTGCAGAAAGAACAGGTAACTCAATCCAGTGAGCAAACAGGACTCTGAATTCCCACTTTCATCTCCTCCCAGCTTTCCTTCTTTCCCTTTAGGGCCCTGAATACCCCTGTCCTCCCATCCCATCCCCCCTTCTTGTCTCATTGGCTGCTGTCCCTTATGCTCTGCAACACCAGTCCTGATGCAGTTTATCCTAAAAATGTCCCCATGTGTCTTGTCACCCCACCCCTTCCCCCTTCCTGAGCTGGTCCCCAAGGGCCACCAGCCCACATCACACAGAATCCCTCGAGCACTTTGCCAGCTCTGGTACTTCCATAGCCCCTATGGAACAAGGACCAATGGTCTCAAGTTGCAGTGGGGAAGGTTTAGGTTGGATATTAGGAAAAACTTTTCCACTAGGAGGGTGGCGAAGCACTGGAATGGGTTACCTAGGGAGGTGGTGGAATCTCCTTCCTTAGAGGTTTTTGAGGTCAGGCTTGACAAAGCCCTGGCTGGGTTGATTTAGTTGGGAATTGGTCCTGCTTTGAGCAGGAGGTTGGACTAGATACCTCCTGAGGTCTCTTCCAACCCTGATATTCTGTGATTCTATGACCGTAACCTCTGGGGGCCTCCTTAAGGCATTTACTCTCCTAATCCCCTGTGTGTCTGGGCAGGGCTGTTAGCCCGCTGTATAGCTGAGGAGCCAAGGCACAGGGAGGCCCCAGGAACCTGAACCCAGATCTCTCAAGCCCTAATGTCAGCTCTGTCTGGACATCCACTCCCAGGCCAAGTTTGAGAAGCAAGTGGGCCACCGTACACTGGATCCCTGGCCTTGCCCTTTATCAGACTGCAAGCTGCCCCATGAGGTTGGGCAGTGGGTGTTGCCGGAAACAATTAATAATAATAATAATAATAATAATGATTATGTGGGTGGTGAACCCAGTGAGTAACACGGGGCTATTTTTACACAATCACTTTACAGAGCAGAATTGCACATCACTCTTCCTGTTAACCCTTTCAACCCAAAGAAGCTGGAATCTGGCAAGAACCTCACAGCAGTCAGTTTAGATGGTCTAAAGCTGTGCACGTCAATGGAGCTGCATGAGCTGCAGGGCCCTTAGCTGAAACATGGCCCAGGAAGGAGCAAACATAAGATGGAGGCACTGGGACATGGAGGGTGGCTTTGTGGTTACAGCACAAGAGTGGGGGCTGAGATGGGATCTCGCCGGCCCTTGAGATGAGATAATGGTCCTTTCTGGCCTTGAACTCAACAACTCAGAGACGTGACTTTTTCCCTCTGTTCAGGATTGCCAGAGACCCCTGTCAACCCCTCCCCAGCCTCTATGCCTAGCGCCAAGCCAATTTGGGGCTGCCTCTGCTATATTCCAAGTGGTAGGGGGAATTCTGGGAAAGGCGGCATTGCCAACCCTAAGTGTTCCAAACTTCTGATTTCTGAGCCTTTCTGTTATACTCGAATCACATTTTCAAGCTTTTCTCCACAACCATGAGTGTTTGAAACTTACCATTGTGTTTAAAGAATGCCGAGATTTCCAGGTGAGAAAATGACTCCAGAGGCTGGAGCTTTAAAATAAAACCAAGCAAATATAGTGAGACTTGTGAGAGTTGGCAAACCTGCAAAGGCCAAGGATTGGCTGGAGGAGGGAAGGGGTGTGGCTGGGGCATTCTAATACCCTGGCTGTTCTGTGCCCTGCAGAGCCCCACAGCCCCAATAAAGCAAGGGTGCAATTCAGGGCATTGCTCAAGGCCCAACCAGCCCCTTCAGCTGCTGAACAGAGCTGTGCACAGGCAAAGCTGGATCTGAGCTTCCTTGCCAGGCCAGGAGGATGACGATACTTTCACTGCTTTGCATAGCGATGGGCCAGCTTTGTCAGAGAAGGGCTCTGTACCCATAAAGCCCTAATCACATTCTAGGAAATTGTGCCCACTTGCTAGGAGAAGATGCTGCTTATCTGCATGACAAACTTGTTCGGTTTCCCGTGTACTCAGACAGTTCACTGAAGTGCTGACAAATTTTCCACCATGCAGGTGTTTCCTTCCTGGCTCACACAGCTGCCAAATCACATGCTGATGAGCAGGCTGGGGATGTCCAGAAGGTCTGAGATCTGAGAGCTAGGGGGCCTGTGGTATCCCCTCCCATTACATGTGACATCCCATGAACACAGGGAGTTCACCTACATGTCATGCGACCTGTATCTCTCTCTCTCTTTCTCTCACACACACACATACACTCCTGAATAAACTCATCAGTGTAAAATCTCTCTTTATAACGTTGTTCTCGTACATTCTTTGGATGCATGGGCAGATTCAAAGCTATACTTTGCACTTTCCTTTTATTATTCCTTGTATTGGGGCAGCCCCTTGAGCTCTGTCTGAGATCGGCAGCGCACTGTACATGGACAGGGATGGTCACAGCTCTGAAGCACTTACAGTCTAAATAAACAAGAGTGATGGGAAAGAGAGAAGGGAAGTAACTGGTCCCTGGTTACAGGTAATAGAACCCACAACGCTATGGGGCACAGCGAACGTTGTGCAGGGAGGCAACGACAGCAGTGTAACCCTCCTGTTGGCTGGCAGGTTTGTAGTGGGACCAGGGAGCTGCAGGCTCTTTTCTGCTGGGTCAGAGTAATAAGCTGCTTAAATAAAAAATTACGTAGTTGTTCCTCAGAAGCTCTTATTGCTTTGATACAAAGAGCAACCAAGTCTTGTGGCCTGTACACTGGACCAGAGAGTTATATTGCGTTAGAGAACAAATGTTTCAAGAGGTCTCCTAGGGAAGTAGCTGGAGTTGTGACACGCTAACTTGTGGGGTTTGGTATATATAGTCTGATTCATCTCAAATAGCTACTGACTTTGATGGCAGAGTGCATCCACAGGAACCCCCAGACTGGCTCAGAGCTGAGGTCCAGCTAGCCCAGATATGTGACAGATGCATCGAAGGACAGTGTACGAACCCCACGGTAGCAGGTGTGCTATCATCTGCCCCCCGCATTAGGGTTCATCCTCAACTCTAATAGAGCCCTGCAGCATGAGGTTTAATTTCCCTTCCCCAATAATGAGAACTGCCTATTGTACTGATCTCCTGGCAATCAATGGTGCCATATGCTGCTAAGTTGTTGTCTTGCATGTTATTAGGTTGTTGTAGGTGATCTGGGGGGACAGCGGGGTGGTAGCATGCTGCATGTTTGAGTCCTGCCTGTGTGTGGAACAGTTATTACTTACAGTGTGTCCATAAATCCTTTGACTTCTCTGAGTATTACAGTATTGTTGTTACCCCTATAAATGCCCGCTTTGGAGGTCCATGCTCTGAGCTTTGTCTCTCTCTCTCTCCCCTGAAAGCCATTGTGCTGCCAGCATATGGGGTCTTTTCCAAATTGTTCCATTTCAGCTAGATACAACTGAATACAGAGATGTTTTTTTTAATTGATAAGAACTAAGCAGGGCATCTCCACTGCCATATTTGATCCAAAGTCACCTGCAGGGGCTCTCAGGATCACTTCCTGCATGCAGGTGACTGAGGATGGATTCTCCAGGTTATACCATATCACAGCGTAATTTCCTCTGAGTGGAGATTCCATTCAAACCATTTTGGGGTTCAATTTTGCAAAACCCAGCTGCTCCATTTGAGTCCCAGTGTTGCCAACCCCAAATGTGCAAAAATCCCAAGATGGTCTTTAAAAAAATCATGAGATTTAAAAAATCCATCCATGGTTTGGCATCTCTTTCTTTACCTTCTGGCAGTGGAGCTGTTAGGCCACAGCTTCATGCTTTTTGTCACAACCATAAGGGCTAGACCTTTTTTTTTTTTTTCCTTCCCTCAATCAAAGCTGAGATTCTCACATCATCTCCTGACTGACGTGTTGAAAGAGTAACATTTATTTGCAGTCTGCAGGACAGATTGTCACATTTCCAAAGAGGAAGCTGATCGGAGCCTTTGGAAAGCATCAGATATCATGAGACTGGTGCCAAAATGGCAAGTTTGCAATATTGGACCTCTTCTTTAGTGGAGCCCTTTTTGTTCTCCCTTGTCTGTCACCGAGATGAGTCAAATCCAGCCCCATTCCTCTTGCGCTGCCAAGCTTCCTCTTGCAGGAAATGAAAGGCAGACGTGAACCAGGCTCCCTTAGGGATTTGGGGAACAAACAGACCCCCCAGAAATCTGACTGACAAGATTTGGCACAACCAAAAGGTGCCCCCTGTTTGCTGCATCTTTACAGGCAGGGAATGTCAGTATAGTCACCGCCAAAGCACTCCCTCAGCACAACCCTGAAAGTGGCAGCTACCTCAGTGTCTCCATTGAAGGGACTTTGTCAGTAACTGCCAGACCCTCTGTCCATTCACAGCCCCTCTGAGGTTCACGTTTATTAAATTAAAGTTCTCAAGTCCATCCATTTTCCCTCTTACTGGGTCACTGCCAAATTTGCTGCTTCTCTCTCCCAATAGCCTCTGTGCTCCCCCTGAGCATTCACCACTGAGGCTTCTAGCTGCTCTTCCAGAGGGATCAGCTGGTGCCTGCTCAGATGGGCCTTCTTCGTAACCTAAGATTGGCTGGCCCCAGGCCTCCAGCTCTTAAAGGGCAAGCCACCCTATTCCTGGGAACATGATCTAGTATTTAAACCCAGGAAATGGCACTTGAGAAATACGTCTAACTCACCACACAGGCAAATCACTTGATTGCTCGGTGCCTCAGTTTACCTGTCTGCAAATCAATGCAGCAAAGAATTCAACAGGGTTTGAAAAGGGGTGCAGCAGTTTTATGAACGGGAGAACATTTGCACCTACTATTATTCTAGATCTAGATGTTGCAGAAGAATAGCAACTGGTCTGCTTCAGGGCATACACTTTTGGTGGGAGTGGGTGTCAAGAAGGAATGTTTCTTCTCTGACAAGGAGGAAGGATAGACCAAGCAGGATGGAACAATTCCTATAGGTATTATAACAGAATTTCCAACCTATTCTTCCTGTGAGTCACTGCATGGGAGAAAGTTGGCTAGTTCTCACAATCACTCATTCTGAGGCCCACCACCATAAAGAGCTCTGCTGAGCCACAGAGCACAGCCTGAGAATGCTTGGGCCCAGCTTCAAAGAGGTATTTAGGCTCCTAAAGTCCCTGGAAATCAGTGGGAGTTAAGAACCTAGAAACCTTTGCGGATCGGGGCCTTTGCTCTCCAGCGCAGAACCTAGCCCTGCCTCGTGGTGAATTTCAGGCTTGAAGGAAATCTTAAGATGGCCACAGTTCCCAAGAGGCAGCTGATTGTCACTTTTCCTGGGTTTAGCATACATGCAGACGGGACAATCTCTTGAGGATGACTAAGACCCCATAAGTACTTCACCACACTATGGAGAATTCTGCGCTTTCTGGGCCTGTCAGGCCAATTTTTCAATACCGAACAAGTTTCACTGCTCTGAACTTATCCCTGATGTTGTCTGCCCCTCATCTCATCCAACAGTCATTGTTGATTTGCTCTTCATGCCTCTCCTTCATTCTGCACATTCTCCAGTGCAGTTGTGACAGGTCTCCCGTGAATGGCCAACCCACAAAGACAGTAAGAGCTGCTACAAGCAACTAACAGAGTAACTCTCTTAGTTCAAGCGGTGGAAACCTGTGCTTTTGGTGCTAACGGTCTTGAGCTCTACCCTTGCTGATGCCCCTGGGGAAAGCTGCAATATGGTGCATCTCACACCATTTCTCCTCCATCTCTGCATACCATCTTTGAGACTGCCCTGAGATTTACCATTCAGACTAGGAATAAGGCGTAAATATTTGACAGTGGCGGTCATTAACCATTGGAACAACTTACCAAGGATTGTGGTGGATTTTCCATCACTGACAATTTTTAAATCAAGTTAGATGTTTTTTCTAAGAGATCTGCGCTATGCATTGTTTTGGGGCAGGTCTCTGGCCTGTGTGATACAGGAAGTCGGATTAGGTGGTTACAATGGTCCATTCTGGCCTTGGAATCTATACTCCAAGGATCTTCATCACAGGCTGTTGGTCTTTGTCACTGGCTGTAATTCCAGCTAGATCTTCATTCTGTTCAGCTCTCCATCGGTTGTTCGCTGGGAGCATGTGGCAGTAGGTGCCTGTAGTCAGAGCAATCCAATGGCCTTCATTTCAAGGGATGTCTGTCATTTTATTCCCAAAGTTACCTCCATTCTACCCCCATTTGGCCTCCCTATCCCTGCACAGCCGGCAGTGATTGACACCACTGGCGGAACGAGGGCACTGCAGGAAGGAACCAGGCATTGTAAGTTTCCTGTAGGGACCATTTTTCTGGGTCCATCATCTTGGGTCTGTTGCACGATGCATTCCACTGTGGGCCTTGGTTGGTTGACGGGGGCAGCCCCAGTGCTGGGATTTCATGGGGGGCATAAAGGAAAGGCACAAGCCCTAGTATGACAAGTTGCCATACTCACCACTGTACAGCGCTGCCTCCTGGAGCTTCTGGGGATTAGCTCAGTCAGGCCAATGCTCCTTCCCACGGTTACACCCTGTCAGTTTCTCTTCTGCAGCCTCTCCCTTGCTCCAGGAACCACAGTGTCCTCTTCATGACTCAGCCTTCCACCCAGATCACTAGTGTGGCTTCCCCTTCCAGGGAATGTATCAACCCTCTCAAGCAGTCGTCTGCTTCACGGCCTCACAGTCCCATGCCCACAGGGGCTGGCAGGGGAACCCAGGCTCACCCTCTACTCCCGGCACCCTCTACACAGCAGCCAAGGTCCGTTCCCTGCACCTTGCTGCCTTTCCCTGAGCTGCTTCAGTACCTCCTGGCCCTCCCCCTTCCTCTGGGTTTGCCAGCCTCCTCACTCCCTCCTCCCAGGGAGTAACTGCAGGCAACTCATCTCTGCAGCCCCCCAAACATTCCTCCCTTCTCCCAGCCACCCCCTCTGCTTCCCATTCCCTGGCTTTTGTAAAAGGCCCACCTGTCCCTCACAGGTGAGCTTCTCTAGCTGCCTTCAGCTTAAATCTCCCTTGTTTAATGCAGCCTAATCAGCAGATTGAGCCTACATGGCCCACTTCCACTCTTGTAGGGCCAGAGTGGGGAGTACACCCATCACACCCCCTCAGAACTGCAACTCCAGGGCTGGCCAGGTATTCTACTCTAAGTCACCTATCATAGACTATCAGAGTTGGAAGGGTCCTCAAGAGGTCATCTAGTCCAACCCCCTGCTCAAAGCAGGACCAAGCCCCAGACAGATTTTTGTCCCGGATCCCTAAATGGCCCCCTCAAGGATTGAACTCACAACCCTGGGTTTAGCAGGCCTCCCCTACACCTGCCCCAAGTGGGCTCTCAGATCATCCCTTTCCTGTCTGAGGCCTTGACCATGAGCTGCAGCCTGTCCCGTTCCTCCAGAGCACAGCTGGAACTCCAGTTCCTGTACAGCCTCCTGGCAAGCCTGTGCTGCAGTTAGCAGCATCTCTGTCAGTTGGTTAGTTTGCTCTACTGAGTCATCCAGCACCCAGGCTCTGGGTCCCCACTAATGTGTGGCTTATCTCATTGTTAGCCCTGCATTGATTACTTTCCTCCCTGGGGGTCTCTCCTCCCCCTGGTTTCACCTCACATGCCTTTACCTGCCTCATGGGCATCTCCACCATTCTTATGGGCTCCTTACAGGTCCCTGGCTCTTCCTTTCCCTCTTGACTCGGACCCTGGCCCTTTCCCTGATTCTCTGTCTTTGGCCTGTGGGGCAATGCCTTGTTATAGGGCCTTTCTCCCCACACTGAAAGCAGGTCTCCTCTGAGCCAGTCGCTTACTGAGTGGGGCTCTCTGGGCCCTTGCCTCAGTCCCGGTATGGCTCTTTCCTTCCCTCCAAATAGGGGCAATCTCTCTCCAGGTGCCCTGGAGCCCCCTGCTCCAAAAGCCATAGCACTTTCCAGTGTGGGCCTCCGGCCTCCTGGTCCCTAAGCACCTTTCCCATTCTTGGCCCTTACTTTGTCTCCTGCAGGATTCTGTCCAGCTGCTGCTGTTCACCAGCCACCCACACCAGACAGTCTTGGAAATACACTTTGGCTTCCCACAGTCTCTGCTGGTTCTCTAATATCTGTTCCCACATAGCAGATACCCACCCCTGCTGCTTCTCAGGTCCCCCCTGTGCGAGCTGCAACTCCAGCATCCCTCCCTTAGTACGGGACAACTTCCCTCCACAAAGAAAGTCTGTGCTGGGGCATTTCCACTTTTTCCTTCCTTAGGTGCTGTGTCTCTGTTATGGCCTCTTGTGGCAGGGTTCAGCCACCTTACAGTCCCTTCCTGCCCTCACTTTGGGGTTCCTGTCAGGCCCAGTCCATAACGCACCCTTATATCAGAGGCAACCGTCCTGCCTGCATTTGCTGCCAAGTGTGATGGGTTGCTGTACTCACCACTGGACGGCGATACCTCCTGGCAGTTCTGGGGAATACCTTGGTCAGGCTGATGCCCCTTCCAGAGGTTACATCCCCTCACTTTCTCCTCTGCAACCCCTCTCTCACTCCAGCAACTGCAGCATGGGGTTATCATATTTCAAGTTCCCAAATAGAGGATGCTGCCAGGGGAAGGGGAGCTAGGGGCAGGGTACAGGTGGGGAGTGCTGGAGGGATGTGTGTGTATTTGGAGGTGTGGGAGGGGCTATTGGGTGCTGGATGGGGTACCTGCAGCCTCACTCTCAAGGTAGGGGACAGTATTGCTCCTTGTCATGGTGGCAGGGTGGCTGACACAGGCCCAGGAGGCAGCGCCAACCCATCAGTCAGCATCAGGTGGGGAACTGGGGCCTGGCACTGTCACCCCTCTCGGATGGGCTCCGAGGCCCCATGGCAGGGCAGGCTGCCTGGCTGACAGGTGCTTGACTCCACTTACCCAGCAGTCCGGGCTGGGGTGGGGCGGGTGGGATCCAGAAGCTGCGGATGCAGGGGAGGCATCAGTCGGGGTGTGAAGATGGCGCTTTCTGAGTTGCAACATCTGGAGCAGAAAAATCCCAGATATTTCCTCTTATTTCAAAAGCCTGCCCAGCCAGAGGGTGCAGGACAGGGAAAAAAAAAAAGTGGTCATGTCCAGGAAAACCGGGACTTATGGTAACCCTACTGCAGCATCCTATTCATGACTCAGCCTTCTGCCCAGGTCACTAGCGTGGTTTTCCCTTCCAGGGAATGTATCAACCCTCTTATGCAGTATTCTGCTTCACGGCCTCACAGTGCCATGCCACAGGGGCTGGCAGGGGAACCCAGGCTCACCCTCTACTCCCGGGACCCTCTACGCAGCAGCCAAAGTCCATTCCCTGCACCTTGATGCCTTTCCCTGAGCTGCTTCAGTAACTCCTGGCCCTCCCCATTCCTCTGGGTTTGCCAACCTCCTCACTCCTTCCTCCCAGGGAGTAACTGCAGGCAACTCATCTCTGCAGGCCCCCAAACATTCCTCTCTTCTCCCAGGGAGGCACTGCAGCCTTCTCCCTGCCATCCCATCTGTTTCCCATTCCCAAGCTTTTGTAAAAGCCCCACCTATCCCTCACAGGTGAGCCTCTCTAATTACCTGCCTTCAGCCTAAGTCTCCCATTCACTGCAGCCTAATCGCTGATTGGGCCCACCTGGCCCAATTCTACTCTTGGAAGCATCACCCATCACACCACCCATCCATGAGCATGCACGATGCTCCCCAGAGATGGCTCATCCCCCCGAGTCACAGTCTATGAGAAACACAAGTGGTCCAAAGTAAAGGCCAGGTGGGAGGAGGGGAATCCTGGTCTTAAATACCCAGAATCTCTGTCCTGCCCCCCAAAAGAGAGAAGGAAATGCTGGCTTCCCTCTGAGGTCAGAGCCTTTAGGTTACGCTGATTGAACCAGGATAAAGATAGAAGGGTGCGGGGGGAAGGTTTCAACACCAAATTCAGATAAAAATAGAGCCTGTGAGCACACTGGCAGTGACTTGTTTCTTAATCTTCCTGCCATACGTCACTGCTGCCTTATGATTCTGGAAAAGGCAGCGAGATAGAGGAAGGAAGGAGCCGGGGGACTTCATAGGAACTCAAGGGCTTTGAAGTGCGAGAGCACTTGGCAGAGCTCTGCATACTACTGCTGCATAGCACGAACTCGAGATGGCTGGGTGCTCACAAGCATCTGGCTCAACTCGTGTTGGGTAAACATTTGGTATAGGCACGGCCATGCCAGGGCAGGTTCTTTGATGGGGGTGGAACCAGCTGCTCCCCACATTCCCTCTGCCTTTAATATTTCGTGTATAACTCATTTTTTAAATTGTTCTCCAGACATAGGGAACCACCATCCACTGGCACAAATTCCCACTGCAGTCGATGGACTTACACTAGAATTACACCATACAGCAGAATCTGGCTCCCTATGTCTAATATGGAAGGGAAAGGGTAATGAGCGTTGCATTCTAATCAAGCCCTTTCTCAGGCCTTTCTGAGCTAATCTCCCATAGATTCCACTGCCTACATGAGAAATGAGCAAGGACTAAGGGTGAAATTCACCCCTGGGGCAAAGGCCAGTACCAGGGCTATGTACAACTTCAGCCCTGTTTTGAGGCAGTGGAGAATCAGTCCCTGAGTGTGACTGACCTTCCATCATGTTCTGGACTCCTGAGGGGCAGGGAGCAGCTTCTTAAACAAGAGGTGCTTATTAAAGAAAAGAGCCACAAACAGCCTCCCACACAGCTTGAGTTCCAGATGTGTCTCCTTTGTTCACCACCCTTGTCTGGCACTCTTTAGAGTACAGAGACATCTAGTGGCTGAATCACATAACTGCAGTCACATAGCATTACAGCACAGACATGCTCCCACATGCTCTGCAGGGAGATGGGACTGACAGGTCTCTCTCACCTCCAGTGTCCATGTGTCCAACAGGCCAGTCTATGTAAATACACCCAGCCCTCAGCTGTGGTTCACACATACACCATGCAATCCCCCCACCCCCCGGTTCCGAGGGCTACAGAGTTTGGAAAATAGAAATAGTGATGCCTTAGCAAAGGCCTCTGGCCACCAGCTCTGCACCATGGTGGAAGGTACCTGGGCGGAAAGCAAAACCTGCATGTAGCCATTCAGCAACTAACTCATTCGCAGTGGGACTAGACCTGGGGCATGGCTCGTCCCTAGAGGTGAGACCCTGGAGCCCACTCTGAGCAGAGAGTGAAGGTGTTCCAACAGTCAGGGCAGATCCTGCTCCAGCCGGTGCTTGGAAAACCCATTGCGCTCAAGCCTGGTCCCAGGAACTGGCTGTGTGGGGCAAAGAAGGCACACCCAGTGCTGAGGTCGGGCCCCTAGGTGACAGGAGGTGGGAAGAGGCCTTGTTTAGCTGGAGGAGAAGGCTGGCTAGAGTGTTTGGAAGTACACACTTACGAATTAATAGAAGAGAGACTGCAGCTGTACCCTGCAAAGTGCCTGCAGCCTCTGTCCCCGCCGCGCTTCCCAGCCCAGCTCATCGGCACATTATTTTTAGCCCATGACTTAAGCAGAAATGTTGTTCACATTCCAGGGCTGTGGGCAGCAGGGGCAGAGGAAGTGGTGGGTGAGCAGGCAGTTTGCTCCAAGCCCTGTCTCATGCCTTGGGCTGGGCTTGGAGTAGCCAATGAAAAGTGACACCCAGTAGCTGCTGGTCCCCTCTTCCTGTAGCTTAGCTCTCCCCTCTCCTCATCTGTAACACCTCCATCGTCAGCTCCAGCGTGATGGTGAACGGGGAGAGCACACACTCGCCCTGCTCGGGGCTGCTGTGACCTCAGGGCGGGAGGTCAGTCCCATCCACCTTGCCTCTTCATGGAGGGTCTGGCTGCCCTGCAGTGGGAGTGTGATTGCAGCACCTGCAGACATACCTGAGTTAGCCTTAGCTACCTAGCTTAGCTACCAACAGCAGAGAAGCTGCAGCAGCCTGGAGCACAGAGTTGTTAAGGTGGCTTGGCACTCTCTAGTTCAGAAGTGGGCCACATCCAGCCCGCAGGACTCTCCTGCCTGGCACCTGAGCTCCTGGCCCTGGGGGCTCTCCCCTGGCCCCTACCCGGCTGTCCTCCCTCCCCACAGCCTCAGCTCACTGCGCTGCTGGTGCAATGCTCTGTGCTGCGCCGTGGCATGGCTGGCTCCCGCTGGGCGGTGTGGCTGCCTGTCCTGGGGCTCTGGGTGGCGCGGCTGTAGTGCCACCAGCCACCGGTGCTCCAGGCAGCGCGGTAAGGGGGCAGGGAGCAGGGGTTGGGGGTTGGCTAGAGGGCAAAGGAGTTTGGGGGGTGATCAGGGGCCGGGGAGTGTGGATAGGGGTTAGGGCAGTCAGGGGACAGGGAACAGGGGGGTTGAATGGGGGCAGGGATCCCAGGGGGCAGTCAGGAAAGAGCAGGGGTTGGATGGGGCAGCAGGGGGCGGTCAGGGGATAGGGAGGGGTGAATGGGGCAGGGGTCCCGGGAGACCTATCAGGGGACGGGGAATGGGGGGGGCAGGAGTCCCAGAGGGGCTGTCGGGGGCGAGAAGCATGGGGGGTCAGATAGGGGGCGGGGGCTGGGCCATGCCTGGCTCTTTGGGGAGGCACAGCCTCCCCTACCCAGCCCTCCATACAATTTTGGAAACCCAATGTGGCCCTCAAGCCAAAAAGTTGCCCGCCCCTGATCTAGTTCCTCCATCCTTAACAAAATAGGCTGAGTTATTCCAGCCCCCCACCCTGTGCCTCGGCATCAGGCAGCACCAGGGAGAAAGTCGGACAAACACTTCTGGGGGCCAGTCTGAGACCCTGTCAGAGGCCTGATTTGCAGCAAACAAGTGCTCAGCACATTCTAAAAATCAGGCCTCTGGGAGGCATCTGAAGTTGGATCCCACAAAACTGACCCACCCAAAAACACTAGCTCCCTCTTGCCATTGTAAGCCAAGCCGACCAGCTCAGTGCAATGCAATGGAAAGCAGCTAGCCAGCCGTTTTTTTGTGCAAGTGACAGATGTTTTATTAACTAGCACGCAGGGATGTGTAAACTGAGCATGTGGGTGCAGCTTAAAAAAAAATCCCCTACAGTATGTGTAGTACGGCACCATTGAGGGCTCTGCTCAGGATCAGCCACCCCCTGTGTGCTAGGCACTGACCATACCTGGGGTGGGAAACAGCCCCTGCCCCATGGAGCTGGCCATCTCAATAGCCAAGGTTGCCAAAGGGTGGGGGAAGGGGACAATCAGAGTGTGGGGTTTGCTGTCATCACAGCTCTGCCTTTGGTTTTGTTACTGCAATAATTGCAAACCTCAGAAGTTACAATGGCCTGTTAGTATTATTACCCACCCCTTAGAGTGTGTGACCAGCCTCTCAGCCCCCGAGATCAAGCTAAATTCAACATGGGGCTCCATGGGAGAGCACTAACAAGGCACAAATGGGGGCGTGCACGGCAGTCAGGGAGCACACACGTTTCCTCGGTTATCGGACACATGGTGCCTCTCACTTGCTCTTGAGTCTTGCTTCCAGGAGGGCAGGCCCAGGAGGCTGGTCCCAGCTTCGCAGACCCGAGCTGAATTCCCTTCTCTGCCGGCTGCGTGCCCTTTGGCAAGTCACTTAGGCCCAGATTGTTCAAGGTATTTGGGTGGGGCTGTGCCCAGCAGTGTAATGCCAAACTCCTCCAGGTGCCTAAATCCAATGAACTGTCATGGGGAGCTTGGCTCTCAGTGCCTCAGGCAGTGAGGTGTTGCACAGCTGAGCTCAGCAACCCCTGAACATCTTGACAACTCTGGGTCTTAATCTCTCTATGCTTCAATGCCCACCTGTACAGGGACTAAAGGCACTGCCCTCCCTTGCAGGGGGCCGGAAGGATAGCACAATTAAAGACTGAGGGGGACTCAGATGTGGCTGGGGAGGGGGAGTTCCTTGTGACACTGCACCCCATATTCTTCATAGAGCTATAATAATAATTAATGGAGACATCCTATCTCCTAGGACTGGAAGGTCATCGAGTCCAGCCCGCTGCCTTCACTAGCAGGACCAAGTACTGATTTTTGCCCCAGATCCCTAAGTGGCCCCCTCATGGATTGAACTCACAACCCTGGGTTTAGCAGACCAATGCTCAAACCACTGAGCTATCCCTCCCCCCAGTACAATTATTAGATGTATTTTATGCAAGATAGGTCATGTGAGGTGTCATTGAAAAGGTTATGATTTACTAAATATGATTATCCTATTTATATGCATGTATCATTTTTGTATCTGAAGTTAGGAATATTGACTATGTATCTGTATTACAAATGTTTTTACACATAGGGTACACTCACTAGGCAAAAGGCTCAAGCTAGATGGCTGGCTGGGAAGGACCCATTCAGGTTAATGAGCCATTAAGGCAGAATAGGCTTTAGGAGAAGCTTATATCCCATCTGGAGGTCTTCCTGAGTATGCTGCAGACACTCATGGCTGCTGTGACACTACAGTGACATATGACCAGGTCACCTGGTGCTGGACTTCATCTTGGAATATCAGTGTTTTTCCATTGACTGGTATGGGAACTAAGTTTTGAAACAAAGGGTTCCCACCATATGCAAAGGCTATTTAAGGCAGCGTAGTGATATCATTGTGGTTCACTGACTCCTGACCCAAAGAGACTCCTGGAAACACACTAAGGAACAAAGACTGAACTGGGGGAAGTGCTGGACCCAGGCTAAAGGGACTTTTAGCCTGTGAATGAACATCTGGGGATTCCAAGCTGTAAGCAAATGCATCTTAACCCTTAAGAATCTGTAGCCTGCTTGTATCCTCCTCTTAGGGTGAGGATTTGCTATTCATATCGGATCTATGTAGCATGTTAAGGTCAGTTTGCATGTTTTGTTTGTTAGGTGATCTGCTTTGATCTGTTTGCTATCCCTTATAACCACTTAAAATCTATCTTCTGTAGTTTAATACATTTGTTTTTGCTTTGTCTAAAACCAGTGTGTGGGAGTCAACTCAAGCCAGAAAGCTGTTGTATATTCCTCTCCACATTGAAGGAGGGAGTGAATTTCATGAGCTTAAGCTGTACAATTCCCTCTGTAGTGCAAGATGGTATAATTTGCAGTTTACACTCCGGGGGGTGGGGAGTGTCTGAGTAGGTGGGAAGTTTCATAGCTGGAGCATTCCCATGCAGTGCTGATCACAGAGTCTCCATGTAACTGCAGCTGGGTGTGTCCCTACCTGTATGTGTGCTGGTAAAAGTGCAGGCTGGTCACAGCAGTACAGTGTAAAGGGAGCCCAGGCTGATGGGTCAAGGGGGCTCAGTAGAACCCCAGTTCCAGGTGGCACCCCAGGGGAACCCATCACATTCCTATCAAAGGCCCTGTGACTAGTTTCAGTTTTAACATCATTTCAGGCTGAGCCAGCCTTGGAAGACAGCAATCAGCATGGAAGAGGCCAGCAGAGGACAGCCTACCAGCCAGCTGAGCAAAGGAGAGTTTCCAGCATCTGGTGACAGAATAGCAGATCTACGAATAGAGGGGACAGGTTAGCTAGATCAGCAGCCATAATAAGTACACCCTGCCCAAAATCTAACTGCCCATCCAGAGCTGGCAATGCATGGGAAGTTTTCCTGCACCACCAGCCCAGAGGGGGTGAAAATTCATAGGCAAATCAATACAATGCTGTGCTACCTTATAACTTATAGTTTCCTGACAACCCACTTTCCACACTGGACACTAGACAGCACAGACAGCATGCCATGAGCAGATGAAGCCAGGAAACGAAATCCACCTGTCACAGCCACTGGTGCTGATAATCCAGGCAGCTCAGACACTGCAGCAATGTCAGGCAAGCGTGCCGATGAACCGAGCCCAACAGGCTGAAATATGCATTCATGCTTGCGAAGGCTAATTCCTTGCTCCCTTTTTCACTAGGAAGTGTGTGTCTAGTTACACTAGTAAAATATCATCACTGGCTGCTTGCTTAATTTTTCCCCTAGCATGGAACCTACTTTGGATCCCATAGGAGGTGGGAAGGGGGGTGCAATGGAGGAGCTTCCGCCCTCAAGAGAAACAAAATTCAACCCCCTGCTTGTAATTTTCTGTCTAATACCAATTGCATGGGCACAGCCATTTTTAATCCCAGATAAGAAGGCGGTCACACTGTCTGAAGCTCCGTTTCCTCTGCAGGCTGCTTGCTGGGGCCATTCCCAAACAGTTCCTCCAAAATACAGGCCCATGCTGGCCCATCTGATCCATCCACTTAGCCTGGTCCAGGCAGGTCTGCTCCTATAACTTGGGGCCTCCCTCCAGTGCTGTCCCTGTTCCCTCTGCCTCAGTGATTATCAGCACAGTGTGCAGCTCATGAGACAGGGACACCGGATGGCATGCTCAGAGGTGGGCAGGGTTCCCAGCACCCAGTCAAATTCTCCCTAGTAGAGGCAGGGAGTTCCTAGACCTCCCAGTCCCACCCTCTGCTTTGCAGGAGATGGGCTCAGGGCTGCCCAGAGGATTCAGGGGGCCTGGGGCAAAGCAATTTCAGGGGACCCTTTCATAAAAAAAAGTTGCAATACTATAGAATACTTTATTCTCGTGGAGGCTCCTGCAGGGCCTGGGGCAAATTGCCCCACTTGCTCTCCCCCTCGCCCAGGTGGCCCTGGATGGGCTTGAGGTGCTCAAGGAGCACGACAGCTCCAGGAGCAGGGATTGGTGCTTAAGGTCCTGAGCTCCAAGCCTACAATGTCTGTATGTAGGTGCCCACCGTGCATTCCCGTGAGAAACCTCGACACAGCACCTTAGCACAGGGACTGCTACAGACTCCAAGACTCATCAGCATTAATGCTGCTTATGACCATATGGAGTCAGGATCCTCGCTCAGCATGGGTGGGGTGTTCAGCCTCAGACTTTTAAACCAATTTTAGGGTTTTTATTTAAATGCAGCCCCCACTGATTGCACAGGGCAAGATACAGAGCAGCAGCAGCCTTCATTCACATCGGGGCTACAGCCGCCCAACCCCTCTCCAGCACCCTATCAGACTCTTCTAGTTTGTCCTCTTTGGGCAGTGATTGAGACACATGATGATTAACGGGGAGGTAAGGGGGAGGGAGAGTCACAGACTTTCTCGAGGGAGAGAATTCAGTGATACAGAGGGGTGCAGCATGATTTTCCCCAAGGTTATTTTATTCATAATGGATGAAATCCCCCCCGTGCAACGCTGATGGGTGTTGTTGGGGGATGGTAGTAGCAAGGTCCACTCCTTGCGCTGGCAATCTGGGTATGGGCTGAATTTCACACTGTGCACCAATCGTCCCACTTGGAGCAGTGCAGCTGAGAGCTTGATCACACAGGGGAACTAACCTCAATGTGGGGAATAAGCTATTTTGCAGCAGTTATTGTGGAGTTAGAATCACAGACTCATAGACTTTTAAGGTCAGAAGGGACCATTATGATCATCTAGTCTGACCTCCTGCACAACGCAGGCCACAGATCACAATTCTGGAATAAACATGATTTCATTGCAACATAATGCAATGTGATTTCATTCCACTCTGGAAGCTCATAATGCAAACGTGATTTCATTCCACTCTGGAAGCTCACCAATTATTTTGGAATAAAGTGACTCTTTAGAGCGTACAGACAGCATAGTCTACCATTAGTAACTGTGTTTATTACAGGAGGGGCTGAGGGCCAGCCAAGATCAGGGCACCATTGTGCTAGGCCCTGCATATATGCAGAGTAGCCCTGAAGAACTTACAAGCTAAAGAGACCAGCCAGATGCAGGGTGGGGAAAGGGGTCTAACACGATGCGCTGCACAGCTGCTCTGATCAATCTCCCCATGCAGACACCTTTCTCTAGTCAGCTAGAAACTGCACCTCCCTCTCCCACACCCCTCCCGCCACACCTTTCATCCTCTGGAGACTGGTTCAGTCCTGGCAGGAGACAGGCTGTCTGGAATTCTCCTTCCCCCACAGAGTGAATGTGCCCCCACCCTCCCTGGGCCCTTGAGCTGCCTGAGAGGCTCTAGCAGGCAGTCAAAACCAACTGCTTGTGGCAGATTGTTACCATGGTCAAAGAACAGCTTGTGGGGTAGGGGGGAAAAGACCTGCTGAGCTCCATGTGATAAGCCAGCTGATGGTGGGTAGGAAGCAGGGGGAGGCAGGGCTAGTCCATTATAGTCTGGGGCTAAGTGAGACAGGCTAGTGGAGTAGCGGGCAGCATGGTATTGTAAGAAGGACTGTCTAGTGGAGATTGTGGCCAGTCCTGGATTTCTATGATTTAATAAATAGAGACTTGGGTTCATGTCCTAGCTCAGCCATCGCCTGCCTGCACAAGTCAAGTCACTAGTCTGTACCTCAGCTTCCCCATCTGTAAAATGAGAATAGCACTTCCCTACCTAACGGGGTAGCGAGGATAAAATCCAGGAGCGACTGTAAGGCACTCACATACTATAGTGAGCAGGGCCCTATAAAGTAAGTGTCTAGGGCGATAAACACAGCAATTCCTCTGCTCTCCTAACCTGATCAAGGGGAAATTCTCTCCCCTGTTGTGCACAGTGCAGGTCTCAAGGACTAACAGGAGCCTGGCATGGCCCCGAAAGGGCATAAGGGCCAGCTGTCGATGAAGCATGACAGGAGATTCCGAACTGGAACGCCCCTCGGCTGAGTAATGGGCCTCGGGGCCATGGTCTCCCAGGAGCTGGGAGGCTGCAGCGGTGCAGGGAGCCTGCTGTTAATGTGCTGGGAGGGTGGCTCCTGGTGGAGCAATTGTAGAGCAGGGGAATGAAAACTGAGGCACGTCCTTGATTTCAGGGCCCTTAGCAGCAGCAACCCAGCTAGCTCCTCTCAGGCCCCTTCACTCCTGTGTTGCGTGGGGATAACATATTCTCCCTTCCGTCATTTCCAAATCACACTTAAGAATCCAGGGTCATTCCCTCCGTCTGCCCTCCAAGGATTCTCTGGCTCAGCACATGTGTGGGCAGTTTCCCATGTCACTCAGCTCAGTCTGGGCTGGGCTGCCGGGATCTCCAGGAATTTCCCTGCAAAGCAGAGCATGAGCACGCACAGCCAGACCCAGAGCAGGAGCAGGAGCAGGGAGCAGCCGGAAGAACGCAATGCAGAGTGCTCACTCTAGGCCCAGGAGATTCTCCCCCAGTGCTGTCACATCCTGGCTCTCTTTCATCCTCCGACTGCAATGACACGTTCAGATCGTCCTTGGTGGGGAGTGGAGCAGCACAAGCCAGGAGAAGACGTCACAGCTGCAGATAACAGCAAGCTATGCGAAGGCATGGCCTGATGAGATACAGCCGTGTGGGTGTTATTAATGAGCCCAGCAGATTCTCCGGGGGCCTTGGGAATGAACCCTCTCCCCGCTGTTCACAGCCCCCCTGAGGTAATGCCTCTGGATTACTTGGGGGCTCACTCACTGCCCTGGAATGAGGAAGAGGGATAGTTGGAGAACACAGCCCATGATGTTCAGCAGGCCTGCCCTCAGACCATGCCTCTCACTGCTCCAGGCCAGCTTCCTCATGGCGCAGGCTCCCGTGGACTCAGGGAGACACTGCTGCAGCGCAAAGGAGAGCCTGTTGATGTAGCAGCAAGGGCAGATGCGCAGGACTGAGATTGCACCGTAGGTTTCGACTAAGAGGAAGAACGTTCTTAGCGAGAGACAGATGTTATGGCCCAGTGAGCCAGGAACACCCAGGGCCGGCACTTCCATTTAGGCGACCTAGGCGGTCACCTAGGGCACCGGGATTTGGGAGGGCGGCAGACTGCTCCTGTGGACCTCCCGCAGGCGTGCCTATGGAGGGTCCGCTGGTCGCGCGGCTCCGGTGGAGCATCCACAGGCACGCCTGCGGCAGGTCCACCAGAGCCATGGGACCAGCGGACAGTCCGCAGGGACGCCTGCGGGAGGTCCACCAGAGCAGCGGGACCGGCAAGCTGGTCCTGCGCCTAGGGCACCAAAAACCCTGGCGCCGCTCCTGGGAACACCCAGTCTCATTCCAGCTTTGCCTCAGTCTCATTGTGCAACCTTGGGCCACTCACTTCCCCTTCTGTGCCTCAGTTTCCCTAACAGCCTTCACTGCCCTTTAATAGTGACACAAAGAGTGCAGCAGGGATAATAGGGCCAAGCCCAGTTCTTCTCCTTCAAGTTCTTCTTTTCCAAGCTGGCTCCACCGTGAAAGCTGCTCATCCAAGGAGGGGTTTAGAACATTCTGCCTAAGAGAAGGATGGGACAGCACCAGCGGTAATGCTGGGCTCTGCAAGAACCTGCGACAGGACAAGGCAGAGGCACGGAGGTTTCAGATGGGGGAGGCTGGGGTTGCTCAGTTGGTTCTGGCAGACACCAATACTGACACTGCCCGAGTGCTGGGCAAAGGGGTGAATGGTGCAGGTGCAGCGGGTAGTTAAGGCCAATTTTTTTCTTTCACTCAAACAAAATGTTTCCTTGGAGCTGCGAGTGAAATTTGAATTTGTTTGAGGGGCTTTTTGGTTTGGGTTTTTTGTTTTTTTTTTTAAATAAAAAGTGACAAAATTTTAAACAAAGTCTGACTGGTGGGTCTGGAAAATGTTAACATAAACATTGTGCCCGGGGGGAGGGGGCGTTCACCAAAGCAACTGGGCAAATTTGACCTCTGCACAGTTCAGTTGCTCCACATCTACCTTTGGTGGCCAAAAAACTGAACATTTTTTCCCATTTTTGCTCTAGTCAACAACTTCAGTTCATTAACCTGTTCCATTCCACTCCCAGTGAGGCAATGGGGCATTATGGCCAGGAAATGGGAGGGAAGGCTAGACAGGGAATCAGATCCACATCGATGTGTTTTATTTTCCAAATTATTTTGCGAAATTCCACCTCGCTGGGACCTCTCCCAGTGGGCGGGAAGGACAGCTCAGTGGTTTGGGCAGTCGCCTAGGCCCTGGAAGGCCTGGCTTCAAGCTCCTGCTCTGTCGTAGACTTTCTGTGTGACTTTGGCCCAACTGCTCAGAGGTATTTAGACTCCCAACGTCCATTGAAATCAGTACCTGTTTCCCATCTCTAACATAATAATGACACATCTCTACCTCACAGGGCTGTAAATAAAAGGCATTGAAGATTATGAAGTGCTCAGACACTCTAGGAATGGGAGCCAGAGAAGGACCTTAGATTGATTTGTAATGAGCAAAAGTTTCACTTTCATGCTGCCTTAACAGGAACATTGTGCAAAAAAGGGGAGCAGCCTGAAAACCTGCAACACAGCAAGAGTTCCTGCATTTGGGATTTCCTCGAAACTATTTCACTCACCTCTCCCAGCCCCACCTGGGCCTCTTGGTGTAGGGTCCTTCCACCCTTAGGGCCAGCTCCATTAAAGGGAACCTCATGTCATTTTGAGCCCAGCACCTTTAAGATCTAGGTAACTCTAAACCTCACTTGCTTTTATACCCTCGGCTGGCTTCACCTCATTGGCCTCCATGGATTATTGCTTAGGGGCTAAAAAGGAGGGGAAGCCAGAGCCACATCGCTGTGGATGAGGAATTTGGGCTTACACAAGCACAAACGGTCCCCACAATAAATAGATGTGAATGGGGAAAGCATTCTGGGTAGTATGTAAATTAGCATATCATCTACAGCATTCCAGAGTCAGCAAAATTCTGCTCGAGGTTCAAAAACCACAGGGCTCATGGAAGGCCTGGGCAGCAGAGCTGCTAAGGTACAAGACATAGGGAAGTGATTATTCCCCTTTATTTGGCACTAGTGAGGCCACACCTGGAGTACTGCATCCGCTTTTGGTCTCCCTCCTACAGAAGGGATGTGGACAAATTGGAGAGGGTCCAGCAGAGGACAACAAAACTGATTAGGGGGCTGGGACACATGACTTATGAGGCAAGGCTGAGGGAACTGGGGTTATTTAGTCTGCAGAAGAGAAGAGTGAGGTGGGATTTGATAACAGCCTTCAAGGGATGGTACTTGGTCCTGCTGTGAAGGCAGGGGACTGAAATCAATGACCTTTCAAGGTCCCTTCCAGTCCTACGCTTCTATGATTCTAATTACCTGAAGGGGGGTCCAAAGAGGATGGAGCTCAGCTGTTGTCAGTGGTGGCAGATGACAGAACAAGGGGCAACGGTCTCAAGTTGCAGTGGGGGAGGTCTAGGTTGGATATTAGGAAACACTTTTTCACTAGGAGAGTGGCGAAGCACTGGAATGGGTTACCTAGGGAGGTGGTGGAATCTCCTTCCTTAGAGGTTTTTACAGCCCAGCTTGACAAAGCCCTGGCTGGGATGATTTAGTTGGGGCTGGTCTTGCTTTGAGAAGGGGGTTGGACTAGATACCTCCTGAGGTCCCTTCCAACCCTAATATTCTATGAATGGAAGCTGAAGAGATTGCCATGGCAAAGCCCAAGGGACAGAGCCTCCTTGCAAATGGAGTACCCTGTACTCCTCACAGCTCTTTGTACAGGTGGGAAGGGTCCCCATCTTACAGAGGGGAACTGACACAGCCCACAGACAGGAATGGCCACCATAGCTTCTGGGTGCCAGCTCTCCTCCCTGGCCCCTCCTCTCAGCCTGCAGCTAGTTTGTTCCTTTTCAACTCATCGCTGCATTATGGTGACTGCAGCAGCACCTAGAGAACCCAGCTGAGAGCAGGCATCCTTGTACTGGGCACTATACAGAGTAAGAGAATCTATGACCTGAGAGTTTAGTGTCTAACCTCCATCCCCAATGTATTTCATGCACTTTCAAACTGGATTATAGAACATGTGTTACCTGGCCAGTTAGGCCCCTTGGAAGAATCGCATCATGTGTACGCAGGTATTTGAATTAGAGCAATTTAAAGCGCCTGAGTAGGCAAGCCCAGAATATAGAAGACAAAGGGGAAACTGAAGCAGGGGTGAGACTAGAACCCCTTGGCTATCCATCCACAGGCTCAACACAGCCCTTGGCTCAGCCCTTTCCTGGCCAGATTTGCTAGCGTGGCACTGCTGTGAAGACAGCTGCAGCTGTTTAATGCTGCCTAGGCAGCCTGGTATGCCAGAGTTCACCATGCCTGGGAAATGGCCCTGCCCCTCCAGGGAAGCTGGCTAACACAGAGTATATTTTCCATCACCCACACGAGTGAAAATCCCTTGTGGCTGGGGAAATGGTGTCAGGGCTCCCCACCCCTTCCCTGAAGCAGGCTGTGAAGTCTGTGGTTAACAGGTCTTCCCTCCCATGCAGAGTGTCAGCACTCGCTGCTGAGGGGGAAGCAGCAAGTTCTAACCAAGGTGAGAGACGCCTGACCACAGGGATAGACAGGCCTCATGGTAAAGCATAGAGTGCCTCCCATCACCACCCTTTCCCTGATCTCACTCAACTCAGTGTGCAGGACCCATCAGATCCCAGGGTGTTGTTCATCCCTTCAGCTGTTGCTTAGGCAAGCGGATTTTGCCTCCTTGCTCCCATTCTGCAAGCTGGCTACATTCTCCAGAACCAGCAGTAGTTGGCTTTGACCTGCCCACAGCCCAGGTGACATGGGTGTGAAACATGCTTGCCCCTACCTGCCAGGACCAAGAGCTCTGCTTGGCAGAGTCCAACATCTCCTTTGGGCAAAGGACAAGCTGTGCCTCAGAAGGATTGGAAGCAGGGGGAGATTTCAGTTTATAAAACCACATGGGATTTCCTCTAAAGAGCACAGATTATTCATATGTGTCAGCTCCCCCAACCCCCAGCATCCTCAGGCCCCAGCCTCACAGGGAAGCCAGCAATTAAGTCCATCCCCACAGATCCCTGCTCTGAAACCAGCAGCTGCCCCCTTCCCTGAACTACTGATGCTGCCCATCAACCCAGCCAGCAGAAGGGGGGGGGGGGATGAGGGGCTGGGGAAACACAGCCAAGACAGAGCCCCTCAGAGAGGCGCAGTAACATGGGATGGAGGGGGAGAAAAGCTTCCCAGTGGACACTGGAAAGAAGGCTGAGGTAAGGTAGCACTTGCTCACATCTGGCCCCTGCTCTGTAGAACAAGTATCTACCTTCCATCACCCTCAGCTCAACAGGGCCCACGGGGGGGGAAGAGAAGCAGCTGCCCCAGGAGCTGGGCAGGGGTAGCTGGACACAAGGCTAGCACTTCAGGCACAGTCCCACAGCACCCAGGTGTCTGTCATGCAGGCTGACCCGCCACTGTGCTGCGGATAGCTCCAGAGGCAGCACTACAGCCAAGAGGGTTGAAGTCAGAAGAGTTGGCAGCAGTCCTGGCCCCCTCGGCTTAAGGCATAGGGCTGGGAGTCTGGCTGCCGAGTGCTCCTACACCCTCTTCCATGTGACCTTTCCGTGTCGCTATCACCTCGGCCAGGAGGGTCTCGGAGCTCAGGGCACTAACATCCAAGCCCCCCTACACTGTCTTCCATAAGGACAAGGTCCAACTTAGGCCTCACCCGGCTTTCCTCCCCCAGGTTATCTCCCAGTTCCACATGGGGCAGGATATCTTTCTCCCCGTGTTCTATCCAAAACCACATTCTTCATGTACAGAGCATAGACTGCATTCCCTGGATGTCCGCAGAGCTCTAGCCTTTTACCATAAATGGTTTGGTCCGTTCAAAAAATCAACCCAGCTCTTCATTGCGGTGGTGGATAGGATGAAAGAGCTCCCGGTTTCATCTCAGCGGATCTTTGTAGATCAGGGCCTGTGTCCGGGAATGTTATTGTCGAGCTAAAGTCCCTACTCTGATTACGGCCCATTCCACAAGGGCGCAGGCCTCTTCCATGGCGTTCCTGGCCCAGTTCCCAACTCAGGAGATTTGTAGAGCCACCACATGGTCCTCCATCCACACGTTCTCACCACACTACGCCATCATGCACCAGGCGAGGGATGACGCAGCCTTCGGTCGTGCAGTGCTCCAGTCAGCAGTGAACGCCGATCCCACTGCCTTATGAGTCACCTGCTTGGATTGGACATGAACAACCACTCGAAGAAAAAACAGTTACCCAACTTTTAGTAACTGTTTTCTTCGAGATGCGTTGTTCATGTCCATTCCAACCCCCCCCTCCTGCCCCTCTGTCAGAGTGCCGGCAAGAAGGAACTGAGGGGGTGGAGGTTCGGCGGGCCCCTATAGAGGGTGCCGCAGCGGTGCCACTCCAGAGAGCACCAAGGCCAACCCTATGGATGTTGCTAGGGGAAAATCTTCTGGCTGGCGTGCATGCGGCATGCACACACTGTTTGGAATGGACATGAACAACCACTCTAAGAGTTAAGATTTTCAGGTTTGCTCCAATTTAGACACCAAGTTCTAAAATCCTTTGCAGACTAGAACTACTGTTCTCTGCTTAGAGACTGTTCAAAAATAATTGTCCAATTTCTTCATCCACAGCCTGATCCTTGCATTGCATCCCACCCTATAGCTTGAATGCTCACCCACGTCAAGGCACCTCCTACCTGGATTGTTGCGACTTCCTCTTCCCCTTGTGCCCCCCCCATACTGCCTCTCTCAAAGCCCCCAACAAGCTGCCCCTTCAGACTGCTGCAGCAAAAGCAAGCTTAGTATTCCACACTTCAGGCTGCTAGGCCCTGTGCTTGTGTCACTCACTACAGGAACACACTTCCATTCCAGGGACCCAGAATCATAGAATATCAGGGTTGGAAGGGATCTTAGGAGATCATCTAGTCCAACCCCCTGCTCAAAGCAGGACCAATCCCCAACTGGCCCCCTCAAGGATTGAACTCACAACCCTGGGTTTAGCAGGCCAACGCTCAAACCACTGAGCTATCCCCTCCCCCCACTGCCATCAGTCAGCATGTTCCATTAGGGAAGCAGTTGGTTCTGCTCCACTATGAATTCCTGGCAGGACCCAGCAGCTATTTTTGAGTTAAAAGGAAAAAAGTGATTTCCTGTCCTGGTAAGGACACCAGAACCAGTATGTTCTGGTTCTGTTTTAACATCCTACTGCTTTTTCTGCATCATGTGCACCATGAGCTGCTCGAGCTTTTCCAATTTCCCAAGTGGCTGTGCTACCATAACACAAGGGCTTTTGAATTAGCCTGGCCCTAGACTGCAGCACCCAGTAGCACTTTAGGAGCACGGGCAGTTGCAGTAGAAGTGAAACCTACTAACAAGGGAATTGGGTAATATGATCTTCTTAAGAACTACAGGCCTGTAGTTTGTTGCTTGCTGCAGCAGATTTGCTGAGAGAGAGAGAGAGATTACCAGTTAGACAGCTGCCCTTCTCCATTCCTAGGAAAGGAAGAGCTGGCTTATCAGTATTTCACTCCCACCCCCAACTACTTGTTTAATTCCTGAGCAACCTTTGCTGCAGTGTGCCTCTCCCCAAGGCCAGCTTGCCTCCTTGATGTGTTGAGAATCCATAATGGTGCTGGCCCAAAGACCATTTCCCTAAACCCCTGCTCCCACCTTCTCTACTCTGGTACAGCTGGAAACACAGCTAGGTCCCCATTCCCTTTGGCAATGAAGTGGAGGGGTTAGAACTTGCCTAGAGATGGATTTTTGGTCTGTGTAGTAGATACCAGTTAAGTGCCCTTCCATCCTTGTTCAGGGCCTCACTCCTCAGGGAAGCCCACGGCCCCTGAAGTTTATGTTCTGACACTGCAAAGCTGGACACTCGGCACATGAGAGAGGCTCTTCCCCTCCAACACTTGGCAGATACACAGCAGCAGCTACCAAACGTTCAAAATGGGAGATTTATTGACATTAAAAAACTATGCAAAAAACTAGAAGATTACGGAAATCTGGTTTTGCTGCACAAACTGGTGGGCATCTTGCTGCATCGGCAAGAAACTCAACAGGGATAAAGTTACTTGAGGATGAACCAGTCAGCCACTGGGCTAGCAGCCAGAGGCCTTTCCTATGCACACTAAACAAACAGATGAACAAGAGTCACTCATGGAGGATAGCTGCCCTTTCCCAGAAGATGACCCTACATCACATCACCCTGCTGTTCTGAGAACCTGCTCATGGCCTCCCTGAACACGCCTAGTCTACCCCTAAACTCTTCATTGTGGCACACAGGATGCCCCATCTAGAGTATTTCCAGCAGCCCAGGTCTGGCTTGGATGCTGGGCAGTGGACCATAGCTGTTTCTCAAGGGTTTTCCTATGCTAAGGCATGGTGGGAGTGTTCATCCTGGCTGAGAAGGGCTACTGCTGCCAACCCAGCTTGCTCCATTTTGAAGGCTCACAGAAAAGGGAGTTGAGCGGTAGGTTGAAATCCAAGACCAGGCTCTGGGAGAATCTCTTCCAGTCACTGCTGACAGCTGTTCCCTCGTGTAAGAGAGACAGCTGTGCTTCAAAGGGGAATGGAGTTTGGAGAGGAAGAGTGCCCTTGCGATGAACTAAAGATTGAGAGCCACTCCCTTGCAGAAACAAGGAAAATCTTTATATGGTAACAAGCTACTCATTCACCTAGAGGCAGCTTTCGTGGCTGCCCAGGAAGGACAGCCTCACCACCTATGGGAGGACCACCCCATCTCTGGGAAGCAGCAGGCCTTGGCAGAGGCTGGGAGGGGGGGTCCCTTGAAAACCACTGCCATGACAATGCTCCAGAAAACAGGAGTGCAGGAGACACAAAGAGGGAATTCCACCTCCCTGGAATCCTCTTGTAACCATAGGTTATGTTGTGACTCCAATCTGAGGGGAACGTGAAAGGGAAAACACACACACACACGGCTCCTGGATCTCTCAGCATCCATCACAAGGGTAGCTCCAGCTATCCCCATGCACACTCCAGCTGCAATGCAGGCACTTCTGCCACACAACTCAGACACGCTTTTCTTCCACAACTGTCTTGTGCCAATCTGGGGAAATTCTCAGCTTCCCACCCTCCTCCCTTCCCCACATGGAGTTGCATGTACCCTGGAAATCCTAAAAATAACTCCGCTGTCTAGCACACTCCATTCTGGCACAGATGCCATCCCGCCCATCAGACGGGAGTCTGGGTCAATCAGTCCCTGCTCCCCTGCCCTAAGGAGAGAGGGCTTATAAAAGCATCATATCCGAGTGCAGCTAGGCAGCCACAGAGGGGTTTGGGTCACACATTTCCCAGCATTATAGAAAGGAGAGTCTACCCTAGCAAGTTCTCTGCTCCTCCTTCCTTGGGAGGGCCATGCTACAAATAGGAGCCATTCTTACATACTTTAGGTTACCTGCAATTCTTAATACTGTACTAAGCTGGGACTGTCTAAGAGGCCGAGCGTTTGTCTTGAGCACCTGGCAGGGCTGTCAACACTGCTACAAGACCACACAATCCCAAACAAGTCATTTCTCCCACACCCTTGACCATGTGTCAGGAATGATTGTACCATAGCAACCTCTTCCTTGGCACTCAGCCACTAGACAACCCAGTGCCCAGCACCTCTTCTCACACAGCCAGCCACTGCCCCCGACACATGAAGGGAAGAAACTCCCTATCCCCTACCACATACACAGAGATGCCCACCAGCCAGCCTTTAGGAAGAGCGTCCCACTGCTGCCTAAGCTTCATCGCAAATGAAATACTAAATACTGGAGGCTCTATGCAACTAGGCAGTTGGCTACAAAAACAGTCAAAGGAAAAAAAAATGTGACAGGCTTGACTCCACACTGAGACAGTTACAATCCACAGGTAGGCAACATCTGCCCAACACCAGTTCATGGTGGACTCTGCTCCCTGAGGGGTGGGTCTGGGGATACAAGGAGCCCTGGGGCAGGTAACACTGAAACTGCTGCAGGAAACTCAGTTCCCCAGTGGGACACTCGGGAGCCTGTCAGAGCCAGCACTCCCAGGGAGAACGCAAGGACTCTCCCGCTGAAGCCCAGGGCTTTCTCCATAGCTGGAGCTGTGTCCCGCACCGCAGGGCAAGCCACACCCCGGAAACTCGAAGACAAAGAAGAGGCCGCCATCAGAAACAGGAGACTGGAGTGTTCTCCGCCCTGCTCTCAGTGTTGAGCTCCCCCTCGCCTTTCCGGACAGGCGTCAGAGCGCATGGGACCTGCCGTGCCAGCTAGCTACTGCTCTCCTGGCGCTTCTGGAGCAGCTCGATGATGCCGTCAATGCCTTCCTCTGGGACCTAGCAGCAGAGAGAGGAAGCCAGAGCTATGTTACCAGAGACAGAGCTGCATGGCCATCACTCCCTTGCCAACTGTACTTGAAAGGGGGGTGCTGGAGGGAGAACTGGGTGAACCCCAAAAGTCTGTTCCCATGCAGCTCCACAGGGATCGCCAACTCCCACTGCAAGGTGGGATCAGATCTGACTCCCCAGCTCTATTTATCCTCCCCTTGGCAAAGAAAGCAAGATCAGGACCAAGCTAGTTATCCCCTGCCTTCTCCACACAACATGGAGACAGGGGAAAGGTGGCAGCTAGGCAGGGCTCCCAGAATCCTCACGGCATCCCTCTTCCCCCAGCCTTTGTGGGGCAGGCACTGACAGCCAACAGTTCAGTAACAGACGTCCTCCTGGACCCACCTGGGGTCCCTCCTGCTGCCCCACACATTCTTGGTACCAGCATTTCTCACGCTGCAGCCCTGGCTTGGCACTAATGCCAGGGAGCAGCAGCCAGAGCCAGAGAGGTTCAGTCTTCAGATGAGATGCATTCCTGTGCCTCCCACCCTGAGCAGGACCCCCGCAATGGGGCACTGACCCCTGCGCTGATGTCAGAGCAGCCAGGATGAAATGCCACCATCCAGGGAGCCATGCAGGGCTCGGAGACTGATGAACCGCAGGCCAATGGCGAGAGGCCCATTCAGACAGCGAGGCAGTCAGGTGGCCTCAGCCCCTTGGAATGTCTGTTCAAAGCAGGGGGCTCTGCCCCCGCCCCCCCCAGGGGCTGGGAGAGAACTCCTCAGTTAAGGGGCTGAGAAGCTGGTCAATTGCCAGCATCTGTTTGCCCGCTTCATTTCTAGCATGCTGAGATCTGGGCAGAGGAGTCGACTTACCAGGGCATGGTCGAAGTTAAAGGTGCTGATGTAATACGCTGATATGTCTGCATCGGCCAGAGGCTCGGCGATCTGAGCCACTATCCCACACTCATCTGAGGAAGGGGAACAGAGGGGCCAGTGTGGGTACCAGCCCAGTGCCTCTGGAGACAACCTCCTCCTATCACCCATGTGCCCCTGCCCCATAGGCAAAGGGCTCTCTAAGCTCTGGGCTGTCCAAGACCAAGCTGGCAGACTCATGCCTAAAATGGGGTTTGAGCAGGGGGCTGGACTAGAGGACCTCTTGAGGTCTCTTCCAACCCTAATCTTCTATGAACTCTAATACGATACCACCATGAAATGAGTGCCTCTTGGCTCCTGGCCAGGCAGCCCACAGCCATTGCACTCCCCGCCACTGAGCGGCCACAGGGGCTGGGGCTTCATGGCCAGGCACCGGTGTTCAGTACCAGCATGCTTTGTTGCTCTCTGGGGCCCTCATAGGTGACATTTTGGCGGATGCTCCACTGCCATCACAGTCCTTCGTCTGGCACCCGCCAGACGAAAAGCTTGGGGACCACTGATCTAGTCTGACCTCCTGCACAATACAGGCCACAGAATCTCACCCACCCACTCCTGTAACAACCCCCTAATCTTTGTCTCAGTTATTGAAGTCCTAAAATCATGGTTTAAAGACCTCAAGGTGTAGAGAATCCTCCAGCAAATGACCCATGCCCCACACTGCAGAGGAAGGCTAAAAACCTCCAGGGCCTCTGCCAATCTGCCCTGGAGGAAAATTCCTTCCCAACCCCAAATATGGTGATCAGCTAAACCCTGAGCATGTGAGCAAGACTCACCAGCCAGACACCTAGGAAAGAATTCTCTGTAGTACCTCAGATCCCACCCCATCTAACATCCCATCACAGGTCATTGAGCATATTTACTGCTAATAATCAAAGATCAATTAATTGCCAAAATTAGGCTATCCCATAATACCATCCCCTCCATAAACTTACCAAGCTTAGTCTTGAAGCCAGATATGTCTTTTGCCCCCACTGCTCCCCTTGGAAGGCTGTTCCAGAACTTCACTCCTCTGATGGTTAGAAACCTTCATCTAGATTTCAAGGCTAAACTTTCTAGCATCCAGTTTATATCCATTTGTTCTTGTGTCCACATTGGTACTGAGCTTAAATAATTCCTCTCCCTCCCTGATATTTATCCCTCTGATATAATTATAGAGAGAGCAATCATATCTCCCCTCAGCCCAGGGCCGCCCGGGGGGGGGGGGGCAAATGGGGCAATTGGCCCCACAGGGGCCCCCCACAAGAACATAATATTCTATAGTTTTGCAACTTCTTTTTAAAATGGAAGGGGCCCCCAAAATTGCTTTGCCCCAGGCCCCCTGAATCCTCTGGGCGGCCCTGCCTCAGCCTTCTTTAGCTTAGGCTAAACAAGCCCAGCTCTTTGAGTCTCTTTTCATAAGGCAGGTTTTTCATTCCTTAGATCATCCTAGTAGCCCGTCTCTGAACCTGTTCCATGTTTAAGAAGGATGAATTCAAACTGGGAGACCAGAACTGCACACAGTATTCCAGACGAGGTGCAGACTGCTCTGCCACTGGCTTCTGTGACTCTGGGCGGGTCACTCTGGGCACACCTATCCCCTGGGGATAACAGCCTGCCCTGCCCACCAGAGTGCACTGAACATTTCAGCCTGGGAGGGCTCAATGCTGCGCTGAAGGCAGCTGATCCGCTGGGCAGGAGAGCTTACACCTTGTTCCACTTACCGAAGCCCAGTGGCTGCCCACCAATTCTCACCATCCGCCAGAGCTCCCCAGAGGAGCTGGTCAGCAGCAGGTCACTGGGGAACCTAGAAGCGTTTAATGGAGTACATCACTCCTGCCCTAGGACCGTTCTCATTCCCCCACTAGCTGGCATGAGCCAGGGCACAGACTCCCATGAAGCTGCTCCTAGAACCCTGGGCCCACCCTAATTCCAGGGGTGGTTCCCCAGTCCTTAATGCCCGAACCCTCTGCACAGCCCACCTGCTGACTTGGGACTGGGGCAAGGAGGAGAAAAGCCACACCACTCCCCAAAACATCACAGCGGGGGGAGAATGGAAGCAGGCAGGAGCCAACAGGAATGTGACTCCTCCAGAACACCAACCTCCCAATCCCAAGGCCAAATCTTCAGAGTATGTGGGCCAGGGCCACTCAGAAGGGGGGCCAAGTAGGGCATTTTGCCTCAGGCCCCGCAGGGGCCCCCCACGAGAATATAGTTCTCTATAACATTGCAACTTTTTTATGGAAGGGGCCCCCAAAATTGCTTTGCTCCAGGCCCCCTGAATCCTCAGGGCAGCCCTGATGTGGGCAGCTTTAGATGGGGTGAAGGACACTGAGTCCATCTTCTCGTGGATGAATGGTACCTACTTCTTCTGGGTCTCTGCATCCATGACGATGGAGATATAGCCCTCGATCAACGAGAAAGCGAAAAACCTGATGGAGTCGAGATCCTGACTGCCTGGAGCAGCTTCCTTTAGAGGGCTGCAAACACAGAGGGGACAGAGGGGTTAGCCCCAGAAGCACACAGCAGAACATAGCCATTTCATGGCTGGCTCCTGGAGAGAGTTACAGATGTGCAGCCCCCCCAAGAGGTGCCTTTACTTGGAGTCAGTGAAATGCCTTGTTGGCATCTTTAATACCAGCTGGCTGGTGATGCCATGTCTAGCCCAGTGCTGTGAATAACAGATCTTCTGGGCCAGCCCCTGAAACAAGCCAGGTCAGACCCAGCTGCTCTATCTACAAAGCCATCTCCCCTCACCTTGAGCACTTATTGTCTGATCCACCTCCTGCTGGTCAGGAAGTCCTCCTTTTCCCTCCCCCAGCTGAGCTAAGGCTGAACTCCAGCCCACCCTCTGCTGGGGGATGCTGTCCTGTGGGAAGACCCTTTCTCCAGCTCTGCCTTTGACAAAGTTCTTTCAACCCCAGTGCTGCATGCAGTGTCCCAAGTGCCGGCAGGCTTGACATCACCACTGTAGCCCCATATGCCCCCATAGGGCATTGTGGGCACCTCCAGGTGCACTGCAAAGGCCTTGGTCCCCCGCCCATCAAAGCCCTTGGGTGCCTGAAGGTTCTTTAGCAGTTCATAAATTCTTCAGAGATCTGGAGGTTTTTGGCCACACTCCAGCCCTCCACCCTTCTCTTCAGGGTCTGTGTTGAGGTGAGAGGCTGTCCCCACACTTCCAGCTGCACTCTCACCTACATTGCAGTGCATTTTAGTACAGAGAATGCCTATGCTAAGGGGTGGGGCTAACAGTCTCCTCCCACTGCCCCGCGCAGCTGCCTACCTGTGTGAATAGAACAGGACGTCTATGAGCACGGTCGCAATCGCCGGCAGGGTGTCAGGAGCCACAGTCAGGATGCAGAACCTGTTCCGGGGACTCTGCACAGGGTGCACGGTAGGGCTCGCCGCTGGGAGGAAACAATCACTCATACAGCCCAGACTGCCAGAGCACGAAGCACCCTTCTCATGCATGGCAATGAATGCAATATCACGGAGCTGATGGTGCAGCAGCATGGCAGGAGTCTGAGCTGGCAGCAGCAAGCAACTCTCATGAACTCAAACCACTTGTAGGACTAGCTGGGGGTGATCAGTACCTGGCCCCACAGATCAGCTTACCCTGGAGACTAGACACTTCAGATGTGAGCCAGGGTAGCACAGCAGCACCACCTTGAGGAGGTACTGCACAGAGACTGACATTCGGATGAGGAAGAGGAAAAATCAACAGGGCTCAATTCCTACAGCTACACTGGCAAGGAGCAAATGGAAACAAATCGGCAGAGCAGCATATGCTGCAGGCAGAGCAAGGGGCTGGGCCGGGACAAGCCAGGCAAGCTCGAGCCACCTGCACAGACAGCTGTGTCTGTGCGCAGAGCAGGTGCTCGAGGGAGGAACCCAAAACTTGAGGTACTAGTGCCCTCCAGTGGCAGAACTATGCTACTGCTCCTCTGGGCCATCAGTAAAAGTGTACCTTCGGTCACACGGTCTATTAATGCTCCATTTATAGGTGGATTAGAATGGGTTAATAAATCAGATGTTACAGATAGTATTATGTGCTATACACTGTTACAGGCAAACCAGCAGAAGGCATGACAGATTGGACTAATCACCACTTATTAAAAGAACATGTATTCTCTCTATAAACCATTTATAAATGGAACCTTAATACATGCGAGAGCACATTTCTGATTGTCCCCTAGCTAGACTCCAGTCTCTCCCTGGATCCCCAAGAATTTCTGGTGTCTACCAGAGTGGCACCTGCAGTCATATGCATGTAATGCCTAGTGCATACCACTGGCAGAAGCAGGACTGCCTAAGAAGGTGGGAGGGGAGAAGAGGGGGAAGGAAAGCAGTTTGCACTAGGTGCTCTGGTTTGAGAGAACCCCAAGCCAAGTGGCACGGTGACCTGACACACTGGGTCACAATGCCACTCAGAGTTTTGGCCTGTCCATCACAACAGAGGGGCTAGGCCACTAGGCCAAAGCTGAGTGGTGCCAGTTAATTGGATGTATGAATGGTTCATACGCTGCACGACGTGTCTGGGGACCCCCCCTGGTTTACCACAGTCTGTCCCGTTCAGTAACTGATCTGCGCTGGAGTGGCCGGAGCCAGAGAACAGAACTGTTCATGCTGGCAGGGTGAGCCCACAATAGGTAGTTTTCTGTTGCAGGGGACAGCGGAGTTGCTCATTCAAACCCCTCCTACATTCTGCAGAGAGCAGACAGGGTGAGAGCCCAGAGGAGCAGTCCTGGACTCACCATGCTTGGGTTTCAGGAAGCCGTTGCTCACGTCATCACAGTTAACAGGGATGGACTCTCCCTTCACCTCCTTGTAGATATCAAACTCGCCGGTCAGCGTGTGGATCACCACAGGCAGGTCCTTCTCCCGCACCTGGGGAGAGCAAGAGACCTCAAGCCTCACCCTTCAGCTTAACCTCCCCCTGAAAGCCTGCTGTCTCTTTGCCATTCTTCTCTACCCCCACAAGGAAGGAAGAGGTGAGCTTCTAAACCCACATCTCACCTAGCCCACCGTCCATTCAACTGAACAGCATGCAGGGAAAAATCTCACGCACGAACCTTTTAGGGTGTCTCATATTGCTATGGCGAGGGCAGCCTGACCCCTGCTATTCTCAGAATGGCACCCAGTACCCTCTGAATCACACAGTATCGAAGAGGTGGATATGTTCATCAGACTGTTGCCATAGGAGAGCCTGCACCATTCACCTAATGAGAGTTTCTCTGTCACACGCTTTGTGTAGTTGCTTGGGGCCAATTAGAGTCCTTCACCCACACCCCCGCTCGAAGGAGCCTGCCACAGGGGATGGCCATGGGGAGAAGGTGGGGGGCTCACCAGGATGAAGTCCGTTTGGTAGGTAGACAGCATCAGCACCGAGACATTGTGCTCAGCCAGTGGTGCGATGACGGACTTGGCAATCTTCGTCACTCCTATGGCCTGGGAGCTGGTAGAGGACCTGCCGTTGGACAAGACGTTGAGCACCAGCCAGGTGGAATCCACCACCTGCATGAACTCTGATGGGGGCAACTCTGAAATGCCAAGAGGCTGAGGTGAGACTCCAAGCAGGGATTCAGACTGCAGCATTAGAAACAGACATATCAGGCCACCTAATGACTAGGTCACCTAGCACCTATCCCTTCCCAGCACCAGCTCAGAGTGCTTTACCAAGCAGTTAGAGGTTATCAGCCAGTATACAAATTGGGAAACTGAGGCACAAGCTCTCACTGAGCTGCTCAACATCATGCAGCCGGAGGGAAATAAGCCAGTTGCACAGAACTGTTTCAGTACATTCAATGCATTCCCATTAGCTACGCCGACTATTTAAGAAACTTTATTACATTATTTGTATTGCAGTAGCACATAGGAGCCCAGTCATGGACCAGGACCTCATTGTGCGAGGTGATGTACAGACAGGACAGAAAGAGCTTGCACTTTGACTTCACAACCACTAAGTCAGTGGCTCTCAACCTTCCCAAACGACTGTACCTCTTTTAGGAGTCTGATTTGTCTTGCCTACCCTCAAGTTTCACCTCACTTGAAAACTTGCTTACAAAAAATCAGATCTAAAAATATAAAAAAGAAGTGACAAGGCACACTACTATTGAAAATTTGTTTCCTTTCTCATTTTTACCATATAATTATATGGTGAATCAAACAGAATATAAATCTTGTACTTGCATTTCAGTGTATATTACATAGAGCAGTATAAACAAGGTCTTGTATTAAAATTTAATTTGTACTGACTTTGCTGGTGCTTTTTATGTAGCCTGTTGAGTTGATGTATCCCCTGGAGGACCTCTGTGTACCCCCAGGGGTATGTGCATCCCTGGTGGACAACCATTGGAATAGCTGGCCTACACCATTCCAGTTACAGTGCTCTCTGGCAAGCCATTCCCACAGCTCCTGGCAGCGCTCCCAGAAATGATGGTTCTGGAAAGTTCTGAAAGGCCACCTGGGATGCAGTGAACTCCTAGGCCACAGGGCCGGAAGGGAGCACTGTGATCCAGTCTGACTGCCTGTCTAACACTGGCCAGAGACCTTTCCCTGAACTAGTTTGTTTGAACTACAGCATCTCTCAAATATCCAACTGAAAGAACTGCCAGCAATGAGAATCCACCACAATCTTTGGGAAGTTGTGCCACTGGTTAATTGCCCTCAAAAATTTTTACTTTATGTCTAGCCAACATGTCCGGCTTCAGTCTCCAGCCAGCAGGCAGCCTTTGTTAGGCTGACAAGCCCTCTGTTGTCAACTGTGTTCCCCATATAAGTACTTAGACTGATCAAGTTACCCCTTAATTGTCTTTGTTAAAAGAGATTGAGCTCCTTGAGTCTAATTATAAGCTATATTTTCCAATCCTTCAATCATTCACTCGGCTCTTAACTCCCTGCAATTTATCACTGTCTTGAACTGTGGACACTGGAAGAAGATTCCGGCAGCAACTGCATCAGTGTCAAAAGCAGAAGTAAAATAACCACCCTGCTCCTACCTTGTGTTCCCCTCTTTATGCATCCAAGGATTGTATTAGCCCTTTTTGCCACAGCATGACAGAGGGAGCTCATGTTCAGCTGACTGGGCCCCATGACTCCCAAGTCTTTCAGAGTCATTGCTTCTCAGGATCGGGTCCCCACGTCCTGCAAGTACGGTCTGCATTCTTTGTTCCTAGGCATATGACTTTACATTTGGTTGTATTAAAACACTGCTTGTGCCCAGCTTCCTCAGTGATCCAGACCTCTCTGTATCAGTGACCGGTCTTCATTATTTACCACTCCCCAATCTTTGGGTCACCAGCACACTTTCAGCAGTGATTGTTTTCTACCAGGTCACTGATAAAAAGTGTTAAGTAGCCTAGGGCCAAGAACTGATTCCTGTGGCCCCCCACTGGAAGAAAAGTCCACATTTACACTGAGACCTATCAGCTAGTTTTTAAATCCAGTCAATGTGGGCCATGTTAATGCTGTACTGTTCTAATTTCATAATCAAAAAACTTGTCTGCATCCACACTGGCACCAGAGAGATGCAGGCTGAACATACTGCAGAATGAACTAGTTCTTAGCATGCACGTCCTCCAGCTGGAGCACACAGTCCCTTACAAGCATGCTATGGAGGCCACAGTTCCTACAGCATTAGATTTCTCTAGTAAAGAGAAGGCCAATGTGTCAGCAGCACAGTTGTGAAAAGCTATCTAGTCTTTCAACTCCAAGTCCTGCACCCTAGGCCAATGGGCCAAGCTGCCCACGCCACCACCTACCCCCAGCCTTTGCAGAACTGCACTGTACAGCCTGGTTTATTCAGCCTAGATCTAAGAGAATCCAAGCCAGGCTCAACATGCAATCCTGGGGAGGAAGGAGAGCTCTGCTCACAGCCAAGAGGCTCAGTCACTGCTTTCATCATCCCCACTCCCATAACTGCATTGGTCATTGGGGAAACCATCAATTGTCTCCACTGCTGACGACTGTGTGCGTCAGAGCTTGAGTCTCTGCGAAGTCCATTCCTGTCCACCTCTTATGTTGTCAATCCATCTCTTCTTCTGTCTACCTCTTCTCTTCCCCGGTACTGTCCCTTAGAGGATGATCTTCGATAGGCCAGATCTTGTTACACTTCACTTGTTACAGCTTGCACTTCATGGTCAGGAGATTTTCATATGACTCAGCACATTGGGTGGTGATGTTGTGGACCTCTTCATTAGTGACATGGTTGAAGTAGGAGATGCCCAGGATTTTACAGAAGTATCTCATCTCTACAATCTGTATTTTCTGTTCAAGTGCTGCTGTAAGGGTCTATGTCACATACACATACAGAAAAATGGGAGATGACCAATGTATGCAGCAGTGTCAGTATGGATTCCAGGGAAATGTTCTTATTCCTCCAAATTGGCTTTAGATTTGCCATTGCTGCTGTTTGCACAGTTCTTGCCTGAATTTCAGCCTTGAATCCTTCATCAATGATGACTGCCCCCAGATACTTGAACTGTTTCACTGTCTCCAGCTCTTGTCCATTGACAGTGATATGGGAGCTCATCCCATCACATCTGTCTGCCATCAGTTTGGTTTTCTCTGCACTGATTTCCATGCCCTATTATGCAGAGGTTTCATCCAATTGTTTCACAAGGTTGGCAAGTTCATCTTCGTTGCCTACCAGGCCATCAATGTCATCAGCGAACCGAAGATTTGAGATTGTTTGCCCCTCACCCCATGCTGGCTGTGCATGAGAGATCTTCTAGGGCATCAGTCACTGTGCACTTCAAGTAGAGATTGAAGAGCGTGGGCGAACGAAGGCAGCCTTGCCAGACTCAGTGGTGCGAAACCACTCTCCTATTGTGCCGCTGGCGAGAACTGCACTGCTGGCCTTGGCATACAGTTGTTTAATGGTAAGAATAAGCTATATCCCAACACTGTACTTCATGGATGCCCAGAGAGCTTCGTGCCATACTCTATCAAACACCTTCTTGAAGTCAGACTATCAGGGTTGGAAGGGACCGCAGGAGATCTAGTCCAACTCCCTGCTCAAAGCAGGACCAATCCCCAAATGGCCCCCTCAAGGATTGAACTCTCTACCCTGGGTTTAGTAGGCCAATGCTCAAACCACTGAGCTATCCCTCCCCAAAAGGAAGCCAGCATGTTTCTGCCTCTCAAAGACATGGGTGTCCTGGTGGTGTTGCAAGTACTTCTCACATGAACACTAAGGTTGAAAATCTGTTCTGTGGTATTTCTTCCAGCACAAAAGCCAGCCTGTTCTTCAGTGACGATATTCTCTGCTTGTGGCTTCAATCTGTTCAATATGACCATCAACATCACTTTGCTGGGATGGCTAATTAAGCTTACGGTCCATTAATTTTGACACAATTGCAGTTTGGTTTTCTTTGGCCGAGTGATGACTAGTGACTCTGTCCACATGGAGGGCCACTCACCTGTCTACCAAATCTTGTTGCAAATCTTGGTAGGTACATCTATTTCTCCTCTGAATTTCATCAATTTGGCTGGGATGTTGTCAATACCTGTAGCCTTTCCATTCTTGAGTGATTTCATAGCTGTCTCCACTTCTTCACATAGTATTGGAAAGTCATCCTCCTCTGCTGAATCTGGGCTGGCAGACACTAGGATCTCCATTTGCCTGATGGCTGTATAGATCAGAGCAGTAGTTTGTCCACCTATTGATGATGGTCTGTTCTTCTGTAAAACTGTTCCCTTCTTTGTCTTGAATTGCGTTAGCTTTGGTCCATCTTTCCTTTGTCAGATCTTTAACAACCTGGAAGGCTTGTTTTCTATTTTTATTATTGATGCACTCAATTTTAGAGCATTATTTTTCACTCTCTCTCCTTGGCCACCTTCATTCCTTTCTTGATCTTTCTGTCAGTCACTCTGTATTTATCTGCTCTCTCAGTGCTGTTGTCTCTCAAGTTCTTTTAATGTCACATTTGTAGTATTTCATTTGTGACCCACTGTTTTGTCTTCTTAGGTTTCCCAAGGATGTCCATTGCTGCCTCATTCATTACAGCATTCAAATAGTTGGTCAGTGGTTCTAGGTCTTCCTCTAGAGCAAGCAGCGGGGCAAATTTTCTGCTGATCATTGCTTGGAATGACACTGCAATGTTTCGGTCTCTGAGTCACTGCTGGTGCAAGGGAAAGTGCCATGAACTGGTTTCCCTTATGGCGAGACAGCCAGGGTCTAGGATAGGGGGCAGGAAGACTCATTCACTGGTTTGAAGCCTCAACAAATAAAGGTTCGTCCAAGATGGTTCATGCTGCAATGAGTGGGGTATCCAATGTGATCATGGATGCTGGGAGGCACAGAACAGCACCTGTCTCTCCAGCCTGGTCATCCCAGAAGCTTTGCAGGCCAAATGAAAGGTTAATACCCTTTCTGTGTAGGGGCAGCATAAAGCAAAGAGTGATGTTGTGGTGGGTGTGTGCTATAGACCACTGTATCAGAAGGATGAGGCTTTCTTCAGACAACTAATGGAAGTTTCCAGATCACAGGCCCTGGTTCCAATAGTGGACTTCAATCACCCTGACAACTGCTGGAAGAGCAATACAGCAGTGCACAGACAATCCAGGAAGTTTTTGAAGAGCGCTGGGGACAACTTCCTGGTACAAGTGCTGGAGGAACCAACTAGGGACCATGCTCCTCTTGACATGCTGCTTACAAACAGGAAAGAATTGGTAGGGGAGGTAGAAGTGGATGGCAACCTGGGCAGCAGTGACCATGAGATGGTTGAGATCAGGATCCTGATGAACAGAAGAAAGGAGAGCAGCAGAATACAGACCCTGGATTTCAGAAAAGCAGACAGAGTCCCTTAAGGAACTGATGGGCAGGATCCCTTGGGAGGCTAATATGAGGGGTCAAGGAATTCAGGAGAGCTGGTGTATTTTAAAGAAGCCTTATTGAGGGCAGAGGAACAAACCATCCTGATGTGCAGAAAGAACAGCAAATATGACAGGCAACCAGCTTGGCTTAACAGTGAAACCTTTGGTGAGCTTAAACACAAAGGAAGCTTACAAGAAGTGGAAATTTGGACAGATGACGAGGGAGGAGTATAAAAATATTGCAAGATCATGCAGGGGTGTAATCAGGAAGGCCAAGGCACAATTGGAGTTGCAGGTAGCAAGGGATGTGAAGGGTAACAAGAAGGGTTTCTACAGGTATGTTAGCAACAAGGTGGTGGTCAGGGAAAGTGTGGGACCCTTACTGAATGGAGGAGGCAACCTAGTGACGGATGACATGGAAAAAGCTGAAGTACTCCATGCTTTTTTTGCCTCAGTCTTCACAGACTGAGTCAGCTCCCAGACTGCTGCACTGGGCAGCAGGTATGAGGAAGAGGTGAGCATCCCTCAGTGGTGAAAGAACAGGTTAAGGACTTTTTAGAAAAGTTGGACACGCATAAGTCCATGGGTCCAGATCTAATGCATCCGAGGGCGCTGAGGGAGTTGGCTGATGTGATTGCAGAGCCATTGGCCATTATCTTTGAAAATTTGTGGCGATCCATGGAGGTCCTGGATGATTGGAAAAGGCAAATATAGTGCTCATATTTAAAAAAAGAAAGAACCCAGAGAACTACAGACTGGTCAGCCCCACTTCAGTCCCCAGCAAAATCATGGAGCAGGTTGTGATGCTGTACCCCATAATGCTCTATGGGAATATGACATAACTGGAATATGTTGTGTGCTGCCTGTGCCATGTAACATCTCTGTAAAGGTTATGGTCTACTATATCTATTCATCCTATTTGTACACATATATCATTTTGTATTTGAGGTTAAAGAGTATTGGCTGTACACTTGCTTGATTGCTAAATAAGCTTTGTGAGGCATTTGGTCAGCTTCTTTAGGAAGGAATTTGCAAGGTTAAGTACCCAATCAGGAAGCACTTGGAGAACAATGCATCTTGGACTGATCCAATCCACATAAGAAGTCTTCCTGGAAACATACAAGATACCATGTGGACAATGGCTTCTGCCTGCAAAGACTGACTCATGCATGGACATGTGACTTGCCCAGGTGACTCCAGAACTCCATCCTGGAGCTGGACTTTGCATAGGAGTGAGACTCCACTCACAAGAGAAAGTCTATTTAAACCCCTGGGAGCCCCATCCATTTGGTCTTCAGCTGGCTAAAGAGAGCATCTCCACCCCCCAAGATACTTGGAAGAAACTGGAACAAAGGGCAGTGACTGCAAGGGGTGTGAGTGATTGCTGGACCCAGGATAAAAGGACATTAGTCTGTAAAAGGGAGCATTCTGGAACTGGTGAGGATCTTATCTGTATTCAGGTTTGATTAGGCATGGATTTGTGCGTTTTACTTTGTTTTGTCTGTTACTACTTGGAACCACTTAAATCCTACTTTCTGTATTTAACTAATAAGTAAAATGATTTTATTAACTCAGAGTATGTATTATACCTGGGGGAGCAAACAACTGTGCATCTCTCTCTATCAGCGTTACAGAGGATGAACAATTTGTGTGTTTACCCTGTAAAGGCTTTACACAGGGTAAAAACGGATTTATTTGGGTTTAGACCCCATTGGGAGTTGGGCATCTGAGGCCATGGCTACACTAGAGAGTTGCAGCGCTGGTGAGGGGGTTACAGCGCTGCAACTTAGGATGTGGCCACACTTGCAAAGTACAGCCAGCGCTGCAACTCCCTGGTTGCAGCGCTGGCTGTACACCCGGTCGAGCCTCGGGTGTAGCGATTCCAGCGCTGGTGATCCAGCGCTTGTCAGCAAGTGTGGACCCCACCAGCGCTTTTATTGACCTCCAGGGTATAAGGAGGTATCCCAGAATTCCTGTCCACAACAAACCGGAAGAAAGGGAGAGCTCGGAGTTCAGCCAAACTGCTTATTTAAAAAACAAACACAGCGAGGCAGGCAGGGGAATTACTTTGGAATGTTCACAGCTCTTTGCTTGGAGAGAGAAACAGCACGCTCACACGGCAGAGGGGGAGGGGTTGCTTATCTGGTCTGACAGGTATTTAGGAGTGCATAATTTGCATTTAGTGAATGAGAGAGAAGTGGGGGAGGGGAGTCAGAACTTTTAAAATGATTGAAGCTAGGCACTGTGTGTCTTCAAGTCCTTAGAACTTGCAAGGCAGGGAGCTGAGAACAGTGTCAACTCCAAAAATCCATTCTATCTGTCTCCTCCACGCTCCCTGTCACATTCCACCCCACCCCCCTCTTTTGAAAAGCACGTTGCAGCCACTTGAATGCTGGGATAGCTGCCCACAATGCACCACCCCCAACAGCGCTGCAAATGCTGCAAATGTGGCCACACTGCAGCGCTGGTAGCTGTCAGTGTGGCCACACTGCAGCGCTGGCCCTACACAGCTGTACGAACACAGCTGTAACTACCAGCGCTGCAGAACTGTAAGTGTAGACATGGCCTGAGCGTTAAAGACAGGAACACTTCTGTGAGCTGCTTTCAGGTAAACCTGCAGCTTTGGGGCAAGTAATTCAGACCCTGGGTCTTTGCTGGAGTAGATGGGTGTGTCTGGCTCAGCAAGACAGGGTGCTGGAGTCCTGAGCTGGCAGGGAAAGCAGGGGTAGAAGTAGTCTTGGCATGTCAGGTGGCAGCTCCCAAGAGGGCTTCTGTGATCCAACCCGTCACACCGGTCCTCAAGAAATCCATTTTGAAGCACTTTGAGGACAGGAAGGTGATCAGGAACAGTCAACATGGATTCACCAAGGGCAAGTCATGCCTGACCAAACTGATTGCCTTCTATGATTAGATAACTGTCTCTGTGGATATTGGGAAAGCAGTGGACGTGATGTATCTTGACTTTAGTGAAGCTTTTGATATGGTCTCCCATAGTATTCTTGCAGGCAAGTTAAAGTAGTATGGATTGGATGAATGGACTATAAGGTGGACAGAAAGCTGGCTAGATCGGCGGGCTCAAAGGGTAGCAATCAATGGCTCAATGTCTAGCTGGCAGCCGGTATCAAGCGGAGTGCCCCAGGAGTCAGTCCTGAGGCCAATTTTATTCAACATCTTTATTAATGATCTTGCTGAGGGTGCAATCCATCCCATCATCCAGTTCGCAGATGACACTAAGCTGGGGGAGAGGTAGATATGCTGGAGGGTAGGAATAGGGTCCAGAGTGACCTAGACAAATTGGAGGATTGGGCCAAAAGAAATCTGATGAAGTTCAACAAGGACAAGTGCAGAATCCCATGCACCACTACAGGCTGGGGACTGACTGGCTAAGCAGCACTTCTGCAGAAAAGGACCTGGAGATTACGGGGGACAGGAAGCTGGATATGAGTCAGCAGTGTGCCTTTGTTGCCAAGAAGGCCAATGGCATATTGGGCTGTATTGGTAGGAACTTTGCCAGCAGATAGAGGGAAGCAATTATTCCCCTCTATTTGGCAATGGTCAGGCCACACCAGGAGTGCTGTGTCCAGTTTTGGTCCCCCTACTACAGAAGGGATGTGGACAAATTGGAGATTGTTCAGCAGAGGGCAACAAAAATGATTAGGGGGCTGGGGCACATGATTTATGAGGAGAAGCAGAGGGAACTGGGGTTATTTAGTCTGCAGAAGAGAAGAGTGGCGGGAGTGGGGGGAATTTGATAGCAGCCTTCAATTACCTGAAGGAGAGCTCCAAAGAGGATGGATCTAGACTGTTCTCAGTGGTGGCAGATGAGGAACAAGGAGTAATGGTCTCAAGTTGCAGTGGGGAAGGTCTAGGTTAGATATTAGGAAACACTATTTCACAAGGAGGGTGGTGAAGCACTGGGATGGGTTACCTAGGCAGGTGGTGGAACCTCCTTCCTTAGAAGTTTTTTAAGGTCAGGCTTGACAAAGCCCTGGCTGGGATGATTTAGTTGGTGTTGGTCCTGTTTTGAGCAGGGGAGTGGACTAGATGACCTCCTGAGGTCTCTTCCAACCCTAATCTTCTCTAATAGGGCTCATCTCCTCCTAGCAAGGTGTGTCTGGAAAAGAATGGCAGCTGATCAAAGGAGAAGGCTAGAGTGTACACAAGGCTAGCAGGATCAGTGGAGGAAAGGTGCTAGGAAAAGGGTAACAGTCCCTGCCAGCTAGCACTGCCTCCCAGCCTCAGAGCTCCACCCATGCAATAGCCTGGCAGCCTGCTTTGTAGGAGACAGCAAGGCCAAGGCAGTGCTAGGAGACTCTGCATTTGCACCACAGCCCGAAAGCCTCACCCATTCACAAACAGATTAGTCCATATCAAGGATCCCTTTGGGTACATCTACACTGTAATAAGAGATCTGCAGCATGGCTGCAGCTGGCCCAGGCTCACAGAGCTACGAAACTGCAGTGTAGATGTCTGGACTTGGGTTGGAGACCAGATTCTGAGACCCTGTGAGGGGGAAGGTCATAGAGCCGAGGCTCTAGCATGAGCCTGAATGTCCACCCTGCTAGGTTTAGCCCACAGCCCAGCCTGAGCTACCTGACCCGTGCTCTGAGACCCACTGCCAAGGGTTTATCATTGCCACATCGACATCCCCTTCGTCACTGTGGGTCAGTCTGCACAGCCCTCCGAACCAGGCCAGGGACTGTTATGTATTTACACAGGCTGTTTGATGCTGCCCCACAGCCATGGTACCGTGTGAACAGGCCTGTGCTAAGCAGTCAGTCAAGTGTCCCTTGAGAAGGGCCAAGACACACAGGAGCCATCAGCACACAGGAGAGAGAACCAAGCAGCTCAGCACTCTCCCCTCAGAGCAGGCCCGGCTCCCAGGCCCATGAGCCAACAAAAGCAAACACTGCACGGCACTAGCTACAACAGTTAACCCCAGCCAGCCCCATGGCATCTAGGCTCTAGAGACACCTGCCCCTCAGCCCCTCCAGCAGGAGGGATCCTGCCATCCAAGAGCCCCCATTAGTAGGAGGTGCCAAGTCTGCTCCCCACACCCTGCCACTTTTCCTGCCTCAGGATGCTCCCTGGGGCTGGCGTTCCTGCCGGTGCACTTCCTGCCCGGCTACAGCATTTCCACCAGGAAGCCAGGCCCTGCAGTCCGGCTGTGCAGAGCCTGGGTCCAAGACAGCCGAAGTGGGGGATATGAAAGCAAGACAGCCTTGGAGCCAGTCAAGAGTAGGTGGTGTGGCAGAAGCCATGAGGCTGCTGCAACAAGTACAGAGACCCAACTGCAGCTGCTGCCTCGGTAACATATGAACCTTCCTGCCCAGCAGCTAGTTACATCCCACTTACACAGCCATTCGTTGTGCCAAGCCTCTCCAGCTGCAAGCACTGTGCAAGCAGGCCAGGACCTCTCTCAAGGAACCAATGCAGGCAACAGCTGCCTTGGATGGGGACTTGCTGTTTCCACACTGCAGTGTAACACATGCTGACTGGTGACAGAGCTTGCTAGTTCCAGGACAGAGCCCTGCCCCTTTGCTGGTGCATACCTCTCCCTGCACAAGAGACCTAACACAGGAACAATCTCCATGGTGCCAAAGGAATGTCCTGCTTAGCTTGTAATCAGGGCTGTATGTTGATGCAGTACCTGAAGGGCAAACACAATATAGGCAGAGGCAGGCTGGGGAGGTGGGGCTGCAGTCAATATCAAGGGAGAGATGGTTCACTGACTCAGATGGTACTGGGGGACCCAGCTTGAGACAGGTCAAGGAAGGTGTGTGCCGATCCACATTGGGATGGGACCCAGTTCCAGGCCATAGCAGGGATTGGGTTTGGGTTAGGTGAAGTTATGCCAGGAGCCAGACAAGGTTGTGTTCAGATCTTAGACTGAAGGAGTGGGTTTGGATACGGCTTTTCAAATCCCGTGTCACAATTGTTTTATCTCACATCTAGCTTCCATCCAGCCTGCTGCAATCCCCAGCATGCCCAGCTCCGACACCAGAAACCAGAAGGGCTGTTATTTGCATGGCCTTATGCATACTGTGGTTTTTCCACTGGTGTCAATTTTCAAGTCTCTCGCCATTACTGCAGCAGAGCCCTGTTGTAAAGGCATAAGCTCAGGTTAACACCCACGAGCAGTTCTCATCACGATGCATGATCACTACACAGAAAGTTTCCTGACTTGGACAGGCAAAGCAGAATAGCCAAAAGGCAGCCAGCTAGAGTGAGTTCAGACAGGCAGCTTACTGCAAAGACAGGACAGGTGGTTAAGGCACTGTCTGTAGCTCGCCCTTCACGCTGTGCACTCCTCCCGCTCTGCAAAAGAAAGAGGAAAAATCCTCTTTCCCATGAAAACAAAGGGACTGACAGCGTTTACTTCTGTCAGTATTTCAGGCCAGAATTACAATAGTAACAGCCGTGATCTAGCAATCGGTGTTACTACAACCTGACTTGCCCTTGCCTGCACATCTGCTTTGCACTGCACCAGGTGCTGGATCAGAGCTATTCCCTAGTGCAGGTAAGGCTTTACTGCTCCAAAAACCAGCATGAGCGGGACAGGGCCTGTCATGCACCGGTCCCCAGGTACCTCAGCAGCTAATAGACAATTCAGAGCCAGTGAGATGGATAATTCTCAAACCAGGACCAAAGCCAGAGGCCTCTGTATTTACAGGCTATGAACTCCTTGACGAACACCGAAGTGTCAGGTCCTTTCCCAGAATTCAAACCAATTTAATTTCAACCCTTCTGATTGGAAGGGCAGATGGGGAAAGAGAATCATTAAGTGACTTGCTCAAGGCCACAGCAAGTTGCTGGCAGCACTGGGAGTAGAATCTAGCACCCACCCCTCCTAGTCCTGTGCTCTCACCACTAGAGAGCACTCCCCCCCCCCAGATGAAAAGCTTTCTGAATTCAGCCAAGACTTGTCTGCATTAGGATTTTAGCCCTCAGCGTGGCTGTGCCTTAGCGCACAGACACACAGCATTAGGATGTCAGTGCTCAGCGTGGCTGTGCCTTAGCGCACAGACACACAGCATTAGGATAAGCTGCACCAGGTGCAAGTCATGGCTTACTGGGGCACCGCATTTAGGGCTTGTCTAGACTGAGCGCTGCAAGTTTCAGCACTGTAGGAAGTGCCAGCGCTGGGAGCTGTACCCCTCGTGGAGGTGGGGTTTTCATAGCGCTCTCCCAGCGCTATGCCAGGACTACACAGCCATGTTACAGCGCTGCCGCAGACAGTGCTTTAACATTGCTAGTGAAGATCTGTTCTTACACTGGTGCAGCTTCACAAGGGCTGAAAACCCCAGTGTAGAAGAGGCCAGAGTGACAGCTCACATTGGCATTTGTAATTACAATCTAAAGCCCCCGTTACACTGAAACAGGACAGAGTCATTAGATTTCATGTGCTGTTATTGAGTAACCATCACACAAATAAGCCTGAACAGTTGGGGCTCTGGGCACTTGAGATCCAATTACACATCAAAAGAAGAGGTTAACTCTGTGGAACCCACATCAGGGGCTCTGCTAATAAAATGCATCTCAAAGAACAGAACAATTGCAACCTCAACCAACTGGAGCTATGCCCCAGGCTCTGTCACTAACTCCAGCTTGTTTATCTAGGCTCTGGGAGAGAGCAGTGCTTTGTTAAAAATCTAGGGGGAAATACACAGGAAGATGTGGCACATGGGTACAGTGCCCCATATAGATCATCTTATTCTGGTATCAGAATGGCTTGATTTAGCTTAAGCCTCTTTCCAAGCTGTCATAAACAGATAGCTAAGGGTTAATGTCTCTTTCACCTGAAACACCTGACCAGAGAACCAATCAGGAAACCGGATTTTTTCAACTTTGGGTGGAGGGAATTGTGTGTCTAAGTCTTTTGTCTGCCTGCCTGCTTTCTCTGAGCTTTGGAGAAGTAGTTCTACTTTCTAGTCTTCTGTTTCTAAGTGTAAGGACAAAGAGATCAGATAGTAAGTTATATGGTTTCTTTTCTTTGGTATTTGCATGAATATAAGTGCTGGAGTGCTTTGATTTGTATTCTTTTGAATAAGGCTGTTTATTCAATATTCTTTTAAGCAATTGACCCTGTGTTGTATCATCTTAATACAGAGAGCACATTTGTATGTATTTTTCTTTCTTTTTATATAAAGCTTTCTTTTAAGACCTGTTGAAGTTTTCTTTACTTCAGGGAAATTGAGTCTATACTCACCAGGGAATTGGTGGGAGGAAGAAATCGGGGAGATCTGTGTGTTGGATTGCTAGCCTGATTTTGCATTCCCTCTGGGGGGAATAGGAAAGTACTTTTTGTTTCCAGGATTGGGAACAGAGAGGGGGGAGTCTCTGTGTAGTTTCACAGAGCTTGTGTCTGTGTATCTCTCCAGGAGCACCTGGAGGGGGGAAGGGAAAAAGGATTATTTCCCTTTGTTGTGAGACTCAAGGGATTTGGGTCTTGGGGTCCCCAGGGAAGGTTTTTCAGTGGGACCAGAGTGCCCCAAAACACTCTAATTTTTTGGGTGGTGGCAGCAGGTACCAGGTCCAAGCTGGTGACTAAGCTTGGAGGTTTTCATGCTAACCCCCATATTTTGGACGCTAAGGTCCAAATCTGGGACTAAGGTTATGACACAAGCTAAACCAAAACACATCTCTTATTCCAGAGAAAAAGCATCTACATGGAGGGGGGGGAGGGGTTATACAGGTAGAGCTCACTTTAAACATACATTTTGGCTTATGGTGAAGAAAAAAACCCCTGTAGACAAGGCAGTTCAAAAACTGGCTGCAGCATTCCCTTTCACCACCAACTTGTGCGGAAGTTTACATCTTTGAAATTGCATTTAGTACAGTAGAACCTCAGAGTTACAAACCCCTTGGGAATGGAGGTTATTCATAACTCTGAACAAAACATCACAGTTCTTTCAAAAAAGTTTACAACTGAACATTGATTTCGTACAGCTTTGAAACTTTACTGGGCAGAAGAAAAATGTTGCTTTTAACCATCTTAATTTAAATGTTTGTGCTTGTTTCAGTTTCCTTACTTTGTCAAATCTTCTTTTTAAGCTTTCCCTCTTTGGTAGTTTACATGTAACAGTACTGCACTGTATTTGATCTTTGGTCTCTGCTGCTGCTGGATTGTGCACTTCTGGTTCCCAATGAGTAGTGTAGTTGACTGGTTAGTTCGAAACAGATGCTACTGTATATGTAATAGCTATTAAGGCACCAAAGCACTAATTGCCACCCCACACTCACCATGTGACATTTAAGGTACTAGACGGGTAGAAGGAGGTACAAACGACACCTAAAGCAACTATGGGAAACAAATGACTTTTAGAGGGTTCAGCTACCCGAGACAAGACACTCCATGAGCTCATAAAACACTTGAGTTTCCTAGTAGACAAAGCCCTGCTGCCCCAGCTAGCAGGGGTATTGCTTTGTTCGTCATTGAGCCCTTTACAGCTCCCTGTATCTAGAACTAATGAACTTTTGCCATGGCTGTGTCTCCACAATAGGCTTTATGCCAAAGATTACCCACCAGCTGAGTCCCATCAGCAGCAGTGGCAGAAGTTGGACCAACATTTGAGCCATCTACATCTGCTCACCACATGAGGTCCTCATGCCACCAATCCACATCAGCGCTCCCACTGGTGAGACCTTCGTGGCACTGGAATGGTGGTAGCAACAGTGGGAATTTCAAGTTAAAGAGACTAGTGCAACCAAGCAAAGGATCTCAAGGGATCTTCAGAGCATCAGGGAGTTTATCACAGGTTTTGTCAACAGTGAAAGCTCTCATCAAGGTTGGTCTTAAGCAGCATTCTCAGAAACAAACCATGAAAAAGGACACACAGGAGTGCAGATTCCAACAGGAGTGCAAACTCCACTAGGCTGCACAGATCACTGTGAAGCAAAGCCCTATCAGGGTTAAGAAAAACAGGAACAGACTAAGAGTATGCAGCAGTACCCAATTTTCAGGAGGTGCTAAGCATCCTCTGCTCCCATTGGATGGCATAAGGCAAGTAGCTTCTTCTGTGCTTCAGTCTCCCCTAACAGTAAAACTGGGTCCATAATGGTACTGACCCTGCCTGTAAAAGGCTTTGAAGTCTACAGGTGAAAAGCATCAGGAGATCTAATTATTAATTATTGTGCACCTCTAAAAACATCAGGCCATGTATGTGCAACTCAGCTGAGATAATGCTGAACGAAGCTTAGCAAGGAATTAGAGAGGAGACGAAACTCGGTTGTGCCTTCAGACTGAGTTATTTCTTGGTTTGCCTTCCCCCTACTCAGGGACCCACTTCAGAATAGCAGGACCACCTCAAGCAAGTGGAAGGCTCTCCACAAAGGCATCTGAATACCTCTCATCTTCCCTTCCCCCTGCCCACCTGCTTTAAGAGCCAAGAATTAAGCTGATCCCTCTCCCCACGCCCGTTCCAAACTGCTCTGCTATGCTCACTGCATTAGTCCCACAGGGATGGAGTTTCAACAATGACAAGTGCAGAGTCCTGCACTTTGAACAGAAGGATTCCATGCACTGCTACAGACTAGGGACCGAATGGCTAGGCAGCAGTTCTGCAGAAAAGGACTTAGGGGTTACAGTGGATGAGAAGCTGGATATGAGTCAACAGTGTGCCCTTGTTGACAAGAAGGCGAACGGCATTTTGGGCTGTATAAGTAGGGGCACTGCCAGCAGATCAAAGGACGTGATCCAGTTTTGGGACCTACACTACAAGAAGGATGTGGAAAAATTGGAAAGAGTCCAGTGGAGGGCAACAAAATTAATTAGGGGGCTGGAGCACATGACTTAAGAGGAGAGGCTGAGGGAACTGGGATTGTTTAGTCTGCAGAAGAGAAGAGTGAGGGGGGATTTAATAGCTGCTTTCAACTACCTGAAAGGGGGCTCCAAAGAGGATGGATCTAGACTGTTCTCAGTGGTAACAGATGACAGAACAAGGCATAAGGGTCTCAAGTTGCAGTGGGGGAGGTTTAGGTTGGATATTAGGAAACCCTATTTCACTAGGAGGGTGGTGAAGCACTGGAATGTGTTACCTAGAGAGGTGGTGGAATCTCCATCCTTAGAGGTTTTTACGGCCCGGCTTGACAAAGCCCTGGCTGGGATGATTTAGTTGGGGATCGGTTCTGCTTTGAGTGAGCGGGTTGGACTAGATACCTCCTGAGGTCCCTTCCAACCCTGATATTCTGTGATTCTAAACCAGGAAGAGGAGTAACCTGCCAAATACTCCTGAAGTGGGGATGGGGTCAAGTGAGCACCAGAGCTTTGTCCCCACGTCACAGCATTCCACACCATGTAGCACGAGCACAAATGACAACAGCAGAGCAGCCTCTGTGGGCTTGTCCCCCTTCCTTCCACTCTCATGACGCAGCCTGTTAAAACTGCAGCAGAAGCTGCTCTGAGACATGGATGTTGGGGAGGATGGGCCTAGGGAACATGGAGAGGAGCCCAGCCACCCCAGAGGGCTGCAGCTTTGCAGCCTCTCGGAAGGTGCTTATTTGCCTTTGAGCTACAGAGCTAGTGCTGCATAAGGGAACCACCCCAAATGGCAATGGGGTGGAACAGCTGAGCTGAATGAAGAGGTTGATGAGAACCCAGGCCCGTGACCTGCATTTAACACATGTCCTCCAACCCCAAATAGCAGGCTCAATACGTGGGCAACAACCCAGAATTGGCTGACCAGTACTCAACTGTAACGTATCACTCTTTAGATCCTTCTGCATATCCTTTTATCCAGTTGAAGACCCCATTTTCCCTGAGTGCAGACAAAGGGCCTGTCTTCACTGGAGTCATTAGTATAAGTTAGGGCGAGTCTACACTGGCAATGCTAAAGTGCTGCCCCAGCAGCGGTTTAATGTGCCCTGCGTGGTTGCAGCGCACCAGCGCTCTTAAAACACCTCCACGAGGGGCGCAGCCCCCAGTGCCAGTGCATTGTCTACCCCGGCGCTTTACAGCGCTGAAACTTGCTGCACTCAGGGGAGTGTTTTTCACATCTGAGTGAGAAAGTTGCAGTGCTGTAAATTGCCAGTGTAGACAAGCCCTGGAGCTTCATGCCCTTGCTAGTCAATACCCTCCCCTTGCTGTTGTGCTCTCTCCTCTTCACTACAGATTATTTGCTTCCATCACTTCTCCTTGCCCTTCCTTGTCTTTCTCCACACTCCCTGGCCAGGCTGCTGCGGCTGGAGAAGCTCATTATGCAGACCATCCGGAAGATTTTCCATAAGTGCAAAAGTGGCAACAGAACCAGGCTGAGACTCTTGGAGGGGAAAACAAGAATCATCATAGCATTGCAAGCTGGACTGTGTCTAGCCCCATCCTTCTCCCACAAACACACCAATCAAAGCCTGATCCTAGATGGGTCTTTGTTGCACCAACTCCAGCCACCCTGGTGCACCGTGTCCCACCAATAAAGCTCTTGAAGTTGTGCGGTCCCATAGCACAGGCAGAATCTGAAGTGCAGTAACCATGGGCTCGGCTGCCCTGGCTCCACTCTCTCAGGCATGCGTGTCAGACATTCCCCTGGCAGGCACAAGAGAGGACTTAGGCAGGGCTGGGTTAGAGCAGTAAGGGTGCAATCACCCCCATAGTAATCTCAGGCACATCTTGGAGAGAGGGACTGCTCCTGCATTTAGCGCCCCTCCTCCTTCTCCTGCTCCCCAGTGATCAGGCACATCCATATTCCCACAGTGGTGCAGAGTAAGTAGCCCTCCCCCTCAGGAAGAAGGGGATGTAATGAATGGAGGGTTTCTTCAATCAGCTCTGAGCATTCAGCCAAGCCCACCTGGATGGGATCCAGGAACAAGTTACACAAAAGCTGCCTCTGCGGGCATCAGCCAGGCATCCTTGTTGCTTCCTTCCTGCCTCCTCTGCACTGAACCCCCTGCCCCTTCCCAAGGAGCAGAGAGATCCTGGTTGTGATTCTCTCCCAGCTAGGTTCTGGGAATATCTGTTGTGCATCTGGGTCCCCAGCTTCTTCAATGCATTGAGGACCCAGCTAACTGGTCTCTGCATCATTTGAAGTGAGGAAAAGCCATCTAATTGCAAAATCTGTTTCTCGAGAGGCTGAGGGCTGCCAAAGCCAAGTAGCTGCAAATCACTTTGGTAGGTACCTAGTGACATTTCCCCTGCTTCCAAAGCAGCATTCCACAGGCAGGCCCTACATTACAAAAAACTCTCCTCCCTGACACCTGGAGGCTTGAGTGACAACAGGATTCCCTGTAAAGGCTGAAAATGCAGCTCCCACGTAGATGGGAACCTGACCAAGAAATTATTCTGCTACAGCCTGGATCTCACCTGCCCATGGTTAACAGAGCTTCTCCATCAGAGCCAAAGGCCAACTACAAGCCTTCACTAGGGGGAACAGAACTGCTGAGCCATGCCATCTAGTAGAGCAGTGACCAGCAGGGTCAGCCAGGAGCTGGGACTGTCAAGTCAGCAATGGATGCAGGCTTCGTAAGGGTGAGATGTTCTCCTGCATGACCAAGTGAGCTAGTCTGGCCAAACCATGCAGGAGTGTGGGGTAAAGACCTTTAGTGATGGATGGGTCGAGCTGTAACTTTGCATCAAGAGCAGCATCAGGGTTAGCAGTGAAGCTCTAATGGTAATTGAGCTGAGAATAGAGACATCATGCCTAAGAACTCAAGATATTGCATCAGACCAGGGGAAGGGGAGCAGTGTGATGGATCTCAGCAATGCAGCTGGACAGTGAATAGACGTGGCAACTCAAGTGGTGATGGGAAGAGAAAACAATTTAGTTACCTCTTGATGCAGGGCTCCTTAAGCAGCAAAAGAAACATCAAAGCGGGTAGATAGGAGGGGGCAGTGGAGTGAGAAGAGGGGCTGGGGCGAATTTGGGACATGCAGCGCTGCGGTGGCCAGAGAAAGACAACTTTCCCTAGCTCCAGAGCTGTGGCTGCCGGGGAGAGATGGCCCTCCTTCCCAACCCCAGCTCGGGGGTTGCTGCGACAGGAGAGAGAGGGCACATGTACTGTATTAAAATATGTACATTAAAATATGAGTTGTGCACTTTTATTTGTAGAACAAAAAAGTTTAAGGGTTTTTTTTTTTTTTAATATAGTGCTTTTATCCAAAGTGCTTTACAATAGTTAGCTTTCCAAATGTTAAATATCAGAGGAGTGGCCATGTTAGTCTGGATCTGTAAAGCAGCAAAGAGTCCTGTGGCATCTTATAGACTAATAGATGTATTGGAGCATGAGCTTTCGTGGGTGAATACCCACTTTGTCGGATGCAAGATGTATTCACTCATGAAAGCTCATGCGCCAACACGTCTGTTAGTCTATAAGCTGCCACAGGACTCTTTGCTGCTTTACAGATCCAGACTAACATGGCTACTCCCGATACTTAACATTTGGAAAGATCATTAAGTTGTCCGCCTAGACCCTCTGCAATTTTCAAGCAGTCTGAGAACCATTGTGATAGACCAAATCCAGGAAACGAAGCGTTTGTGCAAAAGGATCAGGAATTTGCACTGTGATCACTGATCCAGGACCACTGCTTAAAAACACTTACTGGTTTTGAAGACCTTTGTACTCTCCCAGAGCACTGTAGCCATGGCAGGCTGAACAATACTAGACCCTAAAGTCACAATGCCAAATATCATCATGCTCTCCCACCCCCACATCCATTTCTAACATGGCAGTAAGCAGCAGATCTGATGTGAATTTTCTGCCACTAGAAACCTGATTCTTAAATGGGACAGCTATCCCACAGAGATTTCTAGCTCCAGCAAAGAAAGACAAAGGCTGCTAAAATCATGTCAAAGCTTAAGTGATGGAGGAAAACAAGCTATTAGAGACATAGACTCAATCGGATTCAAGTTTAGAAAAAACACTGCACAGCATTCAACCTTAATCCTGAGGGATTGTGAGACAATGTCAGAACTGTCATAGGTCTTTACTCAACACTGGTACAGGATGCACTCTAGTAAATCCCAGACTGATGTTCAACATCCTCCTCAATCATTCATGTACAGGGAACTCTTGAGGGAGATAGTCACCCAACTTCAAAAGGAGGCTTAAAGACACTTCAAACCCTGTTAGTCCCTTGTTTAAACAGCTCTTGCAGAAAAGGAGCTGTTTGGCTTGACATCCCAATGGAGAGGGCTGGTATCCATGGTATAGAACAAGGGGAGAGTGTAACAGACCTGCCCCGGCACACCCAGATCCGTTGCCCTGTGTGTGAGTGTGTGACTACCTCAGTATTTCACTGAAGGGTGAGGGGTGGAGGGCGTATTTCTGCTGAAAGCCAACAGCTACCTGATTGCCTTGGTTATTGTGATATATGCATGGGAAATAATTGGAATTCTGTAACACAGGAGATTTGGTTTAACAAAGTGAAACTTAGCACTGAGATCTGCCCTACCTCAGGTGAGCACAGACCTCCATTAAGCCAGCCCTACAGTCATCATTCGGACCAGTGCAGGCTTAGGGTGGCCGCTCTCACCTTTCTGGAACACCAGACATTCCAGTACTTCTGGGCATAGCACAACCCCATGCTCCTTGGTGTGATGCCACAACCACTGCATGTGAGATCACAGCACCCAGGGGTGCCATTTGGAGGAGCACACCGCTTCGCTCCCACCAGCATGACCTTGTATGCATGGTATATTCAAGATCACACTGGTCAGGATAGAGTATGCATTCACTAGGGAGTCCCCGGTTCAATTTGGTCTCAGTATCAAATTGGGGACAAACCTCCCCAAGAAGAGCACCATTCAGTTGATAACCAGACAAATGGCCTCTCCATGCAGGCATGAGGATTTACAAAGACAAAAGAACTCAAAGAAATATTTCTGACTAGGGATCCCCTGGGGTAAAAGATAAGTGTGTAACTGTGCAGGAGAAGAGAGCACAAGATTTTATCCGTTACGAAGGAGATTCTGCCAGCAGGGTGTCTCATGAAAGGCAGATCCCAGCTTTCTGGACTGGGCAAGAACTGTCAGAATCAAGCCTTGGGTGAGAAATACCTTAGGCAGGAAAGTAACTTGTTACTAAGTATAGCTGCTTTATGGTTTTCTTCTACCTGTAACCTTGTTTCCAAACCCTTATATTTGAATCTGTTAAATAAACTTCACTTTGGTTTTACTATAGACCTGTATAAGTGCCTTATGCTAAGGAGAGCATGGAATGAGGTGAAATCAGTGGACTGGGGTGCATTGCCTCCACAAAGGCAGCCGATCAGTGTTCATTGCAGGCATCCAGAAAGGACTAGGCACTCGAGTAACAGGGTACAGTGTGCTAATTGAGAGCCTGCAGAGGGAAAGGGCGGGGCTCAAAGAGCCCAGAGCAGAGAGCCCTGTGGCTGGGGAGAGTTCCTCTCATGGGCACAGACAGGGCTCCGTCCCACTGTAGAAGGGACTCACCCCAGACACCCTGGGTAATCCTGAAAGCTGCCAGAGAAAAGGAAAGCAGGTGAATGCATGGGGATACATGGCATGAGACAAGCTAAAAGCCAGCTGTGTTCCCAGGCAAAGCAGACAGTCAGTTCTTCAGTTACTATTTCCTAGTTAGCCTCTCATTACATACAGGAATTACTGGCATTTGTTTTGTAACATCTGGCATTTAAAAGCTCACTACAGTTTCCCTGCAATAATATTACCTTGTATTTAATGCTAGCTGTGTGGGAGGGTGTGACTGCAGAGTGACCTTTGATGCAATCTTTCCTGAGCCAGTTCTCCAAAAGTGTGAACTTCTTTGATGAACACAGGGCCTAGGTTAAACACATCACAAGACTCACAGAATCGTCAACAGGGCCAAGTGCAGTGGGAGCTTTACCTGTACATTTCTTGGCTGCTTTTAAGCTGTGCAGCCTTCACACTACAAGCACAGCATTTAACCTTTACTAGCCATTCTGCTTCTTGCCAACACTCTTCACTGTGTCAGCATGTGCTATCTTTACATCACCCCACCAAAGAGCTTTCGCTCTGTTGAAGTTACAGCTCAGGATGAAGAGGGAGCAATTCGGCAGGGTCCAGAATGCTGCTCTCAGATCTATTGTTCTAGATTTCCTGCCCTTCCCAGGGTTAGCATATGTTCTATGTATAAATAGGTATCAGTGAACAATGCATTAAAACTAGCTTTTAAGTGACGGCTTGTTATAGTACTCTCACAATAGGAACCTGGCTGTGAAGCTCATGGCTACACTGGAGAGTTGCAGCGCTGGTGAGGGGGTTACAGCGCTGCAACTAACTCTGTGTCCACACTTGCAAAGCATGGCCAGCGCTGCAACTCCCTGGTTGCAGCGCTGGCTGTACACCTGGTCTGCCTGGGGTGTAGCAATTCCAGCATTGGTGATGCAGCGCTGGTCATCAAGTGTGGACACCAAAAGCGCTTTTATTGGCCTCCAGGGTATTAGGAGGTATCCCAGCATACCTTTTCAGCCACTCTGCTCATCGTTTCACACTCCATTGCCCTGGGCTCAGGTGACCCGCCCTTTAAATGCCCCGGGAATTTTAAAGATCCCCTTCCTGTTTGCTCAGCCAGGTGTGGAGTGCAATCAATCAGTGACCATGCCTCCATGCCCCAAACGAGCCCCAGCATGGAACACTTCCAAGCTGCAGGACCTCATCAGTGTTTGGGGTGAGGAAACTGTACAATCACAGCTGCGCTCCAGCCGGAGAAATTATGATACCTATGGCCAGATATCAAAGTCCTTGCTGCTAAGGGGCCATGAACAGGACGCGTTGCAGTGCAGGGTAAAAGTAAAGGAGCTGCGGAGGGCCTATTGCAAAGCCCATGAGGGAAATCGCCGCTCAGGAGCTGCCCCCACGACCTGCCATTTTTACAAGGAGCTGGATGCCATACTTGGGTGTGACCCCACTGCCAATCCGAGGAGCACGATGGAGAGTTCAGAGCAAGGAGAAGTGGGGGAGGGTGTAGAGGAAGCCGAGAGTGAGGCTACTGGGGTGGAGGGAGACACCCCAGAGTCCCAGGAGGCATGCAGCCAGGAGCTCTTCTCAAGCCAGGAAGAGGCTAGCCAGTCGCAGCAGCTGGAACTTGTTGGTGAAGAGGAAGCAGAGGAGCGTGTTCCCGGTAAGCAGATTTTATTTTTAGGATGGAAGTGTTTTGTGAGAGGAGGGTGGGGGTTATGGCTGCCTGCATGCATGCCTAAATGTGGAATAGCCCATTGATTTGGTCTATCACATCTCTGTAATCGGCCTCGGTAATCTCTTCAAAAGTTTCAGCCAGAGCGTGGGCAATGCGCTTGCGCAAGTTTATAGGGAGAGCCACCGTGGTCCTTGTCCCGGTCAGGCTAACTCGTCCGCGCCACTGTGCCGTGAGGGGTGGGGGGGACCATTGCTGCACACAGGCAAGCTGCATAGGGACCAGGGCGGAATCCACATTGCTCTAGAAGACCCTCCCTCTCTTCCCAGGTAACATGCAGCAGTGATATATCTGGCAGTAGAAAATCCTGTTGAAAATGTAGTGATGAGTGTTCAGTGCAGGTCCCCAACTATCTGCCCTCTGCTTTCCCCAGTGCACAGAAACTCCAGCCCTCAGGCAGTTCCCCTTCCCAGGTGAAGTCACGGCAGAAACACTCACCCCATTGCTCGCCATGCCTTCGCTGCCGTGGCCTCTCTGTGCTATGTTAGGTATGTGGAAATGATGCTACAAAAAGTCTACAAACTCCTTCACTGTGATAATAAACAATGTAGCCTCTGTATTAAATGTTTCTATTTCTGTTATTTTAAGTGTCCTTGAATACTCCAGCCCTATCACCGCCTGCGCGAAGACTACAGAACTTGAGGAAAAATCCTAGAAAATCAAAAGAAGATTTGATCAAAGCAGTTATGAATCAGTACGCCAGAGACAGTAAGAGGCTGCAGGACTGGAGAGAGAAAATGCATGAATGGAGGCAAACAGAGCAGGAGAAAGGAATTGGCTACCAAGAAAAGCACAAAGCAGCTGATAAGCCTCCTGGCTCGCCAAACGGACTGTATGCAGTCTCTCATAGCCATGCAGGCAGATCAGTACTGTGGTAACCCCCACCCCTCCCAAAGCTCTCTCCCTTGTTCCCCAGTGTTTGCACAAAACACCTTTCTCCAGCAGCCTGGTTCTTACCACCACCAGCTGCCCCCAACACCTGTACGTTCACCTACCAGCCCTGAGAGCTACAACCCTTACCTATGCACTCAACCCCCATCACGATGCAGCATATTAATCCTGAAGGGCAGCAGGCATTGAACAGAAATCCAAGCAGGACATATTCAAACCTCTGAATATACAGTCCATCACCCTACCCCCCGTCCTTTTATGTACTGTATTTTGAATAAATGATTTCTTGGCTTTTAAAACATTTTTTATTATTGCAGAAAGTGAGAAATACTGTACCCCAAGGGAAAAATGGGCACAGCAAAGGCTCCAAACATGACTGTTGGCTTTCAGCCTCAAATTGCTCCCTTAAGGCATCCCTAATCCTTGAAGCCCTTTGCTGGGCCTGCTCTCTGGCTGTGCAAATTCAGCCTCTAGGCGTCGAACCTCGGAGGTCCATTCCTCACTGAATCTTTCACCCTTCCCTTCACAAATATTATGGAGGGTACAGCACGTGGATATAACGGCAGAGATGTTGCTTTCCCCCAAATCCAGCTTCCCACAGAGACACCTCCAGTGCGCTTTTAAACAGCCAAAAGCACATTCCACAGTCATTCTGCACTGGCTCAGCCTTTAGTTGAACCGGTCCTTGCTCCTGTCAAGCTTCCCTGTATACGGTTTCATGAGCCATGGCATTAAGGGGTAAGCGGGGTCTCCAAGGATCACAATGGGCATTTCGACATCCCCTATTGTGATCTTGCGGTCTGGGAAAAAAGTCCCAGCCATCAGCTTCCTGAATAGGGCACTGTTCTTAAAGATGCGTGCATCATGCACCTTTCCAGGCCATCCTGAGTAAATGTCAGTGAAACGCCCACGGTGATCCACAAGCGCTTGGAGAACCACAGAGAAATACCCCTTGCGATTAATGTACTCGGATGCCAGGTGGGGTGGTGCCAGAATAGGAATATGCATCCCATCTATTGGCCCTCCACAGTTAGGGAAACCCATTTGTGCAAAGCCATCCACAATGTCCTGCACGTTCCCCAGAGTCACGGTTCTTCTTAGCAGGGTGTGATTAATGTGCAAACTTGCATCAACACTATTCCAACGGTCGACTTGCCCACTCCAAACTGGTTCGCCACCGATCGGTATCTGTCTGGACTTGCCAGCTTCCAGATTGCAACAGCCACCCGCTTCTCCACGGACAGGGCAGCTCTCAATCTCATGTCCCTGCGCCGCAGGGTAGGGGTGAGCTCAGCACCCAGTCCCATGAAAGTGGCTTTTCTCATCCAAAAGTTCTGCAGCCACTGCTCGTCATCCCAGGCTTGCAGGACGACGTGATCCCACCACTCAGTGCTCGTTTCCCCAAGCCCAAAGGCGGCATTCCATGGTGCTGAGCACGTCCGTTACTGCCACAAGCAATTTAGTGTCTTGCGCGTCAGGCAAATCAATATCATCGTCTGACTCCTCACTGTCACTTTGGAGCTGAAGGAATAGCTCCACTGCCATGTGTGATGTGCTGGCAACATTCATCAGCAAGGTCCTCAGCAGCTCAGGCTCCATTTGTAACAGAAATCGCGCTGCAGACTCACAATGGCGCCAAACTGCTTGGAACGTGTAGCAAAGCACCACGGGGCATTGGAATAGGAAGCAGAAAGACCCGCACCCTTCCGTCCCCTTCCCACAACGCCAAAATGGGACGAGGTGCTCTGTGGGATAGCTGCCCACAATGCACCACTCCCAACAGCGCTGCAAATGTGGCCACACTGCAGTGCTGGTAGCTGTCAGTGTGGCCACACTGCAGCGCTGGCCCTACACAGCTGTACGAATACAGCTGTAATTCCCAGCGCTGCACAAATGTAAGTGTAGCCATACCCTCTCACAGCCCAAAATGATTTCACTAATTACTTTCCACCCCCTGCCCTGAAGCAAGAGATTCCAAATTGGCCTGAGCAAGGCAGGACAGTTTGTAATGGATTAGAAGCTAAGTGACGACCAGATCTTCAGCTACAACAGAAGGACCAGTGCCCACTGATAGATCCACCAGACCCAATCTAGTGCCACGCTGCAGGCGGGGGGAAGCAAGGAATTTGAGTTCAGCTTCCAGGTCAGTGACAACTCCGAGGCCAGATCCACCAAGATAAGACATACATTTTATTCTTTGCCAGCCTGTACTGCCCTGCAACAGGAAGACACCAGGAGTGGGAAGTCAGAAACATCCATATTGGGAAGCACAAATCAGAGGCCTTGTTCTTCAAGCATACTGCACACGGTGTGCAAGAGAGGGCTATGCTGGCCTGGGTTACCTTTAGGCTGCCTCACGCATATAGCTGGCATGAGTCATGAAGATATACATCACACACAGTTCCAGTGATAAGCTCCATTCCCAACTCCCATATATAGGAATGAACGCCCTACCACCTCCACCATTTTTTGGGGGTGGAGGAGACAAGGGAACCCTACAAAAATACACAAAAGAGACTTCGATTGGTGCTTGCTAGTATAATATGTTAACTGAAAAGGAATGGAAGCATCTCTTTCTGGTCCTAGTTTCACCAGAACAGAACCAGTATGTCGCAGACAGAGTGCCAGTGAAATGCTCAGTGCTACAGAGTATCCTCACCAGGTTAGAGCAGCAGTTTTCAAACTTTTTTCTGGCAAACCAGAAAAACGGACATACTGGGTCAGACCAAAGGTCCATCCAGCCCAGTATCCCGTCTACTGACAGTGGCCAATGCCAGGTGCTCCAGAGGGAGTGAACCTAACAGGTAGTGATCTAGTGATCGCTCTCCTGTCATCCAGCTCCACCCTCTGACAAACAGAGGTTAGGGACACCATTCCTTACCCATCCTGACTAATAGCTATTAATGGACTTAACCTCCATGAATTTATCCAGTTCTCTTTTAAACGCTGTTATAGTCCTAGCCTCCACAACCTCCTCAGGCAAAGAGTTCCACAAGTTGACTGTGTGCTGTGTGAAATGATACTGCGAGGTGTGACACTGAGCAGATCAAGAGTGACTACAGGGCTCTGGGAGTACGGGTTAAGGAATTTGGAGCGCAGGTGGTATTCTCTTCGATTCTTCCTGTTGAAGGTAGGGGTCCGGGCAGAAACAGATGCATCGTGGAGGTGAATGCCTGGCTGCGAAGATGGTGTCGCCAGGAGGGCTTTGGCTTCCTCGACCACGGGATGCTGTTTGAGGAAGGACTGCTAGGAACAGATGGCGTTCACCTTTCGAAGCGGGGAAAGGCCTTATTTGCGTACAGACTGGCTAACCTAGTAAGGAGGGCTTTAAACTAGGTTCGACGGGGACAGGTGAGCAAAGCCCACAGGTAAGTGGGGAACAAGACCTGGGAGATGGGTTGGAAACAGGAGGGAGCACGGGCTATAATAGCAGAGAGGAAGGAGGGTCAGGGCAAAGCTGGGAGGCAAGATCAAACCAGTATCTTAGATGCCTTTATACAAATGCAAGAAGTATGGGTAATAAGCAGGAAGAACTGGAAGTGCTAATAAATAAATACAACTATGACATTATTGGCATTACTGAAACTTGGTGGGATAATACACACGACTGGAATGTTGGTGTGGATGGGTATAGTTTGCTCAGGAAGGATAGACAGGGGAAAAAGGGAGGAGGTGTTGCCTTATATATTAAAAATGTACACACTTGGACTGAGGTGGAGATGGACATAGGAGACGGAAGGGTGGAGAGTCTCTGGGTTAGGCTAAAAGGGGTAAAAAACACAGGTGATGTCGTGCTGGGAGTCTACTACAGGCCACCTAATCAGGCGGAAGAGGTGGATGAGGCTTTTTTCAAACAACTAACAAAATCATCCAAAGCCCAAGATTTGGTGGTGATGGGGGACTTCAACTATCCAGATATATGTTGGGAAAATAACACCGCGGGGCACAGACTATCCAATAAGTTCCTGGACTGCATTGCAGACAACTTTTTATTTCAGAAAGTTGAAAAAGCTACTAGGGGGGAAGCTGTTCTAGACTTGATTTTAACCAATAGGGAGGAACTTGTTGAGAATTTAAAAGTAGAAGGAAGCTTGGGTGAAAGTGATCATGAAATCATAGAATTTGCAATTCTAAGGAAGGGTAGAAAGGAGTACAGCAGAATAGAGACAATGGATTTCAGGAAGGCGGATTTTGGTAAGCTCAGAGAGCTGATAGGCAAGGTCCCATGGGAATTAAGACTGAGGGGAAAAACAACTGAGGAAAGTTGGCAGTTTTTCAAAGGGACGCTATTAAGGGCCCAAAAGCAAGTTATTCCGATGGTTAGGAAAGATAGAAAATGTGGCAAAAGACCACCTTGGCTTACCCTTGAGATCTTGCGTGACCTACAAAATAAAAAGGCGTCATATAAAAAATGGAAACTAGGTCAGATCACGAAGGATGAATATAGGCAAATAACACAGGAATGCAGAGGCAAGATTAGAAAAGCAAAGGCACAAAATGAACTCAAACTAGCTATGGGAATAAAGGGAAACAAGAAGACTTTTTATCAATACATTAGAAGCAAGAGGAAGACTAAGGACAGGGTAGGCCCACTGCTCAATGAGGAGGGGGTAACAGTAACGGGAGACTTGGAAATGGCAGAGATGCTTAATGACTTCTTTGTTTCGGTCTTCACTGAGCAGTCTGAAGGAATGTCTAGTATAGTGAATGCTTACGGGAAGAGGGTAGGTTTAGAAGAGAAAATAAGGAAAGAGCAAGTAAAAAATCACTTAGAAAAGTTAGATGCCTGCAAGTCACCAGGGCCTGATGAAATGCATCCTAGAATACTCAAGGAGTTAATAGAGGAGGTATCTGAGCCTCTAGCTATTATCTTTGGGAAATCATGGGAGACGGGGGAGATTCCAGAAGACTGGAAGGGGGCAAATATAGTGCCCATCTATAAAAAGGGAAATAAAAACAACCCAGGAAACTACAGACCAGTTAGTTTAACTTCTGTGCCAGGGAAGATAATGGAGCAGGTAATCAAAGAAATCATCTGCAAACACTTGGAAGGTGGTAAGGTGATAGGGAATAGCCAGCATGGATTTGTAAAGAACAAATCGTGTCAAACTAATCTGATAGCGTTCTTTGATAGGATAACGAGCCTTGTGGATAAGGGAGAAGCGGTGGATGTGATATACCTAGACTTTAGTAAGGCATTTGATACAGTTTCGCATGATATTCTTATAGATAAGCTAGGAAAGTACAATTTAGATGGGGCTACTATAAGGTGGGTGCATAACTGGCTGGATAACCGTACTCAGAGAGTAGTTGTTAATGGCTCCCAATCCTGCTGGAAAGGTATAACAAGTGGGGTTCCGCAGGGGTCTGTTTTGGGACCGGTTCTGTTCAATATCTTCATCAACGATTTAGATGTTGGCATAGAAAGTACGCTTATTAAGTTTGCGGACGATACCAAACTGGGAGGGATTGCAACTGCTCTGGAGGACAGGGTCAAAATTCAAAATGATCTGGACAAATTGGAGAAATGGTCTGAGGTAAACAGGATGAAGTTCAATAAAGATAAATGCAAAGTGCTCCACTTAGGAAGGAACAATCAGTTTCACACATACAGAATGGGAAGAGACTGTCTAGGAAGGAGTATGGCAGAAAGAGATCTAGGGGTCATAGTGGACCACAAGCTTAATATGAGTCAACAGTGTGATACTGTTGCAAAAAAAGCAAACATGATTCTGGGATGCATTAACAGGTGTGTTGTAAACAAGACACGAGAAGTCATTCTTCCGCTTTACTCTGCGCTGGTTAGGCCTCAACTGGAGTATTGTGTCCAGTTCTGGGCACCGCATTTCAAGAAAGATGTGGAGAAATTGGAGAGGGTCCAGAGAAGAGCAACAAGAATGATTAAAGGTCTTGAGAACATGACCTATGAAGGAAGGCTGAAGGAATTGGGTTTGTTTAGTTTGGAAAAGAGAAGACTGAGAGGGGACCTGATAGCAGTTTTCAGGTATCTAAAAGGGTGTCATCAGGAGGAGGGAGAAAACTTGTTCACCTTGGCCTCCAATGGTAGAACAAGAAGCAATGGACTTAAACTGCAGCAAGGGAGATTTAAGTTGGACATAAGGAAAAAGTTCCTAACTGTCAGGGTAGTTAAACACTGGAATAGATTGCCTAGGGAAGTTGTGGAATCTCCATCGCTGGAGATATTTAAGAGTAGGTTAGATAAATGTCTATCAGGGATGGTCTAGACAGTATTTGGTCCTGCCATGAGGGCAGGGGACTGGACTCGATGACCTCTCGAGGTCCCTTCCAGTCCTAGAGTCTATGAGTCTATGAAGAACTTCCTTTTATTTGTTTTAAACCTGCTGAATTTATTTAGACCCAGTTGAAGAAAACGGTTGATGCCAGTGATCCAACAGAGCTGGGAATGAGGGGTGTTGGGAGGGGCTCAGGGCTAGGGCAGAGGGTTGGGACGTAGGGGTGGGGCCAGGGATGAAGGGTTTGGCCTGCAGGACGGTGCTCCAGGGGGCTCAGGGCTGGGGACAGTGGGTTCAGGTGCAGGAGGGGGTCAGGGCCCTGGGTGCAGGCTCTGGAGTGGGGCCAAGGATGAACTCAGGTGCTGCTGCAGGGAGAGAGGTGTGGGGGGGGTCCTCTCTTCCCATCATAGCCCCTAGGGCAGCTTGCACCCCAAACCACTCATCCCCAGACCCACCTCAGAGCCCACACCCCCCAACTGGAGCCATCACACCAATCCTCTGCCCCAGCCAAGCCCACTCCCACACTCAGAATCCCTTGGCCCCATCCCCACCACGTGAAATTTTGTTATGTGCAGCAATAGAGGCGATGTGTGTCACAACACCTCCATATTGGTGCACATAACATTTATTCTGCCCATGGGCAGAAAAAAAGAGATGGAACACTGCCTGCCTGGCTTACTGCTACAATTTTAAAGAAACAATACATGTATCCTCTTCCAGCCTTAGTTTATCTATATTACTGATATTGCTTCATTATGTTGTGGTAATTTGGAACAGTAAGTCTTAGCAAAGGTCTACAAGCAGCTTTTGTAGCAGCAACAACTCAAGCAACCAGAGTTTATTTTCAATTGAGTTCTACTGTATGCTAGGGCAAAGGATTCTTCCTAAAGTGGAGGAGCAATGAAGCTCTGTTCCCATCATGGCCCTGCTCTCCCCCTACCCCCAGGCCCTGCGCCCCCACCCCCTCGACAAGCTGGAGGCTCTAGCCCTTCCACCTACCTGGAGTAGGAGGGCCTGGGAGCAGACCCTGGCCATATCCCCATTCCCAGGGGTCCCTCGCCATGAATCATAAAATATCAGGGCTGGAAGGGACCTCAGGAGGTCATCCAGTCGAACCCCCTGCTCAAAGCAGGACCAATTCCCAACGAAATCATCCCAGCCAGGGCTTTGTCAAGCCTGACCTTAAAAACCTCTAAGGAAGGAGATTCCACCACCTCCGTAGGTAACCCATTCCAGTGCTTCACCACTCTCCGAGTGAAAAAGTTTTTCCTAATATCCAACCTAAACCTCCCCCACTGCAACTTGAGACCATTAGTCCTTGTTCTGTCATCTGCTACCACTGAGAACAGTCTAGATCCATCCTCTCTGGAACCCCCTTTCAGGTAATTGAGAAGAATGAGGGGGGATTTGATAGCTGCTTCCTTCTGCAGACTAAACAATCCCAGTTCCCTCAGCTTCTCCTCATAAGTCATGTGCTCCAGCCCCCTAATCATTTTTGTTGCCCTCCACTGGACTCTTTCCAATTTTTCCACATCCTTCTTGTAGTGTGGGGCCCAAAACTGGACACAGTACTCCAGATAAGGCCTCCCCAATGTCCAATAGAGGGGAATGATCATGTCTCTCGATCTACTGGCAATGCCCCTACTTATACAGCCCAAAATGCCATTAGCCTTCTTGGCAACAAGGGCACACTGTCGACTCATATCCAGCTTCTCGTCCACCATAACTCCTAGGTCCTTTTCTGCAGAACTGCTTCCTAGCCATTCAGTCCCTAGTCTGTAGCAGTGCATGGGATTCTTCCATCCTACATGCAGGACTCTGCACTTGCCCTTGTTGAACCTCCTCAGGTTTCTTTTGGCCCAGTCCTCTAATTTGTCTAGGTCCCTCTATATCCTATCCCTACCCTCCATCGTATCTACCACTCCTCCCAGTTTAGTGTCATCTGCAAACTTGCTGAGAGTGCAGTCCACACCATCCTCCAGATTATTAATGAAGATATTGAACAAAACCGGCCCCAGGACTGACCCTTGGGTCACTCCATTTGAAACTGGCTGCCAACTAGACATGGAGTCGTTGATCACTCCCTCCACCTGGGAGCCATGGACCCTCCACCTGCCCTGGGGAGTGGGGCACAGGCCAAGGGCTACTCTCATGACTCCTACCACAGGCAAGTGGAGAGTCCATGGCTCCCTACAGCTGCCAGGACTGCTTTTATGCAGGCCAGGCTCCAGCTTTGAGCCTGACTGTGGGGCAGGGCCTCAGGGTGAAAAGTTGGGGCAGGAGGCTGGGCCTGTGGCAACAAGTGGAAAGGGCAGGTCCATCCACTTTCAAAAGTGGTGGGGCCATGGTCCCTTGGCCCCCCCGTTTGGCACCCCTGCTGTATACTGCGCCATCTATAAGGCATTAAGTTGTAGCATCTTCTTGTCTCTAGAAGTACACTTGGCAAGACCACATCACCAGCACTTTCCTGGCCTCTATAGGCCAGCTGGCAAGGTTCCATGGTGAACGTGACATCAGCAGCACATCGCAGGCTGGGAAGGCATTGAGCAGGAGCCACAACTCCAGAAGTAGAAGCATGGCTGGTTTTGAGAACCCCACCAGATGTGGAAAAGCCTCACCCTCACATATCCAGGTTAGGAGAGGCATTCAAGCTCATCAACCAGCTTCAGTATAATATTTGCATTTCCTCTTTAAATACCAACATAATAACAAGTACTCATCTAGTATTAACATGTACAGACAGCTACAGGGCACCCAATGCACATCTACATGATCATCCACAGCATGGATTGAAGCACACATTATACTGACAGACCTGTATTAAGCCTAAAGGAAGTAACAGCAACGGGGCTCTACAGAAAAATCTACCCTATGTCCTGCAGTTGCCCTCTGATGCAGGGTTTTCAAAGCAGCAAAGAGAAACAATGGGCCTGAACAGCATTTGAATGGCAATGAAACAGGAAGCGTCTAATGCCAGAACTGGGAAAAGCATTGTGTCTCCATGAATTGCAGCCTCAGCATGAGAGAGTTGTCACACCGTACCTTTAAAGCCTTCTTCATCCAGCATAATGGTGTAGTCCTCAGGAGTCTCTGTCAAGCTGAAGAACTTGCACCTACCAACACATAATTGAATGTCATGTGCACACTGAAAGATTCTCCAGTACTGGTTCACTTGCCACAGGCAGAGCAATTCCTCTCGGGTAAGGATAGTTAAGGTACTTTTCCATGGACCTGTATGCTTGCCTCACCCACCATTTCCCCTCTGCAAACTGGAAGGAACCATCTACACTACATAGCCACATTTAAGCACTGTTGTGAAACACAGCAGAGGCCCAACAGGATTAGAAACACTCATGTTTCACAGCAGTGCTTAGACAGGACTGGTTTCCTTCCATCCAATCACGTTTACTACTGCAAGATTTCTGGCTTTGATTTTTAAAGATGAATCCAGTCTTTGAGGAGGGAGACCCAGGCTATAGCATGTTTTTATAAACCACTCCTCATTATTAGCTACAGTAGTATTTGAAAGCATTAGTACTGTTCTAGCAAGAATCAACATCAAACATGACTCTAGCTAACATGACTGCTCTCTGGCATAGAGGGATGCCCAGACAGCACCACATCCAAGGGCAGCTGGACTGATTCAGTAGATTCGGGGCGAGAGGGAACGGTTTTAAAGAGCACACCTGAATTCAGAAGCACACTTCTCAGTGAAGAGAAGACAAGCAGTGGCAGAGTGAAGTGTTCTCATGAAGGGAGCTAGGGCTCTCTGAGCCTGGGGCAATTTTATTCACAGATACCCAACAGATGGACCTGGGTTTTGTAGACATATCAGGACAGGGAAAATTCCCTAGCTGCTGAATCACAAGGAAGTCTGATGCAAGCCAGAGAAGCAACAAGCATGGCAACAAAGAGCTGCCCAGTGCCAACATTCACTTGTGTTAGGAGTGTGCAAGACCCAACTTGGAGTGAGCACAAAGCAGACTTATCCATGATTGTGTGTGAAAGTCTCAGACAAGTGTGTCTGGCACACACAACCTATGCATTTTTGCAGAGGTTAAAGTTCTATTTTACATCAATACTCGTTATGCTAAAGTTCCAGAGCACCAGCCTGTGAATAAGAAAGTGCAAAGAACAATCTAGCACAGGAGCGTGCATAATTGTGAAAGCAACTCGGATTATGTGACCCCGAAAAGCTTTTCATACTCACACCTAACATGTGTGCCTACCCTGGGAATGTGGGAGAAAGAAAATGTCTGAATGTCATGGTCTCCATATTAAAGGAAGACAGGACTCCCTTCACCCTGGCCCAGTTTCATCTTATCATAGAAGCTGCCTACCAAAGCAACATGTACTCCAGCAAGCCATCTCCACACATATACAGCCTGCTACACACTGCATCCCACCTCACCCTGCAAGCAAAGCAACTATTCTCCCATAATTTGCCCCAATCCAGCCCATTATCCATGCTCACCCAACCCCCTCAATCCTGGCCCCAACAGCTAGCTAAAGCTCATCCACCAATTACAGCTCACACCCATTAGCTCCTACCACAATCAGGCTGCTCAGAGGGAGGACTGAGGGTCTCCATCTCCCCCCATATCCATTATCTACTACCCTGACTCACTGGGGGCACACAGCTTCCCACCCCAAATGAACCAGTCCTCCTGACCCCCTCACTCTCATCCCCTCCCCCGACACCAGTATCGCCTTCTCTCCATGCCCCCACCGCATGTTCCACAGACCAGGGGCTTTCACAGCCCCCGCCTCCCATACAAAGGGCGGCCCACGGGCCCATCCACATCCCCAGGGACTCTGCAGTTTGGGAAGGAAGGAAGTGAGAGACTGACCGCGGGGCACTAGCTCTTCCATCAGCTGCCCCAGCCATACTCGCCGGATCTGCTCCCGGCCGGCCCCCAGCAAACCAAGGCCCAGTGGTCCCCCCTCCCCCGCCAAGCCGGGGCCCCCTGACCCTCCAGCCCCCACACCCGTGCAAGGCAGGCTCCCTCCGCCCGGTACCTGCTGCGCCGGGGCAGGAGCAGCAGCTTGAGGAGCGGGTGCGTGTAGAGCCAGAGGCCGCGGCGGGCGAGGCTCAGCACCCGCACGCGGTGCTCCAGGATCTGCAGATCCATGGCGGAGTCGCTCCGGAGCGGGTTCAGACAAGCCAGGACCCGATCTCCGCACGGCCGGGCCCGGACACTGCTATAAACGGGCCGCGGCCTCAGCCCGCCCCGCCCCGCCGGGAGGAGCCCGCGACGCGGATCCTCCCCGAGCCGGCCTGCGGGGGCAGCAGCGGCAAGCGGCGCCCCTCTCAGGCGCGGAGTCTGTGGGCTGGCGCGGGTCCGGCTGCGGCCCCGGCGGATCTGTGGGTGAGCCCGGGAATTGGGAACTGGCTCCAGCCCATTAGCCTCAGCCACGAACCGGGCTCACAGCCACAGGGACCAGCTCCTGAATCCGAGCCAGAGCCAGGGCCGAGCCTCGCCTGATTCCAGCCCAGAACTGAGCCTACAGGGGCCCCAGAACCAGACCCCCAGCTGCTCCCAAGCTAGAGCCAACACCTGTTCCCAGCCCAGCACTGAACTCACAAGGCCCACCAAACCAGGCCACTTCCTAATTCCAGCCCAGAGCCAGACCCAACCCAACAGGATCCCAGAACCACCTCCACCTGACTCCCCTGTCCTCCTTCCTCTCCTTTACATCAGTACACTACAGGGGTGGTTGTGCACCCCAGGCTGTCTCTGATCTGGGGAGATGTAAATAACGAGCAGACTGTTCCTATAGGTTGCAGTTTAAAAATGCCTGCTACTGCAGTGACTTTAACTTAGCCATGTGACTCTTCGGAACTGGAGACCAGTCTTGTTTTCCTGTTTAAATGTGCAGTGCAGTCTATTATGCCTGCACCATAGGTAGACCCCTGCTCCAATGGTCTCCACACAGGTGCCCAGTGATTCTCAACCTTTCAAGACTCCTGATCCCCTTTCAGGAGTCTGATCAGGCATAAAATACAAAAGTGTCACAGCACACTATTACTGAAAAATTGTTACTTTCTCATTTAACTGTATAATTATAAAATAAATCAATTGGAACATAAATACTGTTCTTACATTCCAGTGTATAGTCTATAGAGCAATATAAATAAGTCATTGTCTGTATGACATTTTAGTTTGTACTGACTTCACTGGTGCTTTTTATTTAGCCTGTTGTAAAATTAGGTAAATATTTAGATGACTTGATGTACCCTCTGGAAGACCCCTGTGCACCCCCAGGGATTCACATACCCCTGGCTGAGAACCACTGTAAGTGTAGCACATCTGCACAGTGCTCATTGTAGGACTGGGGCTTTGTTCTATATTGTGGCCTTCAGTGTATCTCATTTGCAGAACATGCAGCACAACTAACAGGTTTCCCAAGCTGTCAACTGTCCTGGGAAATTGGCCAGGACACCAAGGCACTGAGATTGGCTCAGTCAAACTAGTACTGTTGGCAGGTACACGGAGCCAGGCCTGCTTCTGAATTGTGCAGGGATCCTGTCATCAGTTGACTTTGTTGCAGGAGATAATCTGATCTCTTTAGATTTCAGCTGAACATTGAATGAATGAAGGTTTTATTTATATTTAATTTCTTAGGTATTTTTGGGAGGAGGCAATGGGGTTTGAAGGAAAACCAAGAAAAAAACATCTCTATCTATTCCAACAGGCCTCAACTGGGTTTACTGTTGAGTGACAGCTTGTCTTCCTCAGAAACCACTCAATGCAACTGGCTTAAAATTATATATTAGAAAAAAACCTAATAAAACCCCACCCAATCATCGCATTAGCATGGAGCCCAAGCATGCAGCCCAAAAGACAATTGTGTGGAAAGCTACAAGCAGCTATTGGCAGAAGGTCATAGCAAAAACTATTGTGCAATTTATCTTAGATGACTGCTACCCACCAAAGTTATAATTCCAGTTAATCCAGGTTTTAGTTCATCATTGACAGAAATACAAGTTAATTAACAAATGATAAACAGAAGCAGCTGGGCGATAACGGGACAGATGCCATGGAGCTAATTACAAGATAGAACTGATGGGAAATTTTTCAATCAGACTTTGCTGGAAAATACAATTTTGTCAAAAATGCTTTACGTGTGTGGAAATGTATCAGGGTAGAGAGCTTCCCTGTGTTAGAATAGTCAATAGGCCAGTGGTTAGGCCACTTACCCACAACGTGGGAAAAACCAAGTTCCAGTACTTCTGCCTGCTCAGGTAGAATAGGCACTAGAATCTGGGGGTCTTACATTCCATGGGAGTGTCCTAACCACTATAGGTGGAGCCAAACTCCCCTGCTGGAATTGTTCCACTAAATAATTGAAGTGATTCATGGGGTTGGTTGGTTGGTTTGTTTTTACAAAAAATGTGTCGGCCTGTTGTGAAGGACAAAAGTATAACTGGGTTCAAAACAGAATTTGATGCATTCATGGAGGCTTCGTCCATCAATGGCTATTATCCAAGATGGTCGGGGACACCAACCTATGCTCTAGGTGTCCCTAAATCTCTGACTACCAGAAGCTAGGACTGGATGATGGGACAGATCACTCGATAAATGCCTTTTTCTGTTCATTCCTTCTGAAGCAGCTGGCCATTCTCTGAAGACAGAGCACTGGGCTAGATGGACTATTGGTCTGACCCATAGGCCATTCCTATATTGAAAGGTCTCCATTTCATTCTGATGGGGTATTAAAACAAATTCCCAAACCTCAATTTTTTCATAAAGCCAGTGGGTTCGCCCTTGCTTTCAAAGAGAGCAGTGCAAGGCCTTCTTTTACAGCTAACAAACCACACATCATTTTAAGCTCCGTCATGGGCGTGTGTCCTTCCTCTTGTGAGGTGGCCTGGCGGTTCAGGCACTGGCCAGTGACTCAACTCTAGGCTCAGTTCTTGCTGCTGCCCTAGAATTCCTTTGTGATCCTAGGAAGACTCTGTGTACTCCATCTGTAAAATGGGGAGCATCACACTCCCTTCTCCCATTTTTTATCCATCTTATCTAGTTAGAGTATAAGCTTTCCAGGGCAGAGACTGCCTCTCCCCGTATATATGCAAAAGGCCTAGCATAACTAATCTCAGCTGGAATTTCTGGCTGTTACTGGCATACACATACACCATAAGAAATGAGTCTCTGTTCTTGTGACTTGACAGTCTTCTCCACCCTTTGGACTACCTCAAACACCCTGGTCATCCACATATTTGCAAGTAGCACCATGGTATTTATTGAATCCCTTCCACCAGTTCAGCCTTGTGCAGCAACATACAATTGGAAGTAAACTTTCCCTGCCTTAGCCCACTCACCAGGGAGGGGGAGGAAAAGATCTCCCTATCCTGAGATCCTGTTTCCTTTACCAGCTTTCCCCTTGCACTTCCTTTCTGTCCTTTAACTGTTCCCAGCTGATGAGTTGATTGCTCTCATTAGCTCATCAACCCCATGCCTAATGGGCCACTGAGAACCCATCTGCCAGTTAAGTCCACTCCAGGGCAGGGGATAGCTGGGTCAGGACTAAGCTCCTAGTACTCTGTCATGTTCCAATTTTAAAACCCCCAAATCTCTAAAAGAATGCCCAAACTGTTGCCAATGAAATAAATGGAGCTTGAGATGACAACAGATAAATTATATTACAGCAGCCCTGACACAAAACTGTTGCTTAACTCTAAAAGAAATATCAAATATTTCACAAATTGTTGAAAGCAATGGAGAAAAAATGCAAACATTCACAACACTGAGTTGAAGAATTTTCAAACTTCCACAGTAAACCACTCTTTGGCTACCAGGGGCCAAAAAAATCATGAAGATCTGGTTTTTTCCACTGTGAAATTAACAGATTGTTTGCGTCCTTGCCATATAAACCCTTATGATCCTACTGTGATGTTGCACTCGATATGATTTTATGAATATATGCTAATAAGCGTTGTTGCTAGCTAGTGGCGGCTGTTGCAGAGAGGGCCAAGTGGCTGAGCTGTCCTTTAGATCAAGTGGCAGAGGCCTACATTTTTGCAGCTGTGCACTGTAATTCTGTTCCCAGCTCCCTTTGTGTGTGTGATTTATTACCCAGTAAATGTGTGCTTGGTCTGCAGTATGTGAGTTCAGAGATATGCTGGGCTTTAATAAGCATTGCTTCCATGCCGGTTGTGCAACATCCTTGCAGAACCTTGCTCGCTGTTCATGATTTTATCTTTTTACTTGATATGCCTGCTAAATGCCTTGAAGGTTGCTATTGATGGAATGCTTCCAGCTCAGTGACAGGCCAGTGAAAACTTCCTTGTGTTTCATAGCTCGAGTTCACTGGAAATCACAGGACAGTGGCAATGGAGTTTGGCCTTTTTGGTGAGTCTGTGCTGATCTCCGAACCAATATTATAAATTGTTGTATGTAGAACATGTCTGACAAGCCAGCTGGAAATTAGACTCAATTCACTGCCTGGCCTAGAGAAAGGTGAAGCCCCTCACCAGTCACATTTGAATTTGGGGGTCTGTAAGTAATCAGAGCCTCAGAATATGTGGATTGAGATCTGGAAAATGTGTCATGGAAATAATAGGGATTATTATTATTTTATACCATCCACACATGTACTAGGGCTCTGATCCAGCAAAGCACACAGGCATGTGCTTCAACTTTAATCTCAGGCCTTGGCTACACTTGAGAGTTACGGTGCTGGTGGTGGCTTTACAGCACTGTAACTCACTCCCTGTCCACACTGGCAAGGCACATCCAGTGCTGCGTCTCCCTGGCTACAGCGCTGGTTGTACTCCACCTCCACAAGAGGAATAAAGAGAATAACGCTGCTGCTGCAGCGCTGGGGTGCCAGTGTAAACAGGGAATAATCCTACTACGCTGTAACTGACCTCCGGAACTTTCCCATAATGCTTTTAAGTAAAGATAACTCTCTTGTTTTGTTGTGATGCCTCTGTTCATTCTGTTGTGAACTCTGGGCTCCGGGACCTGCTTATCAAAAAAACAAACACAGTTACTGTTTGCTGTGAATGCGCTCCCTTTGGAACGCCCACAGCTAGTGTTTGCTTGAAAAGAGGGGCAGGAAGGGGCTTGAGGAGAGAAGCAGCGCGGCATGCGGGGGGGGGGGTCTGTTTCAGGGAGGCTGCTTATCTGGTGTCTGAGGAAAAAAACAAAGAGGGCTATTTGCTTTCAGTGAATGGGTCGGAACTTGCAAGGCAGCTACTGACCAAGTGTTAGCTCCAAAAATCCACTCTCTCTCTCCCCCACGCTCCCTGTCACACTCCACCCCACCCCCCTCTTTTGAAAAGCACATTGCAGCCACTTGCATGCTGGGATAGCTGCCCATAATGCACCGCTCCCAAAGCCGCTGCAGATGCTGCAAATGTGGCCACGACAGTGCGCTGGTAGCTGTCAGTGTGGCCAGACTGCAGCACTTTCCCTATTCATCTGTATGAAGACAGGTTTAACTCCCAGCGCTGTACAGCTGCAAGTGTAGCCATACCCTCAGTGAATTTCAATAAGACTATTTACATACTTCAAGTGTTTAATTTCCTATCTGAATTGGGCCTTAGGTGCTTTATAGACTCCACAGAGGAGGTAGGTTCTGGCTTCAAAGATTTTACAATCCAAATAATAGAGAGACAAGGTGTGGGAGGTAATATCTTTTATTGAACCAACTTCTGTTGGTGAAAGAGACAAGCTTTCTACCTTCCGCACAGCTCTTCTTCAGGGCCAGGCCTGGGAAAGGTACTCAGGAAACCTACACAGCTAAATACAGGTGGAATCAATTGTTTTAGCGTAAGTAGTTAAGGTGTATTTCAAGGGAACATTCAAGTGAAGTGGCCTGTTAATATCCTCCAGTCATAGAGGGGGAGGTAGCTGTGGGGTTGTTAGTGGGTTACAGATTGTTGTAATAAGCCATAAATCCAGTGTGTCTATTTAGTCCCTGATTTTTAGTGTCTAGCAAAGTTATGAATTTAAGTGCCCACAGCTTTTGAAAGTACTGTGCAGCTTTTCTTTGAGGATGAGGACTGATAGGTCAGCTATAGAGTGATCGCTTTGTGAAGAGTCTTCACCCATAGGTGATACAGTGGTTTTGTCTTTCATCATTTTTCTGCGTGAGTTCATTTGAGAGTTTAGTGATTGTCTGGTTTAGTGCACTGGAGGAGGTGCACCACACTGGATTTATGGTTTATTAATCTATAATCCCCCAACAAGCACCGCCAAGCAGCTTTTCCCTCTTATGATTGGAGAGATGTTAACCTTGAATGGTCCCATGAAATATATGTTAACTATTTATGCTAATCAATCTGTTCCACCAGCTGTGACACTCCTCTTTCCAAGACCTGACCCTGAAGAAGAGCTCTGTGTGGCTCAAAAGCTTGTCTCTCACCAACAGAAGTTGATCCAATAAAAGATATTACCCCCCTCCCCCCTTGTCTCTCTAATATCCAGGGACCAACATGGCTACCACAAAATTGAATCCCAATAATAGAGATCCGGGGATATAAGCTCCCCTAGAGAGGGAAAGGGCAAGGCAGGGCACACATTACAGGAAGGAGAGAGTGAGCTCATTCAGTTTAGGCCACACATTTTAAATCCGTCTCGATGGTTCACGTTGTGGGGACTGGCTTACTGAAAGTGCAGACACACTCATTTTGTGTAGGCCCTTCTGCACCCAGGACCAAATATAAACAGTATCCAAAAAACAGGCAGAGAAGAGTGGAAATCTGCTGGGACTTGTTCATTCAGAGATGGATCCAAAACAAAACCATGCCTGGTTCCCCCCAGATTTTATTAATGTGGGTGCACCTCTCTCCCACCTACATCCACAGACCAGGCACAGAGGCTTCACTGACCACCAGCCAACTCACTGAGGGCTGTGCTCAGAGGCCACCTTCTGCACTGGGTCCTATTCAAAACCCAGCTAGAGGAAGAGTCGCTCACTCACCTTCAAGCGGAGTGGTTAGCCCAGTCACTTGGGATCAGGGAGGGCCAAGTCCAATTAACCACTCTGATAAGGGAGCCCTGTAGCAGAATATCCCTCAGTAGTGGTTAGCCCACTCTCTGGAGAGATTGGAGACCCCTGTTCAAATCCTTCTCTCCCTGTGGCAGAGCAGGGGGAATTGAACCCGGCTCTCCCACATCTCAGGCAAGTGCTAAATACCAGGCTCAAAGTTAGAAGGACACAGCCAGCTTGTTGCTCCAGTGACATAAAGTGCCTAACCCTAAAGAGGGTTTCCAGCTTCAGAATCACAAGCTGCCCATCTCCATGAGATAGGTGGGGCTTCTCACACACCTCGCTGGCTGGCTGGCATCTCCTATTGACTAGCTTAGGCAGCTCCCCGCCTAGGGTGCCGGGGTTTGTGAATTGCAGTCCCAGGTGCCCTGCTCACCCCATTCATTATATAGGCTCAGGCACCGGACTCAGGCTTTGAGAATTGCAGCGAGTTTTCCAGGTGCCTAACCCCTTTTGGGCATTCAGCCCTAAATCCCCCCAGGCTTTGCCTTATGGCTCATTCCCAGGCAATCATTAACTACCCAATACAGGATCACACCAAGGTAGGTTACTCGTGGGTTACTCATGTTCTGAGTGGTTCAGTCTCACAGCAGACCACAAACCTGGATTCACTCCCCAACCTTAGCCATCCCATTCCCCACGAATCAGAGCAATGGGTATGTCACATTTTCCAGTGGCATGTCTGGGCAGTGTTCAGAATCAGGTGCCTCTTGATTCCCAATAATAATGACCCATGGTCTGGGACACAGACTCTTGTCAACTCACTAATTCCCTTCAGGCTTTGCCTCATGCTCTTTTCCTAGCCAATCATTAACTACCCAGTAAAGGATCACACACGAGTACATTACTAGTGGGGTTACTCATTGGGTCTACAGTATTTATCTGGGTGGACTTATGCCTTCTTATTAACGTCTCGCTTTCTGGCTACTGCCAGGATAGCACATTCCTTCAGCATGGAAGTCCAGTCAGGAAGGAGGGGTTTACTGAGTTAGGAGTCTTGTGGAATAAAAAGGGGAACCGGGGCTTGGGGTCTGAGAGTAGAGGGGCTGCTGGATAATTGGGACTCCGAGTGGGGGACCTGTTCAGAGTGAGCCTGCAAGTAGTAAAAGGAACCTACCATCAATCAACATAGACTCCACCCAACTGTCACCCTAAGGCCCATGGGTGTATTACTTCTGGGGTCAGGTGGACACATGACCGGAAGCAAAGGGTGTCATGTGACCTCTCTAAGAACTCCTTCCACCACCCTCTATCAATCAGGATGGGTTTCAGCCACAGAGGACCTCCCTCAAAGCAGATTTGACCAATCGGGGTGTTCTGGTGACCTGCCCAGAAGAGGGTTCTGTGACCCCCTAAGAGCTCTCCCTACTGCCCTCACCACTCAGAGCACAGCACCACCTCCAAAAGTCCCAGCGCCATGCAGAAGAGGCCGTTTTGTTACAAGAACACATGTTTAGAAATTGTGGAACACTGAAAGGAAACATGGCCTCCTTCACCACCCCCATGAGAACTTCAGACTTTGTTTTAGCTGAGGGCCTTTGACCCATGTGAGACAGCGCTACATCACCAGCAGTTCCGAGGAAGAGGAGGGATTAGCAGAGGGCAGCCATTTGGCCCAGCCGTTGATGGATACGCCGGACCCTGATCCCAAAACCCAACCATTTGTGAGGAAGACCGACGAGCATGACGGCCTCGTATCATTTCCACCCTATGGAGGAAGGCAACCACGGCTCCTGGGATGTCACCAGTGAGGCAAGGTTAACAGAAAAGACATCACTCAGGTAAATGAATGATTAAGAAGTGACAGTCAAGGATGGGGTGTAATGGTTTTAGGAATCAACACAGTGTTCGTAAACTAAAAACAAGCAGTGGGGGCTTACATTTGTTTCTTTTGTCTGGAAATCTTCCTCAACTAGCTCAACGATGCCTTTGTAGAGGCCCTGGAGGGCTCTGGACAGTGTTGCATCAGCCAACAAGACAAATTGGGCCCACTTTGTTTTTGCTCAGCGCCAGTACAAATCATTGATAAGGATTATGAGGATGACGGCTATGTGGATTTAAGGAGAAGGCTTGGCATGGAACTAACTGAGCCAATGCCAAGTCATGAGCTTAAAAATGTCATGTGTTTCTATTGTACATGTTGTTGTTATATGCTGTCCCTTAATCACTGCCTTAGGGAAAAGGCTTTTTGAAGATTGTGAGGGCTGTGTCATAGATGCGCCCAGCCCCAACCACTGTGTGAGCTGGACTGTGAAGGATCTAAACTGCAAGCTCTGGGACCTGTGCGCTGAGCTATGTTTGGAAAGCTTATTAAACGGTGTTTATTGCCATAGGTTATGATCTGCAATATCTGTGGCTAACCCAAGAAAATTTAGCACAGGGGTATGACCTTGGCAAATGCTGTACAATTCAGTTGAGACTCTGACAGTGGTTTTAAAGAAAATGACAGAGATGACCAGAAGATGCCTGCTTACAGCAGTATACTGACCATACTGGACCGCACAAAAAGTTACAGAACCCTGCTAAGAAAAAGACTATTTGTAAGAATCTAAGAGGATTAAGAGACTGGTGAGGGGACAAACATTTGCTATAAAGCTTGGTAGCTGTAAACAAAAATATCTATTGAAAAGGGCTTTGTGACTATCTGTGTTTTCTGTTAGAAGATCTATGTGGCCATTAAGTAAGATAAAAGTTTTTGATGGAGCATCTTGGTTTGTTTTCAAGGGGCATATGTCTTTTAAAATAAAAAAAATAGTTTGTGAGAAAACTAGCTCTTGTGTCCTTTGTGTAAAAGAGACCCATTTATAGCAAAAGGCGGAATTGTGTGTAGTAGAATACTGTGGGGAACCGCCCCCCACCACCACAAAAAAAATGTGTTTAAATAAAAGTCAAAAAAAGAGGTTTCTGTGTAAAACAGGGATGTGTCAGACATGATGGAATTAGAATAGAGCTGACTCACGCTGTTGAGCTGATGGTTTAACCTAGGGGTAGGCAACCTATGGCACATGCATGCGAGTTAATTTGCAGTGGCATTCGCACTGCCCGGGTCCGGGCCACCAGTCTGGGGGACTCTGCATTTGTATTTATTTTAAATGAAGCTTCTTAACATTTTAAAAACTTATTACTTTATATACAACAATAGTTTAGTTATATATGTAACCCTTCTGCCCCTCTGAGTTGGCAGCACACAAGGGCCGTGTTCAGTATCCAGGGGTTCCGTTTCAATAACCAATGCATAACCGGCTCGAGCCCCCACCCAGAGACCTGGGACAGCTCAAATACCACCATGCCTCTAGGAGGACAATACTTTCCCTCTCGCAAGCATGGTGTCCTGAGTGTAGCAAAATCCTTCTAATAATGGAGGGAAACAATGTGGCATCATATTGGGGAAACACCACATCAGGATTCATAACATAAACCATGAGCAAGAGACCCACCAAATAAGTTTGTCAATGTCATTTTCCCATAGGGTCTTAAGTCCAATCACCCCAAAGTCCAACAACTCAAAATTCTCGATGTCCCTGATGCAGTGCTGCCCCCAGAGTTCAAAAGTTATCTGCAGAGTTTCACCCCCGAGCCTGGGTGGAAATGGTGGGGGGGCACACAGGGTGTTAAGAGACATCTTACGTGGGCCAGGCCGACTGCTCTGCCTCTCCGTGGCGTTCTGCTGCAACCTTCACCACAACCAGCTCCACTCCACCAGCTGTGCTGCTCCTCCAGCCCACCCATGAGCTGCTCCAACCGTCCCACAAACCGCTCCGCTCTGCTCACTGTTCCATGGGCTGCTCCAACCATGCTGCAAACTGCTCCGCTCTGCCAGCTGCTTAGCGATAGATCTTCAGGCTCCCCCACTAGTTAACACAGCACTCAGTGATCTCAGCTCAGCACGTTTAGCTCTTTTAGTGATTTCAGTTTGTAGTAGGGGAGCCCCAGTGCTGGTGCACTATTGGCCCAAAGTGAATTCAGCTCAGCAGTCTCTAAATAAACTCCTAATCGAATCAAAATTAGCTCTGCTCTTTAACAGTGGAGAGAGGAGAATGTGCAATTGGTGTTCTAAGCCCTCAAAAGAGGCCCATCCCATCAGGTACACACACACCAGTCCCCAACCTCTCTCAGTTCACTGGGTTTTGGCACCCATGTCCCTTGTCTAGCGAGTGCTACTTAATTGATGGTGAGACATCTCTGTCATAAAGCAGTCTCATAGTTCCTCATTCACATAATCAGGGTGACAACACTTTATTCCGCCTGCCCCAATAACAAAGAAATTGGGGATCCCAGAGTTGTCAAAATAACCATCCCAGGCTGCCATGGGCTATGCTAGGCAGGGTGGGTGTGCAAATGCAAACACCTGAAATTCCTTTCCACACTCCCCATAATTCACCACCAGATGTCAGGGTAGAGCTCATCCTGACTCTGCTTACATATATTATAGACGTATAGAAAGAACCCTTCTAAAAATGTTAAAATGTATTACCGACACGCGAAACCTTAACTTAGAGTTGCCGACCCCTGGTTTAACCACACGCCCATTGATTAGCCAGGGTGACTTTACTGAGACTGTAGGTCTAGATGTGATACCCACCCAAGGGTTAATCGTATTAGTGATCAGTAATTAAGTTTGATGGGTGTACACCCACAGTAAGGGAGGTGAGTGGGGATCATAGAATCATAGGGTTGGAAGGGACCTCCCACCATATTGTTAAATCCTCAGTTTAGCAGTGTTTGGGCCAAATCCCGCTCTGAGTTACACCAGTATCAACCTGAAGAAACTTCACTGAATCAACCAAGTTACTCCAGATTTGCACTGGTGTGACCAAGCAGGAAGCAGCCCCCACTGCTTACCATGACCCTGTGCATGACAGTAATAATTCCTCAGTTGCCTCAGGCACTATATGCAATGGTTTGATTTGTCATGTGTGAATGAGGGCCCCAAACTGAGCATTTATCTGGAGCTCCTAGAAATCTTAAACACCCCACCTGCCCCCAGCAGGACACTGGAACTGAGTTCCCTAGGGTTTATGCAGCTAATGTGTCTTCTCCTTTGTCTCTGGACTCAGATGACAATGCAGGCATCTATCAGGCTCAGCATGTGAAACATCAGCGATCCTGCATGACGTGTTCAACTAGAGAGGCTTCTACATAGCAAATCAATAAATATTCACAGGCCATTAACCCCAAAGTCCAAGGTGTTGGGTTCCAAGGGACATTTGCTGAGATTAGTGGCATTTATCCCCATTCCCCAACATACTGATCTTTCTCTTTCTCCCCCAAACCTCTTGAAAGGCAAATCAGACATGTTGTTCACGAGGCACAGGCCATGGGAGATGGGAAAGTCCAAAAGGAGACTGAACAGGATCCCGGGCGACATTAAATATCTCACTGAAACACACAGAGAGCTCCTCCAACAGAAGTGGGAAGGCTAATGATGAATCTGAAGGGCGGTAGGCCTCCCTCGCAGCCAAGGCTTGGCAGCTATTTAGGAGGCCTTAGCTTGGCCTAGTTTCAAAGGTCGGATTCCAAGCGAGTAAATATTTCATTAAATCCATGAGCACAGGACCTGGGGAACACCTTCAGATTTCACCCTGAGCCCTCGCACAGGGAAGGGCTATGGTGCAGTTGTGAGGCGCAGAGGTACAGTCTGATACTCTGGACCTCCAGCCCCCTAAATCACTACGCAAACCAGGCCCTTACACCTTTCTGTTTTACATGAAGCCTGGCCAAACAAGAGTGCGGTCGCATTTTCCAGTCAAGCAGGCAGCATCACTCACTCAGACCTGGCCTCTGCCCAAGTCTGGCCTGCGAGTGTCACTTGCTCATTTCAAATTAATTCACACAGCACAGCATGCTGCTGGAGTTTCCTTTCCCATCCTCTATGGGGAGATTTCTCTTTTTTTCTCACTGCTTTCCTGTGCCTCAAATTTTAAAGAGAAAGTGACCCTGATCAGAGGCACATCCCAGCCCAACTGAATCTTTCACTTGAACGCAATGGCCTGTTGGTATAATTATATCTCTCATTGCTGAGGCACAGAAGTTACTCCAAATGCTCACTCCCTGCTAAAATGCTCTGCCCTACTGCCCTCTGGGGCGGCAGGTGGCAGCTATTTAGCAGTGCACACCCACATGCAGGGCTGGCTCCAGGGCTTTTGCTGCCCCAAGCGGTGAAAAAAATAAAAAATAAAAAAATAAAAAAAAATTTTTAAAAGCCGCAATCGTGATCAGCGGCAATTTGGCAGTAGCTCCATCATGCTGCTTTCTTCTTCGGCGGCAGATCCTTCCTTCCAAGAGGACCGAGGGACCCAGCACCGAATTCCCCCCGCCAAGAGCCCAAATTCTGCCCCTTCCCCTTTGGCCGCCTCAAGCAGCTGCTTGCTCAGCTGGTGCCTGGAGCCAGTCCTGCCCACACTACATCACAATTACAGGCAAGAAGCATAGAAGGAGCCAACTAATATTGGAGGGGGAAGGTAGGGAAGCAGAATGTAATTACATAAACTGGAATTTTGCTAGGACACTAGCACAGTGGTTTTCAACCTTTTTTTCATTTGCGAACCCCTAAAAATTTTCAAATGGTGGTGAGGACCCCTTTGGATATCTTAGGCCTGGTCTACACTACGCATTTATACCGAATTTAGCAGCATTAAACCGATTTAACCCTGCACCCGTCCACACAACGAAGCCCTTTATATTAATATAAAGGGCTCTTAAAACCAGTTTCTGTACTCCTCCACGACGAGAGGAGTAGCGCTGAAATCGGTATTGCCATGTTGGATTAGGGTTAGTGTGGCCGCAATTTGATGGTATTGGCCTCTGGGTGGTATCCAACAGTAAATCATTCTGACCGCTCTGGAAAGCAATCTGAACTCGGATGCACTGGCCAGGTAGACAGGAAAAGCCTCGCGAACTTTTGAATTTCATTTCCTGTTTGGCCAGCGTGAAGAGCTCGCTAGCACAGGTGACCACGCAGAGCTCATCAGCACAGGTAACAATGCAGTCTCCTAAGAATCGAAAAAGAGCTCCAGCATGGATCGCATGGGAGATATTGGATCTGATCGCTATATGGGGGAGAATTCCGTGCTAACAGAACTCCTTTACAAAAGATGAAATGAAAAAACATTTGAAAAAAATTTCCAAGGCCATGATGCAGAAAGGCCACACCAGGGACTCAGTACAGTGCCATGTGAAAGTTAAGGAGCTCAAACAAGCCTACCAAAATCAAAGAAGCAAACGGAAGGTCCGGGCAGGGTCGAAAATATGCCGCTTCTATGCTGAGCTGGATGCAATTCTCGAGGGGTCCGCCACCACTACCCCACCCTTGTCCATGGATTCCGAGGTGGGAGTGGTAATCTCAGCCATGGCTGAGGATTCTGCGGACGGGGAAGATGAGGAGGAAGAAGAGGAGGACGAGCTTGCAGAGAGCACACAACACTCCATTCTCCCCAACAGCCAGGACCTTTTTCTCACCCTGATGGAATTACCCTCCCAGCCCTCCCAAGCCACTATCCCAGACAATGAAGCCATGGAAGGGACCTCTCGTGAGTGTACCTTTGTAAATATAAAACATGGTTTAAAAGCAAGCATTTTTTAATGATTAATTTGCCCTGAGGACTTGGGATGCATTCGCAGCTGGTAAAGTTACTGGAAAAGTCTGTTAACATGTCTGGGGATGGAGCGGAAATCCTCCAGGGACATCTCCATGAAGCTTTCCTGGAGGTACTCCAAAAGCCTTTGCAGAAGGTTTCTGGGCAGGGCAGCCTTATTGCGTCCTCCATGGTAGGACACTTGACCACGCCATGCATGTAGCAAGTAATCTGCTATTATTGCGTGACAAAACCTAACTGCGTATAGTCCCGGTGTTTGCTGATATTCAAGCAACATCCATTCTTTATCTCGCTGTGTTATCCTCAGGAGAGTGATATTGTTCATGGTAACCTGGTTGAAATTCAGGAATTTAATTAAGGGGACAGAGATGGTTGGGCAGTTTGCCTGTGGCTTAAAAGAAATCCTTTCCTGCATTTAGCCAAGCAGGGGGAGGGAGGGTGATTGGCACTGAGCTTTCTCGCGTTTGGCTAGCTGGGATTTTCCCTGCTACCAGCCACGTGGTGTGGGGGAAGGTGGCTAGCAGCGATCTTCCATGATACCAGCCAAGGAGTGGGGGGGAGGGGTAAAGCAATCATCCCAGAGAAGTGGATGGGAGCGGTTCTGGTGCTACACGTTAACAGGAAAGAAGCAGCACTCAACGGGCTTTCCTTGCTATCTGAGAAAGGAGGGTGCTGGATATATGAAGGCTGAAGAAGCCGAAAGACAATGGCTTACAATGGCATGCAAGCCAAATTCTGATGCCCAGACCTGTGTCTGTGATCTCTAACACTAAAGCCGCAGGCACTCAATATTAAGATGCAAAATGCGACCTTGTAGTGAGACCACATGTGCTATGTAAGGTGAATAATGTTGTTCACCGTGAAAGAGTATAAGCATTGTTCTGTAAAATGTATCTTTTTAAATACTTCTCTCCCTTTTTTCCCTACCTCCTGCAGCTGCAACTTTTTCAAGTCTCCGTCCTCCATCCCGAAGGCTATCTCAGATAAGGCGGCGGAAAAAAAAGATGCAAGACGAAATGTTCTCGGAAATCATGGAAGTGACCCGCAATGAAAGAGCTCATCTGAATGAGTGGAATGACGTGGTATCAAAGTACAGGTAAGATGCCAGTGACTGTGAGGACAGGAGGGACCAAAGTGAGGATAGGAGGGACGAACATGAGGAGAGGAGAGACGCTCAAGATGAGAGGTGGGAGCAGGAAGATCTGAGGTGTCGGGATGCAACTCTGGGGCTGCTGCGTGATCAAACGGACATGCTCCGGCATCTGGTGGAGCTTCAGGAATGGCAGCAGGATCACAGAGTGCCGCTGCAGCCCTATATAACCGTCCTTCCCCCTCACCATGTTCCTTAGCCCCCTCACCCACCAGACAACTAAGAACGCATGGGGGGAGGCTCCGTGCATCTGCCCATTCCACCTTAGTGGACAGCCCAACCAAAAGGCTGTCATTATTTTGAAATTTGTTTAGTGGCCTTTTCCTTCCCTCCTATCCTCCTCCCAAACCACACCGGGCTATCTTGTCAGTTCTCGCCCTCTTTTATAATTAATTAATAAAGAATACATGATTTTTAAATGAAAGTGATTTTTTTCCTTAGGAAGGAAGCGGTAATCGAAGGGGGAGGGTGGGTGGCTTACAGGGAATGAGTCAATCAAGGGGGAGGAGGGTTTCATCAAGGAGAAACAAACACAAACAGTCACACCGTACCCTGGCCCGTGATGAAACTGGTTTTCAAAGCTTCTCTGATGCGCACCGCTTCCTGGTGTGCTCTTCTAATCGCCCTGGTGTCTGGCTGCACGTAATCAGTGACCAGGTGATTTGCCTCAGCCTCCCACCCCGCCATAAAAGTCTCCCCCTTACTCTCACAGAGATTGTGGAGCACACAGCAAGCAGCAAACAAAGGGGACATTGGTTTGGCTGAGGTCTGAGCAAATCAGTAATGTGCGCCAGTGCGCCTTTAAACAGCCAAATGCACATTCTACCACCATGCACTTGCTCAGCCTGTAGTTGAACAGCTCCTGACTACTGTCAAGGCTGCCTGTGTATGGCTTCATGAGCCGTGGCATTAGGGGTAGGCTGGGTCCCCCAGGATAACTACAGGCATTTCAACATCTCCAACTGTTAATTTCTGGTCTGGGAAGTAATTCCCTTGCTGCAGCCGTTTAAACAGAGTAGTGTTCCTGAAGACACGAGCGTCATGAACCCTTCCCGGCTATCCCATGTGGATGTTGGTGAAATGTCCCTTGTGATCCACCAGTGCTTGCAGCACCATGGAAAAGTACTCCTTTCGGTTTATGTACTGGCTGCTCTGGTGCTCCGGTGCCAAGATAGGGATATGGGTTCCATCTATCGCCCCACCACAGTTAGGGAATCCCATTGCAGCAAAGCCATCCACTATGACCTGCACGTTTCCCAGAGGCACAACCTTTCGTAGCAGCAGCTTAGTGATTGCTTTGGCTACTTGCATCAGAGCACCCACAGTAGATTTTCCCATTCCAAATTGATTCCTGACTGACTGTTAGCTGTCTGGCGTTGCAAGCTTCCAGAGGGCTATCGCCACTCGCTTCTCAACTGTGAGGGCTGCTCTCATCTTGGTATTCTGGCATTTCAGGGCAGGGGAAAGCAAGTCACAAAGTTCCATGAACGTGCCCTTACGCATGCTAAAGTTTCGCAGCCACTGTGAATCATCCCACACCTGCAACACTATGCGGTCCCACCAGTCTGTGCTTGTTTCCCAGGCCCAAAATCGGCATTCAATGGCTAGAACGTGCCCGATTACCAGCAGGATCTCCAAAGCACAGGAGCCCGCGGTTTGAGAAATCTGTGTCCATGCCCTCATCACTCTCGTTGCCGGGCTGCCGTAGCCGCCTCCTCCTCGACTGGTTTTGCAGGTTCTGGTTCAG